>NW_022631062.1:4271004-4871004 GCF_010015895.1 Lontra canadensis
AGAAATCTGGAAATTCACTTTCCTCTGACAGCCAAGGAATTAGAGTGGGAAGTTTTGATCTAGATCAAAGTAGTACTGCTGGTCTTACTCAATTTTTATTAACCCAAGACTTTGAAGCATGAGGTTGACATTAGGTTGTTTCTGAAGCTCCTTGGTCCCTATTCTCCCACACATCTAGGTACTTCCTTGATTCCTGTGCATTTCATGATTTTAAATGTAATTTCTCAATGTATATTATAAATGATGGTATTCCGCTCCACAGCCCAGGAAATGACTGTGGATGTGATTATTTCCTTTAAAATCTTGAAACATTTCAATAATTTTACATTTAGTTGAGAATTCATGTTGTTTCCAAATCAAAGAATATGCTGTTCAAATAATTTACTCAAATATTGAGCTGATCTTTCAAAGCGAATGACCCACATGAAGGTTTCTAATATATACACCAAGAAAAGCCCCCGGGGAATCTGGAATTCAACAAAAAGAAACCAAATAAAGTCATTGCACGCACTGAGAAACGTTCTCAGCTCATGACTTGCACAGTTGTTCAAAGATTGCAATTTGAAATGCTGTTGATTCACATTATTGCTTACTTGAGGCAACTAAATATTTCTGTGTCCCGCGGCCCATATGATGGTACCACCCACTTCTTTTCTACTGGCAATTCCAAACCTTTAAATCAAAACCTTAGAGTGGAGTCCTAAAACTGCTCAGTGGTGAATATTTTTCAGTGAAGCCCTATCTTACAACCACATCTGCTGAACCATAAGCTTTGTCAGGCTGTGGTCACCCTCCAACTGCCCTGTGGCCTACTTACTTTATGCCCAAAGGAATGCATGAATATTCATAACCCTGAGACTCAAATTATTCCATAGTCTGTTAACCAGTGTTTGGGAATGAAACAATTATTTTTTCCAAGGTAAAAGCAAATTACCGGCAAGTTTCTCACCTGAAATACAATTTGCTTAATATTCAAACTCCAATGTTAGAGCAGTAGCTCGAGACATGGATCCATGCATGTCGCACACCAATATTCAGTCTTATGAAATTGAAAATGTAAAAACGTCTTTTTGGTATTTTACTGAAATTGACTCTTTTACTTCAAATCAAATCTTTAAAGTGTGACACAGCTTCAAATTAAATTTCCAGGGAACCAATAAGACATTATGGACACTGATAATATTGAAAGGGGTTTTTCTCTTTTTATTCATCCCCGCGATGAGTGGCTGTATATTTTGCCTATCTTGCATTATGTTTGCATCTATATAACTTCCAAATCTGTTAAAATTATAAAATATTATAAAATTAAATTAGCAAAGAATCCCAAAATGCTTTCATGCTCCTTGAGAATAAATATATAGAAATAATCTTCACAGGGATGCCAGGTATAGAGAAAGGATTTCAAAGATTAAAGAAAAGCCCAGAGGGTTCAGGGAGAATAGAAATGATATCTTACTCCTTAAAGGGTTAGTTAAATGTCTTTTTTATATATTCTTACTCTCCTGGAACAAAATTATGTGGAGTTCCCCTTTAATTTAACCTCTTCTATTTAGACACCATTATGTTCTAAAAGCTTATATTTCAAAGGTATAATGTTTAAGAAGAACATTAAACAAAACACCAGGTCAGAGATGAATCAAAGGATGGAGAGAATGTTAGTGTTTCCCTTTTTCCAACCTAATGAAATAATTTAAGACAAGAACTTGGTTCTCTGCAGAGAACTGGCTCTCCAAACGTTTTAGATGTTAAAAATATATATATGGATACCTGGCCCACATTTGCAGATTCTGATTCAATAGGTTTTGTTTAGGATTTTGGGATTTTCAAAAAAAAAATAAGGTTTGTAATGTACAGCTAAGTTTGAATTTCCCAAAGATGCTTGATCATAAACCTTACCAGGGAAGCATTTCAAATTGCATGGGCTGGTAGAACTGAAGAATCACTATTTATCCCAAATTCCATGGGTGATTATTATGATCCCAAAGTTTAGAGAAATGCTGATCAAGAGACAAAATTGGACAGCAGGCTTAAGTAACTATGGAAAGTATGATACACACGTAGATTTTGTTATCTTTGTTTTCACGAATGACATGTTTAGCATAACACATTTCTAAAGCAAGTGATGGTCTTGACTAAAAATAGTACTACACTCATCTTTCGAAGAATTTGGGTTTTCTAAGCTTATGGAGGTGGGAGGAGCCTATGTAGGGAGAGGTCTAAGAGAGAGGAGAAAGGATCAGCCCTAGGGCTCAGGGCACTGATATTTTTTTTTAAGATTTTCTTTCTTTATTTGACAGACAGAGATCACAAGTAGGCAGAGAGGCAGGCAGAGAGAGGGGCAGGGAAGCAGGCTCCCTGCTGAGCAGAGAACCCGATGCGGGGCTCCATCCCAGGACCCCAGAATCATGACCCGAGCCGAAGGCAGAGGCTTTAACTCTAGGAGCCACCCAGGCGCCCCTCAGGGCACTGACATTTTATAACCACCATTGCTTTATATGCAGACCATCCTTGTACAAAAGTGATTGTATTCTCTTGAGATCTTTACCCCACTTTCCTAAGATTTCAAGTCATCCCTCTAAGATAGCATATCCCAAAGTGCCTATCATAGAGTGTTAGTTCTATCTGAGGGTCATAGTACTGTGAAGGAGGTAATTCCATGAAAAATGAGCAATTTGGGAAAACATAGCATGTTAGAGTCATCTGGAGATCCATAGCACATATTAGCATATTTAAAGCTCTGATAAATCCCACATGCCTGGTTACCATTGTTTAATCCACATTTTTCAAATTAATATAAAAGTCTTTTTTTTTTTTTTTAACAGGAGTACCTATTCACACTGGAGGATCTGTTCCTTGGAGAAATCTGGAGGAACATTGTTTTAAGGTACTAATATGGTACTGACATCTAGAATTATTTATGGGATTTAATACTGATGACAAGGAATAGGCATTTACTGTGTCTTAAGAAGATGAAATTAAAGAGAAAATTAGGTACGCTGAAAAAAATGCATTTGTTCAGTAGCTGATGGAAATGACCACATAGAACAAAGAAAAGAAATTTTCTGTTTTGTATGTCTGTTTATATTCTGGGGTTTAAGGAGTCAAACAAGTGACGGAACTCTAATTTCTAAATTGAGCAAGAGGCACGCATTAAATACTACCAGTTACTCTTTGCTCTGTTGGTTGCCTTGGACGCTTCTGAGGAGTATGGGATGCAGGGATTATAACAGATTCATGATATTGATAGTGAATGGTTATTGAGTCCCTAACATGTGCTAGAGTCCAATCTAACGCTTTACTTCTATCATCTTGCTGAGTCCCTACAAAGCCATGGAAGGTAAGTACTGATATCATGCCCGTGTTTTCTGGATGAGGAGCTTTTCTAAGACATACTAAAATCTCAGCTTTGTTTGACTTAAAATATATTTTTTAAATGTATATTTATATTTTAATGTATTTTAAAATGTATAAATACGTATGTATGTATGCACCACGTATCATTTGGCTTAGCCCATGTACACAAAATACCTCCCATCAGTATATATGTGTGTATGCCATACATTTGCTTGAACTTACATTCCTACCTCTTCAAGGAAGCTCCCGCCCCATCCTTTTGTAGGAACTCTGTGTTTTGAAAAAAAAAAAAAAAAAAAAAAAAAAAAAAAGCTTGGCCAAGGTCGTTTTTCCCCTCCGACTGCAGTGCCAGGCTACGTGTGAAATATCAGTCTCGTTTGGACTCTGTACACGGGTGGATTTCATAGTCTGTCATTACTTCCCAGTGACATGGAATTAAAGGCCTTGTTTTGTGTTCGTTGGCAACTTTTGGTTGCTCGGTCCTACTGAGGTACTATGAGCATGAAGCAACCCTACTGGTTTACTGGAAGTTTTAGTCTAGCATATTAGATACGATTTCAGGCAAATCCCCCTTGTTCGTTTTCTCTTGGTTAAGTTTGCTCTTCTCCCATCCCTGTGGGCTTCTAGCTTTGAATATTTATTTACGCTTCTGTTGGTTTAGAATGCACGCTTTCTTGTACCATGGGATCCTTTCAAAATGTGAAGTCGACCGTGGAGATGACAAAACACTCTTATTGAATTATCTTTTCTTCTGTTGCCTTATTCCCTGCAGTGTCTTGGTGGGGGGCAAGGGCAAGGCTTGCTACTGACGGGGTGCCAAGCTGTTCGCCATATCACGTGTGTTGACCATACACATGGTGAGCGCTCCCGTGCGGGACCAGGGGTGTCCTTGAATAAGCTCCTTCGCTTCCAAATTCCTTCCAGGATGACTTGCCCATTTCCTGTCCTGCTGATCACACCCTTGGAAGGGATTTGAAGTCTGGAGTGTCTTTGATGTTTTCTTCTGGCCATGCCAAAGCCGCCCCAG
This sequence comes from Lontra canadensis, assembly GCF_010015895.1. Lineage (NCBI taxonomy): Eukaryota > Metazoa > Chordata > Mammalia > Carnivora > Mustelidae > Lontra > Lontra canadensis. Next base: position 4,275,386 of record NW_022631062.1, read on the forward strand.
GAGACAACAGGCTCTCTCAAGCCTGTGCAAATGGGTTTTTAAGTCAGTGTGTCTGCCAAGCTGCTGTGTTTCTTTGCTCTCTCTTTGATGTCCATCTAGCATGGTGCCTTGTATGCCTCACCCAAAGCCTGGCATGTAGCAAATTCTCATTACCATTGCCTCGGTATGGAAACTTGTGTGGAAAATATTTCTGGAACTCCCTCCTACCCGTCCCAAGTTTATTTCCTTCTTCCTGTTCCGTCGCCTTCCCTCTCCCCTCTACCATACAGACATCTGCCAGATGTTAAGGAAATTCAGTAAATTGGAATAAAACAAAACAAAACAAACAAGTAAAACCAAGAAGAGATAAGAATGCGGTTTCTTTAAATAACAGACTGCAGGGTTGGAATAAATGGAAGTGTCACTTTATTCATATACAGAGAACGTACGGTTGCAAGGCTTCAGATCTCCTGACAAGGCTTTGGATTCATCTAGTGAGCCCTATTTAAATATATTCTGCTCTTGTTCTTTCTGAGGTGTGAGAAGAGTATTTATGGAGGGGCTGATCCCAAAATGAGGTGTTAACAAATCAGACAATCCCTTTCACCACCTATTGACGCGTACATAGAGGTCTATTGGCAACTTTCACCGCACTCATTTGATTTTATGCTTGCTGGTCGGTTTCCAAATGAATTTCTTTTTTGTGAGGAAATGTGTGAAATAAAACACAAGGGAGGTGACTTTAAAGGATGCTATGTTAAATTTAGAGTTTGGATAAAGAGTTTGGATGGCATTAAAAATATGCGGGCATATACTTCAGTTTCTAGAAGCTTTCACATCAGATGTTGCAGTGTGGTTCCCTGGGAGGGAGTAGAAAGGAGGATGGTGAAATGTGGACATGTTAAGGGGTGTCCAAGGTCATCACTGAGCTGTGTTTTCTCTCAAGACTCTAAGCCTTCTTCTCGCTTTCATCCTGACTGGTGACTCTAGCTCTGCTTCTTCTGGCAATCTCCGACCTTCTTCCTTTTCAACGTGAATTGCTCTACCCGGTGCATGTCGTTCTTGCGTATTTGGTGTTTCCCTCCAGCATGCCTCTCCTCTTTCCTTTCCACTTTGGGTTTCCACCAAGAGTGCCTCTTTCTGCTTCAGTCTCTGTTGTCTTGTTCGTCTTGGTTGCTATCTACAATGAATGACTTGCCAATAGGAGATTATTAAGACTAGCCTAGTGTGGGCAGACTTTCGCCCTAGCAGTATTTCCCAGGGGGCTGGTCAGGCTATATGGAGCCCTAAGATTGGTGGCCTCACGCCCCTTTGAATGATAATAAATAATGCAAAGGGAGGGACAGTGTTTAGGTGAAGAGGGGCAGAAATATTTCTGCTTGTTCTTCATTAGCTGTGGAATGGCGAGGAGCAGAGACCTAGGTAATGCAGATACCTGAACACGATATTTGCCTGTGGCTTCAGGGTGCTTTCTTTGCAATGAAATTAAAATGTGAGCCTTTTGATGTTCCAGGCATTCACACCTTACACACCAGGGCTGCTTAAACACTGGACTGGGGCACAGGGCAAATTGTCCAGGTTACTTCGGAAATCCTTCCTTCAAGTCTCATTTGCTGAAGATGGGTTACAGCCCATTCTCTGCTGCTCCTGGTAACCTCCGCTGTTCTGGTTGAAGATGTGTGCTTTTGCAGTTCAACCTGCCTTTCAAGTGCAAGAGAGATCATCAGGAGAAGTGTCAGCTCAGCATTTCTGCCACTGTGTGCTTCCTCCTTCTGGGGAGAGCATAGCTCAGAAAGTCTTGCCAAAGAAGTGTTCAACACACAGAGTGTGGGCTCCGGCAATGACCTTCTTTCATGATTATGGCCAAATATGTTTTTGGAAGGAAATAAATACATCGATACCTGAATAGATACAGCAATATACAAATATCAGATATATAAGTTTATTAAAAATTTATATTTATTGGGGCACCTGGGTGGCTCAGTGGGTTAAAGCATCTGCCTTCAGCTCAGGTCACGATCCCAGAGTCCGGGGATCGAGCCCCGCTTCGGGGGGACCTGCTCAGTGGGGAGTCTGCTTCTCCCCTCCCCCTGCTCTTGCACTCTCTCTCTCCCTTTCAAATAAATAAATAAATATCTTTATTAAAAATTTGTATTTATGTATTGATTTGTTTATTTGAAAGAAAACCTACTTCTTGCTAGAGTGAAAGGATGATTTACCTATGATAAAAATCATGGAAAATAAGGAGTTAAGGAAACCATTGGACCAAATGTCCAAATGACAAAGCATTGCTCTGACTACACAATTTTTTGAGTTCTTTATAAGTATTTATGAAAGTTTTATAATATGCCTTTCACCATCTTAGATATACTGGTATCTAAAAAATAAATACAAGAGATTATCTTTGCAAACAAAGGCTTTACTATTTTAAAAACAAACTTTGCATTGGGCACCCAGGTGGCATTAAAAAAAAAAAGTTGTATGAAAGAATATGCCTTCAAATTATGTTGGTCATAAGAAGTAGAGAAAAAAAAAAACCTTCAGTTTCGCTTAATGCCAAAACCAACATAAATTTAGAAATGTTTGCTCACAAAAAATAGTTCAGGGCTTCCTTAGTGATATGTCCCACTCAGCAAACCTTATAATGATTTACCATCTATCTTTACCCTATCTTTGCCCAGAATATACCAAGAGCAAATAGAGACCGAGAGAAGGAAAACAGAATTGGGCAGACAGGAGGGCCATGATTCATTTTAGAAATGTGTTTCCCTTTAACCATGCCTAAAATTGATTATAAATTATTAGATTAAATGGTAGTCTCTTTTGAACCCCAAATGGAACCATTCAGAAGACAAATTGGAATACCAGCCAAGCCTGCCTTATTCGGACTTGGGACCCCTGAGATTAGATTCTAACCACACCCTTGAACTCTTCAGCCGACTCTCAGATGTAACTGTAAACGTTCAAGGTTCTTAGACATGAATGTGCTAAGCTTAAACATTGTTTTCTATACAAAGATTTTAGATTATATTACATTATGTATTACAGTACAACAGACAGCTCCTTCTATACCCACAATCATTTGCTGATTCTTTTGTTGTCTCCCTTCCCCCGGCCTCTTAATACTCAGCTTCTGTCCGGGAGTCTGTCTACCTGTTCCATAAAGAGTCTATGGTTGATAACAGAAAGGACTGTTTTTCCTTTTGGCTTGTGCAGTTTGAATGGCTGTGTTAAGCAGCCCATGACACTCACCCAGGAAATTTTGGAAGGTGATGACACAAAGGACTCAAACTGAAGACCACTTGTCTGCTCTTGCATCGGATTGTCCCTGGTTTTTTGCTTGACATGTAAGAATGGGGTAGAAGATTACATTTGTTGGAATTGTATCAATTTGCATAACAACCTTGTTTACATAGCATGTGAATTGGACATATTGTGCGCTCAAGGGTGAATGGATCTCGAGTGTGAGGTTTAACAGAACATAATGTGTTTGGATGGGTTCCCCAGTTCTCGCTACCAGAAGCCTGACCCAACCGTCCTGTGTGGGTGTAAAAGCACCCTATTAGCCATGGTTTTGAAAAGTGGTATTTTCTGTTGCTTATGTAGAAACTGAAAATAGAAAGCCAGAAAGAAATTTGAGATTGCAAGTAAACCCTCAGCTCCAGAACCCCTTTGTTACAAACAAGAAGGGACATGTGCTCATTATTTTCATGTAGCTAAGAAATAGAAGTTCAACTTCAGTTTAAAGGTAATTTAAACTAAATTCCTATGACAACTCTTAACAGGTTAATTAAATTTGCCCAGGTGCTTAAATACACTACTGGGCATATTTTGTGTAATTCTGTTCATCACATTCCAGAAAAACAACAATTATAGAAGAGCTATGTACATTTAGGGGAGGGGTCACTAATATCTTTTTCAATATTTAATGTGAGCTAGACCAGTGCTTCTCAAATGAATTCTAAATAAGATTTTAGCAAATCAAATCCAACAATATATTAAAAAGGGTAATGTGGGCGCCTGGGTGGCTCAGTGGGTTAAGCCTCTGTCTTCCGGCTTAGGTCATGATCTCAGGGTCCTGGTATCGAGTCCCACATCGGGCTCTCTGCTCGGCAGGGAGCCTGCTCCCTCCTCTCTCTCTCTCTGCCTGCCTCTCTGCCTACTTGTGATCTCTCTCTGTCAAATAAATAAATAAAATCTTAAAAAAAAGGGGGGGGGTAACGCATCATGATCATGTGGGGTTAATCCCAGGAATGCAGGTTGGCATAAAATACGAATATCAACCAATGTAATTAGCAAACTAGAAAAAGAAAAAGCTGTATGATAATCTGAATATACCCAGAAAATGCATTTGTCAAAATCCAACATCCATTCCTGACAAAACCTCTCAGCAAATAGGAATAGGAGACATCTTCCTCAAGCTGGTAAAGGGCATCTACAAAGAATCCACAGGTAACATCATAGTTCTGGTGAAAGACTGAAAACTTTCTCTCTAAAATCAGAAGCAGGATCAGGATGTCTGTTTTAGCACCTCTATTTAAGTTAGTCCTGGAGATTCTAGCCAGAGACGTTAGTTAAGGAAAAGAAATAAAGATTGGAAAGGTGGGTATTAAGGAGGGCATGTATTACATGGAGCACTGGGTGTAGTACATAAACAAAGAATCTCAGAGCACTGAAAAAATAACACTAAATTTTAAAAAAGTGGGAAAGAAAAAAGGAAAACTGTCTATATTCACAGATGACATCATAGCCCACATAGAAAATCTGATGGATCTACAGATTAAAAAATTCTGCTGGAGCTAATAAATGAGTTTAGCAAAGTTGCAAGACACAAGATCAATATACAAAGATAATTATAATTCCATATACTGGCATGGGACCATAGGAACTTGAAATTAAAATATCATTTACAATAGCATAAAAGAATGAAATGCTTTAGGGATAAATTAGACAAAATATCCAAAAGAAACATGCAGTTAAAACTATAAAACATTCCTGAGAGAAATTAAATAATTACCCACATAAATAGTCAAATATGCCTTATTCAAGTGCCAGAAGACTCAGTCAATATTGTTAAGATGTCATTTCCCCCCAGGTTGGCTAATAAATTCAATGCACTCTTAATCAAAATCTCAGCAGGCTTTTTTATAGATGACAAACTGATTCTAAAATTCATATGGAAATTCAAAGAACCTAGAGTAATCAAAACAACATTTAAAAAGTTGAACAAAGGTAGGCTAACACTACCTAATTTCAAAAATTATTATTAAGCTGCTATAATCAAGCCAGTGGGATGGTAAACATAAAGATAGACAAATAGGGGTAACTCAGTGGCTCAGTAGGTTAAACACCCGACTCTTGGTTTCAGCTCAGGTCATGATCTCAGGGTCCTGGAATCGAGCACCATATTGGGCCCCACACTCAGTGGGGAATCTGCTTGAGGATTCTGTCTCTCCCTCTCCCTCCCTGCCCCTCCCCCTGCTCTCCCTCTCTCTCAACTAAATAAATAAATCTTTTTTTTAAAGATACACAGATATTTCAATGGAATAGAATAGGGAATGCAGCAATAGGCTTGCATATATATGGACAACTGGATTTTGACATAGGTGCATAAAACAGAAATCATAGTCTTCTAAAAAATGATGCTGGAACAATTGGATGTTCATACATATTCAAAAAAGAAAAAGAAAAATGGAACTTTGGTCTCTAGCTCATATACAATATATATGATCTATGATCAAAATGTAAAGCCTAAAACTATAAAACTTCTGTAAGAAAACACAAGAGAAACTTTTCCTCTTGAATTAGGCAGACTGCTTAGGTAGAACACCAAAATATGATCTATAAAAGAACACATTGATAATATGGACATTTTTTTATTAGTTTCAGAGGTGGAGTTCAGCGATTCATTGGTTGAGTAAAACACCCAGTGCTCATTCCATCACGTGCCCTCCTTAATGCCCATCACTCAGTTATCCCTTCCCCCCACCTACCTCCCTTCCAGCAACCCTCAGCTTGTTTCCTAGAGTTCAGTGTCTCTTACAGTTTGCCTCCCTCTCAGTCTTCCTCTTGTTATTTTTTCTTCCCTTCCCCTGTGTTCATCTGTTTTGTTTCTTAAGTTCCACTTATGAGTAAAATTATATGGTATTTGTCTTTCTCTGACTGACTTATTTCACTTAACATAATACCCTCTAGTTCCATCCATATCATTGCAAATGACAAGAGTTCATTCTTTTTGATGGCTGAGTAATATTCTTTCATTCATATATATATATATATATATAGATAGATAGATAGATAAAGAAGATGTATATATATATGTCTACATATATGTGTATATATATACATCTGTCAAAGGACATCTGGACTCTTTCTGTAGTTTGACTATTGTGGACATTGCTGCTATAGACTTTGGGGTGCATGTGCCCCTTCCAGTCACTATGTTTATATCCTTTGGATAAGTACTTATTAGTGCAATTGCTGGGACATAGGGTAGCTCTATTTTTAACTTTTTGAGGAACCTCCATATTGTTTTCCACAGTGGCTGTATCAGTTTGCATTCCTACCAACAGTGTAAGAAGATTCCCCATTTTCTGCATCCTCACCAATATCTCTTGTTTCCTGAGTGGTTAATTTTAGCCATTGTGACCTGTGTGAGGTGGTATCTCATTGTGGTTTTGATTTACATTTCCCTGCTACCAAGTGATATTGAACATTTTTTCATGTGTCTGTTGGCGATTTGTATGTCCTCTTTGGAAAAATGTTTGTTCGTGTTCTCTGCCCATTTCTAGGCTGTACTTTTTTGTTTGGAGATAATACAAGCTTCCTCAAATTAAAAATAAATTTGTTCTTTGAAAGTCACAGTTAAGGAATCAAAAGACAAGCACAGACTAGGATAAAATACTTGCAAGTCATATATCTGATAAAGGACTTGTATACAGAATGTGTAATCAACTCTTTAAATTTAATCATGAGAAAACTAGCCACCCATTAAGAAATTAGCAAAATTCTTTTTTTTAAAGATTTTTATTTATTGGACAGACAGAGATCTCAAGTAGGCAGAGAGGCAGGCAGAGAGAGAGGGGGAAGCAGGCTCCCTACTGAGCAGAGAGCCTGATGCGGGGCTCGATCCCAGGACCCTGGACTCATGACCTGAGCCGAAGGCAGAGGCTTAACCCACTGAGCCACCCAGGTGCCCCAGAAATTAGCGAAATTCTTAATACATACGATGCTCTTCTCTATACCTAACTTCACAGACCCAGGATCCTTCCACCATGTAGGATTACATGAAGGATCCATAAAGTGGGAATTTAATGAGCCAGGCCTAGGGGTGTAGTGTACACATCACTCCTGCCCACATTTCGTTGGCCACAATTCAGTCTTGTGGTCATACAGAACTACTCAACAAAAGAGGAAGGTGGGCTAGATAAACAGCTAGCTAATCTCTTCCACATTTTGCATCATTAAAATTGGCAATGTTAGTAGATGCTTACAGGTGGTTTTATGGCAAATAAGAATGTTCTATAGCAAATCCCAAAAGTATAAAATCATTACCACTATACCATTAGTTTGACCTACTTTAGCTCTTTTTTCCTTCCTCTTTTTCCTTGTGACTTCATGGGGTAAAGAAATACTCTTTCTGGTTGGGTAGAGTTATAGATATACCTCTTTTTTCATCCATAAACATGAGAATATTTACATAGTGGGGGAAGAGTTGAAAAAATGTTATTTTGGCCCTGGCCTGACAGGAAGAGAGCTAATAAACCAGTTAAGCTGTAGCAGGTGATCTCCCAATGACATGGTCTGTAAAGGAGGATGTTAACAAAGATCAGGGTGGGATAGGAAATACTGGATGCAGAGTAGAGATCAAAGAAATGAGGCAAGACTGGGAATGTGAGAGATGTGGCAAGAGGTTGGAGCCTATGGAAAAAGAGTTTATGGGAAATTCTAAGATGGGAGGATGAACAGCAGATTTTAAGGAGAAGGATGCTAAAGATTCAGTTGTACTTCATTTGTATGCTACAAGGTCAATGCCATCCTTTGCCTTTAATCTTCAACAAAACACTGCTACCCACGGAACCAGTGTCATTGGTACCTTGAGTGGCATCTAGCATAAGGCTGTAAGAGCTATGTCAATTCAGGATCTCTGAGAAGCACAGATGGAGAAAACACTAATGACAGATAAAGGGGAGAGAGAGCAGGAGTAGGCAGGAAGAGCCCTTGACCCATTATTCAGCTCTAATACCTATGAGGGGAAAGAAGGAGGGAAGATAGGGACAGACGCCTCCTAGACTGCAGTGCGGCTCTAGAACCATTGTGGCCTGGCTGATGGGGAGCCTCTGAACAAAGTTTGCCCATTAGAGAATCAGGGACCTAGATCAAGTCCCCTTCCATGCTCAGTCCTTGGCTGGGAGTAACCTTGAGGCAGTGTAGCACAGCATCAGTGCCATGGCAGATCTGTAAATACAACAGTTGGCCACTGCCTGATAACCATATTCATAGCTGGAAATTCTCTTGAAGAGAGATCCAAGTGGTGCAACCCCATGACCACCAAAAAGAATAAGCTTGGAAGGGTGAAATGGTCGGTCCAAAAAACACCAAGCTAATTCATCCAGAGCAGAACTGGGGAGTCAGGAAAAAGGAGAACTCCAAGCATCACCAACCCCTAGGCATCCTTGGAGGGTCTCTAGAGCAGCTGGGACAGAGATACCAACGATTTCATGATGATCAAAAGGGAAAGCATGGCAGGCTGACATCTGGGTTGTACCCTGATTCTTCTCGTAGAGCAGAATGGGAAAAGTCCAGCCAGTTTCCCTCTCATTCCTCATCTGTGCACTCTGTTAAGCAGTGCCACAAGGAGATGGGAAAGGTCTCAACCCAAACACTTCCTGTGTAATGGTCAATTGTGAAGGAGAGGTAAGAGAGGTGTCTAGTTGTTCTTCAGGTTTTTAACAAGTAATTTTTGAGTGTAAGTAGAGTTGACCATTGAACAACATGGGTTTGTACTGCATTTGTACTCCACTTATACACAGGTTTCTATTTCAAGAAATACAGGACAGTATTGTAGATATAATTCCATTATGATTCTCTTAATAACTGTTTCTTTTCTCTACCTTACTTTTTCTTTTCTCTAGCTTACTTTACTGTAAGAATACAGTATATAATACATAGAGCATACACAATATGTGTTAATCGACTGTTATTGGTAAAGCTTCTGGTCAGTAGTAGTCTATCAGTAGTTAATGATTAGGGGAATCAAAAGTTATATACAGATTTTTTATTGCACCAGGGGTTTGGTACCCCTAACCCTCGTGTTGTTCAATGGTCAACTGTATCTCCTTTTCAGAGGTCCTTGCTTCCCATGAGATGCATTTAGCCATACTCCCTAATTCTGGGCATAGCTGAGTGTGGACAATGGCGGCAGATTCAGGTATAGCTTTTTTGAAAGTTACTACCAGAATATCAGCCACTGGTGACTTTTTTTCATATTAAGTGGGCATTCCATTATCTTGGAGAATTCAGTGGTCATAATGATAAAAGTAGCTATTTTATAAATTCCTTTCTGGACCTAAAATCACACTTTCACCCGTACTGTAAATGTCCCTCTTCCCCTCGTAGCAAATCACTAAGTTCATGTGCATCTCAGACTTGACATATATCTTAGGGAGGGTTGGTTTTCTTTAATTGAATTTGTTTTAGAATATACTGTGTTTATATCAATATCCTGATTACTCTGGAGATATTAAACTATATACAGCACTCATTTTGAACTTTTAAAACATTTAAGGTTTTATTGTGGTTTCAGAATTTTTTCTTCCATTAGATACTGCGAGCATTTCCAGGGATGATCTCAGTTCTGGGCACATGAAGGATGGTCATGTGTTCCAATATCAAACCCAGATGGGTGCAATTTGCAACACCCTTGACAGGTTTCCCTGATCTAGGGTAACCAACTCATGAGTTCCCAGGACTTTTCTGGGCACTGAAAGTCCCACATCTTGGGAACCTCCCTAGTTCTGGGTAAATGGGGCAGTTGGTCACCCTACCCTGCTATTATCCTCAAACAAAAGAAGAAAGTTTCAGCAGGGTGGCCATTCTTAGCTGGCAAATTAGTTTCCTGTTTACTTTCCAAGGTGGTGAAAAAGCAGGACCCCTATAGACATCTTTGATTACTGTCACATTATTTCAAACGTTTAAGATTAACAATGGTGTAGGATATCTAGTGGCTTTACCTATAGTTATTGATTTATCAGAATACGTTCTTCATAAAATTAAATACTGAACACATTAAAAAATACTGCTTATTTTCCAAAAGCAATAAAGAGATGGAAACACTTGTGTTTTCAACAATCTACATATATATTATTATTGTCTTCTCTCTTGAATTTGAATTTGCTTTTACTCAGCTTCTAACTCCTTAGAGCTGCCCTAAATGAAGAAATCAGATTAACAATGAACCAAAGCATGCATGAAATTTCTTCTTTTTTAACTTTAGTTTGTGTGGGTGCATGTGTATACATACACACATATATATATATATAGATATATATATATCTATACATACATATGTATGTATTTCATGGCACATCTTGCAAATCAATAAATCATAAGGGAGAAAAAACTAAAAAGTGGTGGCTTACTCCTTAAAGCAAATTCAGTCCAACTGAATTACTATTTCAGTTCACAATGTGACAAAGCCAATTGGGAATTTCCAGATGTAGAAGAGGTAAAAATGCCAACTTTATTAAAATGTAAGCCAAAGCAAAATCACAGCCTGAGATGGAAATGGGATTGAGGAAAAGGCTGATTTTGTTTGGCATGCACTGTAAAATTCTAATTTCATGTAGGTTTTTAAAAAATGAAATGCCCACCATTATAGAGCCATAGAGGGAAAGACAAGCCCGCACTAAGCTGATTGTCCATGGTCCTTAAATTTTTATGTTAATAATAATTTAAATTGTTGATAACATATTGGGGCTCAATTGATAATGGCATTGGAAGATTTCATGAACTAAAACAAATTATTTTAGTAGAGATCATCAGAAAAGTGATATGATTTGATCTTGGGAGACCAACTTGGACCTACAACATAGCTATACATATCCTACATATGAAATCATAGAGGAGCCACATTTTTAGAGAAGATTGGAGGTATGAGTACCTTTTCTTAAACCAAATAAAGCCAGTTTTTTTTCTCAGTGCTTTAGGTATGATTTCTCTTAGAAAGGTGGCCTACATATCTGTTCATCTGTTCACCTACAGATGAAGGCAAAGGGGTACATTTTCACAAAGATTGGAGGTACTCATAATTAAGGAATTCTCTGTGACTCTGGGTTTGACTTCCCTTAGAGTGATGACCTAAGTACTGTGCATGCTAGTGGGCCAAGATACCCTGTAATTGTAGGATTTGAAGTAATCCGATGCATAGTAAAACGATCATGAGTTTCAGAGTAAGGTACACCTGGATTCAAATCCAGCGCAACTTAGATATATACAAAATATATTAAAGACGGATAATTGAGTGTGGAATAGTCCCTGGATCAGAGAACTAGTAAGGAGCAAAATAGCATTTTTTAAAAGATTTTATTTATCTGTTTGAGAGAGTGAGTGTGTGCATGAGCAGCAGAGAGGGGCAGAGGGAGAAAGAGAAGCAGACTCCTCCATGTGGGGCTCGATCCCAGCACCCTAGGATCAAGACCCAAGCCAAAGGCAGCCACTTACCCAAGTGAGCCACCCAGGTGCCCCGCAAAATAGCATTTGAATATAGGACATCTTCCCTTCAAAATACATTATGTAAAAATTAAAAATTTCTGACCTGCAAAAAACCTGCCATACACAAAGTTGAGAAACACATGACAAATACAACAGGTGAGGAGCTGATTTTATTAAGATAAAAAGAGTTTTTACAAATGAATATCCAAGAGACATATATGGGCAAGTCACAGAAAAAAAACAATGAATATCTTGTAAGCAAACAAAGTTCCTACTTCAGCCATATTTAAGTGAATATATATTAAAACAACAAAATATTAAAGATTTAAATTATACCATGTGTTAGGAGAAATGTAGGGAAACAAGGATTCTCAAATTAGACATGTCGACTGGCAATCCTGTTTGGTATCACTTAAATGAACAATAAAGAGTGTGAGACATGTTAGTCTGCTATTTTGCAAATAAGAGAATACATGGAGCACAATGGCTTAAATAAGTCCATGTTTACTTTTCTCACATAATTTGAAGCTTGAAGGTAGGTGGCTGCTGTTTTGGGGGCTCTGGGTTGTGGGGTGGCAAGATGCCTACCACAGCAACAGGAAACATGTCTGTAATCAAGTAGTAAGGAGTGAGGACGAGGGGTGGGATCAGCGCTGGCACATCTGTCCCTTCATTAAGTAGATAAAAGCTTACCGAGAGAGGTCCCAGCAGACATTCACTTACACCCTACTGGCTGGAACTGTGAGACGTTGAACACACATAACTCAGGGGAAACTGGGACGGGAAGTAAGAGAGAAAGAAGGTGGGAGCAGTTGTTGGTTCAGGCACCTTGCAGTGTCTGCTACACATTTGCATAACAGTATTCGTACATGCCATCTGACCATATAAAGTATTGGCATGATTGTGAAGCAACTGGAACTCTCATATTCTGCCATGAGTAAAAAATGGCACAACCACTTGGCAAAACTTGGCAGCCTCTTATAAAGTTGGACATATGCCTAGAAACTCCACCCCTGATCATTTTCCCAAGAGAAATGTACGTCTGTGCCCATGAAAAACATTTGAAAGAATATTTAAAAAAGCGATATTCATAATAACCCCAAACTAAAAATAACTCAAACATCTATCAAAGATGAATGAATAGACAAATCGTAATATATCCATATAATGGAATACTGCTCAGCAATAAAAATAAAGAACCATCGATATACAAAACAGCATGAATGATTTTCAGAAATATCATCCTGCGCAAAAGGAGTCAGGCACAAAGGTATGCACATTGTTTGATCCCCTTTCTATGAAATTCTAGAACCGGCAAAACAAACTGTGGTGATAGGAAACAGATAAGTGGTCACCTGGAACCAGAGGTCGGGGTGGATTTTCTGCAAAAAGTTGTGAGGGAACTGTTTCAGTAATGGAAATTGTATTAGCCATATTCCTAGATTCAGTAAACTTGATGCTTTTACCATCTACCCTCTATGCAGATGCCAGACATACCTTGTTCCTGACAGCCTGATTTGAGTCATCTCAAATACAAACCAACCAATCCACAGTCTACACCGTCCTCTGTAATAACCAATAAAGGTCACTCCCTGCCCCCCACCCCGCGCTTCCTGCAAAAAGCACAGTTTAGGCTTGGACACACAGTTGCACTCTTGTTCACTGAGTTTGCTGCCTCACCCTTGGTGACTCCCCCTGTGGCTCCCCCGTGGCATGACATGTATTCCCTCTCTTGGGAACTGTGAGTGTAATAAGCCACCCTTTCCTCCTGATCTTGGCCTCACCTTTCCTCAATAATAATAAAGATTATTGAAACAGGAAGATTCTGTTTTGTAATTGTGTTGGTGGTAACACAGGCACACCACTTCACACTTTAAATTTGTGTATAAATTTCATACTTTTGATTGTATATGACTAAGGTTTATTAAAAAATTTTTTCAATGTACATATGTTTTATGTCTGCAACTTTATCGCTTGACTGTATTCTTTAGATATCCTTGCACATGTATGCAAAGGTAAAACAAGATCTTCATGACATTGCAGTAGACTTAGACTGAGAACAACATAAATGTCCATCATCTGGGGATCGTCTGTTAATGCGGCATAGCCTGCACTACCAGAATGGATATTCTACTGCATCTTAGGATTTTGAACTAGACCCTCCTCCATGCCTCCAGCATTTGGCCGAGTGTGCCATCAAGTCAAGTCCCAAAGTGTAATGAGATATTTAACTATTAGGGAAAAAATGGGTAAGTCCATGAGGACTGAAGAGAAGTAATGGCCTAGAGAAGGTTAAGAGCAGTGTGCATTCTGCTCCCAGTTATGTTGGTAAATATGGGGCAGGAGCAGATTTTGTAATTGTATACACTATGTATTATATTTGTGTATGCATAGACTACATAATAGCAAGAGTTGCTTCTGGGGAGGACTGCAACCTGGATACAGGGGAAGGGGGTAAAAATGAAATGTGGTTTTCCCTGCATATCCTTTTATAAGACTGAATTATTGTCTGATCATTGTGTAAATATATGAATGTTTTAATGAAAACTGACCAGTTTTTTTTATAAACAAAATAAGGAAAAGTGAAAAATTAAAACATTTAGAATTTACAGAAACACAATTTGTATGACCCCTCAGGCTGATAGAAGAATGATCTTATTATTATTGGATTGACGACTATTCTTAAATCAGTAAATAAGTGTAGCAATCCCATGTTTTGCTAGGGCCAAATATCTCAATGGGGAAAGGGGACCCAAAGAGTTTAGCATGTAATAAACGTGGGAAAATAGAAAACAGATTCCAGCATGCTCTAGAGGTCTGTAGTTCTCCTGACTGCTCCCTTGGAATGGAGTGCCTTTTTCGATTATAGCTCACTTTATGCAAAATATACCACATTTCCCCTAACACTCCCCCACACACCCACACACACTCATTCTCATAACCACCTTGGGAAATATCATTCTTGTCCTTGCTTTACAGAGCAGCAAGAGGAAACCTAAGATGATGGTGGTTTGCTTCAGTTATAAAGAGACATTGGAACTCTGAGTGTTGTGTATATTCTCATCAGTTAATTTTTTGATAGTTGAGTTCCATGTCAAATCTATCTCTCAGAGAGAAAGAGAGAATGTGAGTTAAATATAGAACTGACTATGGTTTGTCACGGTTTGTGTCATAGCTTCATATGTTAGTGGGAGGCTCAGAGGAAAAGAAAAGAATTATGAGCCCCTTGCCCCCCTTTATTGTCTCAAATAAGCATGAGGATGCTGATGAATGTGACATATGTGGATTGAAGTGGTGCAGATGGCCAACCCAGAGGACTATAGGTGGGTCAAGCTTAAAATCATGAAATGAAGTAAGATGCTAGTTGGGATAGCACAGATTATGCTGCATTAACAAACAACCCCCAAATCCTAGTCATCTAACACAATAAGGTTTATTTTTTTTAATCACACTTGATAAAGAGCAGATGTCTGTAAGAGGTGCTTCTCTATGTCATTCTACCTCTGGAGTCCAGGCTAATAGAGATACCAACATATGGAACATCACCTGTCATGACAGCAATGGAAAGAGAGTGCTGCAGGGTCTCACAATGGCAATGAAATTCCCCAGCTGGAAGATGACATAGGTTACTTCTGCCAACAGCCTATTGGCCATTACTAGTTACGTGACTCTCTGTCCAATGTCAAGAAGGTTTGTTAAGTGAATATCCTCCCATAGTTCTAAGGGAGAGGAGACCTGGATATGCATGAACAGAAATCTCTTCCACCAGAATGAAAGCAAAGGCAGGCAAGAATAGTGAGCTGGGATCTGATGGATTGACGGCCCACGTGATCTCTCCACCTTGGAGTCATCCTCCAGGATCTAAGGTAAATTTGGTCTTGAAGCAGAAAGAGAGGAGAGGATGGTGGCAGAGTAGGAGGACCCTAGGCTTATCTTGTCCTACAAACACAACTGGATAACTATCGAATCATCCTAAATACCCGCAAAATTCATCCAAAGACTGAAAGAACAAATTCCACAACTAAAGGGAGAGAAGGGGCCATATCAAAGAAGGTAAGAAATGCAGAGATGTGATTTAGAGGAGAAACAGATCTTGGGTCCTGTGGAGGGGAGGGAGCCATAGTGGCAGAGAAAGGCGAGAGAAAAAGGAGCACACAGGGGAATGCACAAGGAGGACATATCCCCATAGCTATTGGCTTGGAAAATGAGTTCTTGCAACCAGCAGGGCTTAAAGCCTGGTGTTTTAAAGGCCAGCAGGCTTAGTTGGGAGAGAGCCTGGAGGGCAATGCACTGTTCCTGGAGAGAAGGCAGGCAGAAAACCCAGGAGCAGACTGTGGAAACAGTGATCTGAAGAGTGCCTGAGGCACATGGGTGGGGGGAGGATTATTTGCTTTCCTCAGAGCACCTCCCTGAGAGGCAAAATTCCCAGAGCTCCCTCTCTGGAAACAAAGAAGCTGGCTGGCAGCATTTCCATCCCCCATCCCCATCAGCATAAACCAGAGCCACCTGTGGGAAGCAGCACAGCACCCGAAGCTGGCTGCCTAACTTGCTTACAGCAAGCCACAGCCCCTGCCCTGACAGGACTGCCCTTCTCAGTCAAGCTTGCCTAAGTCCCAGTGTGGTGGGCCCCTCCCCCCAGAGGACCAGCACAAACCCCTGCCCACACCATGTCTCCAAACCAGAGAGTCTTTCAGGGCCTCTGTTATGGTGGAGTTGGTGTCAGGTCTCATTTCACAAGCAGACCAGAACACACCAATTTAAAATTTGCCACATTCAGGCCGGGGATAAAACACTACCCACAGCAAACAAGGAGAGCCTGTGCAGATGACTGGCCTGAAGGATAGGCAGCCAAAACACAATAGCAGATCACACACAGCACACACCAGAGACACTCCCTGCTGTTCCAGGCCCCGGGCACTACATGACCTCTTCTCCTTAAGGCCATTACTTTCAGAAGCAGGAGTAATAACTGTCTTTTCTAACACAGAGAAGAAGGCAGAGACTTAGACAAAATGCGAAGATGGAGGAACGTATCCCAAATGAAAGAACAAAATGAGGCCATGGCCAGAGATCTAAGTGAAACCGATACAAATAACATGCCTACTAGAAAAAGCAGCAATTATAAGGATACTCACTGGTCTTGAGAGAAGAATGGAAGACATTAGTGAGACCCTTAACAGAGATAAATGAGTTAAAAAAGAATCAGAGATGAAAGAAAGATGCAATAAACAAGATTGGAAACAGGCTTGATGCAATGAACAGGAGGTCAGGAGAAGCAGAAGCATGATATAGTGACCTAGAAGACAAAATAATGGAAAATATTGAAACTGAACAAAAGAGACAAAGAATTACGTAACAGGAGAATAGACTTACGGAACTCGCTGACTATCAAATGTAGTAACATTTGTCTTGTAGGAGTCCCAGAAGAGGAGAGAGAAAAGCAGTCAGAAAATGTATTTCCAGAAATAATAGCAGAACACTTCCCTAATCTGGGGAAGGAAACAGACATCTAGATCCAAAAGGCATAGAGACTCCCATCAAAATCAACAAAAGTAGACCAACACCAAGGCATATTGTAATTACATTTGCAAAATACAGCAATAAAGAAAAAACTTAAAAGCAGCAAGACAAAAAAATGTCCTTAACTTACAAGAGAAAACCCATAACGCTAGCTAAAGATTTCTCAACAGAAACTTGGCAAAACAGAAGGGGGTGTCATGATATATTCAAAGTGCTGAATGGGAAAAATCTGCAGCCGAGAATACTCTATCCAGCAAGGCTATCATCCCGAATAGAGGAGACATAGAGTTTCCTAGACAAAAACCATAAAAGAGTTCATTACCACAAAACCAGCCCTGAAAGAAATATTAAAGAGGACTCTTTGAATGCAGAGGAGAGACCAAAAATGACAAAGACAAGAAAGGATCAGAGAAAACCTCCAGAAACAACAACAAAACAAATAATAAAATGGCAATAAATACATATGTATCAATAATTACATTGAGTCTAAACAAGCTAAATGCTCCAATCAAAAGACATAAGGTATCAGAATGGATTAAAAAAACAAGATCTGTCTATATGTTGCCTACAGGGGACTCAATGGAGACCTAAAGACACCTGCATATTGAAAATGAGAGGGTGGAGAAATATTTATTATTGCAAATGGGTGTCAAAAGAAAGCTGTAGTAGCAATACCTTTATCAGACAAACTAGACTTTAAAACAAAGATTATAAAAAGAGACAAAGAAGGGCATTCTATAATCATAAAAGGGGATAATCCAACAAGAAGATATAACAATTGTGAATATTTAAACACTAAACATGGGAGCACCCAAATATTAAAAACAATTAATGACAAAACTTAAGGAACTAATTAATAATAACACAACCCCCACTTATATCTATGGACAGATCATCTAAACAGAAAATCAACAAGGAAGCAATGGCTTTGAATGATACACTGAAACAGATGGACTTAACAAATATATTCAGAACATTCCATCCAGAAACAGCAGAACATGCATTCTTTTCAAGTGCACATGGAACATTCTCCCAAATACATCACATATTAAGTCACAAAAAAGGTCTCAACAAATAGAAAAAGATTGAAATCATACCATGCACCTTTTCTGACTACAACACTGTGAAACTAGAAGTCAAGCACAGGAAAAAATTTGGAAAGACCACAAGTAAATGGAAGTTAAACAGCATGCTACTAAACAAGGAATAGGTCAACCAGGAAATCAAAAAAGAAATTTAAAAAAATACATGGAAACAAATAAAAGTGAAAATGCAACAGTCCAAAACCTTTGGGATGCATCAAAGTTGTTCCAATAGGAAAGTATATAGCAATACAGGCCTACCTCAAAAAGCAAGAAAAATCTCAAAGAAACAACCTAACCTTACACCCAAAGGAGCTAGAAAAAGAACAACAAACAAAGCCTAAAGCAGCAGAAGAAAGGAAATAATAAAAATTATAGCAGAAATAAATGATATAGAAACTAAAACAAAACAGTAGAACAGATCAATGAAACCAGGAGCTGGTTCTTCGAGAAAATAAACAAAATTGATAAACTTCTAGCCAGAATTATCAAAAAGTAAAGAGAAAAGACCCAAATAAATAAAATCTTAAAGAGAGAGGAGAAATAAGAGCCAACACCACAGAAATACAATTATAAGACAATACTATGAAAGACTATGTGCCAACCAATTGGACAGACTGAAAGAAATAAATAAATTCCTAGAAATATATAAACTACCAGAACTGAAACAAGAAGAAATAGAAAACGAATAGACTGCTAACCAGCAAAGGAATTGGATCAGTAATCAAAAAACTCCCAAAAAAGAAAAGTCCAGGGCCAGATGGCTTCACAGGCAAATTATACGAAACATTAAAGAAGAGTTAGTACCTATTCTTCTCAAACTATTCCAAAAAATGGAAAAAGAAGGAAAACTTCCACATTCGCCCTATGAGACCAGCATTACCCTGATACCAAAACCAGATAAAGACTCCACTAAAAAAGAGAGCTAGACGCTAATATCCCTGATGAACATGGATGCAAAAATTTTCAATAAAATACTAGAAAACCGAATCCAACAATACATTAAAAAAAAATCATTCACCAAGATCAAGTGGGATTTATTCCTGAGTTGAAGGGTGGTTCAATATTTGTAAATCAATCAATGTGATACACCATATTAATAAAAGAAAAGATAAGAACCATATGATCGTGTCAGTAGATGCAGAAAAAGCATTGACAAAGTATAAAATCCATTCATGATAAAAACTTTCAACAAAGTAGGTTTAAAGGGAACATATCTCAACATAATAAGGGTCATATATGAAAAACCCACAGCTAGTATCATCCTAAATGGGGAAAAACTGAGAGCTTTTATGAAAAACCCAAAGCTAATATCATCCTAAATGGGGAAAAACTGAGAGCTTTTCCTCTCCAATCAGGAAGAAGACAACAGGAATGTCCACTCTCACCACTGTTATTTAACATAGTACTGAAAGTCCTAGCCCCAGCAATCAGACAACAAAAAGAAATAAAAAGCATCCAGATCAGAAAGGAGGAAATACAAATTTCAATATCTGCAGATGACATGATACTCTACATAGAAAACCCAGAAGACTCCATCAAAAACTGCTAGAACTGATAAGTAAATTCAGCAAAGTCACAGGATATAAAATCAATGTAGAGGAGTCTGTTGCATTTCTATACACCAATAATGAATCAGCAGAAAGAGAAATTAAGGAATCAGTCTCATTTACAATTGCACCAAAAACAACAAGATATACCTAAGAATAAACCTAACTAAAGAGGGGAAAGACCTGTACTCTGAAAACTATAAAACACTGATTAAAGAAAGTGAAGGTGACACAAATAAATGGGAAGACATTCCAAGCTCATGGATTGAAAGAACAAATATTCTTTTTTTAAGATTTTATTACTTTATTTGACAGAGAGAGTGAGTGAGCACAAACAGGGGGAGCAGCAGAAGGAGAGGGAGAAGCAGCCTCCCCACTGAGCAGAGAGCCCAATGCAGAGCTCAATCCCAGGACCCTGGGATCATGACCTGAGGCCAAGGCAGACACTTATCTAACTGAGCTACCCAGGCGCCCCAAGAACGAATATTCTTAAGATGTCTATATTACCCAAAGTAACCTACATGTTTAATGCAGTCCCTATCAAAATACCAACAGCATTTTTCACAGAGCTAGAACAAACAATCCTAAAATTTGTGTAAAACCACAAAAGACCCTGAATAGCCAAAACTACCTTGAAAAAGAAAAACAAACCTAGAGGCATCACAATTCCAGACTTCAAGTTATACTACAAAGTTGTTGTGATCGAATCAGTATAGTACCGGCACACACAAAAAATAGAGACCTAGATCAATAGAGCAGAATACTAAACCAAGAAATGGACCCACAGCTATAGATCTTCAACAAAGCAAGAAAGAATATCCAATGGGAAAAAAGAATGTCTTTTCAGCAAATGGTGCTGGGGAAACTGGACAACAATATGCAAAAGAAAGAAACTGGACCACTTTTTTTTTAAGATTTTTATTTATGTATTTATTTGACAGAGAGAGAGAGAGAGATCACAAGTAGGCAGAGAGGCAGACAGAGAGAGAAAGAGAGGGAAGCAGGCCTCCTGCTGAGCAGAGAGCCCGATGCAGGACTCAATCCCAGGACCCTGGGATCATGACCTGAGCCGAAGGCAGAGGCTTAACCCACTGTGCCACCCAGGCGCACTGGACCACTTTCTTAAACCAAGCACAAAATAAATTTAAAATGGATTAAAGACCTAAATGTGAGACCTAAAACCATGTAAATCCCAGAGAAGAACACAGGCAGTAACCTTTTTGATATTGGCCATAGCAACTTCTTTCTAGACATGTCTGCTGAAGCAAGGGAAACAAAACCAAAAATAAACTATTGGGACTTCATCAAAATAAAAAATGTCTGCACAGCAAAGGAAATAATCAACAAAACTAAAAGGCAGTCTACAGAATGGGAGAAGATATTTGCAGATGACATATCTGATAAAGGGTTAGTATCCAAATATATAAAGAACTCATCAAACTCAACACCCCCAAAATGAATAATCTAATATAAAAAATGGGCAAAAGACACAAATAGACATTTTTCCAAAGAAGACATCCGGCTGGCCACCAGACATATGTAAAGATGCTCAATGTCACTGATCATCAGGGAAATGCAAATCAAAATTACAATGAGGTCTCACCTCACACCTGTCAGAATGGCTAAAATCAACCAGCTGGTGAATGACAGGTGATCAAGGCTTTGAAGTAAAAGGCATATCCTCTTTTCAGTAAATCACACCATTTCATGCTTAGTTCAATCCTGAATATCATCCAAAATATTTCCTCAAATGCCCCTTCCATCTCTCAATATTTCATGCATTATGAGAGGGTTATACTTGTGAGCAAGGAAGAACATTCTGCAAGATTTCCTAACTGCTAGAACAGATCACTGGTGGTGGTTAAGGGAGCAGCTATCTAGACCGATCAGAGAAGAGGCCATCGGCTACAAGGAAGGAGGAACTTGCGAAAGTAATCTAAGAAGTTGCTTCCACTTGGGCCAACAGAAGAAGGAAGGAAGTTGGATGGTAACCTGACCCCAAGATCAAGAAGAAGAGAAATGCTGGAATCTTTTTTTAATTTACTTTCGTGAAGAAGAAAAATGCCCCTCCAGAGATTTCCAGATTTCTGTTTGCTCCCAAATAGATGGTGCTGGAGGATGATTGACATCCAAGCTCTTCACCTGACAGTATTTGAGTTTGGAATCATGTTTATTATGCTGAGAAGGACATTCTGGGAAAAGTACATGTTTCTTTGCATTTTAAAATCTACAAGCATTGGCCATTATGGGAAGCTAGGTCTTATTTACACAAAGGATTGCTTTTTCAACCTTCCGTCCACTCAGAATTCTTGAAGCACTACATTACATTGTTTTATCGTGTGGTCATGTGTTTTGGGTTACCCTCGTCATAAACTGCAGCTGCAGGAAAGAACTGAGTACCCAGTCTACTTGAAACTTAATAAAATCTTCCACATGGAAAATGAATTTTCTTTAATTTTTATTATGTTATGTTAGACACCATGCAGTACATCATTAGTTTTTGATGTGCTGTTTCATGATTCATTGTTTGCGTATAACACCCAGTGAATTAAACCATCCTGTTGTGGTACATGTTTATTGTGATGACGCGGGGAAGTGGGGCGTGGTGCCTGGGTTTCTGAGCTTTTGCTTTAGGCCATCAGGATTTCAAGGCCCCCTGGGACATTGTCCTCTGCAGAGGAAATCCACCAGGACCTCAGTATTTAAAGATTGAAGTGACTAAGTCAGGTCTCTGGGGAGGAGAAAGTGTCTGCCAAAGCGATTGGGAGGCTCTCTCCCCAACCCATTCTTTCTCAAAGCTGACCAGATGGGCAGGGTCCTACTCTAAACTGGCCACCCCTCTCAGGGCCTGGTTTGTCACCGACTCCCAAATGGCTTAGAACTGAAAATGCTTTAATTAAAATAGATTTGGAGCTCGCAGATTCCCTGAACCTTAAATCCAGAATCTACCTTCAGGATGGATTTGGTAAAAATGAGAAAGGGGTAGAAGAGATTTCCCAAGGAACAAATAATCAAGCCCAAACGCAGAGTCCTTGTGGATCCGTAGCCTCTTTCCTAAGTCTCATGTGCCTGACACAGGGCCCTCAAGTAGTAGTTGTTTAGAAATTCAAGAAGCTTTGACCCTATCTTCTTTTCCACACAAAGGGAAAGAGTTTTCTGTGATAGCCCGTTCCCTCATCTCCCAACTCGTGCGTGCGTGCACGCATCTATTTACATATACAAAATGCTTTTATTAATGTTCTTCACGTAATATTATACTTCAAAGCCTGAGAAGGCACAGATAGAGATAAAAATGAGAGTGAAGAATCTCTTAAAATACTGATTGTTGGCTGAGCCTTAGGTAACTCTACCCTGCTCCTGCTTCTGGGATGAGTGTCTGTGTTCCGAGAAGTGGGTGTGTGTGCCTTGCTGGAGAGGGGGACAAAGGGAGCAGGAGAAGGGAGCGAGAGAACAATCTGATGACAGGACAGTTATTACTGTGATAAATGCAGAATATAGGACATGGACAGCCTGGAGCACCTTTGAATCTCTACTGTCCTCTTTCTCCCGGGAGTGGATTCTGCCGTGTAGGTTGAAACGTCCCCCAGCTAATCACCAACAAATCCTTACAGATTGCCCGTTGCTTTTTCCCACAGGCGGCTGATTATGTTCAAGCATCTGAAAGCTTGATGCATTTAATGCCTGTGCTTAAGGACAAACAAAATGGCAAATTATTTCATCAGTGCCACACAGTCACTTTAAAAATATATTTAACTGTTTGTGGTTGTGATTTGTACCTCTCTGATGCCGAGTGCGCTAAACTCTACCTCTGAAACTAATAACATGCTCTATGTTAAGTAGCTGATTAAAAAAAACTAAATAAATAAAAAAAGCAATCTGACCACCTAAGGTAGACCTTAAAAAAAATTACATTAGGTCTTTTAGGTTGAAATGTGCCCATAGTTGTATTTGGGATTTTCTTGCCATTGACTAAAGCAAGTAACGGTCTCTTCTATGAAATATTTATCCAGCGTGAAGATAAGGCGCGCATCAAAGCCTCTCAAAGTTTTTGATGAAATCACAAGGGACCAAAGGAAATCTTGTTTGGTGTCACGTTAGTGCACGTGCACACATGCACATACACACGCTCCCTCACATAAAACTTGTCACTGGTCAGACCCTGCATAGCCTCATGAAACTCTGTTTTGGAGGAATGGATTTGCAGAGGAACTTGGCCAATATCCTGTATGAACCTAAGGCCCAAATTGTGGTGCTGCTTCAGGTATCAGCTCAGATTCCCTGCTGCTTCTAGCTGGAACTGGAATGTTCCTTCCAATGCACTAGAGAATTGCCACTCCTCCCAGATTCTGCTGGATTATGTGATTCTTGGCACCTTAATTATACTCAAAACTTCACACCATCTTGAAAATCTGTTTCAGAGTTCAGAGCTGGGTTGTCCCATACATGACTGCTGACAGTTGCTGACAAGGGCCATAAACTATTGAATAGTTTAGAACAGTGATCACAAAGCATGTTTGATTATGCAAGCCTAGAAGTAAAAATAAATGCACATGGATCCTAAATATAGGTATGTCAACTTATAAATTATATATATATGACTCGGGAACTATCCTTTTTGTATATTATAAAATATACCTAATGGAATAACAATGAAGTAAGTAAATGTGTTGTTCATGAGGCGCCAGGGTGGCTCAGTGCGTGAACAACCTTCTGCCTTTGGCTCAGGTCATGATCACAGAGTCCTGGGATCGAGCCCTGCATTGGGCTCCTGACATTTTCTCAATCTTAAGTTAAGGGACTTGAGATTGCAAGGATAGTATTACCTCAACCTGTTGTTTCCTTACAGACAGATTTTGAAGCCATTGGTCCATTATTTGAGGTTTATTCTAGTTAAACTTAGATAATATAATCCTTAAATTCACTTAGCTAGGTTCTTACAAAAGGCAGTGCATTGTAATACTCCACGTGACTATCGGTCGTAGGGTCCATGGGTAGGGTGCCAGTGTAAAATATTTAAATATTGGCAAAATAATTTATTTTCTAGATTAAAAATAAATGCAAATATAGGTTCTAATCCTTTCTTCCTGTACTCCTATTGACTATCTTGCCCACCCTCAGTAGTACCCATACCCCACTTTGAAGCTGAAGAGAGGGGCCACGGTCATTTGGGCTCTTGAGAACCTACAGCATGAGCTCTTTATCATCAAATGACAGCTCAAACATCCCCTCTCCAGAGACATCTTTCCGTAGAGTAGCATCCCTTCTAACACAAACAGAGCCCAGCCCATCACTATCACCAGAGCTTTTACCCCTCTTGAAACTATATTGTTTGTGTATTGGCTCATTTATCTATCAGTGTATTATTTCCCTCTTATCCTCCCTTAGAATCTAAACACCACAAAAGCAGATGCCCTGTGTGTTTACACCACCCTTGTCCCTTGACCTGGCAATCTGTTAAGCTTTTGATTGATATAATCATAATATTAATATAATTTGGTTGGGTAACCATTTACTTCATTCTCCTCAATACGATGACATGATTATGGTACCTTTACAGTGCCAAGAAGAACAACCTGACCATCTTCAAATCTTCCTACTTACCTTCTCAGTTGCTGAAATGGATAATCACATATGATGGTTGGCTTGCGAATGAGGGGAAGAATTTCTAGCTTTTACCACAAAAACCAAAAAATGTTTCTAGTTCCTATGTTGTAGAATGCCAAACCCAAAAAGTACTCAAGTAAAAATTATATGTAGGCTCAAAAAATGTGTTTCCTCTGTATTAATTTTGAAGATGAGAGGATACAAACTATGAAATTATTTCGTGGAGCTTTTCCAAATCACAAAATGACATCTGAAACCAAAATAGTTATAATTATAACAACTGAAATATTTGTTTCCTAACTCAGGGAAAATGATATGTATAAAAATGGTATGCAATGAATAGGAGACGATTTTGAGCACTTTCTCTACATCAGTAATTTTACCGGTATTCATAACTTAAAATTCAACAATTTAAACACTTTAAAGTGGTTATTTTTATTCTCATTTAATATGTAGACCTCAAAGCAACAGAATGTACCTAGGGTTTTGGTTTTTTGTTTTTTTTTATTTTTAACAATCTTAGGAAAAACTAAAAACGCTCATAGAATAGTTTTTATTTCCACCATTTTACATTATTTACAACACCAAAGACAAAGAGTTACAAAACTTGAAATAAGGATTTAGTAGATGTTGTGCAGGCAGAATAATGGCCTCCAAAGATGTCCACATTTTAATCTCTGGAGCCTATGAATATGTTACCTTACATGGCAAAAGGGACTTTGCTGATGTGACTTAGCTAAGGATCTTGAGATGGGGAGATGATCTTGGATAATCCATGTAGGTTCAATGTAATCAGAAGCATCCTATAAGTGAAAGAGGGAGGCAGGAGGGGCAGAGATGTAAGGATGGAAGCAGTGTCACAGCCATGTGATGTGAGAAAGACTAGGCTGGCCCTTGTTGGCTTTGAAGCTGGAAAAAGGGCCATGAGCCAAGGAATAAGGGCAGTTTCTAGAAGCTGGAAGAGACAAGGAAATAGAATCCCCCCAGAGCCTCCAGAATGAACATAGCCTGGCTGACACCTTGGTTTTAGTTCAGGGAGACTCATTTTTTTTAAAATTTATTTATTTTTTTAATTTTATTTTTTATAAACATATATATTTTTCCCCCAGGGGTACAGGTCTGTGAATCGCCAGGTTTACACACTTCACTGCACTCACCATAGCACATACCCTCCCCAATGTCCATAATAACCCCACCCCCCCAACCCCCCTCCCCCCAGCAACCCTCAGTTTGTTTTGTGAGATTAAGAGTCTTTTATGGTTTGTCTCCCTCCCGATCCCATCTAGCTTCATTTACTCTTCTCCTACCCCCTTAACCCCCCATGTTGCATCTCCTCTCCCTCATATCAGGGAGATCATATGATAGTTGTCTTTCTCCGATTGACTTATTTCGCTAAGCATGATACCCTCTACTTCCATCCACGTCGTCGCAAATGGCAAGATTTCATTTCTTTTGATGGCTGCATAGTATTCCATTGTGTATATATACCACATCTTCTTTATCCATTCGTCTGTTGATGGACATCTAGGTTCTTTCCATAGTTTGGCTATTGTAGACATTGCTGCTATAAACATTCGGGTGCACGTGCCCCTTCGGATCACTACGTTTGTATCTTTAGGGTAAATACCCAGCAGTGCAATTGCTGGGTCATAGGGTAGTTCTATTTTCAACAATTTGAGGAACCTCCATGCTGTTTTCCAGAGTGGTTGCACCAGCTTGCATTCCCACCAACAGTGTAGGAGGGTTCCCCTTTCTCAGGGAGACTCATTTTGGACTCCTTTTTTTTTTTTAAGATTTTATTTATTTGTTTGACAGACAGAGATCACAAGTAGGCAGAGAGGCAAGCGGGTTGGGCGGGGGGGAAGGGAGGAAGCAGGCTCCCTGCTGAGCAGAGAGCCTGACTTGGGGCTCGATCCCAGGACCCTGGAACCATGACTGAGCTGAAGGCAGAGGCTTTAGCCCACTGAGCCACCCAGGCACCCCTGATTTTGGACTTCTGACCCCCAGAACCATAAAATAATAAACTGGTTTTGTTTTGAGCCACTAAGCTTGTGGTGATTTGCAGCAACAGCAGCAGGAGACTAATACAGCTATCTTTTTCAAATATGCACTTTTAAAAATTCATCAGTTCCTCTGTGTAGCCTCTCACATTCAGCCTAGGACAAATTTTGATGGCTTCAACAAAATAGAGTTCTTGAAATCTGAGCTTTTGTCATATTAGAGAAGCATTTTAAGTCATGCAAATTAGATAATAAGGCCAAGTTTTTGTGGATCATTACTTATAACTCTAAGTTTCATATGTAAAAAGACACCTAGTTGACACAAAGCCATGTTGTATCGTAAACTATCTGAATGTTCAGTCCAAGCCTTCTATTTCATGGGAATTGAGCAAATCCGTAAGGAGTATGTGCTCAAGAAATGTTGACAGATCAATACAAGAGACACAGGTGTCTGGAAGGTAGCCTTTGGACCTATAGATCTTCCCTGAGTCTGATACTTGGCTGTCTACAACCCATTCCTCTAGTGAAACTTATGGGATCACATATCTGGTATTGTTTCTCAAATAGAACAAGGAAGAATAGTTTGGGAAATGTACCATTAGCTGGACCTGGAAAGAATCATGATACTTGAAGAGTCTTAGCACTCTGGGTGGACTGTGATTTTCCATTAATCAGGTTAAGTGCTGCTACCAAGTCTTCACTACATAGTGCCCTGGAAAGCAAGATCCACCAGTGAAATGCTTTAAAAACAATCCATATGGAAACCATTGGCAATAACATATCCTAGCATATGGTAAGTGACATGTATACATATAAAAATAAGAACTGTAAACATTGCAAGCTATTTCAATAGTGAAATCATATTCCTCCCCACCACCACCTCTCCAACAAAACACAGTAAAGAGTCCCCTGCCTCTCCTCTGCCACCCAAGCCACCCAGAAGGAATGCGGATTGTGCAATAATGGCTATGCTCAGTCACTGTACCAGTTAGGTTCCCAATTGGAAGCAGATGGCACACTGCAGTGAGTTTACATTGTCGTTAATGAGCTTTTTACAGAGGATTGGACAGGGTTGAAGGACTGATGAGGAGATAGTAGGCACCAAAGGATCAGCAATAGTGGGAAGCTGCTGGTACCACTCCTACGTCTGAAGGAGCAAGGAAAAGGAATGTTCTTTCTGGTACTAGAGAGAACTAGAGCTATGGCAGTGGGATGTCCTGACAGGATCTGTTCCCATGGCAGAATACAACCACTGGCAGAACCACAGCAGGGAGAAAGTGGGAAGAGTAATTACCATGACTTCATCTTCTACCCACCCATCTATCTCTTGTGCGATCCTCCTCTTGGCCAACCCCATCCAAATTGCAGCTGGTCAGTAGTCTGGATGATACAGTCCATGGACGTCTCTCTGGGAGAGACACAAAGCAAGAGAAGAATGGATGGAACATAAAGAACATAGAGCAGCTTTTCAATTCAGTGACTATTGTAAGGAGCACTTACTGTGAGCAATGCTCTGTGAGATGCATGTGGTCAAAGAGATAGAAGTGGCTGAGTTTGCATTACAAAACTCAGAGACTGCCAAGGGAAGACAGAAAAGCAAATGATGAAATGATGGCAATGATACTATGAAATAAGAAGAGCAGAGTATAATGGAAACACTTAAAGGAGCAAGCATATATAAAGGGGTCAGCGAAGGCTTCTAAAAAGGAAGCCGGATCCAAGCCAAAATATGCATTCATTGGCCTTCACTGACTTTCAGTGAGGACTGTTCTGAGGGCTTCACACATTGTAGCACATTCAATCCCTCCAAGGACCCTATGACTCAAGATCTATTATTCCCCAGTTTAAACATGGGAAATTTGATACACAGGATCATGACTTACCTAGTGTCACATACCTTTAATTGGTGAATTCAGGTATCTAACTCCAGACTCTGACTCTTAGCGATCCTGGTGTTGGAGGTCTGTGTCAGAAGACAGAGATCTCCAGCTATGGAAGGAAGATCTTAACTATTACCTTCTTAACCATCACCCTAGAAGTAAGGAGAGTTCTAGGTAGAGGGAAAAACCCATGCTAAGGGTTTGAGACTTCAAAGCCTGTTCAGAAAGCTAAAATTTAGTCTGGTTCATATAGAGAAGGGGAAGGGTCCAGGTGAAGTGGAGAAACGGGATTAGAGGCTACAAAAGTGAGAACACATCACCCAGGCTCCATAAACAATGTAGCAAGCCTTTGGTTTTAATCTAAAAACAATGGGAAGTTTCTGTGGGGCGTTGTAACGGAGTCAAACAATTTCTAGATTTGCGCTTTCAGAAGATTCTAGCTGTGGTAGAGAGAAGATGTTGCAGTGAGCCAAGATGTGAGATAAGTAGAACAGTTAAGAGACTGCTGTGCAACAATTTGCTGAATAACCCAATAATTCCAGTCCTAGAAATGGGACTTATCTCCATTGGCAGATTTGTGTATGAATGTTCACAACAGTATCATTCACAATAACTCAAAAGTGAAAACAGCTCTAGTGTCCATCTGTGGGTAAAGTGATAAACAATAAATGTCCATCAGTGGGTAAATTGAGAAACAAAATGGTCTATCTATACAGTGGGCTATTATTCAGCCATGAAAAGGAATGAAGTGCTGATTCATACTACTGTATGGAGGAGCCTCGAGCACATTATGCAGAGTGAAAGGAGCCAATCACAAAAGGTTACGTACTGTATGGCTCCATTTATATGAAATATCCAGAAAAAGTAAATCTGTAGAGACAGAAAGATTAGTGGTTGTCAAGGGCTGGAGGTGTGAACAAGGATTAAGTCTACATAGTAGAGAGGTATCTCTTTGGGGTGATGGAAGTGTATTAAAACTAGATTGTAGTAATGGTTGTACAACTCCATGAACTTACCAAAAATCATTGAAATGCATACATGAAAGGGGTGAATTTTGTGATATGTAAATTACATCTCAATTACTTTTACCAAAAGCAAATGAAACGAAACAAATCAGGTTGTTTTGATAATGCAAAGAAGAAAAGATGATGGCCTGAACCAAAGTAGGGGCAGTGGGGAGGAAAAGCAGAGAAGTGATTGAAACTGATAGTGCCACATATGGTTGGGAGAGACGACTGGAAATTTTGGTACCTTGACCAAGAGGCTTTGAGAAAGAGACTATGGCTCTTTGACATCATGGTGCCGGAGGTCTCCAGCTATGGAAGGGAGGTTACCCAGCAGTCCATGCCTTCAGATGATCAGTAGCTCTCTGCTGATGATAACACGTACAATTCTTGAATACAAATTTCCTGGCATTAGAAGGGAGACTTTGAGAATTAGCCAAATACCTTTGACGAAACTCAAAGAAGGTACTAAGGACAAGCCTAGCACGATGTCTGTGTGGATGACGGCCCTCAAATATGTCAATCAGTTTTCCAAAACAATCAGGATATCTGGGTTCTTGAGTTAATACCCCTTTCCACATCAAGTATAGTGACATTGGGTATCCCTTGAGGAATGTTTGGGTTGCGAGGTCCCCTAATGTAGCTTTAGAGCCAAGAAAATGTCAGTGATCTTTCTGCTTCCCCCTCGAGCCACAATAAAATCCAGAGTCTGATTAGTTGTTTGGGCGACACCTAGTCATGTTTTGATGGAGTTTGGTAAAACAAGTAAGAAGATCCATTTTTCCCAGGCCCATGAAATGCATGTAGTGGTAAGAAAATTGGGTTAGACTGTGTTTCCCCTGCCAGGATGTACAGTTCTCCGTGTATTTCAATACCCCCTAAGGGATGGTCAAACCTTTCAGCATATGGTTAGTTAATCTCTCTTATGCTGGGTTATCAGTGGGTCAGCTGAAAGGTCAGAAGCTACAACAAGAACATGAGAAGTCTGAGCTCAGACTTCTGCACCGTAGGGTGACTTTTAAAAACTTGGGAAGGGGGTGAGGATGTCTAGGGCATGGTAAGAAGGGGGAATTTCCTGCTCAATTTCAGCAGCTTTTCTCTAGTCTGCCTTTTGTCTCCTAAGAGATCGATGTCACTTGCCTCCCTGATATAAAATTTGCTCTATGTATTTACTTTTCTGGCAGCTGGGAGGCAGATGTAGCAAAGGGCTGCCCACTCTTTGCATATCACTGATTTTAAGCTGAGATCTGGGCCACTTGATTTAAAGCAAAATATTTCTTCTGGTTCAAATATCTTGAGGGAGATGATCTGGGCCGGCAATATAAGCTAAGAATTTGTGTGGAGAAGCCTGCATAAATGCTGGCTTTATGTGTGGTTTCAGCTGTGAGTCAACACGGACGAGTCGGGGTGACCAGAAGGAAGCTTTTGCATTAACCCTTGATCAGTTCCCGCTCCGCGCAGTATCCCCTGCTATTCCTATAGCCGTGAAAGTCATCAGAGGAGCAGCTGAGAATGTTCCTTATTTACAAAAGATTTTTCTAAGTTCTACTTTGTATTGAAAGCAAATCATGTTCTGCCCTTTTAATCATAAAAACTGAGAGATGACATATTGGCAGAGTGGGACTTTGTTTTCTTTCTTATGCTTTTAATTCCTCATAAGTCTTCAGATCACGTTATTTGCTTTGACAGTAACACTTTTTTCAGCCCGAGGACTTGGGAAGCAAGTGAGCCAACTGAATTCCACACTGCTTGGTCGAGAGCTGAGTAAAATGAAAGCTAAAATTGGATTACTGCATCATTATTAAGAGAGAAGATTTAACAGGCAGGAGGAAGACAACCCAGATTTCTCACACTGTGTTGAGGACCTTGTAGCTTTCTTTTTTTTTTTTTTTTAAGATTTTATCTATTTATTTGAGAGAGTGAGCAAGTGAGAGAGAGAGCACGAGTGAGAGCACAAGCAGGGGGAGGAGCAAAGGGAAAGGCAGAAGCAGACTCCCCGCTGAGCAGGGACCCTGACTCAGGGCTCCATCCTGGGACTCCATCCTGGGACTCCATCCCGGGACTCTATCCTGGGACTCCAGGATCATGACCTGAGTTGAAGGGAGACTCTTAACCAACTGAGCCACCCAGGCGCCCCAAGGGCCTTGTGGCTTGAAATAACATATCTTGGTTCCAAATACATTTATTAGAGAATTACCAAGAGAGAATAAGCCTAGAATGTTATGTTCTGGTTTTGAGAGGACTTTTTGGACAATAACATTTGCAAATCTGGACACAAACTCCAAGAAACTTGAGTCACAATAAGGAGACACTTGAGAGTGACTGGGAAAACTTTCTTTTTGTGTAAGACATCATTTGTGTTGCTTTGTTTAAACCATACCTGCCCACTAACTCCATAATGCTTTTACTTCGTAGGCTTGTTTTAACTCACAGAGAACATCAGTGAAAATACATTTTTGGTAGCAAATTCCTTCTGAGGATAAGAAAGGTTCTTCAGTTTACCTTTGGGCTGAAATACTAACCTTTAGCATTCATGGCTGTTTCCCTAAAGCAGTAAAGTGTTTGGGGAAGCTTTGGTTTCCCTGAGAAAAAGACAATTGATGTCTACAGCACTGAAAACAAAATGTCAAGGTTGCTACAAATCGTGCGGAGATCTTAATGAAATATTCTTAAAATCTCACTTAAACGTAAGCAAAAGAGACTGTTTACTTGGGAGATTCTGTCGGGAAAGAAGATGCATGTAAACACATACACTCATCAGTTTGGGTTTTTTTTTAATAACTGTCAATGTCAAGATGGTGAAATGCATCATGTTTAATATCTCCTCCAATGTAAGGTATTTAAAAATAGCCTATAATTTTAGGGGCGTCTGGGTGCCTCAGTCGGTTAGGTTAAGCAGCTGCCTTTGGCTCAGGACATGAACCGAGGGTCCTGGGATGGAGCCTGAATTGAGCTTCCTGCTCAGCAGGGAGTCTACTTCTCCCTCTCCCTCTGCCCTGCCCCCCACCCTGTCCCTGCTCATGTGCTCACTCTCTCTCAAATAAATACATGAAATCTTGAATGAAATTAAATTAAATTAGCTTATAATTTAATAACATAGCCTATATAATAGCACAGTCTTTTTGAAGTACCTCTGCCACATTCCCAAGAGAGTTAAGTAGTGATTAAACTTTAAACTTTAGTATTCTGATGGGGGGTGGTCCTTTCCAAATGGCCAGAGTTTAACCTGGAAGGAAAGGAATATAAATTGGAGCCACCACTATGGGAAACAGTACATAGATTCCTCAAAAAATTAAAAATAGATCTACCATAAAAATTTATCCAGCCGGGGGTGCCTGGGTGGCTCAGTGGGTTAAGCCTGTGCCTTCGGCTCAGGTCATGATCTCAGGGTCCTGGGATTGAGTCCCGCATCAGGTCTCTGCTCAGCTCTCTGCCTACTTGTGATCTCTCTCTCTCTCTTTATCAAATAAATAAATAAATAAAATGTTAAAAAAAATAGATCCAGCCATTCCATTTCTGGGTGTATAGCCAAAAGAAATGAAAATAAGATATTGAAGAGACCTGTTCACCCCTATGTTTAGAGCAGCATTATTCACAATAGCCACAATAAGGAAACAACCACATGTCTGTCAACAGCTAGATGAATAAAGATGTGGTGTATCTATACAACGGAATATTATTCAGCCATGAAAGAAGGAAATCCTGCCTTTTTCAACAACATGGATGGACCTAGATTGCATTATGCTAAGTGAGATAAGCCAGACAAAGACAAATATTGTATGAGCTCACTTATATGTGCAATTTTGAAAAGCTGAACTCATGAAAACAAGGAGTAGAATGGTGGTTTCCAGGGGCTGGGATAGGAGATGGGGGAGATGCTGTCTAGGGGTACAAACTTGCAACTAGTACGTAAATAAGTCCAGGAAATCTAATGCATGGCGTCATGATTATAGCCCTCACTACTACAGTATAAACTTCAAAGCTGCTACCAGACTAGATCTTAGTTCTCACCACAAAAAAGAAACAATAATTATGTGATATGATAGAGGTGTTAACTAATGCTACAGGGATAATCATATAGTAATATATAAATGTATCGAATCAACACATTGTACACCTTCAACTTAGATAATGTTATATGTCAATGGTATGTCAGTTTTAAAAATTAAAAGTGAAAATGAAAAATCAACTGGGTGGATAGATTGGACTAGGTCATTTGTTAATTTCAGAATACCTTGTAAAGAAGAGGCTTGGAGCCAACTAAGATGGAAGGGAAGGTCAATATCCTGAGTCCTACCCAATTAAAAGTTGACAGCTCCCTGCTAAAGGCGTCACAAAGGTGCCCCTCATTCTTCTACACCAGTGATTCTCAAGCAGGGGAACTGAGCCCCCTCCAACCCAGACATGTGACCATGAATGGAGTCATTCTTGGTTGTCACAACTGGAGGAGAGTCTCTTGGCATCTAGTGGGTAGAGAAGAGGGATGCTGTCAAATGTCCTACAAGGCCCCCACAACCGAGAATGGGGCACAGGTTGGCAACAGGGGCTCTTAGCCATGTGATGATGTCAAGGCCCATGGGTGGGAGTGTGGCAATTCCAGGCAATCAGCCCCTTTCAAATCAGCATTTTAGGTAGAATGGGACCTTCATACAGACTCACTAAGAAAAGACCTCAATTTCCACAGATAGAGAATTGGTGTCTAGAATGATCCGTGCTTATGGATAGTTTAGAAGGGAAGAACACAAAGGGATTATGTACCCATCACCACCCTCATGACCTATCACATGTTCCTCCATGCCCAGCACCAGCATGTGATGTCTGTCCCACAAAGAAAACAATGCAGCTGTTCTAGTCAGAGTAACTAATGTCAGCTGTTTTAATAAATAGTGACTTCCCACAACTGTTTATTTTTCACTGCCATTTGATTCCAGTGAGGTTGGTCAATGACAGTGGAAAAGGAGGAATCCAGAGACCCGGGGTCTCCCAGTCTAACAGCTCTCTCATCACTAGAGACTTCGGGACCTTAGCTCTGCTCTCAACATCTAGCCAAGAGGTGACTGAAGGGCAAATTTCAAGGACCATGCCGAAGGCTTTAGAAGCAGGCTACTTGCCACAGGCCGACTCTATTCCCTGGCCTCCCTTAACTGCAAGGGGCTGGGAAATGTTGTTTAGTTTTGTGCCCAGGAGGGCTTGGCAAGCACATGCCAATGTTTCTGCCAGGATATCATTTCAATATCTGAGGAAAATGTGATGGAGCTTGAAATAGGATAGTATTTGAGATCAGCTGTGTAAATTATGAAATGGATTCTCTTTATATTGTGACAGGGCAAAATTTACGTTTTTTGACAAGAAAGTAAAAATAATCAAAACTCATGAATTTCAGGGACCTGTTCTTAACATGTCAGTTTTTCCTCCTCTGTTCCTTCACCCCTCTCTCTCCAACTTAGGATGTTGAGGTCAGCTCAGGGACAGTGAGCAACTGAGCTGGCAGCGGAAAGGGGCCTGGGAGTAACGATAAGGACTGTTTTTAAGGTCCAGACACCATGCTAACCCATAACATTTGTTATGGAAAGGACACAGCTGAGACATCACCAGACCCCACAGCCTTGAAATGTTCACATCTACTTCCTGTTAAAAACCCAGCGGTGATGGTCAATTCCTTCTAATTATTTGTTCTCCTAGGTTAGTGCTGCCCAACTTGGTTGTATGCAGGAATCATCTGGGATTCCATGGTGGACAGATGCTAAGGACCCTGCTCACTGACTTTCTTTTTTTTCTGGTATTCTCCTCATGGTGTAATCCTCTCCCTTGAATGTGGGTGAGACCTGGAACTTGCTTTTAACCAGAACAATATGGAGAAGGTAATGGGATGTCACTTCCATGATTACATTACTAAAATTGTAACCCCTGTCTTATTTGTGGGCTCTCTTTCTTGCTAGCTTTGATAAGGTAAGCTGCCATGTTGGAGATGCCCATCTGAAAGGTACTGAGGGTATCCTCCAGCCAACAGCCAGCAAAGAACCTAGGACTTCAGTCAAACAGCCCTGAAATAACTGAACTTTCTTAACAACCTGCATGAGCTTATAAGTGGTCCCTTGTTGGACCTTCAGATGCAGTCCCATCTCCAGCTGGCAAATTGTCTACAGCCTTATAAGACCCTAAAACAGAGGTACCATCTAAGGCATGCCCCAATTTCCTACCAACAGAAGCTGTGGAATAATAAAATTGGTGTTGTTTTGAGCTGTTAAGTGTGTGGTAATTTGTTTACAACAATGATAAGTAATATAGATGCTTGTTAAAAATATAGATTCCTAGGTCCTAGCCACAGAATCTGTTTAGCAGGATTGGAGAAGGACTTAGGAATCCCAGTTGTTCACCAACACGTCAAATGGATTCTGAAGTACCAGGTTTAGAAATCACTCCAAATTCAATAATCTTCATTCTTATATCTAGTCAGCCTCACCAGAAGGTTATATAACTCAGCAATATGACTTTTGCTCCCAAAAGAGGTGACTTAAAAGTTACATTTCAGCAATTTTCCTCTTGGTCCATTATTTAAAAATCTGCGCTTCTTTTCTATTGTGGTTGTAACAAATCACCATAAATTTAGTGGCTTGAAAAAACATAAACTTACTATCTTCTAGTTTCAGAGGTCAGAAGTCCAAAAATAGATCTCCCTAGGCTAAAATCAAGGTTTCAGCAAGGGTGGTGCTTTCTGGAGGTTCTAGGGGAAAGTTTGTTTCCTTGCCTTTTTCAGCTTTTAGAGGCCACCTGCATTCTTTGACCCATGGTTCCCTTCTAGCAATGGCATCGCTGGACTTCTGCTTCCATCATCACATGTCCATCTGACCATGCCCCTCCTACTTATTTCTTTTCCATATAAGGAATTTTATGATTAATTGGGCCCACCAGGATAGTTTAGGAGATTCTCTCCATCTCAAGACTCTTAACTTGATAATGTCTACAAGGTCCCTTTTGCTATATCAGGCAACATTCACAAGTCTGGGGATAGGACATGAACATCTTTGGGGGAACCATTATTTTGCCTATCACAAGATCCACTGAATAAAATATCTATGTCTTAATGCTGGTAAAATGTAATATGTTTGTCTCTTTCTTTGTATCACGAGAACTATATAATTTGTCTTATTTCCTTTTCTGCCCTAGCTACTGGGGCTCTTGGAGCTAATAATTGTGCTCAGTTGTAATAACTCTGCTGACATGCTTTCTAATCCAACTGCTGCCCTTGGTTTGTTATTTTGCTCTTGTTTTTTTATTCTTATATTAACAGTTCTGTTTTGTCTGTGTCACCTATTATAAGTTGATTTTGAAATGTAACTAGAATATACAAATCCCCATATTTAAGCTTAACCCCTAGATCCTCTGATTCCTAATCTCTTGCCCTCCAAGATCACCAGTGAGTGAACCATTTTCTCACTTGATACCTGGACTTTCTCTTTTCTGTATCTCACTCTACTGCTCCTTTGTCCTTCCACAGCCAACCCTGGACCTCCAAGCCACTCACCAATCTAGTTGTCAATTTCCCCCAAGAGACTGTGAGTGAGTAGTTTACCCTCCACCCATTGGGTAGAATCTGCTAAGGCCCTTCATACTGTGATGGATTAACTAGTCTCTGAACCCTTGGTCAGCCTGCCCATGGAAGAAAGATGTTCTGAACTGATCTCAAATACACTGGACTCATTAAAGTACTTGAACAAATTGCTCTAGTAACTCCCATAATAGCCACACACCTCAGGGAGACAAGTAATATTATCCATATGTTACAAGAGGAAATATTGAGTCAAAGAAGGCAAAGAGAGCTATAGATTCTATTTCTTTGGGAAAATTGTCTCGGTTTCAGGGTTTTAGATGACTTAGATGGATGAATCCCAATCCTAGTTTTCCATTTCATCAGTACACCCCAATTATTGTTAGCAGTGGTTTGACAAAATAATTTTGTTAGCCTAATTAAAATATAGATTTCAGATACCATATTTTGGAATGGTCAGAAGAGTGGAGAATGGAGTGCGAACTTTAGAAACACAATGATTAAAGTATCTGCCAAAATGTTTTGAAGTTAAACACATATGTTCAGCTCAACAAATTTTTATAAAACAAATACCTATATAGCCACTCTCTCCTTATGTCCAAATTCTGTCCATGTCTCAAAGACCAGATTATATGTCCTTCAACAAAGTCTTGCATAAGCCTCTTCCGTGTAATTTTTTTTTCATTAAATTCCAGGAACATATTAGTTGGATTCTTCTTATGTCCTATAACATCTGTAATTAATGTGGTGTGTGTGAATCAGAATACATACATATACATAACCATCTATGTACATATATATCAGATATATAACCATATATATGTAATAGATATATATATGTTAGATATATATATATCTGATTCACACATACATTCACTCTGTGTCATTGTTTTACTATAATTTAAATACAGTTCACCAGAGAGGCGCCTGGGTGGCTGATGGTTTAGTGCGTTAAGTGTCTGCTTTTGACTCAGGTCATGATCTCAGGGTTCTGGGATAGAGTCCTGCATCAGGCTTGCTGCTCAGCGGGGAGTCTGCTTCTCCCTCTCCCTCTGTCCCCAGCCCCCACCCGCCACCGGCTTGTGTGTGTGCGCATTCTCTGTCTCAAAAAAATAAATAAAATCCTAAATAAATAAATAAAGTTCATCAGCGAAGAATGAGTGAATGAATGAGGGAGGGAGTGAATGAGGGGTCAAGTTAATGGAGGTCACCCAGCCCAGGATGGAATAGTCAAGTCTACCATGTTCAGGGAGTTGGACAAGGGCCCGTAGGCCAGGTGAGCAAACACTTCAGTCCCGACTTTAGGCTGAAGCTGGTCTTCACTCTGTCCACTTCCTGGGATTAGATGATCTGGGGGCCCTTCAACAATGATCAGGGTTAAAAGGGAATCAGGTAATTTTCAAGTGCATCCTGCTCCTGTTTAAAGAGAGAGAGGGTGACTGTAAGGAGAGTAGGGCATGCTCTGCCATCGCTTTACCTACATCTGTATCATGTTTGACTCTTTGCAGCAGCATCTCACATATACATTCTTGATTCAAGCTCA
Organism: Lontra canadensis; assembly: GCF_010015895.1. Taxonomy (NCBI): domain Eukaryota; kingdom Metazoa; phylum Chordata; class Mammalia; order Carnivora; family Mustelidae; genus Lontra; species Lontra canadensis. Next base: position 4,314,809 of record NW_022631062.1, read on the forward strand.
GGGGGAAATTAATTTTGCTACTGCATTCATAACTGTTGACCGTGGAAGCCAGTCTCCAAGGGCATCAAGCAAAAGATTAAACATTTATATTAGGATACTTGCTCTTATTGATCTCATTTCATCCTCAGAGAAAACCTAAGAGATAGAAATTAGTATCCCTCCCTTTTTACAGATGATGGAATCAGAGAGCCTCATAGAGTTTTAATAGCATCCTGAAGGTCATCTGTCTACTTCCTGGTTGACCGTGTGCTACTCAGCTGTGGTGCAGGGGAGTCTGATTCATAGTGAAAAAGCAGACTTAGGGATTTTGGTTCAAAGGAAGTGGCCCAAGTTGTTCTAATTATGGTCTTGTTTATGACTAAGTTTAATATGAAGTGGTAACAGTTAAGTATTCTTAAATATGTACCCTGATTTATTGTAAATGGTTGAGTCCCAACTATGTGCAAGCCACTGGGTTAATGGGACAGTGCACCCCACAAAGCTGCCTTTTCCTCATATCCCAAATAGGAAGTAGGACACAGCTCTCTTGCTTTCAAAAATCAAATCTCAGGGCACCTGGGTGGCTCAGTGGGTTAAGCCTCTGCCTTTGGCTCAGGTCATGATCTCAGGGTCCTGGGATCAAGCCCTGCATTGGGCTCTCTGCTCAGCAGGGAGCCTGCTTCCTCCTCTCTCTCTGCCTGCCTCTCTGCCTGCTTGTGATCTCTGTCAAATAAATAAATAAAATATTTTTTTAAAAAATCAAATCTCTTTGGTTCTTTTTGTTAAGTAAAATTTTTTTTAATTTTAATTTTTTTATTATGTTATATTAGTCACCATACAGTACATCATTAGTTTTTGTTGTAGTGTTCCATGATTCATTGTTTGTGTCCTTTTTTAAAAAACTTCTCTGGTTAGAATTAGCTGGGGCTCATCTCTTGGTATTTAAAGAAAAACTTTTTAAATTAAAAAATCCCATTTTTCCTTCAAAAAGCCCAATTTTTACATCTCAAATGAGCTTTGTTTTTGGATTATTGTGATTTGCTCTAAGTTTACTAAATTGCTTCAGCAGAAATAGTTGAGTTATGTGCTCTAAGTAGTATCTGAAAGCAGCATGCGCAGAAACAGTTTGTTGCTACCTGTCACATACAAGGAACAGGTAGAAGGCACCGGGGAGGGAAGCACAGGGATCCCAACAAAGCTCTTACATTTATTACATAGTATTATAGTTTATGATTATAATAGACATATACTATGCATATTATCATATGCAGTAATCCCACTGCTCTTGCACAGTTTCTCAACTGATCATGCCAGGTGGAAGCCTAGAGGTTTTACAAAAAAATCTGTTCACTCATATTTCTTCTATAGGTATGTAGATGTTTAGAGATTAGAGATTAGGAATTTTTTTTCCTAGTTTTTTTTTCTAGTTTTTTTTTTCGGCATAACAGTATTCCTTGTTTTTGCACCACACCCAGTGCTCCATGCAATCCATGCCCTCTCTAATACCCACCACCTGGTTCCCCCAACCTCCCACCCCCCACCTCTTCAAACGCCTCAGATTGTTTTTCAGAGTCGATAGTCTCTCATGGTTCACCTCCCCTTCCAATTTCCCCCAACTCCCTTCTCCTCTCTAACTCCCCTTGTCCTCCATGCTATTTGTTATGCTCCACAAATAAGTGAAACCATATGATAATTGACTCTCTCTGCTTGACTTATTTCACTCGAGATGAGGAATTTGACATTACAGGTAGAGATAGAGGTAATCAGTAGTTCTTACCTGGGGGAAATTCTGGGACACATACACACATACACACACACACAGTGAAGAACTCTCTGATCCAAAATGTCAGTGGTGAGAAACTTTGAGATAGATACAAAGATAGCTAGATACACAAGTAGATACATAGATGCACAGGAATAAAGCTAGTTATATGCTAAGTGCCAGGCACTGTGCTTGGCAGACACTGACCAGGGCATCCCTCACTGACAGCATAACTTACTATAAAGTCATTGTATGTTTTCACATCTCAAAATCTCAGTCTTGTTTCCAGGCCATTTACAACCCAGTTCTTTTTGAGGAAAAATGAAGTTTGGCTTCTTCCAGGATTTGTTGTCTTTCTAATCAGTATATTTTAGGAGTAAAACCACCTAAACATACGTTTCTAGGTGAAGTTAATTTTTTGCACAGCATACGTAGTTCCTAGCACTGATAACAAATTCAGCAGACTTAATGAGATTCAGATTTGGTATGCTGTTTCAGTGGAAAAGGAAAACAAATATAAGAGGGCACTTTAGAACTTCAGCCCTTATTAAAGAGTTTATGTAATTTGCTGCATTAAAGATTAAGTCCAAGCTCACAAGAACTTCACATTTATGATATAAAGCTAATTCAAGATGAAATATGCAGTCCCCTGAGATGTCTTTGCAGATCTGTGTCCCTACTCTCCTGCTTCCAACATGGCAACCATTACCAAAATCTCAATCAGTTTCTACATGGAGATTTCTTCCATCTAATATGGCATGTGGATTCTCTGATCAATATCAATAAAAGATTTGGAGACCTGGGTATGGGTATCCCATCCACAAAATACATGTCTGGACATTAATCAAATACTTTTGAAAGACTATTAATATCTCGCATTTAACCTTGTCAAGACTATCCTGACTTACAGTCAATACTGTTTCAAGTCCTTTTTGGAAAAAAAAACATGGAAAATGTAAGTGAGTGCACACTGGTCTGCAGAAATTCTTAGCATGAATCAATTGCACATTAATTGTGAGGTTAAATGATCAGGGAAACTTCGGTGAAATACCAGGGTTCCTTTTAAGAAGAAAACCCCAAAGACTTCATATGTGCAATTGTGAAAACCTAACCTAACCATAGGGATTTTTTAAAACTTTTTTTTGCTTCCTTTTACATGTATTCCCAGGCAAACAAAAAGCTAGATTAATTTCTAAGTAGAAATACCCATTAGGATGAAGTCAAGGTCAATCCTAAATGTATCCTTTTGACATTAGGATACTAGAAAGTATGGGATTCTCAAAGAAAAGCTCTATAACACGTGATAGCTTTCAGTGTCAAAAGCTTGCTGATCAGTCTGTCAAAAGTTCCTGAAAAACTTGCTAAACAAAAGCTCTTAATTGACACATCTGCCTTCAGAATCGCATAGGAACAACAACAACAACAACACCTAACATTTGAAAATGGAAAAAGGCAGAGCAGTTTCTCAGTACTCCAATATGTTTCCAATCTATGTCAAGTCTCTCAGTTCTTTTAAAGGCTGATCTTTTTTCTTTTTCTTTTTTAAGAAGATTTTTATTTATTTATTTGACAGAGAGATACCAAGCAAGAGAGGGAGCACAAGCAAGGGGAGCAGAAGAGGGAGAAGCAGGCTCCCTGCTGAGCAGAGAGCCTGATACAGTGCTCAATCCCAGGACCCTGGGATCAGAACCTGAGCTGTAGGCAGACACGTAACAACTGAGCCACCCAGGTGCCCCTAAACCCTGATCTTTTTTTCTGATCTCTGTAACTTAAGAGAGTAGCAGGGAGCCACATAACAAGGCACTGGGGTTTGCACATCCTCCTGGAGCCCACCAGAAGGATCCGGACTCTTACTTCCATATCTGCCTGTTTCTCTTTGCATGTTCCTGCCTCTGTCTCTGCCCTTCTTGGATGGGTCTTTTCTTCATCTTGTTTTTCCTTCTCTGGTTACAGTATAAAACTAATGTGTTGCTCTTGTTCTGGGGAATCTTTTTTTTTTTAAGACTTTTTATTTATTTATTTGACAGAGAATGAGATCACAAGTAGGCAGAGCAGCAGGCAGAGAGAGAAGGGGAAGCAGGCTCCCTGCTGAGCAGAGAGCCTGATGCAGGGCTCTATCCCAGGACCCTGAGATCATGACCTGAGCTGAAGGCAGAGGCTTAACCTACTGAGCCACCCAGGCGCCCCTGTTCTGGGGAATCTTAAAAGCATTTTTAAATATCTTTACTCTTTTATTTTTGAATCACTTTAGATCAACAAAAAAGTTTCCAAGTACGTACAGATACATCTTATATACGCTTCACCCAGTTTTTCCCTGATGTTAATGGCTTACATTTCCATGGTACTTCTGTCAAAACTAAGAAATCAGTATTGTACCTTCCTGCTAACTAAGCTCCAGACTTGATTTGGATTTCTCTGGGTTTTTTTTCACAAATGTCTTCTCTCAGTTCTAGGATCCCACCCAAAGCACTTAGTACATTTAGTCATCATGTCTCCTTAGGCTCCCCTGGGCTGTGAGTTTCTCCATCTTTCCTTTCCTTTTCAAGACTTTCACAGTTTTGAGGAGTACTGGTCAGGTGTTTTGTAGAATGTCACTCAATTTAGCTACAACCATCTGAATGTTTGTGTCTCCCCACCCAAAACTTCATATGCTGAAATCTTAACCCCCATGGTGATGATATGAGGAAGTGAGGTCTTTGGGAGTTGACTAGGTTGGGAGGGCAGAGCCCTCATGATTGGGATTAGTGCACTGAAAAAGAGATCCCAGAGAGCTCCCTGGCCCCTTCCCCCATGTGAGGGTATGACAAGAAGTCTGCAGCCCAGAAGAGAGCACTCACCCAACCATGCTGGCAAATCAGTATTGGACTTCAAGTCCCTTCCATGGGTTTGTGGAAAAATAGCACAGAACTGAAGTGAAGTGTCCTTCTCATGACATCATAACAGGGATATTTGTATGCTTCCTAAAACATAACTTTTGAGGGGCACCTGGGTGGCTCAGTGGGTTAAAGCCTCTGCCTTCGGCTCAGGTCATGATCCCGGGGTCTTGGGATCGAGCCCCACATCGGGCTCTTTGCTCCATGGGGAGCCTGCTTCCTCCTCTCTCTCTGCCTGCCTCTCTGCCTACTTGTGATCTCTGTCAAATAAATAAATGAAATATTTTAAAAAACATAACTTTTGAAATACTTCCAACATTTAATTAAGTTGCTGTTATCTACCCTAATATATGAATGTGTGTCTGACACGTAACATTTACCCGATATTACTTGGTAAATAAATGAATGACTATGTCTGTCTTGGTCCTCATCTATACTCTAGTTCAGGTCCCTGGGTGGGGAAGAAGGGAAATCCTAGGCAGCCTAGATGCTAACCTTATGGTAGACCAACGCTGGTTATTGATCTGGGTTTTAAAGAGTTAATTAAAAATTACTCTGGAAAACCGTGATGTATTTTCATCTTCCTAAAAGAATGTTCTAAATTTTCATTTAATTTTGTTATTCAACTGTGGTGTTTTAAACAGTGCTAATGAAGTGAGAACTAAGCAGCTAGGAGTGAAGAAACACAGACCTGGGGAAATGGGGAAGTGGTTTAGAATTATTGCTATAAAATTGCTTGTTTTCATTGCTCTTTGAGGATTTGCCCTCCCACGTGGTTATTTGCCATCTCATTAAAAGGAAAACTCTCAATGACATGGTCTTGAGACACCTGCCTAGCCAAATGGAAAGAGGCAGTCTTTTAAGAGCTGCAGTTTTGTTTTTTCTATAGCTTGATGGAGTTTTCTTTTTCTTTTTAAAAAAAATGTATTTATTTTATTTTGAGAGGGAGAGAGAGTGTGCACGTGCGGGGAGGGGGCAGAGGGAGAGAATCTCAAGCAGACTCCCATCGGAGCACAGAGTCTAAGAGGAGCCTCAGGAGGCTCGATCCCAGGACCCTGAGATCCTGACTTGAGCCAAAATCGAGAGGGGGACGCTTAACGCCCTGAGCCACCCAGGGGCCCCTTGGCAGAGTTTTCATACTTTACTCAAAGCAGTGACTTTTAAGCTGCAGACAGACACAACTGAAAAAATGCAAAGTTAAGCAAATTGTTGACAAATACAGCCCTCTTTATTTTGCAGAACATGCATCCCCCCAAAGCTAAGTTTAAAAGGCCAAAATGATGACTAGCCTTTGCTGGTGTCACCAGTGCTTTTGCGGGGAAGCCAGCGGCTCCAGTGCCAAGACCTAAAGAAAAATTGTCTGCCACTGTGACCTGAGGAACTACGAGTTTCTTTGATTTCCTGTTCTTTTCTACACGGCTTGTTAATAATTTTTAAATGCCCTGGCATTTTTGCCAGCAACTTGAAGGCCCCAAATTCCCGGGTGGGGTGGTTTGTGGGAGTAGGCTGGGTGGGGAAATTAGTAATTCTAGTCTTCTGTTTTGAAAATAAACATTCAAGATTAAAATGAAGGTGAAAGACCCCTTTTCTCCCGCCTTGACAATGGGTCCAAAAATCGGATGATAGGTCTCTGAGGAAACCATGTCAGCCTTCGCTCCTCTTCCGGTTCAAAAAATACTAAGAAAACCATGGGTGACAGAAGGGGCTTCTACAGGGAGTCAGACACCCCAAAATCCATTTAAAATAGAATTTCAAGAACAAACTGCTCAGGACAATTCATATACGACAGCACCGTTGCTCTTTTGGTACTTGGACCCCGAATTGCAAAGGAAAGGTTTCTTAAGATAAGCATTTGTGGTTCAAATTTCCCCCACTTGGCTCTTTATGATAACAGCTTTCATAAATAGCGTAGCAGTTGAAACATTTATTATTGGAACAGAAATGCAATTACATGCAGATGTTGTCCTGTGATTCATTGCTTTGTGCTACACACATTTTTAAAGCTGGAGGAAGAACAAGCAGGTCATCAAGTAAATGCTCTAGGCTGAGCTGCACTTATTCTCTTGACTCAAGTTATCTCATCTCTTTCGTGAGTGTTGCCACAATCTAGGCCTCCGCGGCCCTTCTTGGCAGCCTTGTTTCATTTTGCAATTACTCCAACTACTGTCAAGAATGTCCTTTCATCCAACATAAACGTTCTTTGCTTAATCCAAACCTGGTTCTTTCTCCAGCATTCCTGTTCCGAGACATATAAAATGACCACTGCCATTTCTTTTTTCGAGTGTGTCATTGTTGGCTACTTTGTGTCAAGGTGGGTCTTTTCTTCCCTTTTTCCTTCCCTTCCCTTCCCTTCCCTTTTCTGGCTTTGCAGTGAATGAACTATGGTAATGTCAGATAGCCACCCGAGCTATGAAGGAAATAAAACGGGTCAACTGTTAGAGAACCACGGGAGGTGGAAAGGGCGGTGACTGGCAGTCCCTGCTATCATGGGTGGCCCCCTACTGGAGAAGAAGACAGTTCGCATACGTTCTGAGGGTTTAGGAGCTAGCTGTGAAGATGCCAAGAACATTGCTTTCCTGTTGCTGCTGTAACAAATTCTCAAAAGCGTAGTGCCTTAAGACAGCCCAGATTTATAGTTTTACAGTTCTTGAGGTCAGAAGTCCAACGCAGGTCTCACTAGGCTAACATCAAGGTGTCAACAGAGTTGTATTCTTTCTAGAGGCTCTAGGGGAGAATCTGCTCCCGGCTTCGAGAGCCGCCCACATTCCTTAGATCGTGGTCTCCTTCCTTTATTTTCGAAGCCACTGAAAGCTAATCCAGTCCTTCACAGGACGCGGCTCAGACACTGATCTCCTGTCTCTCTCTTCTACATTATACGGACCTTGTGATTACATTGGGCCCGCCCAGATAATCTGGGATAATCTTCTTATCTTAAAGTCAGCCTACTAGCAACCTTAATTCCATCCGCAATATTAATTCCCCATTGCCATTTAACTCCCAAGTTCCAGGAATCCAGATGTGGACATCTTTAGGAGGCTGCCATTCTGCCATATGCACCAGGAGGAGCGTTCCAGGCAGTGGAAATAACGTACACAGAGGTCCTGAGTTCTGAACGAGGTGGGTACATTGGGGAAGGAGAAAGAAGGCCACTGTGGACATGGTGCTGTAAGATTAGTCTGGAAAGGCTGACAGAGGTCAGACTGGAGCATTCTGTGGGCCATGGCATGGTGACTAGATTGTATTCTAATTATGACAGGATACCGCTAGAGGTTTTAAGCAGAGAAGGGGCATAATCTGATGTATATCTTGAAAAGTCAGCCTACTAGCAACCTTAATTCCATCCGCAATATTAATTCCCCATTGCCATTTAACTGGTTTTGGCTACCCTGTGAAGTACAGACTGCAGAGAAGCAAGGGCAGAAGTAGGGAGAACAATTAAGAAGCAATTACAATCACCTAGTTCAGAGGTTTACCAAAAGGGGTAATTTTGTGCCCCCCCCCCCCACACACAGGAAGATTTGGCAATGTCTGAAGATACTTCTGGTTGTTGTGACTTGGAGGGTAAGGGGAGGGGAAATGCTCCCAGCATCTAGTGGGAAGAAGCTGGCGATGCTGCTGAAAATCCTGCAAATCTCAGGACTGCCCCATCACAAAGAATGTTCTAGTCCAATTATACTGAGCCTGAGAAACTGATCTAGCCACAAGATGACACTGGCTTGGAATGGTAGTGTCAGAGGCAACGGTCACAAGTAGTCAGACTCAGCATTCAGGGGCATTTGCACAAAGACTCACGCATAACCAGGCTTTAGTTTTCAGGGCTTTATCAAAGGAGGGAGAGGCTATGGTATGGGGCTGACTGCAAACCAGACTGCACTGGAGAGGGAGGGTGGAGGAGGAGGGGACGGGCGGTGCAGGTGTGTATCAGGGAGGAAGGAACACGTGGTGTTTGGAGTGCTGGGCTTTCCCCAATGCACCTGAAAAGATATACCACAAGGCTTCCATTGTATTTCATGTCGGCTCTTTATTCTCCCAGCCTCTGTGCACTTGGTACTTATCACAATTTAGAATTGTAAACCCAGGGAACCTCGGTCCTATTTCCTTCTCCATCGCCACTAGCTTGTTGATGTTAGACCATTGACTTAACCTTCCTTGTGTCAGTTTTCGCTTTTGGCTAATAAGGACATTTGCTTCATTGACCTCAGCTGGTTAGAAAGAACTTGGGAGAAAAATTTAAAAATGCTATGAGGTTATACCTTGTTGCAAAGTTTTGTTTCCTTTACTTTCATTATTTTAATCCTATTCTAGGTTTTCTTATATTTTTTCATCTTTGATATTTTTGTAGCTGAAAGGCAATATAATTGATAAATATTTGGCAGATTGAAATGGGAAATTATATTTTGGATTTTATTTCTGTGACATCCTCAAGAATTACAAGCATATTAATAAATAAGATGACTCATGTTCAAGTTATATGAAAGGATTAGAAATAATCAACAGTTCTTGTCTTTATTCAGAACATCCTTGCAAACGCTATGAGAACTACGAGAATATCAGTAAAGTTAATGGATTAAGAGCATGAATTTTGGAATTCCAGAAAATCAGGGAATGAATCATGGCACTGACATTTATTAACTGTATGACCTTATGTGAATTGCTTAATCTCCTAAACTTTTTATTCTCCACTTGGAAATTGGTATAGAAAATGTTTATTTTGTAGTGTTGTGAGAATAATTTGTGATAACATATATCAGTCATTTATCAAGCATTGGCACATGCAAAATAAAAAGTACATTATATTTTTTAAAAAAGAATTACATATTCTGATAATTTTTGAATATTTAATAAGGAGGCTGGTGTAGTAACATTTCTAGCTAATTTCATTTCTTTTTTTTAAGATTTTATTTATTTGACAGAGAGAAGCCTTGAGAGAGGGAACACAAGCAGGGGGAGTGGGAGAGGGAGATTCAGGCTTCCCACTGAGCAGAGAGCCCAATGCGGAGCTCGATCTCAGCACCCTGGGATCATGACCTAAGCCGAAGGCAGACGCTTAACCGACTGAACCAGCCAGGCGCCCCTCTGATTTCATTTCATTTATTTCACCAGTTTATTCGCTAGCACCTGTGTGGAAAAGCACTATTAAGGGAACTTGATCAATGGGAGTATGGCCAAAACAGGGTCCCTCTTGCTTTCTAGGCACTTGCAATCAATATGAGTACCTTGCCGTTCTGGGATACTTCTTATAATGTAGAGAGAGCAGGCGTCTGCACAGTTTAGCCTAAGGTTGGTGACCCAGTTTTGTCTATAAAGTTTTATTGGCACCTAGCCGTGCCCATTCATTTCCATATTATCTGTGGCTGTTCTGGACCACAATAGCAGAGTTGAGTAGTTTTAGGAGGGAGACTTATGGGTGGCAAAGTTGAAAATATTTACTATCTGGTCCTTTGCAGAAGTTGTTTCCGGACTCCTGCCTCAGGCGTCTTAGTCTTTTGGAAATTTCTGCTTTGGCCTCGAATTTGCACTGATTTCTTATTGCTTAAAATGAGGCTTGCCAGTGAAGCAGTGCTCTGAGAATTCCTATTTTCCAGTGCTTACGTGGCAAATACCACCATACCAAGGCCTTTACAAGTAAAAGTGCTAAGCTGTCATTGTATATTCAATTCACAGGCTTGTTTGTGCTCAGTATAGTTTTTCTTTTTTTTTAAATAAAGATTTTATTTATTTGTCAGAGAGAGAGGGAGAGAGAGCGAGCACAGGCAGACAGAATGGCAGGCAGAGGCAGAGGGAGAAGCAGGCTCCCCGCCGAGCAAGGAGCCAGATGTGGGACTCGATCCCAGGACGCTGGGATCATGACCCAAGCCGAAGGCAGCTGCTCAACCAACTGAGCCACCCAGGCGTCCCCTCAGTATAGTTTTTCTACCATGTATTTTGTAGACCAGTCATTCCAATCCTCTGTTTGTCCCTGTTGGACATAAGCGTCTTTCTTTTAACGTCATTCCCCCACCACACACTCTTCAAGGTCATTTTGAATTATAATACAATCCTCTGAGGTGTTAGCTATCCAATTAGGCACCATCTGCAAATTAAATCAACTTGTCTTTTATTTCATCACTCAAGTAACTGATAGAAATATTAAGAAGAACCTGCCTCAGGACATCCTTTTTAAATGTCACTGTTTCCCTCAAGGTTCAACCAGAACCACTGATTAATCTCTGAGTCCACCTTTAAGCAAGCACTCTAATGGAAATTGGAGCTGGTCAGTAACTTCCAAACTTAAAATACCAGTCCTTATGCGAAGTGGGGCGTCCAATATGCCTGCCTCCTTGATGCTTTCCTCCAGCCACATGGTTTGCCATATCTATCATGTCTTCATTTGTCATGAAGTCTAGCCCCGTCTCTTGCTTTGAAGTTAAACAGGGCCAGAGGACTTGCTGTGGTCCATGAAAGGTGAGCGGAAGTTTAAGTGTCCCTTGTGAAGTGGAGTTTTGAAAGGCAGTGCGTGATTCCCCAGGTCCCTGTTTCCTGTCTCAGCAACTGCCGAAGTAGTCGTTGAAAGGAACCTTCCTCAGCCTGGGCTCCTGAGTGGCTATGAATAGGAGAGCCTTCCTGGTTGATCTGTGTAAACATGTGGCATGAGTGAGAGAAACACCTTTGCTGTTACAGGCCACTGAGATCTGGGGGGGTTCCTTGTTACCAGAGCATAACCTCACCCATCCTGCCTGATATAGCACCATAATATTTTTCTAGAAAGTTCCCACTAAAGCTAGGGACCATGTTTTTTCTGTGTGTCCTCTCCTATTTGTATCCTTCACAGACCCTTATCCATATTAAGTATCAACTAAATGCTTACTGAGTGGAAAGGAACTAAAAATAGATTAGTAGCTAGATAATGGGCTATAGTTGTATGCTTTTCCACCACTTCTTTACATAGAATTAATGATAAAAACGAACTCCCGGTACATCCAGCTTCCCAAGCGTCTTCAAGATGTTTTGCAATTGAACGTGCCAGTCTTCCTCGATTGTTCGAAAGATGTTTCATGATATGACAGACGCATCAAGTTTTACCCTTTCCCTGATATTTACATTATTTGGCTCAGCCCAGGCCCACCAAGTTTAAACATAGTAAGGCCACCCTCTGGCCGGAGAGAGCAGCGTGGATTGACTAGAGTGAAAGTGTTACCTCGGGCATTTGTCTATTAATACTTCTGTACTGATGTGGAACTCTAGCTCAACATGCTTGCGTTATGAGAAATCTAGGAAAATGTTAGAGTTTCACATTCCATAATATAGGTGTGCACAGCCTTTCCTTGAAGATCATTAGCTGCACAATGGGGAAGACATGCCTGACTTGCTCATGGCTGTATTCCTAGGATCTAGAAGAATGGCTAGACCATGAGAAGCTTCAATAAATTCACTGGGAATGGTTGAAAAAACACCCATTAGGTACTTCCGGTAATCTGTGAGATGTGTAGCCATTGTTTTCCCCTTGGAGGTGAGGCTTCAAAACATTACCCAAGGTCACACGACCAAGACATGGAACCAGCATGGAAGCTGACTCAAGGGCATTTGCACTTCCTTCGGTAGTGTGGTACACCCAGGGTGCGGTGGAAATAGCAAATGTTCTAGAGTCTGAATGACCGAGGTTTGAATTATAGCTCAACTACTCATTAGTCGTATGTCATTGGGAATTTCTAAAATATGTCCCCCGATGTTTTCCTTAAGCCACTAGAATATTTTCTCTCCTTCAAGTCGGTCTTGTATTTTATTTAGTTTCCCATAAGTGCTATTTTTTGGGCCTGGTGTTAACTACTTAGCTCTATGCACTCTCTCACTGGGAGCTTCTATGGTTAGGTTGAATTCATGCTGACTCAGTGACCCAGCCTTTCCCAAACCATTTCTTGAGGCGTCCAGAATGGGTTTAGCAGAGGGTTATGTTCCTTCTTTGAAATATGTTACTTTGAGATCCAAATTTCATTTTGACCTTCCAATTCAATAATTATAGCCTAAGATATTTCGTGTTTAAAACCTAAATGATTGCTTGCTTAGAATCGTAAGAACAAATTTAGAGGCCAGCTTAAGGCACTTAAAGGTTTCGCCTGCCCTGGGGAAAAAAAAATGCATTCTTTGTCTTGCATCAACATGTTAATAAAGTCTAAAGTTCCTGCATAAACAGAACTTGCTTCAGCGGGAATTATGAGAACATAAAGGATGAAGGATCGTAAATGGACTGTAGTAGTGAAAGCCATTTACCTAGCATGGTACACAGAGTTTTATTTAAGATTAATGAAAACCCAATAAGTAGAAAACACTAATATTCCTGCCAGTGGGGGAGTCAAGATGATTCTTAACTTGATGCCATAGAAATGTGTGTACTGCGAACAGAAAAATGTGTGCAATATTTGCAGTTCTACCTTCATAATATTTTATAACCCAAATTCATATTCAATAAAAATATACTTCTATCTCACTTTATGATCTTTCTGAAGTCATTTTAGCAGTAAGTTATGAGTATAGAAAGAGTATTTTAATCGGTTTGTATATTGCATTTAAACTCTCTAGACATACAAGTATTAGAAATTACATTTGAACATGGAAAACTGCCATTTTAATGTTCTTCTACCCTTTAAGTCGATTCTACTTTTGGAAATCCTACCAGAGTTAAATTCTAGAAGATCTGGGATTTGGGATCTGCCACAAGCTGACCATGAGACTTGAGGGCAATCGCTCTATCTCTGTGAGTTAGTTTTGTTATCATAAAAAGGAAATAGTAATGCACATGCTTCCTGGTGTTCCTGTGGAGATAGGAAGAGAAACTGTCTACAAAAATCTCTGCCTGCTGTACAATGCTATTCAGAGATTAGTCACCCATCCTGACAGTGTGATTTCTGCACTTTACTGCTTGTAGCAGAAACTCCTCCTCCTCCTCCTCTTCTTCTTCTCCTCCTCCTCCTTCTTTTTTCCCTGCACAATTTTCAAGAGTTTTATTTGATTGGATTGGAATCAGGCAGTGCCAGGACTGCCCCCCCACTCCCCCCTCCCCCGCAGAAACTCTTGATGGTTTGTGCTGGTGCTGGCTTAGGTATGTAAACATTCTCTCCCCTTTCCTGAGCAGGGGCTGAAAACACAGCACTGAGCTATTTTTACTACTATTGACGCTATCTGTCCCAGGAGCAGTCACCCAGTGGATGAAATAGGAATAAATGATGGATCTGAAGATAGGTTTTATTTAGCCGGCAGTCCTCACCTCCAACACCTAGTAATGGGAAGTCATGGGTCTCTACTGAGTCACAGGAAAACTGCAGTGGAATGGGTCAGACTTGCAAAGAATTATTACTTTACTTGGTGGTAGATAACGTGGGTGGGGGGGGGGAAGCCGATTAGTAGACAATTGGTATGTTACAGACTTACCTTTAAAAACTATGTTTTGAGCCCAGAGTTAGGCCTGGCAGGAGTTCTTTGGAAGATGTAGCTTCTTATCTTCTTAAGTCCAGGAAGCTGTTTAAAAAAATTTTCCGTGTAATTATGCAAATTCATGTGTCTTAGATTTCCTTCCTGAAACCATCAAATAACACTTCAGTGTGTGGGCTCAGGAGGGTTATTACAGAGAATAAATAGATGTCATTATGTGTCATTTCGCCCATCAAAAAATACAGTAGCGATTACTGCCTTGTAAAGGGAGTAAACTCAAAATGATCGTATTGCATTATCTACTAAGGGCCTGGAAAGTTGAATAACTATCAGTTATCAGCCTTATCTGCTGGAAGTTATTCACAGTCTCTCCCTATCACATTTTCTATTCACTTCTTCGAAAATCATTTCAAGACAAGTGATCCTGGTTTTAAAAACAGGGAAGGCAAAGGATAACGCCCTCTCCTTTGGTTTTGCTCCCTGCGGCGCCCTCTGATCATATGAGGTCCGTCCCAGCTCCTGATATAAAATACTGGCTGTTGACTCCCAGTTCTCCTAGAAGGGCCAATTTCACAGACTGCCGGGATCAAGATGATTTTAATTAAATCGCACAAATCCCTTTGTGCTGCAACCCAACCCCCCGAGCGGGCTGCCGGCCTCTGAGCCGTTCTGGCATGTATAGAGTTAACCAGGTTACCGGGATTCCTAGTTAACTTCTTTCACCAGGAATGCAATTCATGTTTACCTATATAAGGAAACCTGTTAGGCTGACCTGAGTTTGGCAGATTTTTGCGCTGACTGGGAGGCGTGTAAGCACACAGCCTGGAAAGGGGAGTGATTCGGAGCTGGACAGAGCAAGCTTCCTGAACGCCCCAGCCATTCAGCTGACCCGAGGCAGCCTGCTTGGAGGACCTCAAGGTTTGTCTCTTCCAGATCACAACTGAGGAACGGAAACCCCGTCCTGGGAAAAATGGGGAAGCCGGTGAGTCTTACCGATCTCTCTCTGCTGGCCTCAGCTAAGTGGCACGTCCCGCGGCTTTCACCCAGGAAGCAAAGGGAGAGGAGGCGTAGCTCAGCCTCCAACCCCACCGCTCCTTCCCGAGCAGACACAGTGCTTCGCAAATACCTCCAGACAACTTTTCCTGCCTGTTTTATACAACAGGAACTCACAGAGGCAATGATTTTAATGCCTTAGACATTCCAGAGAGTGTTTTTACTAGCCAAGAGTTTGCAGACCCTCGTGATGAGCGAACTTTCTCATCTCTGTTGCACTCTGAAACAGTGGAAATGAGCCTTGGGGTGCTTTGTGAGGAGGCTGACTCCCCAAGGAAGTAATAGTAAATCTAAGTGGGTTCTTAAAACCACAGGCAGTGTGATACTCCGCAGAAGTGCAATTTGTCACTAAGAAGGTTTTCAGTCATGCAGCAGCAAAACCCTTGCATCCTGCACACGTAATAAAGGACACCTTCTGAGCCACTGAGGAAAGGAAGAAGCCGGGCTGGGCTCTTTGTTCTAGACAATGTAAAGATCATTTGTGCGTTTTGACAAGTAGCGTGTGTCTATTTATATATAAGGCGAGAAGGATGAATGCGAGCTTGATGTCAAAGGCTTTGCGGTCGATTGAGTGAGAATTTGGTGATGCTCTGGTTGTATACACAAATCTCAATGTGAAGGTGATTAAACATGGAAATGTGAAAGTGTTTACCGGGCTTTTCAGGGTGATTGTAGTTAGGCTCGGGAACACCCAATTATAAGAGGCAACTGAGAAAGAAGAAAAAAAACTATTCCAACTGAGTTCTGGGGCACAGGTAAAACTTGGGAAAAGAGAGCCGATTTTCTTAGAGTAGAGTTGTCAAAAGTGATCTGGAATCAAGAATTGTTTTTTATTTGGAAGAATTTTTTAAAATTTTTTCATGCCAAAGGGGGTTTTCTTAATTGAGTTAGCTGGGATAATTGTCTCGGAATGATATGACTGCTCATCTTTTAAAGACATAGTGTCATTTCCCGTCCTGCCCAGCGACTTAATCCTAAAGAGTTTGGGGAACAGGACTCTGCTACTGACTGCGGCAAGTGGCACGGGGGCCCGGGTTCCGATTCCTCAGATTCGGAAACTGACCTCCAGGAGAGCCATCAGCGCAAGCAAAGCTATGGCCAGTTTTGTTTAAGGCCCTCAACTTGAGAAAAGCGTAGCCATGCCCAGTAGCGTAGTTGCCGTGAAACCCACTCACCCCTAGGAGAGCGAAACCCCAAAAGGGGCACACGTGATAGAGCAGACGTTTCAGTAAATGAAGCTCCCAACGTCAAAGGCGGCAGAACCGAGACTCCCCGTGCAGACGTTTTTGAGCCGTTTGGTTATCTCAGTGCTGCTCAGGAAAACAGGAGTCGATATTGCGTTGCTTTCAATGGGAATCAGTCACCCAGGAGACGCAAAACACTATTGGAAAATAGACGGTTAATAACAGATGTTCATACTGGGCTGTCTCACCCCGCCGATGAGATGGCCCCAGGCCAAATCAGCCGGCATGTCCGCTGTTTTTCCTGTGAGTTAATATGTACACACTTCTTATATACTAATTATATCAGCGGCCGAGGGAATATATAAGCAGAAAGATAGATAAGTCTCCTGGGCTGGGGAGGGCCTCGGGTGAACGGGGGGATTTCGAATCTCATGTCTAGAGTTCTCCTTGCCACGGGCACATGAATTACTGCAGACGACTGGGGGGCCGGGGGGCGGAGGCCAGACTCCACAACCTACCGATCCGTGGCTCCTCGGCAGCTCATTTGGGGACAGTGAGAGTGATTATTGTCTTTAACACCTTGGTGTCAGTAGAGTCTCAGGAGGATTCCTTCTGGAAGAGGACACTTATTTCAGTGGCCAAAGCGATCCTGCAGTGAAAGGCAGAGAGTGGGGGGCATCGGCCCCTGCGAGCCGCCGCTGGCTGTTGCGTGGAGGTTCACCCATTCGGCAGCCTCTTTAAAGATCTGGGAGACGTTAGAAGGTATCTCAGTTCAAGGAGATTGAAAACTCCTAGGGGGAGAAAAAGACAAGGGGCAACAGGCCTTCTCAGAGCTTTGGCATGCCCATTTGCTAGTATGTGTGGTTAATCTCCCGCCAAGTGTAGCCTAGCAAGTATGGTTGGCTGCAGATGGGCCGGGTGGCTTTGTGTTTTGCCCGATCAGCCTAATGAATATTCTTTCAGCCAGAATTTCCCAGTGGCTGAGCCCCAGAGCGCTGGTAGACAACCAGTGGGTCACAGACCTGCCCAGATGTTGGTCTATCTTGTCATCTGGGCCACCGAGCCATGCCTGGGCTGGATGTGGCCTCCTGAAGGGTTATCTCTGGGCCACACAGCTTCCTCAGTTGGCCCCAGTGCAGTGTTTAGACGGGATGCATTTCTGTATGTGTCATGATGTGCGACAGTTAGGAAACTGACGCTCCAGGAGCAAAATGTAGATGGCGCAAGTCAAAATTCTGCGTCAGTCTATTAACCTAGTCCTTGGTGCTAAATGTGAAGGAAAACATCCTTTTGTTGTCTCTCATGCTGCAGAGGGGATGTCAAGGCCCTCTGCATGTCATCCAGCTTGCCCTTTATACTCCATAAAGAATTTTAAAAAGGTGTTTCTGCGCGTGCACGTGCGCGCGCGCCTGTGTGTGTGTTGTTAGATTCTTAAAGATCTCCTACAAAACTGATAACACAGGGTTTCTTCATGGGATCCTTTCTAACGTTTCGTTCTGCTTTACACTTCCCTTCCTCAGACTGCAATCAGGGTTGCTTTGGCGGGGATTCTGCTGGTGCCAGTGTGGCCTAGTCCAGAGGCAATGACATAAAAGAACCTGGTTTCAAAAGTTATTTATTAAATGTAAATTCCTTCCTTGGACACTGTACCAGATTTGTACACGGCATTCCTGTCCCTGGTGAACTTTCTCTGGCTTTCTCTGCCTACCATTTGACATCCATTACCTTTTCAAAAACATTTGGCGTTATTAATTCCTGTTCCATTCATTCAGCAAATATTTATTGAGTGCCTTTTGAAGTCCTATGCTAAGTATTCTGGAGGAAAAGTGGGTATATAAGAGACAGATGAACTTAAACCAAATCTTCAGGCCGCCGAGCACATTCCTGCCAAGAGAAATCTCACTGCCTCTTGAGTGTACGGCATATGAAATACGAATTATTACAAACTTACATGACCACTTCTTTTTTCTCTGATCATCCGGAGGGACTTCCTTTAAGTCAGAGCTTCCCAGCCGGTGGTCATAAACCAGGTAACGCACAGGTCAGGATGTCCACGCCTTCCGTGGCCAGATGATTTCCACATCGGGGTGTGTCAGGTAGATGCCAACGAACTTAGTTACACTTACAGAAGAAAGATGCCACTTTGCTCCCTGCAGAACATCCATAAATGCCTCTTTATATTTTGTTCATGTAATTTTTAAGACCACACTTTCTTGGGGGTATCGGGGATTCCTGGAGCACCACACAAAGAAGAGAGGCTTTCAGAATACTAAGTAACTCAAGAGCTTTGATACTGGTTTTTAACCACTGGAAATGATTAAGTTTCAAGTTCCAGTGACAGTTCTCATGAAGCAGACGAAAGCAGCTGCTGTTACTTCTAAGGTTGTATATATAAGGCTTAGGACTAGGGAGCATGAATTAATAACTGGTTTGTGTCAGTAGGGTTCTCCAAGTGTCTAGGGCATTGGCAAAACCAATTTAAAATATATTTATATTTGAAGAAAGGTTAGCCGGCGAGGTGAGAGACAGGACTAGGGTTTCTAGTTAAATGTACAAGTACATTTCCATATTTTAATTACTCGTTTGCAATCACATAGAAGGGAATTGTCTCTGAGTGAACCTTCCAGAGAAATTAAGTGCCTTTATATATTATTGCCAAGGGTTCAGTTAATTTTATTTTTTATTTAAAAGGACAATAAGAATGGAGAGCGGTGCTTTGTGGAAGGTAGCATTTTCAGACGTGCGTGGTACTGCACGGCGGGATGTGTGTAAAGAACAGCTCTTGTGGTCCGTCGTCATGTGTTCACTCTCCTGCGAGTTGCCCTTCACTTGTCTAAACTTGAGACAGAAATGAAATTAAGCAGAACCTCTTCAATTTGACAGTTCGAGTTTTAACATGTGACAGAACTGGAATTTTAGTTAAAAAGCTTAAGCCAGGAAACGCGGCATGATTTATAGGTATTGTTCTGCAGTGGAGGCTTTTGGTTATTTAATCCAAAATTATTTCCCCCCTTGAGTATCTAATTGTGCCGTTATTTAGGTCTGTGCTGAGTTCTCATCATGCATTGCCTCGGGGAACCAAACAGTGTATAAACTCGAGAGAATGGATAACAAGTTTACTCGAGCTAATATACTTGGCTTGAAGTTAAGAAACAAAGCAGTGGATGGTGGGTTTGGCCAAGTCATCTTAAACTTCTCTGGGATTCGGTTTTCCTCCTCTATCAATGGAGACACAGATACGCAGGTCATCGGACAGTTATGAGTGTGGAAAACGGTCGTGTCTGGGGAAGGACCTCATGCAATGCTGGGCCTAAGGCCAACTGATAAGTATTAGTTGGATCCGAAATGGATGGCTTCAAGTCAACAATTAAGGGATGGGAGGAGTGGAAGTGCAGGCACCCGCTGGTGGCCTGGTGTGTCATTTTGCCCACTCGGCGACTTAGAATCTGCTTTTCAGTGAAGCCTGACATGCGTTTTAGTGTCTTGTTCAAGGTCCTCTTTGTTTATGTTCCTGCCTGTCCCCTGCAGGTTTTTGAGTTTCAGACCCTTGTTTTCAAGCCTTCTGCCTTCCGTAGCAATCTCTGTTAGCTCAAACATAAGCTTCCTCCTTTTAAGGTGTTTTCTCGAAAGCAACACGTTTTTGTAAACAGAAATACTCACTTTGTACTTACTAGTTTGACAGCGTGAAAGCTTTTCCAATAGCAACGGTGGGAGACTGGGTTAGTGAATCCATTGATAAAATCCTCTTGTTTCGTTAATGACAAGTTAGAACATTTCCCTGGCTTCGGTTCGTAACAGCAGTTCTCCAGGGGTCTTGAGGACGGACCTCTCTAAAGGCGTTACGCCCCCGAAGTTACCCCCAGACCCCACTCTCTTTCTCCCGCTCCCCACCTACCACATCCCTCTGCTTTTTGGTACAAAAAAGCACACACAGGATAACTCCAACTCAAAAGTGATTTAGAAAAGTTGGAGTCTTAGTAAGTTTATCTTGCCTATATTTCCCACTCATGCATGTACAGGATGAACATGTGATTTAAAAAAAAATGATCTAAATAAGTCTAAAAGAACTCTTTCAATTAATGTAGCATAAAATATTTAAATGCTAAGAAAACATTGGTTTATAGTCTAATTGGAAGATTTTTTTTTTCTTAGTGTTGTGGCTTATCTCACGTTCAATGAAAGTATGCCAGACATAGGGGATCTATACTTCTTTAATTTTTATTTCAATTCCAGTTCGTTAACCTAAAGTGTTATATTCGTTTCAGGTGTGCAATATAATAATTCAGCACTTCCATACATCACCCAGTGCTCATAACCGTAAGGATCTACATTTGGATCAAGCCACTGCTGTGGACTGAGTGGCGTGGTCCTCCCTGCTCCCAGAGCTATACCAGAATGATATTCCTTCCTCATATGGTCCTGCCTGGGAATGGACTTGCCCATTCACGCCCCCAGGAATATCCACCAAGTTACTATACTTCTCAGTGAGCTAATTCCTTAACCTTTCTAACACATATCCGCAAATGCATTAAGAACCAGCATGCTTGGTGGATTCCATAGATCTCCTGGGTATCTGTCCAGAAAACTTCCCTCCAGGCCCACCTGAGCCCTGAGAGGATCTTCCCCTGGCCTGGGGAAAACCCTTCCTCCTTTCCATTTCTTTGGTAGGCTTTGCCGGGCACATGACTTCTCCTCTCCCAATGGGTGTGTCTAAGTTCAAAAAATGCCTAGAACTCAACAGAAATGAAAACAGTATGAACTTCTGTGACCAAGAAAGTTCATGGGCAGGCGAGACAATTGTATCAGGACTACAGCCTAGGCAGCCACAGTGTAGGATACATCCCAACTTCAGCCATGCTAAATTAGAATTTCCCCCTGAAATCTCAAGAAATACAGTGTAATGCCACCACCCCACAGGGCTGCCTAAAATCTCAGCATTCGAGAATGATTTCATTATCTTTCCGGGCATGAAGAGTGTTCTAGTAGAAATTAATGGCTCTGGAGAGAAGAACACTTGCAGTTACTATACTTGCTGCTCTGGCATGGATTTCTCTCCAATGAGGGGAATTCTTCTCCAAGGATTTCTTCTCCAGGGAAGGGAACTCATGATACAATTGTCTTGCCTGCCCACGAACTTTCTTGGTCATAGAAGTTCATGCTGCTTTCATTTCTGTTGAGTTCTAGGCATTTTTTGAACTCAGACACACCCACTAGGAGAGGAGAAGCCATGTTCCCGGCAAAGCCTACCAAAGGTCCCGTGAAAATGGGACATGCGGTGGGGTAGGGATGAGGAGACAGGAAAGCAGGGAAAACAAGAAAAGAGAAAAATAAGGAGGAGGAACTCAACATCCATTCAACAGTACTTACCAAATTCCTGCTCCGAACCAGGCATCACCCTACATGCTCAGACTAAAGTAGAGCCTGCGCCCAGTGAGGTAACAGTCACGTGTCGGAGGCAGACGTTGCTGCAGTGTCCCTCAAACGAGGGTAAAGGGGCGCCCAGTACAAAAGCTGAAGTGTAGCTCTATTTGGCCATGAGATTGTACTGGGGGGCTTTCGCTAATTGGGAAGGAAGTCAGAGAAAGCTTCCCCAGGAGAGGGATGCTTATACTGAGAGCTGGTAGGAAAGGATGTGAGTCAGTGTGCTTGGAGGGGTAGGAAATGGCCAGACTGTATGAGGGAGTTTCCAACAAGGTATGACATTTCTCTTTTGGAAAGGCCACGTGGGCAGCAACCTAGAAAAGAGGCCACTGGGGTGTCAGACTGAATGTGGGTGAACTAAGCAGGAGTCTAGGAGAGGGGTCTGGGGAAAGGTGATGTCTACTCATACTAATATCGTGGCAGTAGAGAGGAAGAGAAGCGGATGGCTTTTAGCTCTATTTCCCAGGTGAAAGAGACAGGAATGGCAATGAAGGGGGGACATGGGTGATGGGGAAGGACCAGGAGGTGTCAAGGCAGACTCCCAGGAAGTTTGTTCACCTAATTAGAGGGAGAGTGGGATCCTTAATGACTTAGGGAATGACAAAATTGACCTGCTTTGGGGCTAGGGAGGGAAGTCCTTTGTAGCCTGCTGGAGTAGAAAATGCAGGAGCTTTGGGGCTGAAGACACTGCTGTGGGTTTAAGTCCTGGCTCATCCATTTACTGGCTTTGTGATGCAGAGTTTCTCTGAACCTCCGTTCTCCCATCTTGCAAAAAGGCCATAAACACCCATCTCACAGCGTTGCTGGGACAAGCAAAAGAACTTCATCTATGGTCAAAGGTCCTACGTACATGAGTTACTATAATTACTCCACAAATTCACCAGCAATGAAGCCTAGAGGAAGAAGGGCTATTTTCAATGACTTCCTGGGGGATGGGGGCGAGGGCGTAGGGTGGTGTGTTGAGAATCTGGACGGCTGAGATCTCCATGCTCCATGAGTTTCCCTAAGTGAAGTTTTGTCGCGGTTGATAACGTGCAGGTTAGCCATTCATGTCAGTTGTCTGGGGAATGCCTTCTGATTTCATCCCAACCCCCTCCCCTCCTCTCCCTCTGCCTGGATTATGGGATTCCGTATAAGAAAAGCTACATTACTTTTCTCAGCTGAGATCCCTTATCACTTGTAAGAGGACTATAGGATTTAGGAAAATGTAACCCGAGAGTTTGCACTAACAGATGAGCACACTCAGTTAACTTCACACTCCCTGTAGTGTTTGGGTGAAGGTTTTACCGTTCTGTTTTTCTAGCATCAACTTAGTGAGCGCCTTTTATATGACATGTGTAATTCCACTGCCCTTGAGTGACCTCAGCGAATTCCTTTCTGGCTTCCAAACATGCTCTCGTTAAAGGGAGCCATTAGGCAGTGAAGCTGCGGCCATCGGGTTAGGAAAACCTTGTCATGGGCAGGTGAAGGGGAGGAGGGGGTTAAGCCCTGTGGAATACAGGTATTACCTTCCCTCCCTGCAGGTGTTCTGGAATTGTAAGATCCAACTCCAAATTTCTCCTCTGATTGCCTCCTTGCATTTCTTTCCGTTTGTTCCTGATGTGCGCTCTTAAGTCTCTTTGCTTTAGAGCCACGTTCCTCTCTCAGTGGATTTTCAAGAAGATGAAGTTGCCCACCAAGACCATTGAGTTATTTTTCCAGGCAAGAAATATTCGTTTTCCTACAGGAAAACATGCGGGAGAGAGTGAGAGGCTTTCCATTCTGCCGTTTCACTCATGTCATGTTTGGGCGGCAGACGGTGGATGCGTTTGTACGAACTTGCCGATAACCAGCTTGGTTCTCCATCTGGATCCTTGAGATTTGACAGTGTACACCCGGACTGGGAGCTGGGCGTGTGGGAGGCGTGGGGAAGGAAGTGGAGAGGAAGCTGTTATCTGAAATAGAAGCCTTAGGCACGTTTGTAAGAGCTTCCTCTTCCCCTGCCTTCATATTTCTTTTTCTATGCGACCCTCTTTGGTGCAAATGCATTCCAAGATACAAGGGCAGTTTAAAAAGGCAGTTCTAAGTCGGAATTGTATCTCCAGAGGGGCTGCCATTTCGCTGCTTAAAGACGCACTTGACTTTCGTTGTGCTGAGTTCAAGGCAGGAGCCTTCCGTGGAAATTTGGAATCAGCGTTGCGAGAGGAGTCGCTCAGCATCTGGAGGGTTTCAGATTCACAACACGGTATCAGGAAGCCAGAGCTAGACAGGGTCACAGCAGAGAAAAGAGTTCGCTTCGCCCATGAATGTGGTTACCTGCCAATAAATAATTCGCCAATAGTTCAAAGATAATGAAGGAACCTGGTAAAGTGGTCCCGAGTAAAGGTTACAGCAAAGAGAAAGTACATGGAATGTTATAATGAGGGAAAATGGTGAGAACTTCTGTTTTCAGACCCCCAAATGAAGTTCTTGCAAAGATAAAGATGTGAGCTCTGCACACCGTCAGGCCCTCTGGACTGTTTATCCTGCTCAGAAAGACTGAAAATGGGGAGGAGGGAGGCCTCTGCCGACAGATTGTAGGCCATAAATTAGTTAATAAAATCTGTCCTGCGTTATCTCCCAAACAGCCTATTTTATATATACTTGTCCATTTGATTTATTTGTTTCTCTGCTTACTCCAGGCTGTATTTTGGTAGCGTAAGTCAATATATGAGTTTCAGATTATACAAAACTTTATTTATAAATGACCTGCCTTCTGTGGAGAAAATGGCAGTTGGGTGTGTATGTGTGTGTATGTGTGTGTGTGTGTGTGTGTGTGTGTCCGCGTGTTGTATATAATTTATTGCTGTTGATCAGGAATTTCAAAGTTAACTCTAGATTTCAATATATAATACCAGTGATTCCAATTAAACATGTATATTGTTATCTGTCAAAATACATTTATCATAAACTTAATTTTTATTGCTGCTTCCAAGAACTTTTCAGGGCTTACAGGTTTGCAGTAAAGTATTTCCACTTAGGAGTTTGAGTACATCCCGTTCTCGTTTTATGTCCTAGAGTAACTATCAATGATAAAGCAACATTGTATGTATCTATGTACATTTCTATATATATTACATATATGCACATGTATGTGTCCATTTGGAAGGTTTCTATATTAAGGAGGGTAAGCTGTAGCCATTGTTTACTGAATTTTTTCAAAGTCAGATGACAGATATAAAAAAGAAAATGTCACAATTTTTTACAACCAAGTTAATTATTTAGAAGATACATGGAAGTCCAAGGAGGGAGAGGGGGCGGTGGAGGGGTGGGAAGAATAGAAACAGAAGAAAAGGAAAGAGAGAGAAGCAGGAGATGAGAGTGAAAGGGAGGTCCCAAAGCAACAAAACTCTCCTCTCCCCTCCCCAGCCACTCTCCCTGTATAGACAAAAGCCCAGCAGACAAACAGGTGGAGGACGAAGGGGTCAAGAAAAGAAGGGGCATGACTCAAATCGCTAGAAAGTGCCCGAGACTGTAAAAGAGAAAGAACAAAAGAAAGGGAGAGAACAAAACAGCTGAGGAAATGCTGGCGCTGTGTAAGCAGATGAGCCAAAAGGAAGTGCAGAAGAAAGTAGGAAACGAGGAGGTCACGTTAAAAACCCAGGGAGTGTGGAATGAGACAGAAATGCTTGAGTGAGTAGATGACAGAGAAGACTGTTCTCTAGGTGTCTTGATGAAAGGAGGGCTAAACAGCACAGAACCGAAGGTGGGCAGGAAGAAGGTGGGCAAGAGGAAGGCAAGAACCAGGTGAAGGGGGCACCTTTAGCCCACGTGAGAAGACAGCCAGCCGAGCGCTAGGTCCCAAAGAGTGGCCGCATGGTCATGCCCTGGGGGCGTTCATCCCGGTGAGGTTGACCCCCGAAGATGGCACGGCTGGTCTCACCTTCGTAATTAGTCCTAAGCTGCGATCGTAGTGTGAATACAATTTACTTTGTAAATGTCCCTTCTTGCTAAGAGCGGTGTAGCCGGGACCCCACAGCTCCCAGTCTTGAGATGCCCCAGAAGAGGGTGCCTCTTCCTGATCTAACAGATGATTATTCTGGAACAGTGAATGATAACTTGCTGGGCTGAAGTGTTCATCCCCTCGATGCCTTCCATACTTCCAGGAGTCATTTACTGAGCCCGCAGTACCCGGCTTAATCCCTATTAAACACTTTGGATTTCAGAAGGGGAATGGGAGGGAGAGGTGGTTGGATGTGAATCCGCGTCCACTGCCAGGTCACCCGAGTACCCAGTGCTTGACTTAGAGCCTGCCCGTGGAGGTCCCAGTCGGGTCTCCTGTGGGCTTGGACTTGGTCCTTTATTTTTCCTGTGACTTCGCTCATAATAACTTATGTTTGCAATTCAGCAGTCCGAGGAATTGTTTTTATGGCAAGTTCGGAACTTACAGGCAATCATACGTTTCAAGGCCCAGCTCAGGAAACGAGTTTGAAGCGGCAGGTTAACAGTGAATTCTTCATTCTTAGCTGTGGCAGGGAGCGACGCTCAGAGTGGTCTGGGAAAGCTCACCGGTTGTTGACTCCAAGTGATGTGGCTGCATTTAAAACTCCAGTGGGCAATTGCGAAGATGGCAAGCTTTACTTTGATACCGTGCCGTCGCACCTCCATTAGTGCCTGGATAGAAGGCGAACGTCTACCTGCTTGTATTGCCCATGCGTTACTTAAGACAGTCTGTTTCTTTATGACGTAAATCACTGGAATCAACTGTTTTTAAAGTCTCTTTTAGTGTTTCCCTGAAATGATCACTCTCTACAATTGTTTTATAGATAATTGGCCCTTTAGGTACACAACAAATTATACAGATCGGATTTCCTGCTTTCCTGACCTTTTTTGCAAGAATGACGTTGTGACAAAGGTACCCGGGACCGGGGTGGAATTTGTTGTCTTCGGGGGCTGTGTGAATTGTGGGTCCACGTTAGCGCACCTGGTCAAAGGAAACCTCATGTTTCCATTTACTGACTATGGGACAGTCAGCCTGCTGATTTTTCCCAGTAACCGGAGCTTGGTGGATTTGCCCTGCAAGGGTTTGCTGTTTCCTTCCCTATGTATTTACTTTACCCTGCTTGCTGCTGGGCAATCTGTTTGCCCTGTGGGCTCTGTGCATGTCCAGACAGAAGAGCTTCGGGGCAGTAAGGACCATCACTTTAGTTCCAATGGACTGGCTGTATTCCAGGGCCTCTTGTTGGGAATTTTATCTTACTTTTATGGCGAGTCAAGGTTTGAAGCCAATGGGAGCGCTCAAGAAAACAAGAGCCATGAAACCCATCAATTATGATTCCAGATTTGAGAAAAGATTGGCATAAGCTATAATGGATAGTAAAATGACTCTCCTTAGCCCACTGATTAGAAAAGCTTGGGAGGACATATCTATACACACTGGGTCCTATAACTCGTAGAATGTTACAGAATAGGCCATCTGGAAGAGTACTCTTGTGGTATTCCATAAAATATGACTCTTACTCAGATCCTAGGATTGCACAGGGGGAGGAGGCTTCCATGGGATTCCCTAGGGCAGAATATTGGAAGATGATTGTTTGAGGATTGTGAGAGCTCCTGAAATGGGCCAAAGAATTAAGACAGGAACTAATTGGGAACTCTGAGAGACCAGACAGAACAAATGTGGAAATGTTAGGTTGTAATGATTCTTTCCACTCAACATCTATGTGTTTCTTGCTCTCTCTGGTTCCAAATACTAAATTTATGAAAATGGAAGGAAAGAAATGAGTGTGTGCCACAGGGGAGGAAGCAGGGGTGGGGGAAAGTAGCCACTGCCTCATGATTGGAAGAGAAAAAGAATGGGAGAATGGGATGGAGAAAATTTGAGGTCATTGCATGGAGTAAATGTAATCACTACAATGTGGCATTTAGGACATTCTGTAAGTCACAAGTAAGGGGTGTAAGGGAGATAAAATACAGTCCAAACTAATTTTATTTAATTAGTTAAAAAGCCTAGATGAATGGTCTTCAAACTTTTCCAATATTTCTAAGTATTCTCTCTCTCTCTCTCTACACACACACACACACACACACACACACAATGCAGATTATCTCTCCATAAATTAACCAAAATAAAATTAATACATATATGTTGCTTCCCACTGCAGCTAAGGAAAGATGTGGAAAAGAAGCACTCACTTTGTTTACTGAGCCGTCAGTTTCCCACGGCCACTATCACTCACTGTTCGATGCCCTCTAAAGACATACAGTATGTACTAGAGGTTAGGAGAGCAAACTTTTGAGCCATGCAGACCTGAGTTAGAATCTCTGCGGAGCCACTTGCTAGCTGAACCTCCCACCATTAACACTTAACTCCCTGACCTTGGTTTCTCTTACCACCTGCCTTCCAGGGTCATTTGCTAAGAGTAAATCAGAAGATGCAAATGCAGCATTCTGGATATTCAGTAAGTGCTCAATAAATGCGAGCTAGTATACCATCCCTGCTAAGTTCCTTGAGAGCAAAGGCCTGATATTTGATAAACACGGGAGCTACAGAGCTGTCACTCTGCAGTACAAATCGTGCAAAACACACTGCCCCTGGGTGAAAGAGTACCCACTAAAAAAGTTTTTGAGTTTGTTGGCTAATACTGCTTTTACTCCAAATCACTCACGGGGTGCCTGGCTGGCTCAGTTGGTAGAGAATGCATGTGACTCTTGATCTCGGGGTTATAAGTCTGAGCCCCACATTGAGTGCAAAGGTTACTTAAAAATAAAATCTTAAAAGAAAAGAATCACTTGGACTTCCTTCAGAGGTCCGTGGACTTAAGCAGGACTTAGGATCTTTTTGTTAATATAGTTAATGGAAAGGACTGGTAACAGGTTGAGACAATGACTTTCCGCAGTTGAAGTGCATTTTCTATCATCCTGTCCATTGTGAACTGGATCTTTATACCTTTAAAGGATCTTTCTGAGACTAGATCAGCCTGAAGTTTTGCATATGAAACTTTGCTCAAATGAATTTGGACTAATGTTACTAAAATATTCAAGTGATTGCAGGCAACTGTTGTAACATATGTTGGCTCAAAACTAGCTTTTAAGAATTTTGCCTGGAGACAAATTCTCTGTGAAATGCTTGAACAAATTAAACACAAAGTTAAAATTTGTTTGGAAGATGATGTTTTACCCAGACTGGTTTTCTAGTCCCTCTTGGATCAGAAACATGTTAGTCCTTTTAGAAATACACATGTCCTATAGACACATTTCAAGAGGGCAAAACCCCTAATCAATAATCAAATCCCAGTTCTAGAAATATGCAAAAATGGCAGCAATGTTGAATGAAAGAAATGACTATCTCTAGCTCTTTCCCCTTCCTGTCACTCCCAGGGAAATGCTCTTTTGAAAACCATGTTGAAGTTATCCTAAGATTATTGATAAAAGTAGACATATTCCAAAGTACTTCACCGCTAAAGTCTACTTGTCATAAACATTAATTTTACTTTTTCCTCCTCTTAGACTCCAAAGCATAAATGAAGGACTTATCTGCTTGTTTTACTCAAAGATAGATTGCAAAACTTGTATCCCTCTATAGCATTTGATAACCCACTGAGGAAAACACTTAGAATTGTCTGTCCTTCCCACAAGCTGTATGAAAATTAAAGAACACAGTCATCTTACCTTAGATCCTTGCTAAATTATCGTAGATCCCTGGTCATACATGTGCTTTCTGCTTTCACCATATCTGATATTTCAAGAGCGCTTATTTGTCATAATGCCTTTCTGTGCAAGGGGCAGATACTTTGTCTTACAGAATAACTGACAAGGCAGGGAAACCTAAAAGATCAACATCAAAGGGCTTAAGACATCCCTACCTTAAAGCCAGAACTCGGATCATCCGGGGAGACTGTGTAATTTGGGTCCTTAGCTAGAAAATCTGTGGTAGAAGCAGAAGCTGGGGACCACCTGTTCATCTGGCGGGATACCCAGGGCCTCCTTTCTCCTTTATTGTTCCATGAGGGACCGTTCTGAAATTAGCTTTTCCCACATGCACATGGAAATGATGTTGATAGTAAAATGGTTCGGAGTCTATGTAGCGGCATAAGATGCAGTTTAGTTGGTCGTTGTCCATTCGGCCACGTTTATAAACCTACAGTGTTCAGGGATCTGCTGGGTGCTTGAGGAGAGCCAGAATATGTTGGAGAATCCAGCATCTTCCACAACCCTAGAGGGCACTGTGTAGTGGAGGACGAAGGCACTCTAATATAAAACACAAGCCATTCATTTGTTCAACAACCATTTATTAGGCACCTCTTTATTAGGCTACAGAGACACACATTTCCTGCCCTCAAGGAAATTACAGTTTGATAAAGAATTTTAAATAGGTGCTAAGTAGAAGCACAAACTTAACATTTTCATTAGAAACATAACTTATGTACAGCATGTGTGAAGAAAGCTATGATCTGCTGAACGTCAGAAATAACAACTCTGGCTCGCACATATATCAGCATTGACCTCATAAAGATGGTGTAATTGACAGAAAAGGACTGAAACTGGTTTGTTGGCTCGTTTTTCTTTTAACTCATTTGCAAGCCGGGACTTATATTCCCATTGTCTACTGGAAAGAGTTTAGGGATGGTTGAAGACAGCGCTGAAGTTTGAGTGAGCCAGTAAAAAGACAGATGGCTGGGCCCAGCTGCAGGCATTCTGAGTCTACTGATCTTGCGGGGGTTGGAGGGGGGGGAGTTGCGGGCACCTGAGACTCCGCATTGCTCTCGGGTTTGTTAGCACTGTGCCTGCTGCTGGTCCAAAGACCCTGTTCTGAGTAGCACAGGTTTCAGATCCAGACCCACATGCAATGCCTCCTAGATTCTGAGAGAGTGAAAGATGGTGGGAAATCTGCACTTTCGGTCGTGGCCAGTGGGGTGAAGTAGCCAACTGCCCACTCTAATGTCATCACGAGAGACGTTCCTCCTTGCACCGTTCAGGGCCTCCAAACCTGACTGGTAAGGCTTTAGATTTGAGGACTTGTAATCTTCAAAACTAGTTCAACCCTCTCCAGTCAGTGTAGTCAACTCGTTAACCACACAGCTGTATAACCCCCGGGGGACTGGTGAAAAGCGTTTGTTTGCCGTGGTCACAGAACTTTCGAGTTTCTTGTTCCCATACACACCCGGAAGTGTGATTAAATGTTGTTTGTGTGTTTCCACTCTGCCGTCCCCGATAACTTGCCCATGCTGTGAGACAGTCTCAAGTTTTGAGTGAGGAAGCCACACAAGACGTTTATTGAGGGAGGCTGTGGCAAGGACAGATGGTTGGATGTGAGCTCACAACGCCCCTAAGAGACAAGTAAATCATGTCCCTTCTCCCATGATGAGAAACACCCTGTCTTTGGTTGTTTCCATCTGTAATTCTACTGGTGCGGCATGTTAGGGTGAGAGCAGTAAATGGCAAGATGGAAGAAGTGATTCGATTTCTTGTCCTGACTCAGCCCACGCTGCCTATTTTGTGAGTTGTGACCCTTTGGGGTCAGTTAAGTGCGCTGGTCTGGACTTCCTGAGTCTCTCAAATGAGAATGCAAGATGGCAGGGAATTTTTTAAATTAACATATAAAGTATTATTTCCTTCAAGGTACAAGTCTGTGAATCATCAGTCTTACACAATTCACAGCACTCACCACAGCGCATACCCTCCCCAGTGT
This sequence comes from Lontra canadensis, assembly GCF_010015895.1. Taxonomy (NCBI): domain Eukaryota; kingdom Metazoa; phylum Chordata; class Mammalia; order Carnivora; family Mustelidae; genus Lontra; species Lontra canadensis. The sequence continues at coordinate 4,346,135 of NW_022631062.1, forward strand.
CCATCACCCAGCCTCCCCATACCTCCCCCCAGCAACCCTGTTTGTTTCCTGAGATTAAGAGTCTGTTATGGTTTGTCTCCCTCCCTGGTTCCATCTTGTTTCATTTTTCCTCCATTTCCCCCAGGACCCCCCCACCCTGCCTCTCAAATTCCTCATATCAGAGAGATCATATAATAATTGTCTTTCTCTGATTGACTTATTTCGCTCAGCATAATACCCTCTCATTCCATCCACGTCGTTACAAATGGCAAGATTTCGTGTTTTTGATGGCTGCATAGTATTCCCTTGTATATATAAACCACATTTTCTTTATCCATTCATCTGTTGATGGACATCTAGGTTCTTTCCATAGTTTGGCTACTGTGAACATTGCTGCTATAAACATTCGGGTGCACGTGCCCCTTTGGATCACTACGTTTGTATCTTTAGGATAAATACCCAGTAGTGTAATTGCTGGGTCGTAGGGTAGCTCTATTTTCAACTTTTTGAGGAACCTCCATGCTGTTTTCCAGAGTGGCTGCACCAGCTTGCATTCCCACCAACAGTGTAGGAGGGTTCCCCTTTCTCCACTTCCTTGCCAACATCTGTCATTTCCTGACTTGTTAATTTTAGCCATTCTGACTGGTGTGAGGTGGTGTCTCACTGTGGTTTTGATTTGTATTTCCCCGATGCTGAGTGATGTTGAGCACTTTTTCATGGGTCTGTTGGCCATCTGGATGTCTTCTTTGCAGAAATGTCTGTTCATGTCTTCTGCCCATTTTTTGATTGAATTATTTGTTCTTTGGGTGTTGAGTTTGATAAGCTCTTTATAGATTTTGGATACCAGCCCTTTATCTGTAGTGTCATTTGCAAATATCTTCTCCCATTCTGTCAGTTGTCTTTTGGTTTTGTTGATGGCAGGGAATTTTTAAAGGGCCTTTTCCGTGACATCGTTTGTTATCAGGTATTTCTGGGGATAATGTTAAAAAACTTATTTTGAAATAGGTGGAATGGTAATTTTTTGAAAGTAGCAAATGTGAAATCCCCATAGCCCAGAAATTGTACTCTTGGACATTTATCCCGGATAATTGAAACAGTCACATAAAAACCTGTACGTAAACGTTCACTGAAGCTCTATTCACATTAGCCTGAGCCTAGAAAGAACCCAAATTCCCATCAACAAGTAGAAGGTTAAGGAAGCTATGGTATACCTACACCATGGAGAACCACACAACAATGAAAGGAGTGAACGAATGAACTATTGGTACATTCAACAACCTGAAGGAATCTGGGGAATTCAGAGTCAAAAAAAAAAAAAAACCAATCTACCAAATTGCTCCATTTACATGACATTCTTAAAATAACAAAACTTTAGAAATGAAAAACAGGTTAGTGGTTGCCAGGGGGTAGGGATGGGGGAAAGGGAGGGAGGTAAATGTGGTTCTAACAGTAACACAAGGAATCCTTGTGGTAATGGAATTATTTTCTATCTTGATCCTCATGATATATAGACAAATCTGAATATATGATAAGTTCATATAGACCTAAATACACACACACACACACACCAGTACACACAAAACTGGGGAAATCTGAATAAAATCAGGAGATTATATCAATGTCAATATTCTGGTTGCGATATTGTACTATAGTTTTACAAATTGTTACCATAGAAGGCTATTGGGCAAAGGGCACAAGGGAGTTCTTTGTGCTGTTTCTTAAAACTGCCTGTGAATCTACAATAATCACAATAGAAATTCCAATTTTACAAAAGCTTTTTTTAAAAAAAGTAATATAGGACGATTTTGTGTGAGTCACCCCCAAGTCACCGAAAACTGGTGGTGTTAAGATTTAAAATGTCAAGTTGTACTCAGTAGTTTTTACTAACTATTCATTGACAGATTTTCTCTTCTACTTTTGTGAACTTTGTGAAAGTAAGCCAATCAAATGTACACGAAGCAGTAAGGGAATGACCATCCACAGCAAGGACTGGCAAACTGGAGCCCGTAGGCCCAATCCACGCTGCCACCTGCCTTTGTACAACCCATGAGCTAAGGATGGATTGTATATTTTTTAGTTTGAAAAAGATTCAAAAGAAAAAGAATATGTCGTGACAAGTGAAAACTATGTGAAATTCAAAATTGTCTCCGTGAATAGCTTTATTGGTGCACAGCCACACTCATTCATTCGTGTATTGTCTGTGGTGGATTTTGGGCTACAGCCACCCACTTGGGTAGTTGGGGACAGAGAGCGTCTGACCCATGCAGCCTGAAACGTTGACTCTCCGACCCTTTACAGAAAAAGCATGTCCACCTCTACGCTAGAGGGATCACTGCCCACGATTTGCTAGTCTGTGACAGCTTCCCGTTGTCACCTGAGTTTCCTAAGGTAGTCCTGACAAGAGACATGTGGTTTCCCGGCATTCCCAGAGAAAAATGAGGAAAATAACGTTAACAGTTCGCGACATAAACTCTATCGGAAAATGTCCTAAGTGTCACTGCCTGAGTGAGTCACATGGAATCTCGGGTTATTTGGCATGCCTCCTCTGCCTCTCTGGCAGAAACATTACACTTTATAAACTCAGCCCATAGGACAACAGGCATCTGTTTCGAAAGAGCAGGGTTTCTTGTGCACAGGCAAGAATGTGGTCTCAGAGCGAGACAGACTTGGGTTCAAGTTCAAATCACCGTTCAGTCATTTGCCAGCTACGTGACCCATCTTTCTAGAGGTTCTTTACTCTTTTTTAAAAGAAAGATCATCATACCCAGGCTCCGGGGTGTTGAGAGGATTCAGCGAGCCCATATGTCAGTGTCTGGCACGTAACGGGACTCAGCAAATGCTACTTCTGGTACGGAAGCCCACTGGTTGCTTTGTTGTGTGTCTGGGCTCCCTTGTGCCTCACATCCCTCTGTCGAACCCCAGAATCTACAAAGGGGCATTGGGATCCTTTGTCAGACATCACTCTGATTCCGTTTCTGCAGCATTCTACACCGGTGTCTACGGAGTACCTTTTTTCAAAACTAGATCATCTCCCTCTTGCCCAGACCTCTCCACTGAGAGAGCCGAGTATAGGCTCTGACACAATGGAATATAAATCAAATCTAGTTTTCAATTATAGGATGAAATATGTCTTCTGTGCTGGGGGAACCCTGCAGATTGATGTTATCCCAGTAGGCTCAGCTCTAGTCTCCGGGAATAGGCCAATTCAGGTTTTAAAATGTTTTCAAGCCTTCAGGCTATGGAGACAACCTTCTCGGTGAAATCGCACAGTCTGAAGGGAAACGTGCAGGGGAGCAGCCGGCCGGGTCATCACAGGCGAGTGTTCAGCTCAAAGAGCGCTGGCTTGTGATTAACTCACTGCATTGGTTCAGCAGGGACCCGGGCGTGCTTCCCACACAGCTTCTCCTAGGGCAGACCAGGCTGATGGCTGGGAGTCCTGTGTTCTGTGCCTCACACAGTCTGCAAAGGACATGAAATCTGGTCTCAGATGCCCTCCCCACTCCAGGCCAGGCAGAGCTGGCCTGCCGTGCTGACGGACACGTGCATCCCCGATCAGGACTTCCGACCGCATAGATGCCCCTAGAGGAGGTGTGTGAGACGCTACTGGTAATCTAGCTTCTCACCTCACGGGACCTTGGCATGGCAAGCGGCTACTGCTTCCTCTGTTTTGTGTCTGGGCTGTCTTTCCGGGGTGGGGGGGGGGGGCAAAAAAAAAGCTGATGAATGATTGATTTTTTTTGATGGAGTCAAATGTGTATTTTGGAGTTTGTTGATCTTTTTTTGCTTCAGAGCTATGGCTTAAATTACTAGTCCCTTTATATCTCCCCTCATCCCCATGTGTCTTAAGGACAGGGCAACCTAATAACCAGCAGAATGCAGCTATTACATATATTAGTTCTTGTATGTAATGAGCCAATGTACATTTTTTCCATGTGGCTACTCAAGTTTTGCTACCTAGAGATGAATGAGAATTCTCTGTCCCTGGGATAGCCTGCCTCCCACCTCCATCACTCTGTCAGAACTGTCCCTAAATAATGTCACCAGGGATCTCCTTGGCTAATCCACTTAGTACTTTTGCCCTTACTGTATTTGATTTCTGCTATCTTTTCTATTGCTTTCTTCTGACATTTCTAATGCACTGCTTCCCAGATCTTCAAGTTTTAGAGACCAGTAATTTTTTTTAAGATTTTTATTTCTTTGTTTGAGAGTGAGCAAGAGTGACAGAGCATAAGCAGGGTGGGGTGGGGAGCAGCAGAGGGAGAGGGAGAAGCAGGCTCCTCGCTGAGCAGGGAGCCCACTGCGGGGCTTGATCCGAGAACCCTTGGGTTCTTGAGCCAAAGGCAGATGCTTAACCGACTGAGGCACCCAGGCACCCTGGGAACAATATTTTTTTAATGGCAGGTTTTGCCACTGATAATATACCAAAAACAAAACAAAAAACTTTATAAGTTATCTAAAAATGGATATTTTGGCATCAAAAATACAAACAGAATATAATTTTAGACTAAAGTTCCCTTTTTATATGAAATACATCTAGCTTTATTAAGAAACAAAAATTGTCTACATTTTCTTCACTACTGTTCATTGGAAACTTCATCACGGATCAATCCTAGTCCAATCCACCATAGTTCCAAACTCTGATACTGTAGCAAAGCCCTTCCTGGGTTTGAATTCGAGCTCCTCCACCTATCAGCATGTTTCCTTGGACAAGCGTCTCATCTTCTCTAGTCTCCCCCAGGGCAACACAGAACAGTGCCAGCCAACCACCTCAGCCGTAGGGGTCAGTGAGAGTATGGGAGTGCCTCCCTGCCAGCTTTCCCAGCTGTCTGAGAGGATGCCTAGTACTCCACTTGCAACAATGGATGGGTCATCACCAAGGTATCTTAGTGATCACAGAGAAAATAATGGGCATATTTTGGAACTGCACTTTAGACCAAATGCGCCTAAAAGAAATATATAGAACATTCCATGTAATGACAATGGAATACACATTCTTTTTCAAGTGCGTGAAGACATTCTCCAAGATAAACCATATGCTGAGTCACAAAACACTTGTTAACAACTTTTAAAAGATTGAGATCACATCAAGTATCTTTTCTGATCATGAAGGCATGAAACTAAAATTCAGTAACAGGAGGAAAGCTGGAAAATTCACAAATAATGTAGAAATTAAATAACATCCTCCCGAACAACGAGTGGGTCAAAGAAGAAATCAAGAGAGACATAAAAAAATGAAATGAAAACACAATATATCAAAACTTATGAGATGCAGCAAAAACAGTTTACAGCAATAAATACTGAGATTAAGAAAAAAGAAAAACCTAAAATTGAAAACCTAACTTCACACCTCAAGGAACTAGAAAAGGATAAGCAAAGTTAGGAGAAGGAAAGAAATAACAAAGATCAGGGCAGAAATAAATAGAAACTAGAAAAACAACAGAAAAGATCAATGGAAATTGACAAAGAAAATAAAGCTGACAGTATCTTACTTCCTGATTACAAACTATATTACAAAACTATAGTCCCCAAAACAGTATGGTTCCACCATAAAAAGAGACACAGACCAACAGAACAGGCTAGAGTGTCCAGAAATAAACACATGTCTATCCAGTCAACTAATCTTTGATGAGGAAGGACGGTCTCTTTAATAAATGGTGTTGGGAAAACTGTATATCCACCTGCAAAAGGATGCAACTGGACCCCTATCTTACACCGCCCACAAAATTTACCACCGACAAAATTTACTCTTATACCACCCACAAAATTTATACCACCCACAAAAATTAACTCTAAATTGATTAAAGACTTAAATGTAAAATCTAAAACCATAAAACTCCTAAAAGAAAACATAGGGGAAAAAAAGTTCCCAGACATTAGTCTCAGTAATGACTTTTTTGGATATCACACCAAAAGGAGAGGAAACAAAAGCAAAAGTCAACAAGTAGGATGACAGCCCATGAAAAGCTTCTGCACAGGAAAGGAAACAATCAACAAAATGAAAAGGAATCCTAGAGAATGAGAGAAAATGTTTGCAAACCATGTATCTAATAAGAGGTTGATTTCTAAAATACGTAAGGTACTCATACAACTAAGTGGCAAAATAATAAATAACATGATTAAAAACTGGTCAAAAGACCTGAATAGACATTTTTCCAAAGAAGACATACAGATGCATATATGAAAAGGTGCTCAGCCTCACTAATTATCAGGGAAATGCAAATCAAAACCACAGTGAATTATCACCTCACACCTGTGAGAATGGCTGTTATCAAAAAGATAAGAGATAACCAATATTGGCGAGGGTGTGGAAAAAAGAGAATCTCTGTTTGCTGTTGGTGGGAATGTAAATTGGTACAGCCATTATGGAAAATAATATGGTAATTTTTTTCTCAAAGAATTAAAAATACAAGTACCATATGATCCAGTAATTCCACTTCTGGATATATATCCAAAGGAAATGAAAACAGTATCTCAAGGAGATATCTGCACTCCCTTGTTCATTGCTGCATTATTCACAATAGCCAAGATATGGATGCAGCCTAAGTGCCTATTAATGTGTGGATAAAGAAAATGTGACTATATCTATATAGATATAGAGCTATTGAGAGAGAGAGAGATAGACAGATGGATAGATAAGGAAAATGGAATATTTTTCAGCCATTAAAAAAAGGAAATCCTACAATTCACAAGATGGATGAACCTGGAGGATATTATTCTAAGTGAAGTAAGCCAGACAGAGAAAGAAAATACCTCATGGTATCACTTGTATGTGGAATCTAACAGTTGAACTCAGCAGAAAGAGAGTAGAACAATGGTTGCCAGGGCCTGGGGTGGGGGAAATGGAGAGATGTTGGTCAAAGAGTACATACTTTTGGTTATAAGATACTAAGTTCTGAGGATCTAAATTACAGTATGGTTACTATAGTTAATAATATTGTATTATATACTTAAAATTTGCTGAGAGAGTGAATCTTAAATATTCTCACCACACACATACACAAAAGGTCACGATATGAGGTGATGAGTGTGTCAGTTCACTTGAGCATGATAATCATTTCACAATGTATACATATAAAAAATCATTGTGTTTTATACTTTAAATATGTACAATTTTATTTGTCAACTGTACCTCAATAAAGCTGGGGGGCAGAGAAAGCTAAGAGAAGCATAATAAATTTTTAGAATAAAACGAAAAAAATAGAAAGGAGAATAGAGATAGCACCCCCAAGGTGCTGTCCCCCAGCACCTTGGGGGACAGGGAGGAAGGGGTAAATGGAGAGTTACTGTTTAATGGATACAGGATTTCAATTTGGGAGGATGAAAAACTTCCAGAAATAGATAGTGGTGACGGTTATACAATGATGTGAATGTACTTAGTGCCACTAAATGATATACTTTAAAATGATTTAAAGGGTAAGTTTTATGTTATGAATATTTTACCACAATAAAAATAATTTTTTAAAAAGAGTGGCTTCTGGGGTGCCTGGGTAGCTCAGCCGGTTAAGTGTTTGCCTTCGACTCAGGTCATGATCCCAGGGTCCTGGATGGAGTACCGGGATTAAGCCCTGTGTCATGCCTCCTGCTCAGCAGGGGGCCTGCTTCTCCCTTTGCCTCTGCCCCCATTCATGCTTGCTTGCTCTCTCTCTCTCTCATGCTCTCCCTCAAATAAATAAAATCTTTTAAAAGAAATGTGGCTTCTCAGAGTAGAGTTCTTAAAAACAGGCATGTTAGCTGATGGCTTCATAGAGACAGGCATAATGAAGAGGACCACCATAGAGAGGGACACTATAGGGAGGGACAGGACAGAGAGAGGCATCATAGACTGATTGCATCATAAACAGGTTCATCACAAAGAAGGACATAAAAAGGGGCATCATAGAAGGTCTTACAGAGATGGACATCACAGGAAGAAGATTTGATGGTTATCCTATCTAATCTCATCATAGAGAGACGCAACAAAGGACCATCCTAGAGAAGACCATCAGACCATCTTAGAGGTTTTCATGTCATCTTCTGCTCTCTGAACACCAAGTTGTGAGCTCTGTGCGAACAGGAGGGGGTCTTACTCATCTTTACCTTTCCAATATCTGATGTACACTCTGGTACATAATAGGTACCTGATCTTTTTCATGGAGTGAATATATGTGTACCATTACTTCTATATGCAGCTATTGAAAAATGTAAAACCTATTGCCCTTTCTTTTTTTGCAGAATGAATTGGCCTCGTTTTTAGAATAATTTGTAGTGTGCTGAATTCTCCTGACTTCCTCCCATCCTGAAAGTCCCCTAGATACCCATTTGTGGAAGGCAGGATTATATATACATCCTTCCCTAAACCCTGGAAGCTGTGAGTGTTCTGAGATAGCACACCCATGATTATGTTATGTTATATGGCACACTTGACCTTAAGATAGGGAGATTATCTGGGTAGGCATGATCTGGTCCCATGAGTCCTTAAAAGCAAACAATATTTTTGGGCTGGTGATAGAGGGGAAAGACAGAGAGACTTGAAGCACAAGAAAGATTTGATGCACCATTTCTGGCTTTGAAGATGAAAGGAGCCATATGCCCAAGGATGGAAGAACAGCCTATGGGAGCATAGCAACCCTCCACTGACAACCAGCACGGAAACAGGGACCTTGATTCTATAACCACAAGGAACAAAAATCGGCCAGCAATCTGAGGGATCTTAGAAGTAAATTCTTTCCCAGAGCCTACAGAAAAGAGCCCTGGCTAGAAAATACTTTAACTTCAGCCTCGTAAGACCCCCAAGCATAGAACCCAATAGAGCCTGCCCAGATTACAAACCTGCAGAACACTGTGAGCTAATCAAGTGGGTTTTTTAAAATTCACTAAATTTGTTTTAATTATTATGCAGCAATAGAAAACTAATATATCATTTGTCACTGTCTCTTTTGGTGGGGGTGTCTCTGTCTTTCTTAAGGAGTTCCTAGAATTTTGATTGGAATAGCATTGATTTCTCTGGGCAGTATAGACATTTTAAGAATGTTTATTCTTCCGATCCATGAGCATGGAATGGTCTTCCATCTTTCTGTGTCTTCTTCAGTTTCTTTCATGAGTGTCTGTAGTTCCTTGAGTACAGATCCTTTACCTCTTTGGTTAGGTTTATTCCCAGGTATCTTATGGTTCTTGGTGCTATAGCAAATGGAATCAATTCTCTAATGTCCCTTCCTGTATTTTCATCGTTAGTGTATAAGAAAGCAACTGATTTCTGTACTTTGATTTTGTATCCTGCCACATTACTGAATTGCTGTATGAGTTCTAGTAGTTTGGGGGTGGAGTCTTTTGGGTTTTCCATATAAAGTATCATGTCATCTGCGAAGAAAGAGAGTTTGACTTTTTTATTGCCAGTTTGAATACCTTTTATTTCTTTTTGTTGTCTGATTGCTGTTGCTAGGACTTCTAATACTGTGTTGAACAAGAAAGGCGAGAGTGGGCATCTTTGTCGTGTTCCTGATCTCAACGGGAAGGCTGTCAGCTTTTCCCCATTGAGGATGATATTCTCTGTGGGTTTTTCATAGATAGCTTTTATGAATTTGAGGAATGTTCCCTCTATCCCTATACTTTGAATCGTTTCATCAGGAATGAATGCTGTATCTTATCAAATGCTTTTTCTGCATCAATTGAGAGGACCATGTGGTTTTTCTCTCTTCTTTTATTGATTTTTTCTATCACATTGATTGATTTGCGAATGTTGAATCACCCCTGCATCCCATGGATAAATCCCACCTGGTCATGGTGGATAACCCTTTTAATGTACTGCTAGATCCTATTAGCTAGGATCTTATTAGGAATCTTGGCATCCATATTCATCAGGGGTATTGGTCTGAAATTATCCTTTTTGGTGGGGTCTTTTCCTGGTTTGGGGATCAGGGCAATGCTGGCTTCGTAAAAAGAGTCTGGAAGTTTTCGTTCTGCTTCAATTTTTTGAAATTCAACCGGCATTTTTCAAGGAGCTGGAACAAACAGTCCTAAAATTTATACGGAACCAGAAGAGACCCTGAATTGCTAAGGAAATGTTGAAAAAGAAAAACAAAACTGGGGGCATCACGTTCCCTGATTTCAACCTTTACTACAAGGCTGTGATCACCAAGACAGCATGGTATTGGCACAAAAACAGACACATAGACCAGGGAAACAGAGTAGAGAGCCCAGATATGGACCCTCAACCTTATGGTCAAAAATCTTCGACTAAACAGGAAAAAATATACAGTGGAAAAAAGGCAGTCTCTTCAATAAATGGTGCAGGGAAAATTGGACAGCTATGTGTAGAAGAATGAAACTTGACCATCATCTTACACCATACACAAAGATAAACTCGAAATGGATAAAAGACCTCAACATGAGGTAGGAATCCATCAGAATCCTAGAGGAGAACACAGGCAGTAACCACTTTGACATTGGCCACAACAACTTCTTTCAAGATATGTCTCCAAAGGCAAAGGAAACAAAAGCAAAAATGAACTTTTGGGACTTCATCAAGATCAAAAGCTTCTGCACAGCAAAGGAAACAGTCAACAAAACAAAGAGGCAAACCATGGAATGGGATAAGATATTCGCAAATGACAATAGAGACAAAGGCCTGATATCCAAGATCTATAAAGAACTCCTCAAACTCAACACACACAAAACAGATAGTCATGTCAAAAAATGGGCAGAAGACATGAACAGACACTTCTCCAAAGAAGACATACAAATGGCTAACAGACACATGAAAAAATGTTCATCATCACTAGCCATCAGGGAGATTCAAATCAAAACCACATTTACATACCACCTTACACCAGTTAGAAAGGCCAAAATTAACAAGACAGTAAGCAACATGTGTTGGAGAGGATGTGGGAAAAGGGGAACCCTCTTATACTGTTGATGGGAATGCAAGTTGGTGCAGCCACTTTGGAAAACAGTGTGGAGATTCCTTAAGAAATTAAACATAGAGCTACCCTATGACCCTGCAATTGCAGTACTGGGTATTTACCCCAAAGATACAGATGTAGTGAAAAGAAGGGCCATCTGTACCCCAATGTTCATAGCAGCAATGGCCACAGTCACCAAACTGTGAAAAGAACCAAGATGCCCTTCAACGGACAAATGGATAAAGAAGATATGGTCCATATATACTATGGAGCATTACGCCTCCATCAGAAAGGTTAAATATCCAACTTTTATATCAACATGGACGGGACTGGAAGAGATTATGCTGAGTGAATTAAGTCAAGCAGAGAGAGTCAATTATTATATGGTTTTGCTTATTTAAGGAATAACACAGAGGATATGGGGAGATGAAGAGGAGAAGTGAGTTGGGGGAAATTGGAGGGGGAGATGAACCATGAAAGACTGTGGACTCTGAGAAACGGACTGAGAGTTTTGGAGGGGAGGGGGGCGGGAGGTTGGGTGAGCCTGATGGTGGGTATTGTGGAGGGCATGTATTGCATGGAGCACTGGGTGTGGTGTATAAACAATGAATTCTGGAACACTGAAATTTTAAAAATAAATAAAAATTTAAAAAAAAGAATTTCCCAGAATTGATTTCTTAAAAGTGAGTATTCTAATAAAACATTTTTCTTCCAGATCTAAATAGGAAAAGAATTACCTGCATCATAACCACACTCAGATATGGTAGAGAATTTGGAACTATCAGACTAGGAATGTAAGATAACTATAATTAACATGCTAATAGTCCTAATGGAAGAAATGGACAGCATGTGAGATCAGACGAGTAACATAAGTGGAGAAATGGAGACGCTAACAAAAAAAATCAAAGGAAATACTAGAAATCAAAAATACAGTAACAGAAATGAAGAATGCCTTTGTGGGCTCATTAGGAGACTATTCGTGGCCAAAGAAAGAATCAGTGAGCTGAAAGATATGCCAATGAAACATCCCAAACCGAAATGCAAAGAGAAAAAAAGAATGAAAACAAAAAAGCAATAGAATATCCAAGGACTGTAACATAATTACAACTGGGAATACCAGAAGAAGAAGAAAAACAAAGGAGCAGAAAAAAATAATCGAAGTAGTAATGGCCAAGAATTTTCCAAAATTAATGACAGAACCCAAACCATAAACCCGGGAAGTTCTTAAAACCCCAAGCAGGATAAATACCAAAAAGCGTACACCTAGCCATTTCATATTCCAATTGCAGAAAACCAAAGACAAAATCTTTCAAATATAGTAACTGCTACTTACTATGTGCCAAGCACAATATAAACATTTCACTTACATTATATCATTTAATTTATATGGAAACCTTTATCTCAAGGACTTTATATCTATCCCCCCTTACAGTTTTTAAAACTGAGGGTCAAGGATGTTGAAGCTGCCTGTTTAGGAAGCGAATTCAGCTAGAATTCAAACTCAGGACTAAACCCCAAAGGCCATGTCCTAAGTACTAAGAAATAGTGCTGATAGTGCATAGTTTAGTATAATGAGTAAGTGTTGACCTCAGAACAGAAAGTTAGAAATTTCTGCATTTTGTTAATAAAGTTTGGAGCTGTGGTTTTCCATTCATATGGAAATCATCAGGCATATATTGTCATTTCTGATATTCATACAGAGGAACTGATATGGAACATAAAGGCCAATCTGTAAACGAAGAGAAAAACATCGAACAAATAGGAGGAATTTTTGAAATTCCAAATGAGCTTTGACTAATTTTTAAAGCCAGGGGAAATAACATAATTTCTCATATTACCAGATGTAATTGGGCCAGACATTTCTTGAATGTGTGTTGACTCTCTACGTATTTTAAATAAAAGCTCTGTAAAAAATGGAAATTTTCTAATCCAAAGGACTATTCCCTGATGATGAAGCCAAGCCGCACAGAGCTAGCCTAACCAACCAGGATACCAAAATAATTCCTGAGGGGATGACTCAGCCATTCTCTCCATTTAAATCTCAATTTAGGTTGGAATTCTCTCCAACTCCAGCCTGGCTAAGTCAAGTGCTTTCTAAAACTCCTATCACTCAGTATGTACTCATTCTTTGTTCCTGTGTATGAATTTATTACATCTATGTGTTTGTTGGCTGTTTCTTTGCCTAATGGTTACATCTTTTCTGGTTTTTTTTCGTTTGTTTTTTTAAAGACTTTATTTGAGAGAGTGCATGAAAGAGAGAGTACAAGCAGCGGGGGAGCAGAGCAGGAGGGAGAAGCAGGCTCCCTACTGAGCAGGGAGCCCAAATGAGGCTTGATCCCACGATGCCGAGATTGTGACTCGAGCCAAAGGCAGATGCTTAACCAACTGAGCCACCCTTTCTGTTTTTGACACACAAGTTAAGCAAAGGTATTGGGCCCAGGGTGGGTGTGTGGGGGGGCAATGCATTTACTATATTGTTTTTAGCCTCTTTTCTGGCTGCGATGTAGTGGAGGAGTTGAGGTGTCTGTCATTTTGAAAACCAGCATCATTGTCTTCCATGGGTCACAAACTGGTGGCCACATGTGGCAAGTCAATTGGTGTTACTAGGCCATTCTGTGAGGCCCTTGCATTTCTGCTCTACTGCTGCCTAACAAATTACCCCAGAACTTAGAGACTTAAAACAATACACATTTATTATCTCACAGGTTTCATGGGTCAGGAATCCAGGCACAGCTTAGCTGGGTCCTCTGCTCAGGACCATACAGGCTGTGATCAAGGTGTCCACTGAGGTGGGTGTCTCATCTGAAGGCTCAACTGGGGAAGAATATACTTCCAAGCTCAGTCATGTGATTGTCGGCAGGATTCAGTTCGATGAGAGCTGTTGGTATGAGGATTTTATTTCCTTCCTGTCTGTTACTCAGAGGCCTCCCTCAGCTCCTTGCCACGTGGACCTCTCTAACACTCCAGCTTGCTTCATCCAAGCCAGCTCGAGAGAGAATCTGCTAACAAGATGGAGATCGTGGGCTCTTTTTGACCAGTCATGGAAATGGCGTTCCCCACAACATTGCCTTAGTCTGTTGGAAGCAAGTTACTTCAGGGGAGGTGAATACCAGTTCATGAATACTAGAAGGTGGGGACCATTGGGGGCCATCTTAGACTTACCTACCACAGCACGATGGTGGTTTGAATGACAGCATCCTCAGGTACCTCTTGTGCCTGGTTCATCAAAAAAAACTCTAGAGCCAAAAAGGAGTTTAAATCCCAGATCAGCCACTTCCAATAAGTCTGGACCTCCGTAGAGTTTCTTGACTTCATTGGGTCTCAATTCTTCCTTTGTGAAATACAGGGATAAAAATACTGGATTTGTCGAACGGTTGTGAGGATGTAGGAGAAGTGCCTGCTGGTCTCCATGTGGTGGGTATAAGTGTCCATTGCATGTTACTATCTTTTTGCCCCCCTCCCAACTATAAATGAGACTCCAGTCAGTGTTTAGTATCTCAACCCCATCCTAAACTTCCTGCAAGTTCTGGAAGTAGGCAACTTGTCATGACTTTTATAACATCTCACTGGAACCACGTATCAATTAACTCAGTATTGAGTGCTTTTCAGTAATGGTGGTTTCCAATCATGATATTTTTATAAAATAACCCAAGGGATTCAGTTGTGGCCTTATATTATGATAAGATTTTCTTTTTCTGCTACCTTCATGCCATGGCTTACCTGCACAATTAGAAACCTAAGGTTTCTATGAATTCTACAGTGTTTGTCGTCCATTGTTGTACCCAGTGTGCTGGTCGGCAATTGATCATTTTGCCCAAACTCAATACAATTACCTTTAAAACAATTTTTTGAGGGCCTGTGATGTGTTTAGAAGATGTTAAATCTCCTTGCCCATTATTTCTCACTTACATTTGCTTGAGGGAGCAGGGAGGAAGAAAGATGAATAAAATTTGTATCAAAGAGCAGGAACTGGGGTGCTGGGTGGCTGTCATTAAGCATCTGCCTTCGGCTCAGGTCATGATCCCAGGGTCCTGGGATCGAGCCCCACATCGGGCTCCTTGCTGGGTGGGAAGCCTGCTTCTCCCTCTCCCATTCCCCTTGCTTGTGTTCCTTCTCTCACTGTGTCTCTGTCTGTCAAATAAATAAATGAAATCTTCAAAAAAAGTAAAAAGTAAAGAGCAGGAACCAAGGAAAAGTAGCCACATCACAGTAATATTAGTAATGATAGCCTGATGGGTGAAAGGCTTGATCCGATGACCTCAACTCAGTGCCACTTGCTAATATCACACATTTTGTACATTGACACTAACACCAGTAAGAACTGAATATAGTATGAATTCACTTTATAAATAAAAACTCCAATGAGATAAAAAAAAAAAACAGTAAGAAAATCCACCCACAAATATCATTGTGGTGACCAAAAAAAAAAAAAAAATCAAAGACACATCTTCTCTTATTCCAATATGTGATGTGTCTTCTGTCTGGCCCCAGAGTATTCACAGTCAGACTCAGAAACACAAAAATGCCAGGCTGCCATCAAATAAAGGACCACTCACTGCCCAGTGCTTATAAAACACCTAGGTCTCTAAAATTCCTGCAACTACCATACCAGACTGAATTTTCTTGCATTTTTTCTTTGCTTTCCCTTCCTTGTCTGCCCTTTTCTCCCTTCTCACACACAGCGCTGTCCTCGGAAATACCCATGAGGACCCTGATGAGCTCAGCACACACAGCGAGCTAGTGACTCCCAAGTCTGCAGTGTTTCTTCTTCACTGTCCTGGCTTGCACTAGAAATCTAAGGGACTAATACATCAAGAATAGAAGCCAAGTGGAGTGAGGAACCAAAGCGGTAAATCGCTGCCGTAAAGTTAGGTAGAAACTTGAATCGATGAAATGTAAAGAATTCAGATGAGAACTTTCAGAGGCTATAAACCAAAATAGGGGAGGGGAGAATCAAGGCGTGTCAGGCATGGTTTCCAGGCCCTTAGGCAATCCAAAATAACGAGCAGCCCATCTGCTTTTGAGGGGCTCCAAGTCCTGTGGACCAGACAGACCGGTCGGGACATGCTTTGACACAAGATGACAAAGAAAGGATGCCAACCTAGTGAGGAGCGGAGCAGAGAGGGGGGTCCCGCGGGACACGTTACAGAGAGGAGAGCCACCGAGAGCGATGGCTCGAAAAGGAGAATGTAAGGAATTCTGCAGGTCACGGCCATGGCTTACAAGGCCCCATCTGCAAGGTCCGTTGACAATGTAACACTCTGCCGTGCTCCGTGTCGTCTAGGCGTCCGCACCAATGGTTCGGTAGCTGTGTTCCAGTTGGCAGCTCTGACACTGTCCTCAAAGGGGCCTTCCAAGGCCAAACCCCCGCTCCATGCCTGCTCTGTCGATTTCAAGAGCTGTTGGAATAAGGCCCAGCTGATGGGCAAAGGCTGGAGAAGAAAGCAGGAGGGACGGGACTACACTGGCGAGATTTTCAAGGAGTAGCAGTGCTTCAGCCGTGGATCTGTGCACAGTTCTCGGTCTTAGAGAGGGAGTAACATGGGAATAATACTTAGTACCGAGTACGAATGTCAACGGGTACTTAATGCTTTAGTGTCCTAGCAAGCCTCGCCCAATGGGGCAGCGGGGTAGCAGCGGTTCCTTTCCCCATCTTCGCCATCTTCTCACAAGGGGAGCCAACAGCTCTCTGCTTCACGCGGCTGATTTACTCTTCCAGGCCATGGTGCTTGGACAGAGCCGGCTTCCAGGCTCACCTCAGCCCCTTGCCGGCCTCATGACTCTGGAAAATTATTTAGCCTCTGAGTAAAACAGGAGAAATGACACCTACCTCGTAAGGTGAGCAGAGGACTGAATAAAATAATGCAGATAGTAGCACTCACTGCAGGGTTTGTGTTCTGGGGCTGATGGTCCATTTAGGTTTTCCTCAAGGGAACCGATGTTGGTGCCGAAGACCCCATATGGATTGTGAAGCTCTCCTGAGTTGCACCGTGAGAGCAGGCCTGATTTCCTAGGGCCCCGTTCTCAACATGACTCCAGTTGTCCTCCTACTTCTTCAATAGTTACCTTTTAAATAGCATTTTACATCTGAAAATACAAGATGCAATACAGGGAATGCCTGGCCCACAAGACATTCACTGTGTCCGAATGGGTTAATTTGCAGTAGATCCCCTTAAAATACGCAACCGAAGGTTTGCAAAGAGGATGTACTGACAGATGTGTCTTCCCTGGACGGGGATAAAAGGGAAAACAAGAGCACTCTTTATTCAAGTACTGTTCAAATCATCCATTTCCTTGACTTAGAACTACAAGATGCTCGTTATTGGGGATCAGTTATCTTGGAAATTACGCAAAGGTAAGTTGGAAGCATGTAGACTCCTTCTCTGAAACAGAGTCCAAAATGCCAGTCTGCCCCCCAGGCTGCTGTTGAATTAGAAAGGAAGGGTGTTTAAATGGCCACTAATTAGAGCTCACAAACCCCCTGAATCCAAAGTTAGACAAAGGACCCAGGCTTCCCAAACACCTCACCCTCTGCATTTGTGGTGAGCCACTGTTCTTAGAGAAGAATGCTGGGGACACGCCTGCCCTCTCTGATGAGCCACATTCTTTCCAGCTGATCACCCTGAACATGGTCTATTTTGGGTTTTGTTAATAAGAAAGGCAAGGTATTAAATAGATCACAAGATGCAAGATGCACAGAGGGCTTAGAGCAAAACCACAAGTTAGATTGACACGGGCTATGTCAAATATTCTCTTCAGTGAAACAAAAATGTGGGCTTGCTCAAAGCAAGTCCCTAACCCATCGGGAAAAAAAAAAAGATTAAAAATAATACTAATCAACTTTTCATCTCTCTGGAAACAGCCTTTTAAAGAAATTATACCCTTCGTGCCAAACGTACATCTGGTGCTAAGTCAAAACCCGTAAAATATCGTACCAGAAAATCATAAAAGCAAACAAAACCACACAATACCATGACTATGTCATCCGGAGTGTTACATCGGGCAGCTTCCTGGGCAATGGGAAAGAATCCATGTGTGACTGTCAACAGCCTCGCAAATGCACTTTTCCAATTAGAAGACGTTATTCCTGGGCAAATAAGAAAGTTTATGAAAATTCCTGAGGAAGAGCTTTCTCTCAATCCCTGTCAGCTTTACAGGAGAAGGCTGGTGAAGATTTATGTTTGATTTCTTGCTTAGTCTTCCTTCGCGCTTACTGCTTCTTGGTGAACAAACTTGCAGCCTCCTTCCTCCATGGGAAAAACAGTACAGAGGGATTTGGTTGATGGCCCTTACCGAGTTGAGGCAGATAAGGAGTTTTATGGGTAGCGCGATTTAGACTTGGAGGATTTGCTCTTGGATTATAACCAAGACGAGAGAATGAGGCAGTTGGAACAAATTTTCTTTAGGTTGTCTTTATAGATTGTTTGCTGATTAATGGCCTTTTCAGAACTGTAAAATCTTGTAAGGCCGATACTAGGACTAGTCCTGCTCTTCTGTTGTTAATCTAAATACATCGTCATTAAGAGAGGTTAGTTATTTTAGCAAAAGGCAGAGATAAACGACTTGTTTTTTCATTGGTCTCAAACTAAAACCATCTCTCTTCTTTCTCCTTAAAGAGCTCTTGGTCCAAATATTATGATCTTTAAATGCCTGGTTTGAAACCAGTTTTAAGATCCTTCCACCAACTACAAATACTGCCGAGTTTCAGAGACATTTACGGGCCCTCGTTGTTTTTAAAAAGTGTAATCTTGGCATAGGATCCTTGAGGAAGGCATAAAATTCTGCCCCAGGTTTTAGGGAGTCTTCCGATAAGAGTGGCCCAGACCCTTACAGCATTCCAGTAAGATGCTGAGCAAAATGGCTCGCTCTCTGTGTAGCGTGTTGATTACTCTGTGATGCCGGTCGTCTTACTCAAAGGCAGGAGCAAATGGTACTGGGGCAATCTGTGCGTGTTCTGGATTTATAAGTGTATAATGTCCAGGAAATAAAATGTGCTGGTCTCTGTTGAAAGAGGAAAATCATTAGGGAGTGTTTGCCGATCTTTTTAACTTCTCGTTTTTTATGTATAGCATCTTGAAGGGTGGCTTTCAACCGGGAGTGGTTTTGCCCCTCAGGAAACATTTGGGAGGTATCTGGAGACATCTTTAGTGGTTACGGCTGAGGGATGGGCGCTCCTGGCATCTGGTGCGTGGAGACCAGGGGTGCCTCTTGGCATCCCGCAGTAGCCAGCGCAGCCCGACAGCCCCTACCACAGGCAGCTGTCCGCCGCAAAATGGTCAGCAGTGCCTAGGCTGAGAACTTGACTCCAGACTCCTCGCCGCGTCCATGGAAGGCACACATTGTGGGGAGATGGAGGAGGTGGGTGAGGATGTTTTCCTTGGCTCAGTATGTGTGTGAGAACTAAGGAAAGGTCAAAGGCTTGACATTTTTCACCTTCGAGTCTCTTAATGGATCAACTGTTATTTCAAAGATTAAAAAAGAGAAAAAGCCGAGGTAAGTAGCGAATTTATAATGAAGTCATGTCCCTTCTTGTTTCTTGATCTGCTTCCAGAAGAGAAAACAAAGGAAATCACCAGAGACTGCAGTTTACGCTCATTCTGTGCTTGGGTTAATTAAACAGAACTGAACAGCCGTCACCGTCTTGGGGAAGGTGGGATTCCACATCTTAATTATGGACTTGACCCCCTCCCCGTGCGTTGCTCTCTGGGGAGTGAGATGGTTACCCTAAGGTGCTGGTGCCAACTGTCACTTTACTCTGCGAGTTACGGGGTGTGTCACCTTCGGTCACTCTGGTTCAAGTTCCTTAGCTGTGAGCCTGCCGACTGGTTTCTCCGTGTCGGGTGATCCTGTGTCGAGAGCAGCTGGTTTCTCTTAAAAGCCTGTGTCTATGTTTGCTACATTTCTATGACAGTGAGTTCGCACCAAGATAATTATGGCTGCATTAGCACTTGCCCCGTAAACCACATGATTAAGGGCTTTATGAGTAAGTCATAAAAACTCTCTCCAGGCAGCAGCTTGTCTCGGACACGGAACCTTGGGGGTGGGGCCGTAGCAAATGGTCAGTCTGGGGTCAGCAGAAGTCCCATTCATTGGTCAACCCTCTGCAGACCCAGGACCGGGTGCTATGGGGTTAATATCTTTAATCATTTAGCTCCGCGGACAACCTTCGCCAGTTCTCATCTGCCTTCATTCATTCTTTTCAGAAAACATTTGAGTGCCTAGAACGGGCTGGGGGGCAGGTGACCCTTCAGTGAACAGCACAGGAGTTGATGTTCTCCTAGGGTTTATGTTCTAGAGCGGGGGGAGGGGGAGAAGAAGGAAGAGAGGGAAGAAAGCAGAAAGGAGGAAGGAAGGACGAAGGAGAGAAGAGAGAGGGAGGGATGGAGGTTGGAAGGGAGGGCGGGAAAGAGAGAAAATATCGGATGGTAAGGTCTTTGCAGAGGGTTAACATAGAGTGAACCGTTGCTATTCCAGGATGGGACACAAGACCAGTCTGGTGGGAGGTGGGGGGGGGGGTGGCCTGAGTGCGGAGCCAGCCATGTGAAGGGCACTCCAGGCGGAGGGAGAGGGGCTTGATTTTTCACGGGGGTGGGGCGTGGGTGTATGAGTGATGGCAGTTTTAAGTGGATCCCTCTGGTGAGCAGGAGGTGGCACAGGGAGAGCAGTGGGGAGGCCGCTGCTGAAACCAGGTGGCTGCAGCAGGAGCCCGTTTGAGGGGCGTCGTCGCATGCGCCCCCTCTCAGGAAGAGAGAGTGCGACTGGGGAGCAGAGAGCCAGTGCGTGAGGTGTGAGTGGGGCTGGGCACCATCAGCGGGGATCCCTAAGATCCGGATAGGGGGAAAGAGCATGGCCCTTGACAATCAGTTTGCTCATCTGTAAAATGGGATTTGGAATGCACCACCTGCTGAAAAGCTCCTCGCCTGGTGCCCAGAGAAATCATTTTATGTCCAGACAGATATGGTAACTCCTATGAACAGATCAGCTCTCTGTGGGCATCTGCCAGGGGAGGTCAAGTATTAGCTCTGAATTGTTCTCAGAATGTGTTTGAATCCACGTAAACAGAGCCGTCCCAGTTGCCGAATCATTGATGTCTCTTCTTTCTTGCTTCCCTGCTTCCTGCTGCCCTTCGGTCTCCACATCTTCTTAGTTCCTGTTTCTCCTTTGCTTCCCGCATTTGTAGGACTCTGAATACATTAATGTCTATTGCCTCAAGTTACCTTCCAGAAAGATGGAAACGCTGTACGAGACTGTCCTACTCCCTTTTTAAAACTGAGATACAATTCATGTGCCATAAAAGTCGCCCCTTTAAAGTGTACAATTCAGTGGGTTTGGGTACATTTACAGAGGTTGCACGACTGATTCAGAACATTTTCGTGACCCCTAGAAGAAACCATGTGCCCATTAGCAGTCGTTCCCCATTTCCTCCCCAGCTACCCCCCACACAAACACACCCACCCACTAATCTGCTTTCTGTCTCTATGGATTTGCTTCTTCTGGACATTTCATACAAGTGCAGTCATAAAATATGTGCCCTTTTTTGTCTGGCTTCTGTCACTCAACCTAATGTTTTCAAAGTTCATCTATGTCACAGTTAGCTCCTATTTCAGAGCTATGTATTTATTTATAGTTTCCAAAATAGAATTTTTGGGGGAGAGAGTGCACATGTGCAAGCAGGGTCGGGGGGAAGGGAACGGAAGGGAGAGAATATCAAGCAGGCTCTACACTGCGGGATGGGGCTCGATCTCACAACCCTGCGATTATGACCTGAGCCGAAATGAAGAGTTGGACGCTTAACCGACTGAGCCACCCAGGTGCCCCCCAAAATGGGATTTTTTTTTTAACATAGTAGTCATAGTTGCTAGGAAATTCTACCAGTGACTTTTATTTTATCACAAGGAAGAATATGTGCTCAGTTACTCACAGTTTGTTGATTTACTGTCACTACCTTAGTATATCGTACAACTAAAATATTCTCTTGGTACCAGTGCAGGGCTGCTATCAATGATTTGATTTTTTTATTCTCCACTTGTTTTAGAGCTGTTTCCCTTGTTCCCAGTTCATTTCTCTTCCTTTCCTTCTTTATAGTCTAGTGCAGGGCTGGAGTACTATAGCCCACAAGCGAAATCTGGCTGGCCATCTATTTTTGTAATCAAAGTTTGATCGAAACCTGACTATGCCTGTTCATTTACGTATTGTCTGTGGCTGCTTTCGCATTATGATGGCAATGTTGACTTGTTGCAAGAGAGACCATATGGCTCACAACCCCTAAAATATTTACTATCTGGCCTTTATAGCAAAAGTTTGCCACCCTCCGCTCTCATGTCTGACTGAGGACAGGCCCTTGGTGCTGATTCCATTCCAATCAGAATGATTTGTGACTCATTGTGACTTCTCTGGACTGGGGCAACTCATTGACAAAACTATGAAGATGATAAAAGCCTTTGTTGAAATCACTACTTTCCTCTACACAGGAAGGTTTAAAAAATATTATTTCAATGAAAAAAGATGTTAGAGTATTTCTTAATATTTCCAGACAGGAAGAATGTTGGTGAACATAACTGTTACCTTGAGGATTATAAATGTCATAATGTAATCACAGAGGCTCATTCGTACCACCCAGTGGCACTTATGTGCGTATCAAACTTGACAGCGGGTAAATGACCTAAACCTTCCTGAACTCAGCAGAGGCAGCTTTCCCGGGAACTCTAGCTGGAGGCTTCCATGATCTCTCTCCTTGGGCTTCTACGATGATCAGGACTCACATGTCTGGAGTCTTATGGGAAAACCCAGGCAGTTTTCATGTTATTGCCTCTTTACCTGCCAATACCACCTGGACTCTTCTTCGGACGGAGACATGACCCCAAAGCAACACATTTTGGCATGAATGTTGCCTTCCTTGTTCCCTCTCTGAATTTGAGAAACAACAAAGAATTTACGGTCATGGTCGCCATTGTTTTTGTTTTTGTTTTTTTTTAACAAAACTGAAACATGCTCTTGTATTTTTTTTTACGTTTCCAGATGCCTCCTTTGTCAGTCTTCCCACTTTGATAGCAATCTCTTTCTTGACCCCCTTGTGCCCCTGGCTCATATGCCCCATTATCTTTACATTTCTATCTTCCCCACTGCTCTATGAGCCTTTGATAAAAGAGACAGTTTCCTTTTCATGCCTCTGCTCCCAGTGTCTGATGAAGACTGTGGAACTGGGAAGGTCTGAATAAATGTCAGTTTGGATGTATGCGTGCAGGCAGATAAAGCTTCGAGCAGTTTCCTTCGCATGTGTCATTTTACTTATCCATAAATTCCTTATATTACCATAGTTTTTAAATGATTTATTTCATGAAAAATGTAGGTGTCTTTTCTCAACAGTGACATTGTTTGCCCTTTAATCCATCCATTCAGCTGTAACTAACCAAACAGCCATGGTCCCTGGAGACCAGAACTGTTGCCACATCAGGCAACAGATATTACACAAAGAACCAAAATACAAACACACATACACACATTTATAAAATGCAAGAAGGGCTTGGAGTAAACGTGATTGAAGGCTGTGGAAGAATCTATATGAAGAATCAGACAAAGAATCTATACTGATTTAGACTAAAGAGTGTGAATGCCAAAGTGCTGGCCAGAAACAAAATTCACTTTAGATGGTTCAAATGAAAATTTGTTAATGAAGGTGTGGCTTCCAGAGGTGGGGGCAGAGTTAAGGGAAGACAGGAGACATGCCAGCTTAACCCCAAACTAGCATCAGCTGGAGGACAAAGGGACAGCATGTGGCACCGGGGCTTAATGAGAGCTGGGGCTCTGATGCTCGTGGGAGGAAGTTCATCCCAGAATGGAACCCAGGTAGGAAAGGGGGTGGAAATGCCGGAATGACTATCTCCTCCAGCCCTCAGATCTCATACTGATGCTTCTCATTGGCTGAATCCCACCCAGAGCCAGTTAGCCAGGGTGCTTAAGTCATACAGTCACACAAGGGTCGGGGGACAGAGCGAGGCATGGAAGGATGGGGTATGGATAAGGAAGCAGGGAATGAAAGGAAATGGGAAAGTAGGCATGGCCTTTTCTAGGACATGATATTTAGGTCGTGATATGGAATGTAAGGATATAGTGGCAGGGGGAGGAGGTTTCCAGTTAGAGGAAACAGAATGTGTGAAGCCTCTGAGATGGGAAAAGAATTTAGGGATTATTGTAGCTAAAGTAGAGTAAACAGGTAAGGGTATGAGGTGGCAGGGTCTAGGTCATGGGCATGTCATAGGTTCTGAAGCAAGGTTGAATTAACTTTCAAGTGCAGTGGGAATTTATTAAGAATGCTGAACTGGAGCGAACCTAATCTTGGTGTGTAGCAATCCGGAGAGGGAGACATGATGGGAGCTTGGCCAAGGGTGGGGCAGAAGAATGGGAATTCATTCCCATAAAAATGAAGAATCCCGCACCCTTCCAAATTACGTATTCTTAACCCACTTCTAGAAAAGTTATATTTTTGTTTTAACCCCCAGACAGCTAAAAATAAGATTCATGCATTCCCTGAAGAGGAGATTACTTACATTGTTAATCTACTCATTATCAGGGAATTGTAAATTCCTCTAGTTTAGCCAGGATAAATTTCCTCATTTAAAATCTGGAGAGAGTGATATGTCTTAGCAAAGGATTTCTAAACCTGGGCACTATTAGCATTTTGGACCAGATAATCTTTGCTGTGGAGGCTGTCATGTGCATTATAGGATGTCTAGCAACATCTCAGGCCTCTACTCACTCACTGCATGCTACCCCCACCCCAAGGTGTGAGAACCAACATGTCTCCAGATACCATTGAACATCCCCCTAAGGTGGTCCCTGGTTGAGGACCATTTCAACTTAGCACATACTCTGGTATTACTCTTCTTTCTTCCACATGGGATTATGATTTTACACCTATTTTCCCCTGGATTCAAGTTTCCCTGAAAGCAGGGAAGATGCCTCATCCTTTTCCTATGCACATGATAAGCAACATATTGGGAGTTCGATACATATTTGCCAAACAAGTGAATGAACAATGGGTGGACCTTAAATGTGATACAACTGTGGGGATGGGATTGGGATTCAAAGATAAGTCATTCTCACCCACAGCTGCTGCTTCTCATTAAATAAAGATCACTAAAAAAAAAAAAAATCACTAGAAAGAGTGTGAGGGGAAGTTTTTAGAGACCTCCCAAGCAGTATAAAATGTGACGAGTTCATCCATAATTGCTTCAGATAAACCCTTTAAACTTGACAAAATCCTTCATTGTCTAGATTGTGTTGTTTAACTTCTCTGGTCAGAATCGGTTCATCAGTTTCTCTGAGCTATTTCTGGGTTGAGGGAATGTAGTGGTTGACACCTCAGCTTTGCAATCAGAATTTGGATCAAATTCTAGCCCTGCCACTGCAATTGGCCAAATGCTTTAATGAGCTTGAGTTTCCGTTTCCTCATCAGCAAAATGATGATGGTGAAATCTGTCTCACTGTTAAATTCACAAATGTGATAATGAATGCAAAGTGTCATTTCTAAACTATAAAGTACTATAAAAATATTCAGTATCATTAATGAGAGTTAATCAGAGGTCATTAGGGAGCCCTGTTTAATTTGTTATTATATTTTCCAAAAAAATTTTTCATTAAAAACTTGCTTTTGCTCCTGGGGCAAATAATACATTATACATTAATAAAAATAATTAACTGAAAAAACTTGCTTTTGGGGGCACCTGGATGGCTCAGTTGTTAAGTGTCTGCCATCAACTCAGGTCATGATCCCATGGTCCTGGGATCAAGGCCTGCATCAGGCTCCCTGCTCAGCGGAAGGCCTGCTTCTCCCCCTCCCACTCCCCCTGCTTGTGTTCCCTCTCTCCCTGTGTCTCTCTGTCAATTAAATAAATAAAATCTTTAAAACAACAAACAAAAAAACTTGCTTTTGTGGGGCACCCAGGGGGCTCAGTCGGTGAAGCCTCTGCCTTCAGCTCAGGTCATGATCCCGGGGTCCTGGGAGCCCCACATCAGGCTTCCTGCTCAGTGGGGAGCCTTCTTCTCCCTCTCCCTCTGCCTGTTGGTCCCCATGCTTGTGCACTCTCTTGCGCTCTCTCTCTCTCTCTCTGTGTGTCAAATAAATAAATAAAATCTAAAAAAATACATTAAAAACTTGCTTTTGTACTGCTTTTTAGGAAAAAATCTTTTGTCAGAAAAAAAATATTTCTTTTGCCTTTCTTTAGAATTTTTTTTATTTTCTTAAAATAATTCTTCCTTTTGGTTTCACAAGCAGTACATGGAAACAGTCTTGTTATAAAAGATTCAAACTTAGAAAAATACATAAAGTAGACTTATGAAAAATATATTTCACATAACTCTCACCACCATTACTCATCCATAGGAATCCAGTTTTAACTCTGTGGTGTTCAGGTTCTTTTCTTGTTTTCACATCTATTTACTTCATTTTTTATATAACTAGAATTATATATGTGTGCCATCTTTTTTATTCGGTTATCCATAGGTCTAAAAAATATTTTTGCCCTTAGGTTCTAATAAATGGTGCATTATTGACATAAATATATTACCTTCTCTTGGACCACCAGCCCATTCTTCATCTAAATTAAGTGCCCACAATAAATTAGAAAGTATTGCCTGGAAAACTACATCTTTCCAAGCTTCTCAGAACAGATGGAAAAGAACATGAAATGTGTCATGTGTGGACACTTAGAGTGTGCTTTTCCACTATGGTACAATCAGACAACCTAAAATTTTTGAAAATACAACTTGTAAGGGGAGTTGGCATTAATGTTAGTTGGTGAGTTCCCATAATGAAAGGCACAGTGAAAACTGTCAATTGTATTTGACATTCAGGTTTTCAAATCTAATATGAATGCTGCCATTGCCCATTGTTGGGAAGCAACATACGTTTCCCATTCACTTTTGTGTGAAGGCATTGTGAAGTGTAAGTTCTTTGGAGTGCTGTATTTGTGAGTCAGTGTGAGTATGTAATCCCTATAAAAATCTAATGAGGTTTATTACATTGATGGCAGAATATACTTAATTATTAACCACCTTAATGTTTGGTTTGGTGTGGTTAATTTCATGTATTTTAATTTTATAGCTTTGTAAAAACAGGATCTAGTATAGAACTCTGAAATAAAGCAGAATGGATTGTGTTTTCTTCTCACCTTTTATGGAAAAAAATAAATATTATTTTTCTTATTTTTAGTAAAATATTAGTCCATTCAGAAGTCTAAGATCTTTCAGGAAACTGATGGGAAAACTGCTTTTATATCACCAGAAAAAATGTTTCTCCAATAAGAGTGCTATTTCAAAAAAAAAAAAAAGCTACAAGTCTGTTTTTAATTTCAAATTTAGTTAAGGAACAATTCTGATGGAGGTAAAGGATTGCCAAAGGAAAATGCTTTCCTGCTGCTAAAGAAATGATGAGGCAGGCACTGTGTTTATTTTTATAACAATGTATTTTGATCCTGTGACAAATGTTTCACCATGGCTTTAACATTTTTTCCTATTCTAAACTAAATTGTGTATGTTAACATTTTGATCTGTCTCAACTTCTAAGAACACTAGGATGCATTGTTGGCATTGAAGACTTTTCTTTCTCATTTCACGTAGGTTTAATTCAATTACATGGTTGATAAATGCCTTCCATTTGCAAAGTATCAGATCGGTGCTATCATGGAATAATAGATGATTAAACCAACAGCTGTCCATCCGGGGGAGGGCGAACTCATCCCTAAGTAATTAGGCACAAAGCAGAGACTAGTAAGTTCTATAAGAGAGTGAGTAGAAGCACTGTAGAAAGAAAATAAAGAGGAAAGTTAACTTAAATAAGGAAGATCCTGGAGGTCTTCTTGGAAGAGGTGAACACATTGAAAAATGAGTGCATTTTCATAGATTACTATGAGAGTGCTGGGGTTGGAAAATGAATATTCCTAGGTGGACTGGAAAGTTTCAAATACAACACAGAGATGACACTGCAGCTGTCTGCTTACGGGTGTGGTATAGGGAACAGACCAGCGCTGTCCGATATGGAAGCCACTAGCCACATGTGATGTTTAGCTATTTTTCTCTCAGCTAATGGTTCTTTATGAGTAGTTATTTTATTTTTTAATTGAGATATAATTGGTATATAATACCATTTTTGTTTTCAGTGTGTGACTATTTAGATTTAAGTGAAACTCGATAAAGTTAACATTTTTCTCAGTCATCCCAGCCACATTGCAAATGCTTAGAACATGGGCTACAGGGGGTTGATGGAGTGGTGGAAAGATTGCTAATCGGTGGATCTCAAACGTTAGCCTAGAACCTAGAGGGCTTGTTAAGACACAGATTGCTGAGACCCACTCGCAGAGATTCTGAGTCAGTAGGTCTGGGGTGGGACCTGAAATTCTGCTTCTCTAACAAGCTCCCAGGTGATGTGGATGCTGCCAGTGTGGAGCTGCACTTGGTCTTGGGCTGTGGTAGAACACTGCTCCACTAACGATCACTGTATGAATTTCCAAAGTGCGGTATCCAGATATATATTTTTTCAACCATAAAAATGAGTTACTAGAAGAAGGATATTCAAATAGTTTTTAAATCTACAAAACCGAAACCATATTAGTAGATTTGATGGAGGTATAACTACATTTCAGTGAAGATACTCAGAACAAATATGAGGAAAAAAAGAAAATGTCTAGAGAGGGTTTCCAGATGAAGACTCCATATTTTTCTACATATCTCCATAGTGAACCACACCAAGAGGTTTGCGGACCACATTGGCCCACGGTTCGCACTACGGTAATTTGAGTATGGGCTCGAGGATCCTGCATTTCACGCTGATGATAATAGCGATTCTTCACAGCTTTTGAGCAAGGAGATATAAGCCAAATCTTAGGAAGGGTAATGTGGCGGCAAAGGAGAAGAGTCATGGGGAAAGGAGGCTGCCAAAGTTGGGGAGACCAATTCCAAGGCCATGACAAAATCCAGGCAGAAGGAAGTATGGGCGGCAGACAGGAGGAGTCAGATGCCAAACATGTTGAGGTCATAGAATCAGCAGGACTGGGCAGCTAATTGGATGTAGGGTGTGATGAAGAGGGGAGAGGTAATGATGACTTTGAGGTTTCGATCCTGAGCAACTGGAAGGGCAGCGATGGCATTCACCAAAATAGGAAACGCCAGAGCACCTGAATCACAAGCCCTTTTTGTTATCCCTGAGATCACATTTAAGTTTCACTCACCTGTGTGGTTTTCCTTTAGGATATTAGTGGACTCTTGTTTCAGAGGTGTACTTTATAGGTCATTACCACACACAGCAGAAAAATATCCTGTTGGGTAGGGACTCATATGAAGATTATTTACATGTGAGATTGGACATTTAAAATAGATAATGAAAAAGAATGAAATCTTGCCATTTGCAACAACATGGGTGGACCGAAAAGGTAGAAAAGGTATTATACTAAGTGAAATAAGTCAGGCAGAGAAAGAGAAACGCCACAGAATTTCACTTATTTTTTTAAGACTTATTTATTTTGAGCAAGAGAGTGAGAGAGAGAGAGAGAGCGGGGGTGGTGGGAAGGAGAGAGGGAGATAGAGACTCCCTAGTGAGCACCAAGCCCAGTGCAGGGCTTGATCTCATGATCCCGAGATTATGACCTGAGCCAAAATCAAGAGTTGGACACTTAACCAACTGAGCCAACCAGGCACCCCTACAATTTCTCTTATTTATGGAACCTAAAAAAAAAAATAGATGATAGGTACATACCTCACACCTTTATCCATCCCTCTATCAATGGACACTTAGATTGTTTCCATAGCTTGGTTATTGTAAATAATGCTGCAATATACATAGGGTTGCATATATCTTTTTGAATTAGTGTTCTTGTTTTCTTTGGGTAAATAATAGTGAAATTACTGGATCATATGGCAATTCTATTAATTGTTTGAGAAACCTCCGTACTGTTCTCCACCGTTGCTGCACCAATTTGAATTCCCACCAACAGTGCACAAGGGTTCCTTTTTTCTTCATATCCTCGCCAACACCTGTTATATCCTTTTTATTTTTAGCCATTCTGACAGATGTAAGGTGATATAGTGGTTTTTGATTTGCATTTCCCTGATGATTAGTGATGTTGAGCATCTTTTCATGTGTCTTTTGGCCATCTGGATGTCTTCTTTGGAAAAATGTTCAGGTCCTCTGCCCATTTTTTAAATTGGATTATTTGGGGTTTCTTGGTATTGAGTTGTACAAGTTCTTTATATATTTTGGATATTAACCCCTTATCAGATATATCATTTGTAAATATCTTCTCCCATTTAGGAGGTTGTCTTTCATTCTGTTGATGATTTCCTTTGCTGTGCAAAAGCTTTTTATTTTGGTGTAAATTTTCGTTTCCCTTGCCTCAAGAGACATATCTAGAAAAATGTTTCTATAGCCATTGTCAAAAAACTTACTGCCTATGTATACTTATTGGAGTTTTATGGTTTCAGGTCTCACAGTTAGGTCTTTAATCCATTTTGAGTCTATTTTTGTGTATGGTATTTAAAAAATGGCCCAGTTTCATTCTTCTGCATGTAGCTGTCCAGTTTTCCCAGCACCATTTGTTGGAAAGACCATCTTTTCCCCATTATGTATGTTTTGCTGTAGATTAATTGACCATACAAGCAGGGGTTTGTCTCTGGGCTCTCTATTCTGTCCTGCTGACCTATGTGCCAGTGATGTGTGATTTTTGTGCCAGTAGCATACTGTTTTAGTTACTACTGCTTTGTAGTATATCTTGAAATCTGGGATTGTGATACCTCCATGTTCCTTCTTCTTTCTCAAGACTTCTTTGGATATTCAAGGGTCTTTTGTGGTTCCATACAGATTTTAAGACTATTTGTTCTTGTTCTGTGAAAAAAAAAATGTTGTTGGTATTTTGATAGGGATTGCATTAAATCTGGAGATTGTTTGGGGTTGTATGGACCTTTTAACAATATTGGTTCTTCCAATCCTTGAGCATGGAATAGTTTTCCATTTGTTTGTGTCATCAGCAATTTCTTTCATCAAGTTTTCATAGTTTTCAGAATACAGGTCTTTCACCTCCTTGGTTAGCTTTCTTCCTAGGTATTTTATTTTATTTTATTTTATTTTATTTTATTTTATTTTATTTTATTTTTGGTACAGTTGTAAATGGTACTGTTTTCTTAATTTCTTTTTCTGCTACTTCATCATTAGTGTGTAGAAATGCAACAGATTTCTGTCTATTAATTTTGTATCCTGCAACTTTAGAATTCCTTTATCAGTTCTAATAGTTTTTGGTGGAATCTTTTGGGTTTTCTTTATAGAGTGTCATATCGTCTACAAATAGTGAAAGTTTGACTTCTTCCTTATCAATTTAGATGCCTTTTATTTCTTTCTGTTCTCTGCTGTGGCTAGGACTTCCAGTATTATTCTGAATAAAAGTGGTGAGACTGGACATCCTTGTCTTGTTCCTGATCTTAGAGGAAGAGCTCTCAGTTTTCCACCATTGAGTATGATGTTAACTGTGGGTTTTTCATGTATGGCCTTTATTGTATTGAGGTATGTTCCCTCTAAACCTACTTTGTTGAGGGTTTTCATCACGAATGGATGTTGTACTTCATCAGATGCTTTTCTGCAACTATTGAGATGATCTTATGGTTTTATCTTTCCTCTTATTAATGTGATGTATCACAGTGATTGATTTTCAAATATTTAACCACCCTTGCATTCCTGGAATAAATGCCACTTGATCACAGTTAATGATTTTTTAATGTATTGTTGGATTCAATTCACAAATATTTTGTTGAGGATTTTTGCATCTGTGTTCATCAGAGGTATTGGCCTGTGTTTCTCTTTCTTTTGCAGTGTCTTCATCTGGCTTTGGTATCAGGGTAATGCTGGACTCATAGAATGAATTTGGAAGCTTTCCTTCCTCTTCTATTTTTTGGAATAGTTTGAGAAGAATTGTATTAACTCTTTTAAATGTTTGGTAGAATTCACCCGTGAAGTCATCTGGTTCAAGACTTTTATCTGGTGGGAGTTTTTTTGATTACTGATTCAATTTCATTGCTAGTAATTTGTTCAAATTTTTTTGAAATTTCAAAAATTCAAATCAATCAATTCAAAATTCAAATCAAGTTCAAATCTTCTTCCTGATTCAATTTTGGAAAGTTGTAGGTTTCTAGGAATTTATCCATTTCTTCTAGGTTGTCCAGTTTGGTGGCATGTAATTTTTCATAACACTTCCTTATAATTTTTTGTATTTTGTGGTATTTGTTATTATTTCTCCTTTTTCATTAATGATTTTATTCATTTGAGTCTTCTCTCTCTCTCTCTCTCTCTCTCTCTCTCTCTCTCTGATGAGTCTTGACTAGAGGTTTATCAATGTTGTTGATCTTTTCAAAGAACCAGCTCCTGGTTTCATTAATCTATTCTATTGTTTCTTTAGTCTCTATTCAATTTATTTCTCCAGTAATCTTTTTTTTAAAGATTTTATTTATTTATTTGACAGATAGAGATCACAAGTAGACAGAGAGGCAGGCAGAGAGAGAGAGGAGGAAGCAGGCTCCCTGCTGAGCAGAGAGCCCGATGTGGGGCTCAATCCCAGGACCCTGGGACCATGACCTGAGCCGAAGGCAGAGGCTTTAACCCACTGAGCCACCCAGGTGCCCCAATTTCTCCAATAATCTTTATTATTTCCTTCCATCTCCTGGTTTTGGGCTTTGCTGTCTTTCTAGCTCCTTCAGGTGTAAGGTCAGGTTGTTTATTTGAGATTTTTCACTTCTTAAAGTAGGCTTGTATTCTATAATCTTCCCTCTTAGGATAGCTTTTGCTTCATGCCAAAGATTTGGGACCATTGTGTTTTCATTTTCATTTGTCTCCATGTATTTTTTTTAATTTCCTCTTTGATTTCTTTGTTGATCCACTTATTGGTTAGTAGCAATAACTATTTAGTTTAGTTTAGTTATTTAGCCTCCATGTATTTGTGTTCTTTCCAGATTTTTTCTTATGCTTGATTTCCAGTTTCATAATGCTGTGTTCAGAAAAGATGCATGATACGATTTCCATCTTTTTAAATTTATTGATACTTGTTTTGTGGCCTAATATGTGATCTCTTCTGGAGAATGTTCCATGTGCACTTGAAAAGAATGTGTATTCTGCTGTTTCTGGATGGAATGTTCTGAATATATCTGTTAGGCCCATCTGGTCCAGTGTGTCATTCAAAGCCATTGTTTCCTTGTTGATTTTTTGTCTGGATGATCTATCCATTGATGTCAGTGGGGTGTTAAAGTCCCCTATTATTATTGTATTACTCTTGATTACTTCCTTTATGTTGATTAATAGTTGCTTTATTTATGTATTTGCTCCATATGTTTATGTATTTAGGCATATTTGTTGGATTGTTCCCCTTGTCATTATGGAGTACCCTTCTTTGTCTCTTGTGACAGTCTTTGTTTTAAAGTCTATTTTGTCTGATTTAAGTGTTGCTACCCCAGCTTCCTTTTCACTTCCATCTGCATGGGAAATGTTTCATCATCCCTTCACTTTCAATCTGCAGTTGTCTTTAGATCTGAAGTAAGTCTCTTGTAGGCAGCATATAGATGGGTCTTGCTTTGCGGGGGCAGAGTCTTGCTTTTTTACTTGTTCAGTCACCCTATGTTTTTTTATTAGAGCATTTAGTCCATTTATTTTCAAAATAATTCTCAATAGGTATGTACTTATTACCATTTTTATTACTTGTTTTATGGTTATTTTTATAGTTTTTCTCTACTCCTTTCTTCTTCTTTTGCTCTCTTCCTTTGTGGTTTGATGGGTTTCTCTCTCTTTTTTTTAATGGCTTTCTTTAGTGATATGCTTGGATTCCTTTCCTTTTACTTTTTGGGTATCTGTAACAAGTTTTTGATTTGTGGTTACCGTTAGGCTCATATATGACATCTTATGCATATAGCAGTCTATATTACATTGATGATTGCTTAAGTTCGAACCCCATTCTAAAAGCACTAAATTTGTACTCCCCCCTTCCTACATTTTATGTAAATGAAGTCATGCTTTATATCTTTTTATTTTGTGAATCCCTTGACTGAGTTTTATAGATAAAATTGATTTTACTGCATTTGCGCCTTAACCTCCTTCTTGCTTTTAAAAGTCATTAATCTACTACTTTTATTACATGTTTGCATTTACCTGTGAAATTTTTTTCCTTTCATAATTTGCTTACTCCTGAGTATGGCCTTTTCTTTGAGTGGGAACAAAAGACCGAACAGCCTTTTCTTTTTGAGAGAGAGAGAGAGAGCATGTGCAGATGCATGAGTGGGGGGAGGGGCAGTGGGAGAGGGAGAGAGAGAATCTTAAGCAGGCTCCCCATGCAGCGCAGAGCCCAACACAGGGCTCGATCTCATGATCTGAGTCAAAATCAAGAGTCAGATACTTATCTGACTGAGCCACCCAAGAGCCCCCCAAACAGACTTTTCTATACAGAGAACAAAATGGTGGTTGCCAGAGAGGAGATACGTGGGAGGGGATGGGCAAACTAGATCAAGGGTATTAAGAGGTACAAACTTTCAGTTGTAAAATAAATAAGCAACAGATGGAAAGTACAACATAAGGAATAAGAAAAAAAAATGGCAGATAAATAATGTTCTAGTAATACAAAGACCGAGGAAAAGTACTATACACCTTGCAGATTTAGGACTGGTATGGAGTTCTTGAAACACCTTGAGAACTTTATACAACAACTTAATCTCTTGAAACTTAGAAGAATGTATTGTTGTTGTTTTATAAATACAAAATCATATCTCCAAGAACAATGGACAACACTGATCCAACTTACTGGAATATATTACTAATTATCCAAAAGATCATCCTAAATATCATCTTGACATGGAGATCTATTAATGGAAGTAATTAATAGGTAGTGTTTTAAACCCACAAAAGCAAGTGGTAAAGTTATCTTTGAATATAACAGGAGTTATGGAATATTTGGGGATTTTAGCAACAACAAATTCATGTCATTTAATGCACTAGGAAGGCTCTGGGATATCTCCTCAAGTCACTAAAAGGAATTTGATGGTTTTCTTTCTTGTTCAATATCCATAACACATCTATCACCTTTAAACCTACAAACAGTAGTGTGGCCATCTTGAGAATACTGTTTTCAACATACCTGCACATCTCAGGGTATACACCAAGGGTATCACTGTCCTAGGTGTTTGGGACAAATTTCCATGATGCTGGGCAAGGAAATTTCATTCTCATATATAGCCCTTACTTCTTACACTTTTCAAAAAGTGGAAAATGTGTTATTTCCCATGTGACTGAAAATTCTTATGTTCACAAACTAAAGGAGTTTTGATATTAAAGAGTTGTTTTGATTAACTCAAGCAAAAACACATTTTCCTTCTTTCATTTTCTTACTTATCTAGGTCATTTCAATAACCAGTCCTCAGCTTACAATGTGAACACTCAACCCAGTGGAACTCGGGAATTCATTGTCACCTCCTTCATCCATGTTTCTCTAAGTCTGGTTGGATTCATTGCTTCTCTCCTCCCAAACTGTATTTAAAAATGTGCTACTGGCTGAAATTAATGTTTCAGCAATTAGTTTAGTCTAACTCCCAAAACAGATTAAAAGATTTATCTCTCTATTTAGGACCAAGTGCCTAGATTAAGTTTTTTAATTCTTCCTGATGCTCCCTGCAACTTACACAAATATAGTCCTTACTTTCAGTTCTCCACCCCTCCACACTCACCATCAAAGCTCTGGTGATGATGGAAATTAATGAGATAAGTCATGAAAACCACAGGATTGGGAAGACATCTAATTTTGTCAGCTAATGGACACGTGAAAGGCTACTAGTAGCTCCTCTCATGTTATGTGTTCACACTAGACCCATAAACAAAGTTGGGCTCCCAATCCAGCCTTTATCCATAGTCCCTTACTTTAATATCATTACCCCTCAGCCTACAACATGTTCAGATAGCCCACAGGTTCAAAAATTAACAAACAAACATGTACTCAAACACTTCTCCCTCAACCAACCCAATTCTCTCCCTGTTGCTCACCCAACCTTCAAGAGAAGCTTCTAGAAATCATGGACTGTCTTGGTCTTGATTTCCCCACCTCCCATTCACTCTCTCACTGGATCTGGTTCACATTTCACAGGTTACTGGAGTTACTTTTGCTGACAGCATCAAAAACCTGCATAATGTCAAGTCAATGCCCTCTTCTCTGAGCTCTTCTCACTTGGCCTCAAAGAAAACTTGAACTTGACTGACAATTCCCTTTCTAGTCATCTCACAAGGTTTTTATGACACAGCCCTCTCCAAGTTTTCCTCCCACCTCCTTCTCATTTCTTTTGCTGGTCCCTTTTCCTTTGTGAAATACTCCAAAGTCGCTGTTTTCTAAGGTGTAACACTGGCCACTTTCTGGTTCTTACTCCTAGTGATAACCCTTCTTAACCCCTTGGCATGACCATCACCTATGTATTATACTTCAGACTCCCAATGCAACATATTTACCCCAGCTCTGGTCTGAATTCCAAGTGGGTGCACAACAGGGACTCAAATTCTACACACATAAAAGTGAATTCTTTATTTCCCTGTTTGTCCCCTCTATTAGTTTTCTATTGACACCATAACATAAGCTTATAACATATAAGATTACCCCAAACTTAGTGGCCTAAAGCAGTGCAAGAAGTCCAACATGGTTCAGCCTTACTGCCTTCTGGTGACTTTAGAGAAGAATCTGTTTCCTTCCTTTTCCGGCTTCTATTGTTCACCTGGATTCCAAGCTCATGACCCCTTCCACTATCTTCAAAGCCAGCCACGAAGCATCTTCAAACCTCTGTCACCTGTGCTTCTGTTGTCACATCTCCTTTTCTGCCTCTGACCCTCCTGTCTCTTACAAGACCTTTGTGATTATGTTCAGTCCACCTGAATAATCTCCAGAATCCAGAATGATCTCCCTACCTCAAGATCCTAAACTTAATCCCATCTACAAAACCCCCTCTGCCTTAAGGTAATATTTTTAGTTTCTAGAGATGAGGACATGGACATCCTTGGAGACATTATTCTGCCTACCACACCCCCAAACCATTCCTCTGTATTTCTCTTATCTCAGTGAACCTTCATCGAGCCACTCAGCCAGTGAAGCTGGACACTTCCAGGCCATCTTCTGTTCCTCTTTCTCATCCCTTACATTGAAAGTTTCTTAGGTCCCATATGTTCTACATCTGAACCCTCCTCATAAATATACAGTCTTTGCATCCTAATCATTACTATCTCTGTTTGGAACCTCTGCTTTTCCACCCCGGACTTCTTAAACACCATCCAGATTTGCTTTCCTGACTTCTAACCTGTTCTTCTGCTCCAAGGAATTTCAGATCCTGTTTCCAAACTCCAGATCTCTCTATGCTTCAATATTTTGTGCTTCAATATTTCAAAATATATTCAAAAATATATTATGCTTCACTATTTCAAAATTGTCATGCATTTTCATGTTTTTGTGACTTCCTTTGTACGTTCCGTTTCTTTCTCCCTTCTCTACGTGAGAGGCTTATGTCCATGCTCCAGGGGCCAGCTCAGACCTCCACTCTGCGACGCTTCCTCTCCTGCTCACACAGGAGTTGCTAGAGAATGTGCTAGCAGAACGCTCCATGTTCAGAAACACAGAGGCACATTCCAGTGTATTATAGCTCTCTGGTCATATGGCTGTGGTTCTGGCTAGGCGATGGCAAGTTTCATAAGGGTAAGACAAGGTGTTATGTAACATTTATAATCAGATTCCAAACTCTCCCTCTTCCTCCTTCCTTTCTAGTCTTCCTTGCTCTTCCCCCGCCACCCAAAAAGCCCTCCTTGCAGCTCTGTTAATTACAATCTCTTCTCTTCTGCACACTCCTCTACAGGTTGACTTTCAGCTCCTTTCTTTGTGATCCCATTGTTTCTTTTATGCGCGTCTCTTTGCCCTAGAAGTCACCTCATTGCCTGGCCTTTGGCTATCACACCTATGTATTTATTTCCTAAAGATTCTGGGAAGAAGGAATCAGTGTACTTTTTCAACTTTGCGTCCCTAACGTATGACAGCACAGTGCTTGGCATGCAGTAGCTGCTTAATATATATTTATTGAATAAACAATTGAAAATAAGTGAAGAGGGGTGCCTGGGTGGCTCATTCATTAAGCATCTGCCTTCAGCTCAGGTCCTGATCCCGGGGTCCTGGGATCGAGAACCGCATCAGGCTCCCTGCTCAGCGGGGAGCCTGCTTCTCCCTCTCCCACTCCCCCTGCTTGTGTTCCCTCTCTAGCTGTCTCGCTCTGTCAAATAAATGAATAAAATCTTTAAAAAGAAAAGAAAAGAAGTGAATAAACTGGTGGGCCCATTGCCACCTTCTCTACCTGGGAAAACCTAACCCATTTAATTGTTTGTTGTTGCATTGTTTGGTTGGTTGGTTGTTTTCTGTTTCCTTGTCTCTCAGGCTGGACAATACGCTTAAACCTAGGAGCTGTGTCTCAGTTCTTGTAACCTGGGTACAAAAACAGCATCTAGAGTACAATTTTAGGTGCTCAGTAATTGCATGGAATTGAACTGGATGCTCTTTTTTCATTACTGTTGCAAGAACTTAATTCAAATAAAGTTAAATAAAATGTGAATTCGGATGAGAATGCTTAAACTGGATACTCTGGCTGTCATTCATACCGGGATAGGGCACCAAGCCTCCTAAGCTCTGTCTGGACTCTGTAACTAACTTGTTTGGAATGGCTTGATGTTAATCACTTCACCTTTGAGAATCTCCATGTCCTCATTTTGAAAATTGGCCTGCCCCTACTTCGCAATAGGATCAAGGCCAAACAGGAAAGTAGGAAACATCCTAAAAACAGCACAAACTGCTATCTGAGTACAATTTATTGTTAGGAGTCTTCCTAGGGAAAAAATGCTGTTTTGCTTTGTCTTATGAGTTGAGGCTCTTGGGAATCCTTCATGTTGATGGAGAAAAGAATAGAGGGCAAACCTTAATGCCTTTATATAATCTGGACATTTGCCTTAAGAATTCAATCTCTTCTCTCCATCTGACCCCTCTAGCTCATGACTATTCAAAAGAGAACAAGCTTCCTCCATTACCTACCTATCAGGAGCTGTTTGTGTAGGAATCCGAGGTTGAAGAACCTTTGAAGCAATCACTGATTAAATTAGCAGAAGAAATAACTTTCTCCCTAGGGTCACGTGGTTTTGAATCAACCTGAATACACTGGCTGGCATTCTTGGGTCCCATTAACCCACACATGGAATCCACGGAATTGCCAGTCTTCAGGGAGGCCAAGTCTAGCCCGAAAGGTCCCATGCAGTACAATCCCTTGACAGGTCGTAAGAAGCTTGTAGTGTCTCTGTCTGATGTGGAGGCTTCATTGATGCTGTACTTCTGTGTGAGGCTTCTCTGTGTGAGAGCTCAAAACAAATCATTCACTCGTGACTGGTGACAAGAATACGTGAACCGTATTCTTGTTTTTCTGGTTTTATATTTTTATTTATTTATTTATTTATTAACATATAATGTATTATTTGTTTCAGGGGTACCGGTCTGTGATTCATCAGTCTTACACATTTCACAGTGCTCATCATAGCACATACCCTCCCCAGTGTCCATCAACCAGACACCATGCGGTGTCTCCCACCCACCTCCCCTCCAGCAACCCTCAGTTTGTTTCCTGAGATTTAGAGTCTCTTATGGTTTGTCTCCCTCTCTAGTTTCACCTTGTTTCATTTTTCCCTCCCTTCTGCTATGATCCTCTGTCTTGTTTTTCAAATTCCTCACATCAGAGAGATCATATGATAATTCTTTGACTTACTGACTTATTTCGCTCAGCATAATACCTTCTAGTTCCATCCACGTTGTTGCAAATGGCAAGATTTCATTTCTTTTGATGGCTGCATAGTATTCCGTTGTCTATATATACCACATCTTTATCCATTCATCTGTGAATGGACATCTAGGATCTTTCCATAGTTTGGCTATTGTGGACATTGCTGCTCTAAACATTTGGGTGCACGTGCCCCTTCGGATCACTACATTTGTATCTTTAGGGTAAATACCCAGTAGTGCGATTGCTGGGTCATAGGGTAGCTCTATTTTCAACTTTTTGAGGAACCTCCATGCTGTTTTCCAGAGTGGCTGCACTAGCTTGCATTCCCACCAGCAGTGTAGGAGGGTTCCCCTTTCTCCGTAACCTCGCCAGCATCTGTCGTTTCCTGACTTGTTAATTTTAGCCATTCCGACTGGTGTGAGGTGGTGTCTCACCGTGGTTTTGATTAGTATTTCCCTTGTGCCTCAGTTCGCTTACTTGTAAAAATGGGGCGGACAATGACTCATTCATCCAGTCCTTCTGCTACGGTGAGCTGAGAACGAAAACGTCTAGCATGGGGCTTACATAGCTTGATGTTAGCTTTTCTTCTTTTGTGGCATGAAAGATCAGGACTAGTCTGAGAAGCTGGAAGAAAAGCCCCCCAAGGTCTGTGTCTGATATTCTTTGATCGACTTATGCTGTCATTTGCTAGATAAGCCCTATTGTATTATATTCATGTAATCTAATAGCTAGAGATTTTTTTACTTATTTCTGGTTGCAACTGTGAATGGCAATACTTTTTCACTGTTTTCAGAATGTCTGTGTTGCTTTTGGGCATTCATGCCAGTTGACTTTCATAAAGTTACTTTTTTTTTTCTCTTCTGTTTACGCAATCCTAATAAAGACCATTTTTTTTAAAGGTAACTCCTTTTGGGGCACGTGGGAGGCTCAGTCATTAAGTGCCTGCCTTTGGCTCAGGTCATGATCCCGGGATCCTGGGATCAAGACCTGCATCGGGCTCCCTGCTCTGCGTGAAATCTGTTTCTCCCTCTCCCACTCCCCCTGCTGTGTTCCCTCTCTCGCTGTGTCTCTCTGTGTCAAATAAATAAATAAAATCTTTAAAAATAAATAAATGGGACAGCACAAATAGAGAACATTTCTGTCATCACAGAAAGTTCTATTGAACCAGCAATGTGCTAGACTGTTCCTATTGGATTTCAGTGTTAAGATGAGTCTACAATGACACATTAAGGGGCACTATTTCTATTCTTATTTAATTCTTTAAGGTAGTATGCATTCATTTTTATCAAATATCTTTTGTTATATCTGGAATGTTCATATGATCTTTCTTATTAAAGTGTAGAATGCTACATTAGTAGATTTCTATTTATCGAATTATCTTCATATTTCTGAAATAAATCATCCTAGATTTGGGATTTTTAAAAAACATCACTAGATTCTGCTTATTACTAAAATGTTTTGGTAAGTTTATCGTGTTTTAGAATTGAGGCCAGAGTTATCTCCGAGAAAGATTTTGCTAAGATGAGAGACTTCGGAAGCATTCACCAATAAATCCATTAATGTCTTAGTGTCCTTTAGAATCCTGAGTTTGGTATGGGGAAGGTCACTTAAAATTTTCCATTTTTTTTAAAAGATTTTATTTATTTATTTATTTGACAGAGAGAGAGAGAGACAGTGAGAGAGGGAACACAAGCAGGGGAAGTGGGAGAGGGAGAAGCAGGCTCCCCACTGAGCAGGGAGCCTGATGTGGGGCTCGATCCCACTACCTTTGGATCATGACCTGAGCTGAAGGCAGACGCTTAAAGACTGAGCCACCCAGGCACCCCAAAACTTTCCATTTCTTATCGGTGGACTTTGACTAAAACAGAGTGATCTCCATCATATGGTGCACCTCGCACAGTCAGCTGGGTTTGCCAGCCTCATAATCACATGGCCCAATTCCTTATAATAATTTTTTTCTATATACATGCAAAAAAACCCTTTCCATTTCTTGAATAAGAAACCATTTGTCCTCTTTATTGTTGAGGTTCTGAAGTTGAGGCTTTCTTCTCTTTATTGTTTGATCATTCTTTTGAGTTACGGTGAGTTCTCAGAATGTTGGATATATGCACTATTGAAATATATCCAAATCCCCACTACAATATAAGTAATTTTAACTTTCTTTCTGTTATTTTAGAGAGCTGCCTAAAACTTAGAGTTGATTATGTAGATATCACTGTAACTAAGATATTGTTAGTTAATGAAGTCATGTTAATGAAGATATACTTTATGTTTTCATTAAACACTTCCAGGAAGATTAATGATTTTATCAGATTGTTTTCATCTCAATTTTAATTAATTTGGCATGATCTGTTGAGTAATTAAGTTTTTACTAAAATGCCATTTGTAAGTGCGGTTTCTTGCATTTCAGCAATTCATGTAAATGAGGACAAGAGAAATGAAAATATTAATTTTAAAGGGTTGGGTAAACAGAGTCTTGGAAGATGTTGGAGGTACTTGCACTGGGGACAGGACAGGTATGTTCAGCAAATATATACCACTCCTCAGTGAGGGATTTGTTACATAGCCTTCCTTGTGCCAGAATGGAGCAAGGAATTATGGGGGACAGTGGGGGAAGAAGCGACATCCTTGATTTGACAAGAGGTTTCCAATAAAGCTGAGCAGATTTAACTAATACACAACAAACAATACAATACAGTGTGTAAAACAAGACAAAACGTAGCCAGGAAAGAAAAATCTAGTATTTAAGTTCCAAAAAGGTCAACGGCACAACAGCAGAATCAGGAGGATTTTGATTTACCTGAGTTCTGGCAAAATAATTCTCGGCGGTATCAGTTGACTAAAAGCTCTAATGCGAGGCATAGCGTGACTCAGGGACCAGATCACATATTCGGAGGCTTCAATAGCATCTAAAGTGAACAAATCATTAGACCTACTTTTCTCTGCCCTGATCAGCACACAATGATTAAGAGAGGAGAAGTATAAAATAGCTAGGTTTGAAACACACGCACATGCACGCGCGCGCGCGCACGCACACACGGTGGCTCTCAGTCAGTTTACCCAAAGCTAATACGCATATTTTCTGATTTATTTAAAAAATGGCATTAGAACATTCCAAGGAGAGCTTTAACTGAACTCTTCACCTTAGTATTTGATGGGGGATTACATGCACCTTTTCTATACAATCAGTTTAATAATTGATAAAGCATATGGAATATATTTAGAAATGGATTATTTCATTATTGATAGTCAAATTGTCAGAACTCACTGCTTTTCAGTTTAAATTAAGTACTTCTTAATGTACTTTGCTTTTACAGTCATCTTTCAGTAATTTTAGTTGTTTTGACCAATTTATTTTTGTCAACCTTCATGTACAATTATACACTTACAGTTAATGTATTTCCGAAACTGAACTACCAGTCAGTGAAGTCTCCATATGTCCCTTCTGGGCTACCATATTCCCTTTCTGCTCCTTTATATGATTTTACCTCTCAAGCCTTTCAGTATATCTCAACTATTTAAAATATATATAGATACATTGCTATAGATATAATCAAACCATAAGATGGAATTGTTTTGGCAATCTATGAATGTTTGGATAAATGGATTTAAATTTTAATGCTGACTTTGAGTTAAATTTTAACCTAATTCTTAATTTTAAATGTCGATTTTCCTGGTCTGTTTTCTAATTTGTATTTAAAATTGTATTTGTACTTATTTAAAGTTTAATTTACTTTAATTTCTGTTAAATTTTTAAATGTCGTGAATTGCTAGCGATAGTAGAGGAAGACTGATAGTCCATTACAAAATTAGATAAATGGTTTAAATTAGAAAAAACAGGAAGTGTCATTTAAAAGCATCCAGACTGAGGCGCCTGGGTGGCTCAGT
The DNA here is from genome assembly GCF_010015895.1 of Lontra canadensis. NCBI lineage: Eukaryota > Metazoa > Chordata > Mammalia > Carnivora > Mustelidae > Lontra > Lontra canadensis. Next base: position 4,389,721 of record NW_022631062.1, read on the forward strand.
CGTTAAGCCTCCACCTTCAGCTCGGGTCCTGATCCCAGCATCCTGTGATCGATCGATCTCGATCGAACCCCATACCTCCCTGCTCAGTGGGGAGCCTGCTTCTCCCTCTCCAGCTCCCCTGTGCTTGTGTTTCCTCTCTCGCTATCTCTCTCTGTCATCAATAAATAAAATCTTTTAAAAAATAAATAAAAGCATCCAAACTGAAATCAGAAGTAGTTGAAACAGTCCTGTTACATAAAATGCCAATTTTTAAATTAAAAATAGTTTTCCATATGGGAATCCTACGTTTTTCTCTTTTGCCAAGTTTTTGGCATTTTTCAAATTCTTATGCTACCCTTAGTTTATTTAACTGTCCCAAAATAGGTATCAGTCACTAAAATCCAACATTCCACTTAAAACTATTAAAGTAATTAAACCTACAATAAGTAAGTTTGGTGTATTTGGCTTCCAGAAAAATGAGCTTTTGGCAAATTGACCTCCTTGTGCGAAAGCTAGGTGAGATCCTAATTTCAGTTTATAAAGTGTGAAAATCATGAAGAAGATAGTTTTGAGCCATTTTTGACAATTTGAAGAATAGATCAAAAGAAATGGTTAATTATGGTAAAACGAAGGATTTGGACTAACTGTTCAAAATAATCTTCTCTCATAAAGAACACCAATATTGGGCTCATAACTGATTGAAAAGGACATTTCTCCTGAGTTCTGAAACTAATCGCTTGCCGATGTAAACACCGGCCTCGGAAGAGTTCAGTCAGAGCCTTATGCAGATTTTCAGTAAGTGATCTTCTAATGAATAGAGAAGCTTTCGCCTACCTTCTTAGTATGTTGAAATGAACCCCCTGGTGCATTTACGCTAGACTCACCTTTTGCATTATATCACCTGTGATTTGCCCAGTCGGGGCCAAAGCAGAAGCATTCACTGTCTTTCCCCAGAACAAAGGGCTCAACAACATGGAATCCCTTGGAAAGCACAGAGGGAGTCAGCGAGTGAGCAAATCCTTTGTGCAAAAAGCGGGTCCTCGGAGGCTAATTAAATTTGGAGAAAGAAAACTAAAAATAGGATAGAGCGTTTCGCGAATGGAAACAGTCTTCAGACCCTTCCTTACAGCCCAAACTCAGTCTTTTTCAGGGTGTGTGCCACGTTAATTCGTTAGCAAGGGCAATGTGCACAATTTCCGATCCAAGGAAGGAGACCGGGGTGGACCGGGCAGCCATGTTGCCATAGTGATGACATTTGAGCGTCTTCGGAGTGGCGAATCTGATTAGTCAGTGCAGTGTTTCCCCTCATTCCACTTTGTTACACAGGAAAGGAGACTCCTCAAAAGACAGTTTCATGTGTATTTGTATCTGATCAAAATACAAATATTTCTCATGCCAGCTCATCTATGGAAATGGCAAGACAGTCAAAAGTCCAGGTGTGTCATCTCAGCTAGGAGTCTGCACAAAAATCGGTTTGCCCTGATGCCGTTAAGCCAGTCCGTAGAAGCACACAGCATGCTTCGTGGGAAAAGTAGTTGGGACTCAACTATCTTGGCTTCCTTCTGTTCCTCCTGGCGGAGCTTGGGCTAGAGATTCCAAGTCTCCAGCTATTTGCTTGTATTGGTTGACGAGCTTGTAGCTAATCTCTTTATTGAAAAGAACAGGAGTAGAAGAAGAAAATGAGGGAGTTAAGGATAATCTTTGTTTGCTAAGAAATGTATTTGTTGACGGCCAGGCTGAATCCAAGTTATTTTCAGTTCTTATGGGCTTCTTTGAAAGAGGAGAAATGGGTTCCCGGAGAAACGCGAATGTTTTATCTTAGAAGGAGGCCTTGTCACCTTTGTGTTTCAGAGGGCATGTGACTGGGAGTCCCGGGGCGAGTGAGGAGGGAGCCGGCTCCTTCTCCCTTTTCTCCTATCAATTACCTTTGTTTGGTGGCCCTGATGAGGTAACGCCCATTAGCGATCGGCCAGAAGATGGCGCTATTTGGTTTAGTGCTAAGGAGAGCGCCCTGGTTTTGTTTTCTGTTGTGGTTTTTTGTTTTTTTTTTCCAAAGAAAGTAGGATAAACAGGGATTTTGCTTTTATTTTCAGCTTATTAGCCTGTCATAAGGTCAGTCTAAATACCAATTCTAGCTGTTGTGAAGTGTCATCATAGGTCATTTGGATACATTTTCTACAATCAAAGCAAGATAAAAGGGAAAATAAAATAATACCCCTCTTTTAGCAAAGGCATGTCATGATATTATCAAGCACAGGGTTGGTATCATCTTCAACTTTTTGAAAATGATAGAAAATTAGAGGGAAAAGTAGATGCCGGCCTTCACTTTCCCCTCCTACATGCAAACACACGCACCGCCCAGCACCACCCCCACACATGTATCACTGTCAGGCGGTTCAGAAATTGTCTCCATGTACTGTGTCTCATGGCACCCCATTGCTTATCTGCTAACCCAGCAAAGGAACTCATTGAAGTCTGTAGCCATTACTAGGTAAAAACTGGCAAATCTTGCAGAATGAACTTTAACAAATAACAGAGTGGAGAGAAAGGGCGAGTAACCTTGTTGGAAAGTCCTCTAAGGTTGTTGCCCTGGACGAAAGTTCAGCCCCAGTGCAGAGGACTCGTCCTGGCCATTTCACCCCTGGGGGGAAGTGAGGCCTGTGATCTCCAAGGGTCTTTCCAGAACTAACATTCTTATATTCCATTTAATAGTCCCAGAAGGGACTATAGGCAGCACCATTGTCTTATCTGCCTGGGGCCACAAATCCTTTTTGGTTTCCTGGAGGAAAATGGGGCACACAGAGTTGGCTCCAGACATCCTGCAGCTTTGACACCTGGAAAGTGATGTGCCTTTCTAACACATCCCCTCCGCTCAGTGGGAACAGCATTTCTTGATCGCTAAATGACAAGTTTGGTTATTATTACTGAGTTTTTTAAAATGTTTAAGGCTGGCATTTTCTTTTGCTTTTCTTTATTTCTTGCTTTTTTTCTTTCTTCCTTCCTTCCTTTCTGTGCAGAAAGGGCTATTTATAGTTATGTAGGCTTTAAATTTACATTACCTTATTGAAATTACAAAAATCAAAATATTCCTCAAGCTTTTAAGCACAACTTACAAATCTTATTTTTCTGCTTATAATTCTAGTAACTTTGGGGGAATATAATAAGAACAAATAGTTTCACAGAGGGTTTTGATTAGTGTTGAATCAATTTAAGTTGAGCAATCTGAACTCAAACAGTTGCTCTCATTTCTAAACTTAATTAGCTAGAATTCTTTATATATTTTAATCTACATTTATAAAGTTAATATATTCTGTTTGGAGCTTAATCATTCAAGTATCTATCTAACTGGCAAACTTACAACCCTAACAGGCAAAGCCTTTTTAAAAACTTAAACGACTTTTATAAATCTAATACGTGCATTCATTTATTCAACAAATGTGTATATTTAAGTTTATTACTATTTCAACTTTAAATATTTCAACTTATTGCCACTAAAACTTTTCAGTATTTAAGTTTGTTAAATATTTAGAATATCCATACTTATTTAGAGAGTGAAGTTCACCTAAGGAGTCAATGTTATTTACCACTTAAATTCTGTTATACTTTTCAATTTATAATCGCAAGTCTCAAATCAATCTCTCATTTAAAATTGCAATGAAAAGGCTAATACATTTAGTCATTTGACAAATATTTACTGACGGCAATTATGTCCATTTGCTAATATGCCAAAATACTCTTAAACATTGAAAGTGTTTTCAGCTGCATGCCCAGATTGTCCCTGCATTTACTAAGTATTTTCCTAAATTTAAAACAAAAGAATTAACCCTATACAATTCATTTATTAACTCAATTGAGTTGCCATTGGGTTGACCGGGAATGCTAACATGGTGGCTTATGGGATAGAGATTTGACCCTGAATGTGGGACCTGGAGGCTGCTGTCATCTGGGTTGTGTGCTCTGAGCCTCAAAGGATATCCGTTTTTTAGAATCACCATGCGAACATGTGACTCTAAATCCATTTCTTTACTCAGTTCTTTAATCTGATTTGGGTTGAAAGAAGTCGGCTTTCTTTGTATTGTCTTTCTGGCAAAAACTCTAAAGATATTTTAATTCTTCTCATCTGGCTCTAAAGATAACTGGAAGCCATTCCATTGTATCCTGGGTAAGTCTCAATCCTTTGTTTGGTTCTCTTTCTACATGGAAGTTTCCCACATGCTCACATCAGCTGGAACCTCCGAACTTATGACCCTGGAGAGCCAGTGCTCTACAGTTTACCCCCAGACACTCCTCCCAAACCCTCTCTCAGGCCAGTCAGGATTCTCGGCCTCAGCACTACTGACACTGGGGACCAGATCATTCTGGGAAGCTGCCCTGTGTACTTGGGAAGTGCAACAGCCTTTGACACATCCTCTCTCCACTAGAGCCAGGACCATGCCCCCCCCAAGTTGTGACAACTAAAAATATCTCTAGACGTCACCAGATGTCCTCTGGTGAGCAAAATCATCCCTCTACCCTGCTGTACACACTTTGAGAACCACTAGCTCAGGGCAACCAAGTATCCACTGAAAACAGAGGCAGAACGATAGAAGCATCTATGGCATGATTGTGTTGTTCTTTGTTTTACAACCCCTCAGTGCCTTTGGGTCTGCCCCCCCACCTCCTGTCTCCCCTTGGGAATTTGAGCATCTGTGCCCTACTCGGACCCTAAGGCAGGATACTCCTCTTTGAGGAACGGAGCCCGTTCTTTGGTTTTTGACCTGTTTTTGTCTTAATCTTTCAGCCTCCATGACATTAGACAGTACGCTTCCTAGATAAAAGAGCTCTGTGTCAGCTTTTAGCTCTGTATTAATAATTGTTACATAAATCGTGCTATTAATTTTCATATGGCATCAGGAAGTATGCTTTTAAAAACACCACTATTTCTACACATTCTCGTAGTCCTAACCAAGACTCCAGTTTCACATGAATTTCCTGACTCTCTCTTTCTTTACATTAACAATGACGAACTGGAGTTTTTTTTTTAAGTCCCCATTGGCAACATTTTTGGTTATAAGGGCTTGAAACCAAAAATAATCAAAATCTGGGCAGCGGAAGAAAATACAGTCTTAAAAACTTTGGAATACAGACAGGCTGAGAGATGAAAGGGAAGCCTGGGGCTTGATCTGTCACATGATCCAATTTAAATCACTTATTCTTGAGGACAAGAGGACCATGCATCTTGCCTCATGAGACGGATGTATTGCATAGTCTAGCTTTATCTCAGAATACCACACTTTGAAATGAAGGACAGAGTAAATTGCCCGATCAAATAAATGTCACACTGTGAGACTGCAGAAACCCAACTTGGTAAATGGAATGTTTTTGACGATGGAAAGCTCAAAGAACTTCACCGTCACCTAGTCTGCTCCACAGCAGGCTCCATGTTATTGTGGAGATCTCCAGGAACCCTTCACCAGCTTCTGCACACCGAACTTAGCTTACACATGAATGCCTTCTTAGCAGGTCAGGGCGGCTGCATTCATGCAAACTCTGTGGCCGTGTGTGGCTCCTCTAACATGTTTCTTCCGGGCTGAATGTGTTGGTTAGCCAGTCTTCCCAAGGGTGAGCCACGATGATTTGGGGATTTGGGTGAGATCCTGTTAACATGAGGAGGAGCGAAATAAATAATGGTGATAAGGGAACCAGGTAAAGAGGAGCTTTCCAAAGCCAAGGAGAGATTCTACACCAAAGTCCTTGGGGTAAATATGTATTTCCTATGATATTCCTGTTGACCCCTATTCGGAAAACAAACCCAAAAAATGTATTATCCAATATGGTCACCATCAAAACAGGATTGAGCAACATGCAAATAGTTGGAAAATAGTACTACATTTGTGCTACACAGACCCAATGTTGATATATGTGGAAATAACAGAATAAATGTCCTAAACAGAATAATTAGCTAGAAATTGAATTAAATCAGCCTGCTGGCAGGATTTGTCCTTAGAAATTCTGTCCCGCATATGTTGGGAAACTTTGGGCCATGAGGATAGAATAAATAAACAATAAACAACTAAATGAATAAAACCCAACCTTATGATCATCCTACATAGAACCTTAAAAAAGTTCTAATATTTAAAAGCAAGCCCAAAAGATACTTACATGTAGGGTGGGTTTTAGATTAAAGAATGTATTTGAGCTTCAGGGTGGCTAATTTTGCATTAATATCACTGTGACTCTGGCCTTATAGTTTATTGTTTATAGGGGCTGTCTGCAAATTCTGGCCCACCTCTTTTCATACACAAAGTGTCATTGGAACACGGCCACACCTATCTGTTTACATGCTGTATATGGTCACCTTTGTGCTACTGTTGCAGAGTGCATTGGTCACAACAGAGACCAGATGGCCCCCAAGGCTGGAAATACGAAAATACATACTATCTGGCCCTTTTCAAAGAAAGGTTGATCAACCTGGTAAAATCATTTGACCGTCCCTTCCAAATGATGATCACTTCTGTAGCTGCAACAGAAAAGAAGGCAAGCCTTGTGTTTTTGACATTGCTTCATACGCAATGTCATGGGTTGAATTAGAAAACATCCCCATTACAGCCAGTACTTAATCAAGCAAATCTATAGAGGACAGGGGAGAGCAAAGAACAGTCACTTTGAAAGAAAGACATTTAATGATGTGCTGTGCCTGATTTTCTTTCAAAAGAACTTTATGTTTGAAAATTTGTCCTAAACATGAAACTTGTGTCCAGAGAAATGTAAATAGCTGAGTGGGACTTGCCACTTTTGGTAAATCATCCCCTCGGGGCACTGGGCAAAAGGAATGGCAGACTTTATAGTTGGATTTTTCAAAAGACCTAAGGCAAGGAAAAGATAGGAGTTATATAAGTGAAACCAGAGGAAAATGAGCAAAGAATTAAAGGAAGAAGAAAAAAAATGGAATACAAATAATGACTCAAGTATAAATAGACTTTCGCTTGCACATTGTATTAAATAAAAATAATGCTCACATTTATTTTTCTACCCTATGCTGGGTAAATGACATACTTTATCCATTAATTCATACCCTTCAAGGTAAGTGTGGTAACTTTTGTTTACAGATGCATAAATTGAGGCTCTGGAAGGCTAGGGAATGTTCCCTCTACATGAATTTATAGCCATCTGAAGCAAAAGCCAATCTCTTTCTATTAGGAAGCTCTTAAAATGATATTGAAAAGCATTATTGTATGGTTATATCACAAAAAAATAAGTTAATCAAACAGACCCCTACCAGTCAGTTCTATAAACCAAACCTGCCTGATAGCGGTTTAATGATGCATCAGTCAGTTCATGCCATGTAACAAACCACACCCATACACTGTGGCTTAGAACAATTACGGTTTGTTCTAAAACAATAATGATTTGGCTTATCTGGTCTTGGCTTGGGGAGGGCTCCGTGGCAAGCACCTCTCGTCCTTCTCAGGGACCAGCAGGCAAGCCAAGGCTTATAATTCCAATGGCAGAAGCAGAGTTCAAGAGAGCAAGTGGAAACACACAAGGACTCTCGAATCCTGGGCTTGAGACTGACACGCCATCACTCCTGCCTCATTCCATGGGCCAGAACAAGTCATGTGGCCAAGTCAAGAGGCAGAGAGGCACACCCTGCCCACAGTATACTATGGCAAAGGGCTGGAGACATGCAGCCAATCTCCCACTCATAGATTGATTAAAATTAAAAGGACTTTATTCCAAATGCTAGGAGTTTGAATTATCTGAAAGGCAGGTCCAGAATTATACTTATTTTCCATCGTAATTACCCTGTAACCGAAGAGGCAGCCAGCTGATGTTCTCTACCAAGAGTTCATGAGAGCAGCATCTGAGGTCCACATGGAAGATCCTGGACACACAGCCTCCCAGAGTTCCTTGGACCCTTTTCAACTGCCAGAGTCCTGTTTTATTCTAAACTCTGCCCTGAGAGTAGCCAAGCGCTTTGGTGTCCTTGGTGAGAGGACAAGGCCCTGTTGGTGCCTGGTGGAGTACATTATCTTGATTAAATAAGGAAGTCTTTGCCAGTTAAAGAAAGCAGCATCTTCTTCATCTAGACAAGATTCAGAAGGGCACAGGAGTGTGTGTGTGTGTGTGTGTGTGTGTGTGTGTGTGTGTGTGTTAGCAATAAAGGAACTGAATGCAGGTTTCACATAATTCGACTCTTGTAACAATTCACTTAAAAGTACTGGTCTACATTTTGGGGGCACCTGAGTGACTCAGTCAGTTGAGCATCAGACTCTCGATTTCGGCTCTGCTTGTGGTCTCAGGTTGTGGGATCGAGCCCCACCTCTAGCTAGGGGCTCTGCCCAGTCTGCTGGGGATCCTCTCCCTCCCCCTCTGTCCCTCCCCCTGTGCTCAGTTGCTCAGTCTCTCTCTAAAAAAATAAATAAATGAATCTTTTAAAAAAAAGTCCTAGTCTACATTTTGGTAAAAGGAATTATTTCCTTACCATCAGTTGTTCTGAGGAAGAGAGAGCGGTTGCTCACAGCTATGTGGTAACGTCCTGCTGTTCTCAGGTGCTTACACCATCATTAATAGAAAATAAAAGTGATAGTGAGGCTTAGAAAATCGTTTTCAAGGCAGGAGGGATTGATTGTTGTGAATATTCTGCAGATTCTGCTCATGCTGGACAATCAGGCAAGACGATTATGGACTTTTCCCAGTGATCAACAGAAGCTTTGGTCAACGCAGTTTTTTTTTTTTTTTTCAAGACGAATGCGGTTTTCCTTTTTGTTTTGTTTGGTTTTTTGACAAGACAAAGGAAACTGCATATTAGCATCCTCCCAAATAATACAGCCGTAGAAGCACACGCTATGTTGGAGATGTGATGAGGCCCAGTAAAAGGAAATGTAAATTGTTTTTTCACGTTCTTTGCTGTCTGAGGCATAGTGAAGAGCATAAAAGTCACTTTACAGTTTTGGAGTGAAGAATAAAGGCGATGTTACCTCCTTCTCCTACCTTTGGGGAGGGAGGCCTTCACCTGGTAAGCCAGCAGAAAAACAAAAAGAGAAGACTAAGTGGCATTTCCAGTGGGACTAGTGAGCTCGTAGGTTTCTAAGAGACAGTTCATTATGCTTTTATCTGCCCCCAAGAAAGCCTTCCCCTGTCCTTGACTAGTCAGGACGCCCATCACTGTTGTGCACTGAGCACTGGTCTGCCAAAGGTGTGGCTGCTGGTTGACCTGATGCAAAGCATGAAACTCAGAAAGCAGATTGGTTTGGAAGAGTGCTTCCCACAATGGTGAGAGCCCAGTGAGTCCTCGAAGGGCAGGCCTGTGTGGGAGGCAGGGGCAGCCACGTGGGAGAACGTGGTAGGAGGGAACAGGCGGGTCTTCTGGGATCGAGTGACAAATCCAGGCCGGGGTTCCCAATGGGCCTCCTCTCCCCTAATACACATGCCAATGGAATTCACTTAGAATAATTTTTATGTCTGCCTTTAAGCTTCTGGTTTACCAGCCACATCGACATTTCTGATGCTAGAGAACGGAGGGCTGAGTTGGTCCTGAAGAGAGGACTGAAGGTGGAAATATGTGTGTTTGAAATGCGTGCAGAGAATAGGGTGGCAGGCCGGCAAGGCAACTTGGTGACCAGGGAAGACCAGGGCGGATTGTGGAGGCCGAGGAATGTGAGCTTGGGGCGCTCTCTGGAGTGGGGACCCTTCCCTTGGCACTCCCAGGGGCGGAGGGAAAACAAGGTGGTTTCACCAGATAAGGAAGAAAGTGACTCAGATCACCTGTCCTGGGAGGAAGGTGGGGGAGAGATCCCCCAGAAGTTTTCCTTATCGGACATCCACCTCAGAAACCAGATTTGGTGTGTCTGGGTTTCCAAGCCCTTCTTACTGCAGGAGAAAGTCCTGAAAATCATTAGAGCCCCTCACTCCAAGCCTAGAGTCCAGCCTCCCCTCTCGATCTCCTTCCAGTGTTCAACCATGGTACAAAACAGCCAGAGCACTTTGGAAGAAATGTTTCGGAGGCTGGCCCTGGGCAAACGTCTGCTCACCTACCTCCAAGCTCGAATGACTAGAGAAACGGCATGATTTCAGCCACCTTCGTCAGTGCACAATTAGAATAACATAGATACCTGTGAGCAAGGCCCCCTTGAAGCCTGGGAAAGGAATGGCATTTTACCGAATAAAAGATGCAAACCGGGAAAGTTTACGTGTGGGGAACATCTGTAATAATTTGCCTGCCAGTGCAGAATTAATGAAGCGTGTACAGATTTTAAAGAGTTCCCTTCATCTGCTTGTTATATAGATAGAATTTGTCCTTTGCGTTCTTTAAATTTTTGCAGCTTGTCTTCAAGCTCGAGAAACAAAATGTTAAATCTATTTCAATTACATTTGGAGGAGAGTGACATAGTAAAAAGTACTTTTATTTTTTTAAAGATTTTATTTATTTATTTGACAGAGAGAGAGAGCACACAAGTAGAGAGGCAGGCAGAGGGAGAGGGAGAAGCAGGCTCTCTGCTGAGCAGGGAGCCCGATGCGGGGCTCGATCCCAGGACCCTTGCAATCATGACCTGAGCGGAAGACAGAGGTTTAACCCACTGAGCCACCCAGGCACCCCCATAAAATGTACTTTTAAAGATTGGTTTCGAGAAGACCTGGAGCCATTTGGAGACCTGACCAAACTTTTGGTCAATGGACTACAGATTCAGAGGAAGGTTAATAACAAGAATAAATAAATGAATTTAGAAGAAGATTTGAATCTTGTCTTGATAAACTGGCCTTTAATGAGAACTATAGAGTGAATTATGAAAGCAGGTGATACACATTTGTATGGTTTAAAACCATTACCAAGATTCATAAATAAAATGTCGAGTTGCCTTCAAATCTATATCAAAATTATTATTTTTTCTTTTTTGTACACATTGAGTCAGTCAAAACGAGAAGACTGCTTTCCAAATAAGTGCATTGCTTTGCAGAGCGGGCTTGAGCAGAACATGTATTTTCTCATTTTGATGGATTTTCATTTTCTGCAGAAAAGTAAAATCCAATATTAAGAACAAGAACTATGCAATACTTTTCTTTGAGGAGGAGGCGTTCAGATGTCAAGTTGCCATAATTAAAACGTTCTTCTCTAATGAAGCAGTTTCAGAAATAGTTAACTTAACCCCCAAAACTGAGTTAGAAAAACTCCCCACACTTCTTGGAAGTACATACATGAACCTCAACAATTACGGTAATTACACTGAGCTTTTATTACCGAGAGAGGTTTTTTTTCTTATGTTCCATCCCATTGATCTTGCATACAGAGACCATTGAAACCCCTCTTTGGAAAATGTGTGTAATGGATGCTTGTCAATATTTTCCTGATGGCAGTGCTGGAGACCTCCGGCTTTGTCTCTGCTTTCATCTGCGGGCGCTGGACCTATTTTGTGTGGTCCGATAAAAGAGCCTTGCTTTCATCCCTCAGTTCCGTAATCCTATTTCAGTCAACTTCAACTGTGCTAGTGCAGGGTACTGGGTCCGAGTGTGGTCTGCGTGCAGAAGTGCGCGTTGTTGGGCCCCAGCCAGGCTTACGGAGTCGGAAACCCTGGAGGTGGAACCCAGGAACCTGTCTTGAGCCTTCCAGGCCATGCAGACCCACACGTGTGCAAATTTGAGGACCCCCGTGCTAAGATGTCTGGGTGCACGCAGGAGGCAACGGGAGTGTCAGGAGTGAAACCGAATGACCTGTACCACTGAACCAAATAATACAGTATACATTAATTTAAAAAAAAGAAGAAGAAGAAGAAGAGTGAAACCGAATTCTCCAGGGGTTCGTTGCAAAGAGTGATTTTTCACTGGGGCAGATGGGGTGGGGGTGGGGAGGGGTAGTAGTTTCAGGAAGTGGTTTTTTAATTTTTTCTTTAAAGATTTTATTTATTCGGGGCGCCTGGGTGGCTCAGTGGGTTAAGCCTCTGCCTTCAGCTCAGGTCATGATCTCAGGGTCCTGGGATCGAGCCCCGCATCAGGCTCTCTGCTCAGCAGGGAGCCTGCTTCCCCTTCCGTCTCTGCCTGCCTCTCTGCCTACTTATGCTCTCTCGCTCAAATAAATAAATAACATCTTTTTTTTAAAGATTTTATTTATTCATCTGAGAGAGCATGAGGAGGGGAGGGTCAGAAGGAGAGCCAGACTCTCCGCCGAGCAGGCAGCCTGATGTGGGACTCGATCCTAGGACTCCAGGATCATGACCTGAGCCGAAGGCAGTTGCTTAACCAACGGAACCGCCCAAGCACCCAGGAAGTGGTTTTTTAAACAGGATGAGAGCTCCAGTTTCTGAGGATAATACAGAGATAACCTAATGCTGTGATTTAGGTCTGCTCCCATGGGAAGTTGCTGGTATGCTTTACAAGCAAACTGGGCCCGCTCATCATTTTTCCTCCATCCGAAAGTCCGAGTCTGCCACCCAAGTTTTCAGCTCACAACAGGAAGGCTCGACTTCACGTGTGATGAATTCCTCTTCCATGCAACGTGTGTTTTCTCCCTGGTGGACCATGTGTTGCCCCACTGTGAGCTGCGTTGTTTTCACATTCTTTCTTTCTCTGTGTATTCGAGTGTATGTCAATCTCCCCCTTCTGATACATGCATAAATGACCAGACACGCAGCCCTGACCCAAGCTCATGTGTGTGTGACTTCACATGGTAGGAATGTCCGGGATCTCAGGCTCCTCATCTGTGAAGGGAGGGACTTGGACAGGGGACTCCCGAAGGCCCTCCGTAAGAGTCCACAGACCCTACATGTTTGTACTTGTCTTTCTTTGTTCACTGTATGATTTAGCGTTTTAATTAGATACGATCAATCTTAATACTCTTCAGAATGTTCCTCCCAGAATTAAAAGCTCCTGATGAAATTTCTCTACCCTGCTCCAAACACACAATGTCCTGATTTTTAATTTCACTGCTCGCTTATAAATGATTATATCACACTTGACCATCAAATAATCTGCGAAACCTGTTTGAAAACACTTGCGTAAATCAATGGCATGGGATTTCTTTTCCTTCCAAAGGAGCTTAATTTACATGGACTACAGGAACCTTCTGTGTTGTGAGTGGTTGTTAGCTGAATGCTTTCAATTTTGCTTCTCCCTCTGAGCCTGTATGGGTGCATAAAGACCGAAACGAGGTCATTGCCTTGATATCTTTGTTCTTTTCCTAAGGTGGTATCATGTCACCAAGAACATCAAGGACAGATTCACATCATAGAGTGTAAAATTCTACTCATTCGCTGTTATTTACCAAGTGGATCTTCTTTTTCCGCTTCCTGGTAGTGAGTCTTGGTGTGTGGGATGCAAGCATGGAAAAGCATTTCGCAACCGAGAATCCAACAAGCCATGTCACAGCCCAGTTTTCTTTTTCTCTCTCCTTTTTTTTTTAAAGCTGTATTTATTTATTTATTTATTTGACAGAGACAGAGAGAGAGTGAGAGAGGGAACACAAGCAGGCGGGAGTGGGAGAGGGAGAAGCAGGCTTCCCGGTGAGCAGGGAGCCCAGTGCGGGACTCGATCCCTGGACCCCGAAGGCAGATGCTTAACAACTGAGTCACCCAGGCGCCCCTACTACCCAGTTTTCTCCTTGGATTTCTCTCCTTCGGTGGACCGGTCTCTGCCATCCTGAAATTTCTGGATCTCCGTTTCTGTGAGAACCCCAACGAGATGCGCTCTCGGGGCACTCCTAGGCGTCCACTGGTAAATTGCTGACATTCTTTCCCGCTGAGCTCCGCTGGATTATTTTATTAGTTCATCTCAAATTCCACAGCTGCCACCTGAGCTTTTATGCCGTCGATAAGGCCCCCCGGCTTGGGGGTTGGAGAGATTCTGGTTTGGTCAGGCTATAGTCTGCCTTTTACCAAATGTCTTTGCTAAGAAATGGATAAATCTGTTCTTTTTCTCCTGCTGGCTGTGAAATGACAGGTAACTCCCCCTTGCTCCTTGAAAGCATCGTTTGATGTTTACTTTGTTGGATTTAAAAAATTCATCTTTCCGCGCTCCTTGCCAGGCTGGCTGTACCTCCCATTAGCAACTCTTGCAAAGAATCTGTACTCTGGACAGTGGAAATGACTCAGTGTTCTTCGTTTTGTCTACTTTTCATGACTGTCTCAGGGAGGGGAGCAGATTTTTGTTTTCTCCAGTCTGCTCCATGAATACAGCATAACTGCCCCGTAGGCTAACAGAAGACACATTTGGATTCACATTGATTTTTGCATATTTCTCTCGAGCATCCCTGCTTAAATCGTCAAGGTACAAACTTCAGTCATGGTCCACCATCTAACCAGCTGAACTGGATTCACACAAGCGTTTTCATGCTTTTCCCCCTTATATAAATGTCACTTTAAGGTGGCTTTTTCAAACTTTTCCTGCAAGTTCTCTGGCCTTGTACTTTTGGTATGACAAACAGCCTGGTTTGAAAACAAATCACATACCCGAGAATGAAAGTTATAAGAAAAAAATATTTTTAGGGTAATGTTCAATTCAACATTTTCATATGTTTTGGGCCAAGTGCTTTGAATTGGGATACCTAGAAAACAATAAAAAGAAAAATGATGTTTGATATGTTCTGCCACTGAATAACAAGATTTTTCATTTGCGGTGATGTGAACTTTCCCAGGGAGATGTTCCCTAGATCTGAGACTGATCGTGGTGATTACAGGGTCAGTAGACACTGGCCTTCTGCTCCCACAGGTCAAGCTAATCACATCTGTTCCATCACACAACACACCTCACTCTGGAAATGAATACAAGATAGAGCAGGAGAGAGCTTTTAGTCTTCTCAGCCCTCTCTGTTTGTGAATGATTTGTTTTAAGAGGTAAAATTCCATTTTCAGTGTTCTTCTGAGATAAAATTCAGATAGAAAGCCTGTCCTCAGTGCTTTCACAGTTTATTTGGGTGAAGGTTATTTATGTACGCCTCTTTTTTTTTTTTTTGCTAAAAAATATCACCAAGTTCATTTCTTAGTGAGAAAAGCTGAAATCGGAACTCAGTCCCCTGAAAACGTTCTGTATATGTCCCCTCTAATGGTGGCTCATGTCACAGCGGACGGCCAGCAGATGACACAATTATCTCATCTCTTCTTCTAAGACATGTCAGTGTAAATAGATGTCAGAATACTCACTTGATACAAAAATGTCTTGAGTTCAGCGATATCTCTCCTCAGGAATTCGGCACTTGTGCAAATATTTTGCTCGTAATCGTGATATTTAAAAAAAAGAAAAAGGAAGAATCTGCTCTCTTCTTTCGGCAACCTCACTCTTTTTAAAATATGCTCCGTCTACTTACTCTCATTGAGCTAAACCTATACTATTTGTACGGCTTTGGAGGAGATTTGCAACAGGCCTGAAAAAGATCTGAATTTCTTATTTGGGCTTTTGACAACTCCTACTAAGAATATATTGTCCAGGTTATGGGCTCTGTAGGCTAAAACATCAAAGGGCTTTGCTTAATCAAAATTATGTAAATAGCCTCTTTTAGTCTTTTTATAATTTTGGTTCTGAAAAGGAGATTAAGAAAAAATTTTTCCACATTCTTTTTGGCAACCAGTTTTCTACTTGCTGATAGATACATCCATATTTTCTAAATGTGGCTATCTTTTGACCACATTATGAAAATATTTTTACAAGTTTTCATCAAGTAAGCTCCACGCCCAGGGTGGAGCCCAGTGTGGGGCTTGAACTCACGACCCTGATATCAAGACCTGAGCTGAGATCAAGAGTTAGATGCTTAACCAACTAAGCCCCCCAGGTGCCCCTTTTTGTGACTTCTAAAAATTTTCCCCAAAATTCATTTTCAAATTCCAGGTCAGGAAAAATGTTTTAGACTTAGGGGTTTTTAGAATTTTTTGAGTATGGCTGTGTTTTCCCAACATTGCATTTTTATCCTATGAGATTTTAAATGCCTTTCATTTCAAAAGAAAAGGTTTTTTTCTATTTTTTTTTAAAGTGTGTCCTGGATATGTCTAATGAATAGTCCTTGAAAACAGAATCACCTTATTTATAAATTCAATTCTCTTTCCATTCATACGAGGAACTTTATCCTTCCTCGGGGCATATATTTAATAACCATTAATGAAATCTGAAATTATATATGAGCACTGAGACCCAAATTTGCTACTCATTTTTTTTTTCCAGTGGAAATTTCATAAGGGTTTTGGCATGGGAACACAGGAGACATTTAAGGCAGATGGAATAATACAGTTGGCCACAATGGCTCCAAAGGAATCATAACAGTTTATAATCAATAATTTGCTTACTGGGGAAGACAGTTTTTTCAGCCAACCCAGCACAGAGCCTACCAGTTAGCAGGCCACTGCCACCACTCTACAATTTTGAGACTCCCGTGGATGTTACGTGTAGAAGCTGGGGGGCTCAGCACTCATTTGTTCTGTCTTTTAAGATTTCTGTTTCCACCCTCCCCTCCCCCACTCCATGTCCCATTCCCATTTCCCCTTAATACTGTGAAAGCCATTTGAGCAAAGAGGGGCAACGGGGGCCAGATCCAGCAGGTATCTGCGGAAGGGGACGTGACCTACAGGGGAGAAAGATCCATCCCCGCTGGGTCTAGGTCGGAGACCACCAGACGAGAAGTGACTTGGGGAGCAGGGGAAGGGCAAGACCATTGGAAGTTCAGATGAATTTTGATTGGGCCTGTTAGAGTGAAGTCTTTGCGGGATTTCCTTTTGAAAAGGAAGTGGAGAAAACCGTGGTCGACTCTGAACTCTGAAAGGTGAGGTTAGCAAGAACACTGTCCCCACCTTGGGTGCCAGTTTCGCTGTAGAGAATGAAGAAATCTGGGCAGCCGAAAGGCCGAGGAGGATGGGGTGTGGGCAGTTGTCCTCCAGGTGCTCTCTTGCAGGCTTCTGGGTGGAGGGGCTATCCGGGGAGCAGACTGACAATGCCATCTACTAGATGCGTGGCCTGGGATTTTCTTAGCTGTTTGACATAAGTATTGGGATTATCCTGCCTCCTGTGGGCCAACCTGAGGCACAGAGACTCTGAATTACCGGCCCCAGATCTCCTAGTCTCCAAAAGGCTGGTGGGATTTGATGTCGGCCCTTTGGCTGGGGAATTGACAGTCTTGGTCCCCACGCTATACTCCTTTTTTGGCACTTTTGAGGAAATGCCAAACGTAATATAGGTCTATAATTTCGAGTGTTTGTGGGCAGTAAGCCTGACAATGGCCGTGGATTTGAGAATGTATACGGGGTTACTCAGCAACCAGATCCTGACATTGACGGCCGTGAATTTACGATGGCAGCTCAGACCCAGTGGGAGGTGGAAGCCCATCTGGACAGTGGGAGCTCAAGGAGATCCCGGTAACAAGCAGCTACAGGAAGAGCGTACATGTGCTTGCTAAACATGGAGATGCTTGGGCCCCCTCCTCGGAGCAGTGGAATCAGAACCTCTGGGGTATGATCTAGATCTAGATCGACTTGTAAGTAGCGAGTAAAACACAGCTTCAGAAAAGTCCTCGGCAAAACGGCCAGCTTATCTTCGATCGTCTCTTCCGTCATCTTGACTTGGCCATCCTTGCTGCTGACAGCATTGCCCTTCTTTCTTCAGGGTTGGTGCAAACCGTAATATGCACACCAATAATCCTGTTAAAACGCAGACTGTGACTCAACAGGTCTGGGGTGGGGGGGCCTGAGATTCTGCCTTTTCTCCGAGCTCCCAGATGCCAACGCTGCTGCTCTGTGGACCGACCGCACTTTGAGTAGCGAAGCCCTGGTCTCCTCGGCAGGCCATTCGTTTCTGATGACAGTGTCTCTGCTTGGACCCGTTGTGCCTTCCTCTTCCACATAACGTCCATGATTTATTAGTGTCCTATAGAGACAAAGCTCTTTCTGGTCTAGTCAGACATTGAGGATGGACCCCTGGGATGGAAATTCAGAGAAAGGGGAAAGAGAGATGGGGAAATTGTGGACTGTTAACAGAGGCATTTTGGGCAGTGAAGAGATGCAAAACCCTCCACATTATATAGTGTGGCTGTGCACAAGGATAGCCTTAGAAGCTTCCGGAAATAATCTGCTCTGCAGAAAAGTAACATATGCATGACCCCAGAGCTGACCACAGAGGAGATGTAGGAAGAAGGGACCCTGGAAACGGCAGCAGAAAAGACTCTCTTGCCTTCTGTCAGCACCTGAGTGTGCCTCCCAAGCCCAGTCCCGCAGTACTGATATGCCGCGCCGCACGTTTCTCTGGCACGTTTAATTCATGAGGCTGGAAGTACCAGAGGTCAGACCCTACGGAACTTACAAGCCGCCATCTACTGCACGCTGTGGATGAGGCCGTTCTTCTCTGGGGCAACATCACATATATTTTACACGACCACAAACACATGTATTGATCACCTCGAAACTGGTTTTACATCTCCCCGAACCCTACTTTGTTTTCCATTCATCCACTTTATTACAGCGATTATAGTTCCCACTGGCTTTGAGGGATGGGTTAATTCACAGCAATAAATTACTCAGGTGATAACTACCCAACATTACAATCAATTCATACAAATTAAGAGAAGAGTTGTCTCGGTATAAAGGCATCAATACCTTATAACTATGCCTTTCTTTAGAACTCTGACCTCCTTTTGAGTTTTTCAGGACAGTAAATAAATCTTCAATGCCAGCAATATCGACTTGCGCCATCTTGACTTGCTTGTTGTTTAATTCCAGACTTTGCAAAACACACCTAATAAATCAAAGGTGTATTTTCACGTGTGATTGTTTTCTGTCCCACGGCGGTGGGGGCGGGGGGGCTATAAACTGAACCTAGACCCAGGACACTGAGGCCAGGGCAAAGCAGTTGTCTCTGCCGCTATGGACTCTGTGTCTTTGCATAGTGACAGCCTTCCAGACGCGCGGGAGCCAGGGGAACAACAGGACTGAGGCCAACCTGCTGGGAGAAGCTGGAGCCAGGTGTCACCAGAAATGTATTAGTCCCCGGGCATTGAGATGTTCCTAATGCTTTGGGCCACTAGAATCGCATGAACCATTGCTGTCTCCAGCTCACTGCATGGATCCCAGAAGCTTTAAGAATTGACACCCCTGAAAAAATGTCCCCCTCTTTGCTCTGCAGGATCAGGCCTAATGTTTACAGCTTTGGGTTTTAAAGGAGCATAGGTCGTATGTGAAGAATACTTAGAAGAAGGTGTGTGCTGGTCTTAAATGCATACACATGTCTTCTGATCAAATAACTCTCACAAATTTGGGGTTCAAAAGAAACACTGAATGGGTAATTTCCAGATACACACGACCAGGAAGTTAATGAGATAGGGAGACTTCCATGAAGAAATGAGTTTAAGGCCTAGAGGAAAAAATTTTAAAAACACACGCACACAAAAATGATCATTGATTAGGTAAATGGTAAGGTCTGTCAGCAATAAATTCATAAGCCAAAACAAAGATACATTGAGAGGTGCCCGGCTGGATCAGTTGGATGAGGGTGTGAGTCTTGATCTTGGGGCTCATGAGTTTGAGCCCCACATTGGGCGTAGAGTTTACTAAAACAAATTAACTTTAAAAGAATTTTTTTATTTTATTTATTTGACAGACAGAGATCACAAGTAGACAGAGAAGCAGGCAGAGAGAGAGGAAGGGAAGCAGGCTCCCCGCTGAGCAGAGAGCCCGACGCGGGGCTCAATCCCCGGACCCTGAGATCATGACCTGAGCCGAAGGCAGAGGCTTCAACCCACTGAGCCACCCAGGCGCCCCAAGAATTTTTTTTTTAAGATGCATTGAGATCTCTAAAGACCCAAGAAAATGTTAGTGACTATATCAGTCAAACCAGATAGGCTTCTGAAGAAATAAGAGCATGTGAAATCATGTTCAAAATGGATTTCAGGGGCGCCTGGGTGATTCAGTTGGTTGAGTGACTGTCTTTGGCTCGGGTCATGATCCTGGAGTCCTAGGACTGAGTCCCGCATCGGGCTCCCCGCTCAGTGGAGAGCTTGCTTCTTCCTCTGATGTCTCCCCTCTCATGCTCTCTGTCATTCTCTCTCTCTCAAATAAATAAATAAAAATAAAGTCTTTTTTTAAAATGGATTTCAAAACCCATCAACCGTCATTTTATTTTCTTATTACCCACATCCCTTGCCTTAATTAGGAAAACTTCCACATCGGTGACATGAGGTCACAACGTTGTGAAAGCCAAAGACTTGCTCTCTGTTGACATGCTGTGGATGTTTCTGAGTCCTCTGTCTCCCAGAACGCATACCCCGGCTGCCACCGTATCACCTCTCACGAGTATGTTCATGTTCATTGCCTCCGTCCTCACCTGCTCTGATGGCCTCAGTTCAGAATACCCACGTCCTTCCTCGAGTCTCTCCCCTCGCACATCCACCCTCTGCCCTATCTATAGGCTGACCCGCTAACACCCAGATTGGACACCTAACGTACAAGATCCAGACCCTTCCATGGCTCCCCTCCATCTGCCGGCTGGGTAATCAGTGGCACTGACAGTGTGACCCAAGCCCCTTCTCCCCTCTTTCTGTCACTCCCCCTACCTCAGCAGCTCACGTTAGTTTCTTTTCCTAATTGATGACTTGTCTGTAGAGTAACAGAAAACTTACTATTACCTTTCTGGCTGGCATCAGACTTCTTAGAGAAGTATTTTTAATAGGCTACGTACGGGGGCGCCTGGGTGGCTCAGTGGGTTAAAACCCCTGCCTTCAGCTCAGGTCATGATCCCGGGGTCCTGGGATCAAGCCCCGCATCGGGCTCTCTGCTCGGCAGGGAGCCTGCTTCCTCCTCTCTCTCTGCCTGCCTCTCTGCCTACTTGCGATCTCTGTCAAATAAATAAAGTCTCTTAAAAAACATAATAGGCTACATACGGTAGACAGTGAAATCCAAAATACTGGTTTGAGCAAAAAGAATCTGTTTCTAAACCCCTGGGCATGAGACCAGTGGAAGAATCGGTTTTGTCCCTAAATGGAGGAAGAGAATTACTCTGCCTCATATAGGAAAAATCATTTGGATTCCCAAAGAACTCTGTAATGGTAGAGAGTGTGTGTGGCTAGGAAGATGGTAGCAGGTTGTGGAGTTTTACCAACCAATACCTTCAGAAAAGCGTCCTAAACTCAGGAATGTGAGTTTGAGCGGGTGAATGATTTTGTTGGAATGGAAACCGAATGGGCAGAATTTCATGCAAAAATCAGAGCAGCAATGGTCAAATGGGCTGGATCCAGGAAGCTGAAGAAATTCGGAAGTGGTAACCTGCTAGCCATTCCCAGAAATCTGGGTTTTGTATATGTACAATCCTAAAAGTTGATGGTGGGCATGGCCGTGGGTGTCAGGTCACTCCTCCTAAGATCTCTAGGGACATGATGACCCTCAGCTGCATCTAGATCCTGTCAGAAGAGATTAAGGGGGCTACACCAATATATCTGGAGTTCCAGCCACCGTCCTCCTTGCGTCTTTAGCGCCTCCCAAGCACGCATGCGCTGTCCTGCCACCCTGACTCCATGATAGTTCTCTCTGCTCAGGAACACTTCCCAGCTCTTCTCTGCCTGGTGAACATCAAAGCTCAGAACAAATATGATCTCTCTTGTGTCTCCTTCCGTGGCCTCCTCCGAGACATAAATCCTTGCCTCTTCCTCTGGACTTTCACTGCTCTCTTGGTCCTTGTCTCTGGGTCTGTTTCAGTGACAGACTGTGAACACCAGGATTATGGTTGTGTTTTTCTGCTCTAACCTCAGTGTGAACACACACAAGGTGCTCGGTACATTAGATGATGAACTAACTCTTTGCTTCAACTCTCCCCCACCCCTTTTTATTTTTTTTTTAAGTAATCTCTATGGAGAGCTTGGTTGGCTCAGTCGGTAGAGCACGTGACTCTTCATCTCCAGGTTGTAAGTTCGAACCCCACGTTGGGCATAGAGTTTTTTTTTTTTTAATGTGTGGAAGTGGTCTTCATCACAATGCCAATTCTCCTCTTGCCCTCTAGGAAAATAGTAATCATCCTCTCCTACATTCTCAAGCTCGCTAGAGTTTACACTTGTCAAAAGAGAAGATCTTCTCAGTAGTGCTATAAATGCATAGGGTAACTCCATTTCCACCCTTTGCCAAAGCAATGCTTTGCCTTAAATCTTCAAGTGGCAGAATCAGGGCCAGGACCTGGTCTTTCTAGTGCTTCTGTCCAGCCCTTTACAGTCCGCTGTTTGCATTTAACTTAGTGAAAACCGGGGATTCTTTGCCACTAAGTGTCAGTGCATACGCAGGCTGGAACATCTGCACGGGGTCAACAACTTGTGTCGTGAGTACGGCGGTACGGTATGTGGGGGGGGTCTCCGTTAGTGGGGCCACAACACCAGATCCTCGCTCTGCGATCACGTCCTGTCCCTTTGTCTCTATCCTGGACAGTCCACTTTCCATGGGACTCACTTTACAAGTGGGGTGAAAAGCAGCTGTTCCAATGAACTTCTTCACCCAAATGTGAGAGAGGAGGAATGGTTCATCCCCACTCAAGAGAATAATGTAAATATTTATGAAATGCTCTGCGTCAGGCACCGTGCTAAAGGCTTTACATGTATTTTCTCACCTAGCTGTCACCTAGAGTTTCAGAAGGTGGGATGACCAGGGTGGTCTCGGGGAACTGGGGAACCAGAGCCAGGCATGCAAAGGATCTGGGGAATTTCTTTGTCTCCTCTCTGCATGTCTTTGCTGGTCAATGTCATTCTCTTGCTCGGTAGACCAGCTTTATCCAAGTGATGGAAATGTGATCGCCAAGAGCCCCCGCCAGCTTCACTGCTGGAAAGAAGGGGTCTTGTCCTGAACATATGTGAACCCATACCCTGATGGAGTGCTTAAATTCCCAATGGCAGGATTTTGGTCAGCCGGTGTTTGAGTCATTGCCCAAATGGTTGGACCAATCACTGCAGCCGAGGTGGAGGTCAGTTTGGGGGGTGTTGGTATTCTTCTTTATAACCTCCACAAGAGCCTTCATTGGCTGCGGATTCTCCCAAAAAAACAAGGTGGGGGGAGGTCTGTTACCAGGAGAAAAGACAGAAGTGGTGCTGGGCTGGAAACAAGCATACGTCGGGGTTTCAGTATTATGCTCCTACTCAACACCACGAAGACTCCGAGGCTTTAAGGGGTTTATGTAACTTGCCCAAGGTCACCAGGCAGAAGGATCAGAATTTGGACGCAGGAGAACCAGACCCCAGAGGCTACGCTCTGGACTTGCGGGCTGTGCTGATCATGCAGTTGCAAAATATGTCTACTCTATGGCTATTGAGAGCTAATTAGCTGGTTGGCTCAAGGCCAAAGTCCCTGTCTCCTTTTGATCGGGCTGATCAAGTCAGGAATGGGGGTCGCCTCATTGAGTCCTGATAAATGAACTCACAGGACCCAGGTCTTCTTTCAAAGAAGAGCTATGGGCTAGCAGGTGAGCGAGTAGCAGCGTGACTCAATCCTCATCCCATCCACCTTCGTTACTAGTAGAAAATAACCCAAAGCACACCTTTTCCCACAGGGCGCCTGCAGTACCATCTCAGTAGGAGGAGGGCCTCGGGCTTTCATTTCCCTTTCCAGATCTTCTTACATTTTCCCTAACAAGGCTGCCTTCCTTTTCATTTTTCCCGCAGCAATGGCCCCTGCTGGGCTGAGAGGCAGAGCTGTGGTGGCTGATGTTATCGCCGCTCAGCACCCCTCTCGCCGTTATTAAGTGGTGGCCTGTGTTCACTTGCATGTTCCTTAGCAACCACCATACGTCATGTTTGCGTCTTCCTTCTCCAACCTAGGGGGCAAATTTAGTAAGAAACGAACCCCTGCCGTCTCAGCTTTCTGAGCCACGGAGACCAGAAAACTGACAATGATTGCATTTTCAGGCTCTCAAAATGATGACTGACTGCGTGGGCCAGGGGTGGGGGAGCAGAACCCTTTCCCCGTGTGTTGGCCGTGGCTTTGCAGAGCCCGTGTGAGTCATAGCATGCATAAGCTCATCTTTGGGGAAATTGATTTAAACTGAGATTCTTTCTAAGATCAAACATGTCTACTGCGTTGTAACTCGCTTAAGTGCTAGACATGCATTTAAGGCTAAACATTTCAAAACATGAAGACTGCTTTCTTACAAGTTTCCAGCAATGACGGCTAGTTCCGCTGGCCTCTTCCTTTTCATATGGTGTGCACTCGGTATGGCTCTGTTTGAGGGGAAGCTTTCCCGAGACAGATGCTTAATTTCTTATAAGCGAGCCAAGTGCTTGTTCTCATTCCTTGTACATATGAATAAATAATCCCGCAGTCCCCCCATCCCCGCCCCCGCCCGAAACACAGTTGTTAGGATCCTGGAACACGGAACAAAGACTAGATTTCTTTTGCTCACAAAGCTTGGAATCTTGGCTTTAATTTATATGAATCTGGTTTTATTTGTTTGCTTTTATTTTGCATTTTTAGTGCTGCTGTTTTATATTTGTCCTTGGCTTCTGTGTGCCCCTTCCATCACCACCGCCTCTCCATAGTTCCGTCTCATGTGGGTGTTTGTTCTGTAGTCATGCGGGTCATCCGTACCTGCGCACGTGTGGCAGGGAAGCTGCGGAATCGTTTATCAGACCGTGTTCCCAGCGCAGATGGTGAAAACGGTCACCCGGCCCCAGAGGCAGCCACTGTAAACGCATCCTGTTCCTTCTAAGCCACAGTGGTATTCTGTCTAGACGCAGTCTGTTCTCTAGAACAGATGACTGTAATCGAATATGTCAGTTTGCAGGGAAGACTTGCTTCTAATAAGCTTTTAATTCCAAGTAACAGAATTTAGCGAAATGCAAAGACAGTTCTGTTGTTTAAAGCGAGGCTTTTGGAGTAGACCTTTGGGGCTTGGATGTACTAAACCCGTTGTGTAACCTTTCCCCTTGCACATCATCTGAAAGGACCAGAAAAGTCAAGTTTACCCCCATTTGTTTGACTGCCCCCAGTAGGCTTATCCGTAGACCAGATATTCCAACGCACTTGGTTTTAGTTCATTTGATAGGCTGAAGTTAACACATTAGCCATAGAGACTGCCAAAGTCAACCAATTGTTCCAATGACTGGAGATCTGAAATGCCACAGGGCCACTGATGTGTGGATGGGGACATGCAAATCTCATAGACTTGTGAAGAAAACGCGTCTAATTTTTCTACTGAGAATAATTTGTAATTATTTGAAGAAATCAAGAAGTCAGGGGTAAAGTATCCCGGCCTCTGGATATTTAAGCCACAAGCAATTTGTCTTTCACCATTTGAAGTGTTTTTAAGGTACTAACAAAGAAAAGTCATAATAAGGTATTGTAGCAAATTCCCTTTCTTTGCTCTTTAAGAAAAGTAGAGTTCATTCTGTTGATTGTTAGAAGGGCCAAATTTTACTTTCTGCAGTAAGCGCCTCACGCCTTCGGCAGGTCAATGGTTTAAATACATAGAGAATTTTTTTGTTTTAATGTAGCATGTTTTCATGAAGACCCTTCTTGTTGGTCCTCACCTCCTCAGACTCCTTTATACATCTTCCTACTTTCTGGCCACAATCTTGAATGTCACGTAGAAGGATTACTGTAGCATTAATCTTTGATCCCTATTAAAATGCAATTCTGGAAAAGGGGAGGTAGAATGTGGTAATCTCATCAGTTTTTAGAACTTTCTCTTTGTAGTTTTTGTAACTTTATAACTTTTATGACTTCATTTTTTAAAGATTTTTATGTATTTGAGAGAGAGGGAGAGCATGAGCAGGGGAAGGGACAGAGAGAGAGAGAGAGAGAAACAGACTCCCTGCTGAGCAGGGAACCCCATGTGGGCCTCCATCCCAGGACCCCGGGATCATGGCCTGAGCTGAAGGCAGGCGCTTAACCAACTGAGCCACCCAGGCGCCCCAACTCCCTTTCTTCTTGAGACATGATTTTATTTGATAAGTTGCTCCTGTAGTACAGTGTCTCCCCACCCCCGACAATGGAATCAATCTTTTATTTGGTTTTATTTCATGGTGTTCCTGCTGTAAGCTCAGCAAATTATGAACAATTGTGTCCTTCCCCCAGCGGACAGGCTTGGAAGAACTACCTTTCTCTGAATTCTTAGTAGCTATAAAAGGAACAAAGATTATTTTCAAAGACTGAAACCATTTTTCCACCTAAGAAGAAAAGAATGTATTAGAAAAAAATAAGAAAGCATGTCTTTGCCTGGCCTTGTTATCACTTCCATTAATTCAGGAGTCAGCCAAGAGCCCAAGGCTATTGTCTTGATCTGTACATCCTGTCTGCACACAGATCCTAAGCGTGTAGGTCTCTCACTATTTCAAAACATTTCCAGAATTCCACCATACTTGGACCCTCTTTGTGTTGAAACTGGTAGTCTTAATCTATTTCCAAAGTCTATCTTTTCTCTCCAAATTAAACAACAGTGTCGTGAAAGGCTTCATCTTCTAATAACCTCGCAGCAAAATCCTAGCTTTAAAAGTGCAAGGTTATCTTCTGGGTTTTAGAAATTTGGAAGCATTTAAGCTAAAATAACGTTGACAAAGCACACATACCTCCTTGCGAGATCACAATGAATGTTTTCCCTTTTGGGCGCATTTCCTCCAAGCCAAGCTACTATGCTACCATGCTTGGTTCCACGTGACTGATTTCTGATACTTCTGCCCACTTGTGAAAAATGGTTAGGAATATTTTGATGAGTTGCTTTCACCAGGCTTGAAGATAAGTTACTTTTTAGTGAAATTCTTAGTCTCCTCTTTCAAAATGCCTGATTCTCTTCGAGCAAGCCCACCAAAGTCCGTAAGCCACATCGTAGGTTGACGTGCCCCTCACCACGGAAGGACATGATGCTGACAAGAAGAGGAGGTGGAGGCGTATTCGATGCTAAGAACTTCACGTGTAGGAATTTAATCCTCCCAACGACAAGAATCGAAACCATTGTGAGCTTTTTCACAATGAAATCCTTCGCTGTTCAATGAAGAAAAGATTATCAGAGGCATCCTACTGTCAGAAAGACTAAGGCTAAGAAAGGGCAGAGACTTGTGCGTGGATATGCGGCTGGTCAGTGGTGGGATCTGATTCCAGGTCTCAGTAATGAACCTGTTCGATGCTTCTTTCACCTTTCCGTGAACCGCTGTGAGTTCTATGGGCACAAAGCCCCTCGAGGTCAGTTTCCTTTGTACCATTCATATGGCACTGGGAAAGTCACCTCTGGTGGAGTGACAAAGCATGGAACTTGAAAATGAGGAGCTCCGACTCTGGTCACGGGCTGGGTTTTATCGCTACAACGTCAGTGGTAATTCCTGCCTCCTAGCACTGTTGGGGACATCCCACATGAACACGTCCCCATCCCCAAGTCCTGTGTAAAGTACCACACGAATATAATTTCATATCTGTCCCCATATTGGATTCTCTCCATTTATTTTTCCCTCACATGCTGTATGGCATTCCAGTTCTAAAAATAAGGGGGGAGGTGAAGCGACAGTAGTATGCTTCTAGAATATTTTTAACTTCTGCACCAAAGGCACAGGAGATTCATTTTCAAGTATGCAAGCATTAAAAAAAAAAAGGACGCAGGCACTTGTGGAAACATTTTCTAGATCAATACATCTTCTTGGGTTGCAGTTCGCGGCCCTCTCTGACAGGAGGTCACTGCCCACACGTGAGGCATGAAGGTATTCCAAACAGATGCAGCCTCTCCTCTAAGGTCCAGCTCCCGCTAATTCTTTCCTGAGTTCTAAGACGCCGTGGCTATATGCTCAGAAAAAGAGAGTGTGCATTTTGGGGAGGAGGGGCGGGTGTGGGGATGCGTGTCGCAGTGGTGGGCACTGAGCACCGCATTATATAACGCCCCATTCGGTTTGAATAGGTTTGCTATTTCTCTCTGGCAAGAGTACCCTTTGGTCCAGTTATTGTTTCTAATGTTCTTTCTACATTCTCACTCTTCCAGAAGCATCGCCTCAGCTGTATCCCTCTGCTTGTAACTCCACATTCCACTCAGCCCACGGGCACTTAACCAAGATGTGCTTGAATCTTTCCAGTTCATGCAGTGTCCTGATGTTCTCTGAGAATATTTGGTGGGAAGGCTTAGCTCAGTCAGTTTTATTCCTGCCCATTTCCCATGTTCATTCCTTCCGAAGGCAAGCAGGACGTAGTTCACAAAACCAACGAGACTCCGTGAGAGAGTTTTTCATTGGAATTGGAGGGAAGGCTCTTCAGAATGCACATGGGCCCAGAAAAGTCAGAGTGAAATGGGATGTCACGTCCCACTCACCACTGCTGCAGGAAGGGGGTAACAGAGCTCCTGGACAGGCGATCCGTGCAACCCACACACAGGAACAGGATGTGTGACTGTGAAATTCCATCTCTTATTTCTGTTCTCTTGACCTTCACTCCTCAATATAGCCAACCAACGGACACCCTTCCCAACACATCCCAGGCTCTCTGCTGTTCGAAGAGGTGGGCAGCCTACGCTGAATGCACCCAATCTCGTCTGAAGACACAGACATAATACTTTTTGTCCGAACAAAGCATTGCAATAAAGCAAAACAGAGAAAACAAAAGAAAAAAAAAAGAAACCTGGCACAGTGGGGTGAAAGTTTAGGAAATATTCTGCATTCAGCAGAGAATCGCTACACCATCGGGGGTATATCCTAATATCTGTAATTAACTAAAAGAGATTTTTTAAAAGGGCAGATGAGACAGTGGAATTAGTGAAAAGAAGTTGAGAAAATAACTTATGGGGGGGAAAAGTAGACCTGAAACGAGGGTTTCCAGATCAAATTCAAGATGCCCAATTCAATTTGTATCTCAGAAAAACATATCCGTAATATCAGTACACCCCCAAATACTGCCTCTGTCTCTGCCACTCTGTGGCTCTCTTGCCCCTTCCCACCTTACCCCCCTTTCCAGAGTGTTCTGTCTCTTTCTCCCTCTTTCTGCATGGGATATACTTACCCTAAAAAAAATATTATTACTTCTACTGAAACATTATTTATGGTTTATCTGAAATTCGTATGAAACTAGACGTCTGTATGTGTATTTGCTAAACCTGCTAATTCTGGCTAATGGCCCCACAGACTTCCTGCAGAAAGAAGGTTCCAGACAGAGAGCCCTGATACCAGAGCCATTCTCAGTTGCTTTTCTGCCTGGGTCTTGTTCCTTCCTGGGCAGGGCCTCCCTCTGTTACCCATGGAGATGACATTGACCTTGTGAAAGACAGTGAGAACTGCTAGGGGCGGTTCTGCTTTAGGGTTACAACTTCTGCTTCCAGACTCCAGCCCTCCCCGGCTCCACTGTGGCATTCCTGTCATGCATAGACTCTATTTTTGTTCTGAGCCCTAACCAGGGAAGGAGACGGTAATGCCGCTTGTAAATCACTACAACATTGAGGCCGGGCCCCTGACATCTATGCCTGCGCAAGATCAGGACTGCCTGGCCTTTGGAGACGAGAGGCACCCCCAAGCCCTTCTGAGATGGGCATTTCCAGACAGCAGCAGCCCCAGAGAGAGAGCACAGGGGCGTCCGACCACTCCCGGGGTGTTGCCCTGGCTTAGCCGCCTTCGCTGTCCATCGCCACGCACAGCCCCCAGCCCTGCTCCTCTTCTCTCCCTCCCTTCATCCCTGCCAACCGCACCTCTTCTCCCCTTGACTTTCCCATCTCACCCTTCCTTTAAGGGTGCCCTTTCTCTCCATCCCTACCCCTGTGTGAGTTCTGTCTCTCACTAGGTCGTTCCCGTCTGTTTCTGCGCCGGTGCACCCCTCCCCTCCCATCCTAGCAGCCTTTTCTCCATCTGTCGCACGCCCCCTCCCTCCCCTCCGTGACTCCTCTTCTCCTCCCTTTTTCCTTCCCATCCTGCCCCTCTTCTTCCTTTGTCCCTAGCCCCCACTCGCTCCCACTCTGTCTTCTCTTCCCGCCTTTCCCGGCCCTGTCACGCATGGCGATCGGTGCCACACCACAGGGGTGGCATCTGTGAGACCGTGGCAGGCACTTCCTGCGGTATTTGTCCTTCCGGCTTTGCCCCTGGCCTCAGTGACACATTCATTCGGACGGGGTTGGCCCCAATCTACACACCAGACCTGCTCAGGTGGGCGGCAGGACCCGTCCAGAGGACGGACTTACTGAGACAAAGTACAGGCTTTTCTAGCCCGGGGTCGTGGATGGGGCCTCCTTCCCGAGGGCCTTGTGGTGTGTGTGTGTCTGCGGCGTTTGAAACCAGTTCAGCAAGAATTCTGAGAAAATCTGTCAAATCACTCTTATCCTTGGAGCTTATGTTTGTTCCTAAGCATATTTTTGAAGGGATCAAAATAAGGTTTTCTTAAGCTCTTTCCAAGTTCTTTGTTGAGAATGAAAAGCAATATTCTAAGACTCTTTATTTCCCAAATCTGGAGGGGAAGTGCAGACTATTTCGAAATAAGAACATGCCTATATATTTGTCTGAGAGTGAACACACACACACACATGCACACACACACACACACAGTGTCAATACAATAACTCTATACATGTATTTCCTTCCAAATATACTTTGCATATTTAAACTGTATCTGAACGTGAACCTGCCACGCACATATACACACAAATCCTCTAAAGCCTGCGGGTCTATATAAGTCCTTGGTTATAGAAGAAGACTGTTAGGATGACATCATGGACCATGGTTAGGGATGAAAGAATGAGGAATTTGGGGTTTCTGATTTTATTCAAAGATACTGGGCCGCGTCTTCGTTTAAGTTGAAGTTTAAACGAAGTCTAAGCACTTTCATAAAAAAAAGAAACCTTAAGTAGCTCTCACCAGTAAGTGTAAAAGGAAAGGAGCCCCTGCTCAAAGAAGCCTTTGATAGCAGGGAAAGGACGGCCCCCGTGGCAGAAGCGAAGCTCAGAATTCGGAAGTTTGGCATTCTGCTCATGAATGGACTCAGTCCACAGGCCAGTGTCTCTTCTGCTTGCTGCCTCATGTCCAGGGGCTGAAGACAGCCTGGTGGCCTTGAGAACCACACGCCATCACCCTCATCAAACCCAAACACGTGTGAACAGCGGTCTTCGGTTCCCTTTCGCGGGAGGGGTTTGGAGTTGGAGTCTTGAATTTAAAATGAAAAAAACGGCTTTCAAACATCATGTTCAAAATATCTCTCTGCTTGTTCCAAAGAAACACTCAACAGTAGAGTCCTTGTGGAGTGTTGCTTTCAAAATAAGCCCTGTCCCCTCCCGCAGCCCCTCAAAAGACCCTCTGATTTCAGACTCGGTGTGAGAATAGTCATTAGCGCACACACAACAATTTTAGATGAAAGGTATCACAGCTACCCCTTAACAACTGATTTTAATTAATTTATAATATTTACTCCATGGTAGAGGTTAGGAAGGCATTGTAAGGCGAAAAACCCTGGCAATGTCCCTTTCTCCAGAATCATAATGTAGAGACTTATGGGCAGGAATTCCTTATCTTTAAAAGGCAGAATGTTTTGAAGTTTGAAGAATAAGTTTAAGCAGAACTTCAACCCCATACACACCCCTACATGAAAGGTAACAAAAATTCTCCAGCCTTATTCATAGAAAACAGATAGTAATATGTGGACAATATTGGATCTTCCAAGCCATAATCACGGTCCATCTCTGCATTTGCTTCTGCCTTTTCAAATTTTTCTCAACATTAGTTTATAGTTTTCAGTCTAGGCTTACAGATCGTTAGGTTAAATCGCTCCCCCAGTATTTTTTCCTACTGTAATTATATAACAAGACAGTTGATTTTTTAAAAGACAATTTTATATTAATCTTGCATTCTGTAACACTGTTGAATGTCATTGTTAGTCTGGGCAGTCGTTTTGTAGATGGCTAAGCATTTTTCACATAAACTGTCATGAAATTTTTGCAAAAGGAGAGGTTTACTTCCTTTTAAATCGTTATAGCCCTTATTTACCTTTTTCATTTTATTGCCCTTGCTGTACTATCCAATACGATGTTGAGTATCACTGGTTAGGGCAGACACCCTTGCCTTGTTGCTGATCTCGGGGAAAGTGTTCACACTCTCACCGTGAAGTATGATGTAGTTTTCCATAGATGCTCTTCATGAGCTTGATAAAATTGCTTTCAATTCCCAATTTATAGAGAGTGGGGGGGGCGCCTGGGTGGCTCGGCAGGTTAAGCCTCTGTCTTTGGCTCAGGTCAGGATCAGGTCCTGGGATCGAGCCCTGCATCGGGCTCTCTGCTCAGCAGGGAGCCTGCTCCCCCCCACCCCTCTGCCTGCCTCTCTGCCTACTTGTGATCTCTGTCTGTCAAATAAATAAATAAAATCTTTTAAAAAATTAATAGGGAGTATGATAGCATTGAATGGATGTTGAATTTTATAAAATACCTTTTCTGCCTTTAATGAAGTGATTGTCTGGCTTGACTCCTTTTCACTCTTCATGTGGAAAATTATATTGGCTGATGAGTTTTGAATGTTAAGCCAACCCTGTATTCCTGGTCAGGATATATTCCGCTTCTTACATGTTGCTGGACTTGATCTAACATTTAGTTTAACACTTCCATGTCTATCTTTGTGAGGGATCCTGATTTGTGATCTTCTTTGCTTAGACTGTATCTGCTTCATCAGATTTTGTTATCAGATTTATGCCAGATCCATAACATGACTTGGGCAAACATTTCCCCCTCCTCTGTCTTCTGAAAGATTTGCACAAAATTGGCAGTGTTT
This sequence comes from Lontra canadensis, assembly GCF_010015895.1. Lineage (NCBI taxonomy): Eukaryota > Metazoa > Chordata > Mammalia > Carnivora > Mustelidae > Lontra > Lontra canadensis. The sequence continues at coordinate 4,422,299 of NW_022631062.1, forward strand.
TTTCTTCTTTCAATGTAGGGTAAAACCCCCTGGGTCTGGTGTTTTCTTTTGGGGAAGGATTTTCATTTCGATTCAATTTCCTTAAGAGACTTAAGATTAATAAGATTTTCCATTTTACCTCATGTCCATTTTGGTAATGTTTTTCTACAAATATGTGCCTTCTAACTAACTTGTTGAAGTCATTGGTATTAAACTGTAGTAGTAGCTTATTTCTCTAATACCTGCAAAATGTGTTATATCCTGATATAGGTGATTCATATTTTCTCTCTTCTTCCTTGCATGGTACTTACTGCCAAGAGTTTGTTGATTTTATTAATAAATTCAAAGAATCCACTTTTGGCTTTGTTAAGTGCCTACTATTTATTTGCTTTCGATCTCATTGTTTAGTGTTTTGCTCTTTATTTTTCCTTCCTTCTATTACCTTTGGGTTTAATTTGCTCTTTTTTGTTCTAGCTACCTGGGGTGTATACTTAGAATGTTGATTTTGAACTTTTCTTTTTTATAAACATTTAACTCTACAAATTTCCCTCTAAGCAGTGTTTTGGTTGCATCTCACAAATTTTGATATATTGAGCTTTCTTTTTCTTTCAGTTCAAATGATTTTCTAATTTTTCTTGCAATTGCTTCTTTTAACGTGTGAATTATGTAGCGGTATGTTGTTTACTTTTCAAATATTTGAGGCTCTTTAAAAGACCTGATTTTTTTTTCTTTCATTGCTTTGTCTGTCACTTAAAAGGAGATAAACACATCTGCAACTATAAGCATGAATTAGTCTTTTTCTTCTTGGTTTTTTTTTTAGATTTGTTTATTTATTTATTTGACAGAGAGAGAGAAAGAGAAGGAACACAAGCAGGGGGAAAGGGAGAAGCAGGCTTCCTGTGGAGCAAGGAGCCTGATGTGGGGCTCGATTCCAGGACCCTAGGATCATGACCTGAGCCGAAGGCAGACACTTAACGACTGAGCCACTTAGGAACCCCAGTCTTTTTCTTCTTTAGTCCTGGCAGATTTTTTTCATTTGCTTAAAGCTCTGTGATTAAGTACATACACGTTTATTATTGATATGTCATCCTGATAACCTGCCCTCTTGTCATCATGAAGTGTTCCTATTTGTCTCTGGTGACATTCATTGGCTGTCGTACCTGATATTAATACAACCCTGCCAGCTTTTTTATGTTGAGTATTTGCACGATGTTTCTTTTCTATCTTTTTGCATTTAGCCTACTTGTGTTTTTATATATTTTTAAAGATTTTATTTATTTATTTGACAGAGAGAGATCACAAGTAGGCAGAGAGGCAGGCAGAGAGGGGGGTGGAAGCAGGCTGCCTGCTGAGCAGAGAGCCCAATGCAGGGCTCGATCCCAGGACCCTGAGATCATGACCCAAGCCAAAGGCAGAGGCTTTAACCCACTGAGCCACCCAGGCACCCCTGTGTTTTTATATTTAAAGTTGATCTCTTTTACACAGCATTTAGTTAATTCTTTGTTTTTTAACCCTTCTTGACACTCTGCCTTTTAACTGGAGTGCTTGGTCCCTTTATATTTAATACAACTATTGGCATTGTTAAGGTTGGGTCTACTATCTAGCTATTTATTTTCTATTTGTTCCCTCTGTTTTAGATGCTCTCTTAGGCCTTTATTGCCTTCTTTTGAGACTAGCAGAATCGTCACTAATAACTCCAAATATTTTTTCATCTCAAATATTTTCAGGAATTAAACCCAGTGTTTTTTTCTGTGTACCTGCACACTTGAGATATCACATAAGTCAAAATTATGTTAATCATATATAGGTAACACAAATTTCAGCGTTAAAGGCCAGTCATTGTAATGGAGTAATTATTATTTAGATTTTATCCAGATTTAAATTATCTAGATTCCAGTGAGATATGATTTCTTCTCTCAAGCATCTGACCTAAAAGGTTGTGTGGTTGGTTTGTTGGTTGGTTGGTTGGAAACGTTTTCAGTGTCATAGATCTGGGCATTATATGCTTTGATGTGATGCTTTTTTCTTGTAAAAGCAAAGTAACTTGAGATTAGAGCTCAAGTTTTATTCCTGTATAGTTCCATTTCCTCATATTCCTGCCGTGTGTAAAACATGTAATTTAAATATTTAAAAATCCGGTGTCAAGGTTTGCATTCAAATCTGCACTCTACCCGCATAACAAATATACACTGGGCCAGTTGTATTACATTCTGTTAAATGTAAAAGATAAGATTTTTGAAAACCTTTGGAAACACCTTGAGTCTCTAAAGTGTCATTTCTAGAAATAAAAGAATTCTCACTGTGCAATCTATTTTGATCATTTTAAAGAGTTCGTGTCCAAGTTCTACAACGTTTAGAGCAAGTTGTATCTTGAAACTAGTAGCTTGAAATGAACAGCTGAGTGATTTAGAAAAAAGTCCATTGTTTTATTAATAATCCCAGGTACTGTTTCACAAGCTGGGCTGGGAGAGCATGTGGATGAGGCTTCATTATGACCCTCACGAACAGGATCTCCACTTGCAAACTTTAGAAGTTGAACACTTGGTTTTTAAGTGAAAATGATTTTCTTTCCTTTTCAGAAACTCACAGGATGACCTCTGTTTGGAAGGACACAATGATTGCTTTAATTTTTTTTTCTGGTTTATTTTCCCTTTCTACTCCTGACTTCAGGAAGGATTAGCATCCAGTAGCTAAGGTTTAAGAATGTACTGTTGATCTGCCCAGGCAGACGTGGTTTTGGAATTTAATTCAGTCAGCCCCTGCTTTAGCCAGACAAAGAGAGAGGAAGGTGATAGCATGCCCAGTGCTTGTTGTTGTTGGAAACGTGACCCTCCACTTTTGAAGGGTTCCCAGTGTGTGTGCAGCAGCGAGCCTCTAGGACACAGGAGAGCAGTCAGCGAGGACAGTAAGTGAACGTGGATGACAGAAGTGTCTGTGCCACTCATTCATTAGGGACTCACAAAGGGGCATAGAAATTCTGGGCTTTTGTGGAGATGGAGAGCTTCATATCAAATGTCTGCCGGGCAATTTAATTACATGGGCATGGTAGGAATGACACAGTGGCTACATTAATAAACTGAGGCATTAAAGAATAATAGCCCAGTTATTGCTGAATTATGGGAAACATGCTGCCTATTCATTCCTGGTGATATTAGAAGGCAGGAGGAGGGGGCTTCCTACGTTGCACTCACAATGCATAAAGAAACAGTTTCTTGCCTCTCCAGACCTGTGGAAAACCTGGTACGGGGGAAGGTCCAAAGTCGCACCCAATAGCATAAATCTTGCTTTGTTTGAGATGCTTAAAATATCATAAGCTAAGTCTGTTTTTATGGCGCTAAATAAAACTGACTCGAGCCAGACACGATAATGAGCACGTCCTGCGCAGACATCTCCCCACAGCCTTTCCAGCAGCTCGCAGGCCTGATAATTCCCATCCGTTGTCTGGGGCCTCTTGGTAATGGAATCCGTTTTATATCATCAGAGGCTACCAGGTTGGTAGCCTAAAAGAAGTAGCCTGTTATTTAATGGAAACTAAAATAATTTTTCATCTTCACTCATCCCTTCCGGCCGACTGGAAGCAAATGCCGTTTTCCCTTCCGTAGGAGTGGGTGAAAGGAACACACGTTTCATCTCATATCAGTTTGCAAGAAGCATTTATTGAACTGGGCCAACCCTGTTCCAAGAACCAGGATGTGGAAGTCAGAGGGAGAGATGGAGAAGATGCAGTCCCTGATTTCAGATTTCAACAGAGGAATCCGTAGCTTAGCAGCCAGCCATCTACTCCCATTTAACCCATGATTTCTCTGCCCGCCTCTCATGGTTGTCATCCTGTGGTCAGAGTTTCTCCATGGGGTTAAAAAAAAAATATATATATATATATATATATATATACACACACATATATATATATATATATCTCCCTGGGTTTAAAATATATATATATATATATATATATATATATATATATATATATATGGCTTTTAAAGATCCATTGCACCTCTAAGATTCTTTGAGCCCCTAAATTCTGAAAAATTTATTCCAAGGAGATAATAAACCTTTCACTCGCCCAGAAACTCACCCAGAGAATGGCCCAAAGAGTCACTGTTCAGTAATACAAATTCTATTTCTTGCTTTGGGGATTTCAGGAGAAACTTTTCAAAATTCAAACATGAACAAGTCAAGTACTAGAATTTGAGGGAGGCGGTGGCTTATTTCCTTCCACAAACTAGACAAAACTAGAAACTAGAAAGGAAACTAGACTAAACTAGAAACCAAGCTAAAGTGGTGTGATTCCGGACCAAATAACAAAGTTGAAGCGTCTGTGCTAACACGCAAGCAAGTAGCCCATTTCCCAGGGGAGGCAGACCCCGGTCACGTTCACGGATGCGCCCCCTCCCCCACGATATTTCCTTCAATCGGTGCTTCTCACATTGAGCACACAACAGAATCCCATGGAAGGTGTGCTAAAACACAGATTGCTGGGACCTCGCCTCTGAGTTCCGACTCAGGAGGGCTGAGATGGAGCCTGAGAATCCGCATTTCTAGCCATCTCCCCCACCCGCACCCCATGCTGCTGCTGCTGGTCCAGGGACCACACTTTTAGAAACCCCGCTTTAAACACAACAACGATGCTCTCAAGTCTTCAAAGCAGTTGCAAAATCCCCTCTGCTTTAGCAGAACGAAGACAGAATTTCGCCGACTGTGGTTCTCCACATGGCTCTGATGAGCCATCCTTCATAATTCAAAAGGCAGAGTTTAAAAATACTAACAATGAAATAGAAACAGCATGAGCCCTCGTCCCGCCACATAACAGAGACATTACATAAATGGAGATCTGATTGCATGTTCAGTTCTTTGCTCTGGCTCTTCTGAGCATTCCACTGGGATCAAGACCATGGTTGTGGAACATTCGCTAATTGTAGCCCCTCCCAGTCCCACTTGGGGATACACTACAGGCACAAAAGAGGAATCCAGCCACTCCCAACTGGTTCCTGGGAACTCACAAGCTTCAGAAAGGCTTTAGTCAGCAGTTTGTGGCTCCTTGGCCCACACGAACCACAGTTTGGCCACCAAAAATGTAGGTCAGTGAGTTGCCAGGATGCCGAAGTTGAGTGGTGGTTATGAGGACCAGAAGGCACAAGTTGGAAAAATGTGATGCTGGCACAGTTCTTAAGCCGGGAAATGAGGGCAGAGGTCAACTCTGCTGTTCTTGGGTCTGGTTCGGTTATGCCACCCCTTTCTGAAGCCAATTGCTGCTTACCCAATTTTACTTTTCTCTCGTAAATTCTGCCAGACAGTGGTTTCAACCAACCAGGCTTGGCCATTGAAGTTTAGTCAAATGCATCTTTATTCTTAGAGAAAAAGCACACTCAACTGAACTTTATATTACGGACTTCGATCTTAACCTGAGCCATAAAACTCGTAGTGTTAGAAATGCCTCCTTGCCGGTTTTAATTTTGTCACAAAGTTCAAGTAAATAATTTGATGTAAATGTTTCCTGGTTTTCCCTCACAGGAAATTAGAGTCATAGCTCCTTAAAAGAATACGAGATTTGTATTAATTGTATTATTGACTTGTAAGAAATGGCAAGTGTTGCTTAAATGATAGCCAGAGAGTGTCTCCTTGGTGGTTCGGGTTTAAATATGTAGTGAGAAATCAGGCTTAGATAAGACCAGGCTAAAAGAAAAATTTTCAAAACATGTAATTTATCATATACCTTGCTTACATAGCTTTATCCACAGTCGGAGACTTAAAAACACATAGCGAATTTTTTTTAAAACCTCTACCTTGTTGCATTAAAAATTTAAAAAGCACTGGGCTCCTGGGTGGGGCAGTTGGCTGAGCTTCCGACTGTGGGTCTTAGCTCAGGTCATGAGATCGATCCCTGCATCAGGCTCTGCACTCAGCATGAAGTCTGTTTGAAACTCTCTCCATATGCGCCTTCTGCTCATTCATTGTCTCTCTCTCTCTCAAATAAATAAATAATCTTAAAAAGAATTAAGGAGGTGAAGTCCTAGAAATATAGAACAGATTAAGCGTCACTATGAGGTGGGGCCGTGGCTGGCTCAGCAGAATGTGTGACTCTTAATCTCTGGATCATGAGCTCAACCCAACCCAACCCAACCTCACGTTGGGTGTTGAGATTACTTAAAAAAAAAAAAAAAAAAGAGTAACTATGAGATGGTGCAGAAAAGAAAAATAATCTTTGGGTTCTCTGCAAAGTTCATCAGCTGTATATGTCTTTTGTACAATACATTCTTTTTCTAAGGATATTGACCCTAATTGTGGCGTGTGGTGATGTCCATTAAAGTAACAAGATTTTTTTAAATAACTCTTAATATTGAATATGCAACATGTGGCCAATATATCTTAAAAACAATTTTTTAAAAATGGCTACATGCAGCTTTATCCCTACTGAGTAGAATACATTTATAATTTTTATATCAGATCTTAGAGAATACTACCGTATTCTCTTTGCTGTCCTCGAAACCAAATCTCTCTCAAGCAGTGTGCTTGCTGAGGAGGCACTTGTGCAGGTCGAGAGAGGCAATCTGAACCTTTGGGTACAACAACTTACAGCCTTCGTGCCTGCTTTTATTCATCGAGCTTTCCCAGGGCCCTGAAGTGGACACAGTTGGATTTCTAGATAGGGGTTTGGCGCCCTCGGTGTCATGGCGACATCTCCGTTGGAAAAAGAGTGCTGCTTATTGTGTACTGAGATGATAGGATTGGCCCTCCTTGGGGGAGGAGGGTGTGAGGGGGAAGGGCAGTGTTCCCTGAATCGCTTACTCAGTGCCACGGCTTCTGAGCTCACCACCATTGTGTCATAGCCACGAGGCCACAACCTAAGGGAGCAACCCCCTTAACAAATGAAGCCCCCACTGGTTTCCTCTGACATCTCCAAGCTTGCTGAGCAGCACACAGATTGAGCCCGTCCCCTGTGTTTTTTTTTTTTTAATTAAAACTATTTTCTCTAAAAAAAAAAAAAAAAGAAAGAAAGAAAGAAACAACCTATTTTCTCTACAGAAGACCACCCTTTATGAGTAAAAGGGCATAGGAATCCTATGATTAAAACTCCAAAGTCAGCTAAGCTGACTAAGAGAAACAGCCAAACCATGAAGTGGACCAGATGGCGGAAAGGAAAAGCTCCTCTATTTTCTTTGTTTTTGGATTTTCCTGCAGAGAAATAAGTCCTGAAGAGTCTATTTGAAAGTCCCAGCTCAAGTGACACCCCATTCATGAGGCATTTCAGGCTTTCTCAGCCAGAAATGATTCCCCATCATCCTCGGAACTACAGAGCACCCAGGCCTCGCTTATGGCATTATTCTATCGGGCGGCGTGTTCTCATCGTCTCCGTCCGCGTCTTGGTGCCGTTCTTAGGCTCTGAGCTCCTCCAGCATCAGCACCGCGCCTCGGACAGCTCTGTGTTTCCAGGAAGGCAGCCCCTTACCCTGACAGTGCTCAGAACCGCACTCCGAATAAGCATACGTATGGGCAGGGCTACCTAATTTACGGAGCCTGGTGCAAAATGAGAACGTGGGACCCTAAAAATTACCAAGGGGGCTTCTGGGTGGCTCATTTGGTTAGCGTCTGCCTTCGGCTCAGGTCATGATCCCTGGGTCCTGGGATTGAGCCCCGCATCGGGCTCTCTGCTCTGCGGGGAGCCTGTTTCCTCTTCTCTCTCTGCCTGCCTCTCTGCTTACTTGTGCTCTCTGTCAAATAAATAAATAAAATATTTTTTAAAAATTACCAAGGGGGCCTCTGTGTGGCTCAGTTGGTTAGGCGTCTGCCTTTGACTCGGGTCGTGATCCCGCAGTCCTGGGATCGAGCCCCGCGTTGGGCTCCCTGCTCAGCACAGAGCCTGCTTCTCCCTCTCCTGCTCCCCGTGCTTCTGCGTGCTCTCTCTGTGTCATGCAAATAAAATCTTTAAAAAAAAATAAAAATAAAAATTACTACGAATTTCAAGATGGCACCAGCAGAGCATGAAGCCAGGCTCGGGGCCCTTCGGAGTCTGGGCCCCGGTGAGACTACATGCTTGCACACCCGTGAAGCCCGCCTCACGGGTCTGTCAGTGAGTGAATGAATTCAACCGTCATTCACTGAACCAACCAGAGCCATGGTTTCTGTTGTCTAATCAGGACTCGGGCTTAAAAAAGAGCCACAAGAGACAAAAAACACACTAGCCAGGAGGCGCCTGGCCGGCCTGGTTGGGAAGGCATATGACTCTGGATCTCAGGGCTGTGAGTTCAAGCCCCATGTTGGGTGTAGAGATTACTGAAATAAATGAGACTTAAAAAAAAAATCCCATACACATATATACTAGCCAGGAGACAAGTTTTTTTGGACTCCTTGAGGCAATGATATCTTGTCTCTTTTACTAATTACTTTTATTCAAATAACTGTTTCCTTAATATCTCATAGGTGAGTAGACACCCTTGAAGATGGTCCAGCTTTTTTCCAAAAGCTCTATAGCACGCAGTGCATGTCCATGGTCTCCTTTTCCTGCCCTTTGGTTATTTTTAGCTGGTTTAAGTTAGGGATAGTTCTTTTTTTTTTTTTAATTGCCTTAGAAATATGGGAAACCATTGCATGTCCTTTTTTTGGTAAAGATTTTATTATTTATTATTTGACAGAGAGAGACAGCAAGAGAGGGAACACAAGCAGGGGGAGGAGAGGGAGAACAGGCTTCCCACTGAGCAGGGAGCCCAATGCGGGCCTCTATCCCAGGACCCCGGGATCATGACCTGAGCTGAAGACAGACACTCAATGACTGAGCCACCCAGGTGCCCCTAATTTGGGGATAATTTAAATATTTCAACCATTCATCCAGAACTGCAAAATGAGATAAAGAAACTACACCCTTAACAAAACACCATTTTCCCGAACTTTCTCAAATGATTTTTTTCAAACCACTCTTTGGCCTTCCGATTTCTAAGAAGCCTGAGGATGCAAATGTGACGTGTGCTTTCTGTGACAGATTCCTTTTATGATTTTACTAGCGCGATAACCGAGGGCCGCGTCCTTCATTCTTGAGTGAGGCTTGTTTATGCAAGTATGAGTGAGGGGAGTTCTACAAAAGGAAAATGGGAGAGCAAAGTCCGCCGTGGAAGAATTCAGCCGCTAGAAATGTGGTCTTGTCCAGATAGTGAGAAAATAATTGTCTCCAGGTTTGATGAAGGGTTTATGGCGCTAACATTTTAGGATGAAATACAGCTGGTTTCAAATTCCACTGTCAACTCAGAATCGAGCTAATTTCATGTGGTTTGGGGTTTTGCAACTACTTTTTTGCAGAGCCTTCTCAGGACGTTTTGTTCCAGAAACACCCTTGAGCCAAAAATAAAAAAATAAAATGAGATTTTACTTCGGACCCAACGGAAACCCTCCTGGGTAGCACTTCTGACTTTTCCCAGCAGAGGGCACTATTACACCTCCTTCCGTTCCTGAGGTCCCACCCCCCACCCCCCACCCCCCACCCCCAATTTCAGCAAACCCCTCAAAGACGTTCTTTAGATCCTCAACCTGGACACACAATCTCTCTGATAAGGGAATGGGGGGGAACCAGCAAGAAAAAGACAGTGATACTTTACAGAAGCAGCAGCTTCTGCAGTGCTAACGGACCCCGGGTGTCAGAAGTTGCTGCCAGGTTTCTCCTTGGGAAACTTAATTCAAAGACAGGATTCGGGCTGGGTTTCTGACTGCCTAGCCTCCCTTTGTTCCCGTCTACTTCCTGAGCTAGATCTCCCATCATCTCAGAAGTTCCTTTTCTGCTTAAATAAATAAAGAAATCATTGATTAAAACTAGCATGATAATAAAAATTTCAGTTTTCCTCTTGAGGGCGAATATTCATTAACCTTGCAGCTCCAAGAACGTCCAGATATTTTTGCTGCTTTCCGGGCCACTTTGGTAGAGGGAGAACAATCGACTTAATCCTTAATTCCTGTTTGTCTTCGATTTTTGTGTTCCCCTATTGGAATTGTCATTTGTGCCCTATTAAAGATTCATCATCTCCAGCTGATTAATAATAAATAAGGGGTCTCATATCATCCATACTTAAGGGATCGAGAATTCAAGTTCACATGCATTTATATAATTTGCTTATATATATATATATATTTATATTTATATATTATATACATAATTTGCTTTCTGTTTGCACTAAGAACATGTACTTTGGTGGGTTAAGCCGGGCGGGGTGGGGGAGATCCTTTTACATGGCAAAAGAAAACATTAGAACTACAAGGAGGGTTTGAGAAATGTATACCCTCTGTCTCCCAGCTCTGCACAAGAAGCATCAGTTATGGATGTGATTTTTATGCAGCAATTCGCTTATTTTTAAAATTACACTTGCCCTAGGATAACATCAAAAGGTTTCTTCTAACCACACGTTTACTCAGACTTCTAAAGAGATGGCCAAGGAACTGTGTGGGTGGCAATTTGGAAATATTTCTGTGCATAATCCTTCACATAGCGAGCCTGTGGTCCAAAAGAAAGTATTCTGTTTTGAGTGCAAAACTGCTGATTTGGCCTGAATTTTCAGAAAGGTATGTTTTTAGATTTAATCCCCTTCTCCCAAGAAAACAACTGTTGTTCTTGCCAGCGCCATACATTAAGGAAGTCTGTGGCCCCCACGATCTTTACGTTGCGGAGTTGAACTTTGGGTGAGGGGAAATTTGATCCTGTGTTTGGGGCACAGAATGACCGTGGAAAATATCTGTTGATTGACGACGCTGCTGAAACATTAGCAAAGAACACTATCTCTTTAGGTCTGATAATCCAGAAACCCAGAAAATGATACTTCATACAAATTTGTGTGAGTTGGAGACATAAAGCTGTTACAGCTGTTACGTTGGTGGCGTTGGGCAAATGACTCCTGAACTCACCCTACAGAAAGCTGTCCTACACTTCTGACCACGGAGACATTCACCTATTGGAGCGCACATGTACGGCCAGAAAACGTCTCGTTTAACTCAAGCACAGCTCGTCCCACCTAACTTCGTTTTGGAGAAAAGGCCAACTTTCTAATGCATCCCGATTGGATTATTCCTTTCAAACTTGTGATAGGTACAGTACCGGGAACAGAATATTATGTCCTGATGAGAACAAAATGAGAATAATAACGTACTGTTTTGAAATCGTCGTGTTTTAATGATAGAATTTTGTTTTGTTTAAACAAAGCTCGGCATTCTCTATATTATCACTGACTGCTTGGGTAATTATTTTTTCCCCTTTGTCTGATGATATTGTTCCCTTATGTTAACATCTTGGCAGGCTCCTTGGATGTAAGATCTTTTCAAGCCCTACCAGACATGGCCTCATTTCCATTCCCTCTTCATTATGTTCGGAGCCTTATAAACGAGGCTATTGGCCAGTGATGTGTGACTGACTTTTATCCATGGCTATCGGGAATCACGAGCTACAGTTAAACAAGCAATGGCATGAATACAATGGAAACAAAACCATGTCAGAGTGTTCTAGATCTGATGAACAAAAATCGATCGCTCACAGATTTTCCAGAGGCCGAGCTGATTCCACACAGGTTCAGCAACTGTCAAAGATGAATGTGAATTTCTTCTTTAGAGGAGGAATTCCAGACTCGGCCGCAAAGGCCCTCGGAGCTGTGTAGATCTCCCGCTCGACGGCCACATGACTTCCATTGAACTTGACCCAGGGCTTTGCTTGAAGCTGCGCCCCAGGAAGGCTTGCTTCTTCCCCAGGGCCGGGGCTGCCGGCCTGCCAAGGAACATTGCCCCTTGCGTGCATGCCCGAGCCTGGACGAGAGAGGAGGCTCTCCCTCGCCCTTGAATTGTATTTTCATTTTCTTTTAAGAGTGGTCCTTTCAAATTGCAAAGAGAAAGCATCTTGCAATGGCGTATGTGAAACGGAACGCTGCCAGCGCGCACGATTCCAAGTGCTGTGAGTCCAGGAGTGCCCTGGGAAGAAGAAATTAATAAACCAGGGCGCTGCTAGAAAAGTCACACCCCACGCAGGGTTTCTTTCCTCAGCCTTCTGGATCCCATGGTCACAGGGCATGAAGACGCCATCGGGAACGGTGACTTTTTCCCCAAGCTTGCAACTGGGATGAACGCACAGGAGAGAGGAAGAGTTAACATGACAAGACGGACCCTGCCTGGAGAACATCAGGAGATGTTCTCCTGCGGCGCCCTGGCCTGAACTAGACTTTTAGTCAGGGTACCCCCCCCCTTACTGGACACTTCAGCTCTCAAGAGCTTTGAATCATCTCAACTGGTGGGCTTGAAGTCTAGCTCCATGAGAATCGTGGGCTGCCCTGGAAATGAGATTCTAAGTGGAAATCCCAACCCAGATTTTACATTTTTAATGTAAACGATGGTGTTAAGGAATCTCTTGATTTGTTCTTGAATTACATAAACCTAAAACTTCTTTAAGAAATTCTCACTCGCGCGCGCTCTCTCTCTCCCCGCTTATTTTTTAGCTAAAGCAACGATTTGTTTTGTTTTGTTTTAAGCGTAGTTGCCATACAATGTTACATTAGTTTCAGGTGAACAACTCCATAGGTCCTGCAACGCTCACAAGTGTGAGTACCATCTGTCACCATGCACCGCGACTAGGTTCCCTGTGTTGTCACCTTTCAGCCCCGTGACTGTCTCATTACATAACTGGAAACCTGTATCTCTCATTCTCCTTCACCCATTTTGCCCACCTCCCCCCTCCACCCTAGCAATGGTTTTGAACTTGGACGTATTATCAGCATCACCTGGAAGACTTGGTAAAGCCCAATAAGCCCATGGTCAGAATTTCGGATTCAGTTAGGTACAGGGCGGGGCCTCAGAATTCACATCTCTAACCAGTTCCCAGGTAATACTGATGCTGCCGGTCCCAGGACCACACCTGGGGACTCACTGAGCTACAGCCTCATCACACAGAGGTCTCTTGTTCTTTCAAGGTTTTCTGGAAGATTCTGGCTGGACTGAAGGAGCTCATTTCAGTAGGAATCTTCCTTTCCCCCACACCCCCCGATAATTAGAATGAGTTTACGAAGGAAAGCAGTCAAAGCTTTCATGACTTTTTCTAGAACCCAAAGATGTATCCAGGGGTTTCTTGAAGAAAAAAGGTACATTTCTCATTGATTCTCTGTAAAGTTTCTTTCCTCAGCTAGTATCCATCCTTAAGAAGGACTCAAATGTTACTGAGGCACTGCCCTGTCTGGAAGTTTCCAACGCAGAAATGAAGACTTCTACCCATAACCTAGGCTAGGGTTGAATCTTGTTAAGATCCATGTTGTCATGGTTGATAACACTTGAAATAATAATCCAAATGTCAACTTTGAATCCAACAAACTGATTTTGAAGTACATAGAATCAGGGCTTCTCAACTTCGGTGCTATTGGCATTTAGGGACAGTAATTCTTTGGCGTGGGAGGTCGTCTTGGGTATCGTAAGGTGTTCAGCAGCATTCCTTTCTCTACTCACTAGATGCCAGACCCCCCTACCCCAGTTGTGATGATCAGAAATATTCCAAACATTGTCAGATGTCCCCCACAGGGCGAAAGCACCCTTGGTCGAGAACCACTACATTAAATCATTCACATGGTCACCGAAACGTAGCAAAGAATTACAAAGTACATTTATAAGAACATGCTACCACAACTCCCTTGTACTTTACTTTCAACATTTGGCCAGTGCAAACTTCATACACCATCTGCTGCATCTTGACCCCGTGCATCATCAGCTCGATCCTACATTTGCTTCTCTTTTTGTCCAAGAGGGGAAATACGAGAAAAGAGGAGAAAACCACAATTTCCGTACAGCTTACTCTTGAAGAACATGGGGATTAGAGGCACCGACACCCCACTCAGCTGAAAATCTGTGTATAACTTTTGACTCCCCCAAAACTTAACTACTAATAGCCTAATGTTGACTGGAAGCCTTTCCAATAACATCAAGAGTTGATTAACACACATTCTGCATGTTCTATGTGTTATATACTGTATACTTACAATGAAGTAAGCTAGAGAAAAGAAAATGCGATTAAGAAAATCATAAGGGGACGCCTGGGTGGCTCAGTGGGTTAAGCGTCTGCCTTTGGCTCAGGTCATGATCCCAGGGTTCTGGGATCAAGCGCCACATCAGGCTCCCCACTCAGCGGAGAGCCTGCTTCTCCCTCTCCCTGTCCCCTCGCTCATGCTCGCTCCCACGTGCCCCAACATTACAGGGGCTTGAAAGAGGTCCATGAATGATCTGAAACTTGTCAGACCATTCTGGGCCAAGGGTGAGGTCTGAGTGCATCTCACTAATTTAAAAGCTATCTGGGGGCTTTCTACTTAATAGAGAAAACCCTCATTAATGGACTGTCACTTTCCTTGAAAAGAAGACTGTTGTTCATCCTGGCTTCTAAGAGCATCATGAAAATAGCTCGTTAATACAACAGAGAGTCTGACAGAGGGGAGGAAGGGCACCGAAATACCCCATGTGCTCCTGTCTCTGCTCTGCTTCAGACCCAGGGTTAAGGGGCAGGGAGGTGTAGAGGTGGCGTGGTAGGACCGTCACGGAGGAGGGCCACCCGGAAGAGCTACTTAATGAATTCAACAGTCAGCCTGGAGATGGGTCCTGGCTGGTTTCTGTCTCCCAGAGTTATGGTGACAGTATTTCCAGAACAAAGTCAAGGAGCATGGTCTGACACAAGAATTTGTGTTCCTTCCAGATGTGAAAAGCATCTGGGGAAGGGAGTATGGAAGTCAACATGTTAGAATTTTCCATGATATTTACGTGGATTACATAAGAGACCAAAGGAAGAGAACATACAGAATCATTACTCTCCCACACATGCTGGCTAATGTGATCGGAAACTTGGTGTCCGGTGCCTGGTTGTGGTGGGTTACAAATCAATGTTTGTCAGACAGAGGGAGGAAGGAAGGAAGGAAGGAAGGAAGGAAGGAAGGAAGGAAGGAAGGAAGGAAGGAAGTTAGTTGGGAAATATGCCCTCGTCTCCAAATTGGGGAATGGCCTGGCTGGAAACTCTTAAACTAATAACTCTCATATGGTTGGTGGGATTGCAAATAAATGTAAGTTTTAAAGGAAGTACTTCATCATCTGCATTAAAACCCCCACAAAAAATAATTTGGAGATCTGGAAAAAAGAAAAAAGAAAAAAACAAAAACAAAAAACAAAACAAAACAAAAACCTCCACAAAAAAATTATGTCCTAGTCACAATCAATCCTGCTTCTCAGGAAGTAACTGAGCACATCTGCTAACATGAGTATCACGTGATTCTGATAACAAACTACATTGGAGCCAAAACATGGCAAACGATCTAAAGCACCAACAAAAGTGGATTGATTGAAATCGTGTATGGTACATTTGTATAATGGAATATTATATAGCAGTTAAAATATTAAAAGGGCAGATTATAATGTGATATATATATATATATATAAAATAATCCCACTTAAATATATATTATAGTAACATAGGAAAAAACTTGCATAATAAATTGCTACCAGTGGCTGACTTTGGAAAGTAGGCTAGCTCTTAAGCTTTTTTGATTTACTTCCCTGGATTTTCTAATAGTTCAACAATGACCATGAACTACTTGAATGATTTTTTTTAAGAAAAAATAGTTTAAAAATAATTCAATCATCAGGTGCCTGTCTGGCTCAGTTGGTAGAACATGCCACTCTAGATCTCAGAGTCATGAGTTCAAGCCCCATGTTGGGCATAGAGTTTACTTAAAAAAAAAAGTTGGGGCGCCTGGGTGGCTCAGTGGGTTAAGCCCCTGCCTTCGGCTCAGGTCATGATCGCAGGGTCCTGGGATCGAGTCCCGCATTGGGCTCTCTGCTCAGAGGGAAGCCTGCTTCTCCCCACCCCCTCCCCGCCTGCCTCTCTGCCTACTTGTGATCTCTCTCTCTCTGTCAAATAAATAAGTAAATCTTTTTTAAGAAGTCAAAAAAAAAAAAAAATTCAAGGAAGCCTGGCTGGCTCAGTCGGTAAAGCATGCAACCCTCAATCTTTGGGTCGTGAGTTCAAGTCCCATGTTGGGTATACAGCTTATTTAAAAAATAATAACAATAATAATAATGATAATAATTCAGTCATGATGTATCTGCCTCATCCACTTACCCTGATTGCTACCTGATTTATATAGTAAGAGCCTCTTCTCCAGAGTCATTCTAAGGGACCCATGCAGTTTTAGATAAATCATTTCACTATACACAGGTTTTGGTTGCAAAGACATAATTGTTGCCTGATAACTAATGTACTCATTAATTTGTATGACTTATTAATTACATGATTATGTACTTTTGCAACTTATTAACGAATACAATACAATATAATCTTATCACTCTAGAAAGAGGGAAGAGTTAGCTGCTTCTTAGTTTAGTGCAATTCTGGGCAAAATAAATTCTGTGGACACATAAAATTTGTTCTACATTTCTACAATGACAGATAATAGTTCGCTGCGTTCTTCTAAAACACAGAGCAGAGAGCACTAGCGCCGGGAGCTACCTAAACCCTTCACTGGCACACAGCTTTGGCTGCCTCCCAACCACCCCATCAGTGAACCCCACCTGAATTTCCTGCCCCAGGAATTCTCTCCCTGCCAGCAACGAGTTCCCACACCTGTAATAACAATTGACCATGAACGTTGGACCGCCAGGTAGCTTCTTTCCCCAGAGGACTCCAGACACATAATCTTCCCCAATGGTTAGACCCATAAATTCAGGGCAGTTAAATTGAGCTGTCTCATTTAGAAATGAATAATCACTTTAAAAAAAAAGGAAGAATCCACTGTCTTCCTCACTCCCCACATCCCACACACACTCCCTCCTCCAACTTTCTCCAGACTTTCTGGCTTTTTCACTTCCTTTCCTGAAGTTTGTCTTTTGAATCAGAATCGTCACGGTAGCTAAAGATGAGTATCCTGAGTTAGAACAAAATCAAAAAGTCTTACCTGGCTCTTGTGACCTATCACAAGAGGATCCCAGCTACCAAAACGTCATGCCATCCAAAAACGTGCAGGATTCAGAAGAAAGGACCCAGTGATCGTTAATCAATAGCATATGACTTCTGTACCATGTAAGTGAACCCACTTGTATAAATTCGGACTCGAGTTTAAATTTCGGTGGGTGACAACTATGACGGTGGTCAGAATTTGCTAACTGCCTCTGGCTGCCTTCACTCAAATAATTTTCCTCCACTTTCAGAAACTTGTCAAGTCACCAAATTCTTTCTTAGACAAATGAGCCAGCAAGGGCAAAACTCGCCCAACCTGCCCGCCATCTGCTGTTCTGTCTCTCCCAGATATTAAAGACCCAGAACTCGAGGATACCAACCCTGCCCTTCATCGCACACGTGGTACTTCTCACAGGGACAAGCCAAGATAGCATTGGCCAACAACTTCTTTTTCTGAAGACTACTGACTGGTCTTCATCCTTCAGTTACCAGGCAATGCCAGTTTTTAGGTTAAACGTTTGCTCTGAGTACTCACATTGGGGAGTGTTGGGAGTCAGAATCGTGGAGATTTTGAGTTACCTCGAAAAAGGCTTTGAATTATTTTCCTCCATTGTTTCCCCATCCGATTTATTGCTGGGATTGTCAGCAGGGTATATCTTACTTTGTACCAAGGATATGTTCCTGGAAAACTGAACCTTAAATTAACCTTGAAAACTTGCCTTTGCCTGTCAAAATGGTCGGATGTTGACAGTTTTGTCATGTTCAGCCTAAATATGTGAAAAATAAGTTTGACTCAACCGGAAATATGTTTTATAGGGAACATTGGGGTGAGGTGTGGAATCCCATTGTAAATTTAATAGTGACCCATGAATTTATCCTTCTGGCCCCATCTTCTGTTTACCGAAAGCAGGGCATACATGTTGTCTGAGGAAACAGCTAAGTGCAGAAAAGGGAAGCCGTTGGTGGCCTTCTGTTGAAAGCGAGGCTCGCAGGTTCTGACTCCCCACATAGCCTCAGGATGGCTTTGGAGAAGTCAGTCTCCTTAGCTGCACTTTCTTCTCATATCTCCCAGGAACGTGGATTTTCTCTCTGATAGGAGTCGAGTGACTTACAGAGAAATAAAGCAATCTGGGTAGCTCAGACCCCCTAGACTTCTGTCCATTTCCCTTCTTCTTTCTGACCTGCCAACCATCCTCTTCTCCAAACCTCCATCAAGCTTGGAAGGAACCGAATTCGTTTCCTGAATTATGAAGAATGTACCCTGATGACTTAAGAGTTGAGATTACTTTGTTGTGATTTCATTACTTCTTTTTTTATCTGGTTTTTTTTTTTTAAGATTTTATTTATTTGACAGAGAGAGACACAGCGAGAGAGGGAACCCAAGCAGGGGGAGTGGGAGAGGGAGAAGCAGGCTTCCCAAAGAGCTCCAAAGATGCGGGGCTTGATCCCAGGACCCTGGGATCATGACCTGAGCCAAAGGCAGAGGTTCAACCCACTGAGCCACCCAGGCGCCCCTTACCTAACTGGTTTTAAAACACAGGAGTTATTTATACATGTCTGAACCACCAGCCCACACTTCACCACCTGAAATAAATTTAATTTCATAGAATATACATTTTAAATAACTAATAAATGTTAATATCTTGACATACAATGCCCAGGCATTCATATTTATAATTTGAATAAATGCTAGAAAACAGAACCTCAGGCATTCATCCACATCAGTAAAATGACCAGATAATTTCTCCTAACCATTTTCCCGTTGGCTGATTTATGATTATATCTCTTTATTCAATAGTAAGGTCTTGACATTGAAAGATTCATTCACATAACTCTAGCAACACAGTGCATTTATTTAAACCACACTTGACTAGTGGTATATAAATAATCTCCCCCAAACCATATTGATTTCCCAAAGGGAATATTAAATGCTAAATAACTTCACAGATTGGAAGCAGTCCTGTCTCTGCCTTCATTTTTGATATAATCAAAAATGATGACATTGTAGCTAGCTTATTTTTAATAATTCACACATTGAGAGCAAAAGAAAATATTACACTATCGCTGGGGGACATGAACTTGTACTGCATAGCACATTTGCCTTTTCTTAATGAATGATAATGGATTGACCACATCAGGATGTCTGCCAGGGATTAAGAATGTTGTCTATTCATAATGGGGCTATAAATTAGCAGAGTGTATTATTCTCCGGAAGCATACATAGCACAAAGTCTTTGGGAAGAATGGAGCTTACAAATCTCTCCTTAGTCAGAACCTTTATAAAGTACATGATATCCTGATTTTATAAACCAGAAAATTAGACAATGTATGGCTCTTGGGCAATGAAAATCATTTTGACCGTATTGGCCAAGAATGGCTCTATGTTCAAACAGGCCTCCTTTCCCTCCTGGATACGTCGCTGGATTTCATCTTCTAGTGTCCCTTAGAGAGCCGCTGTCGTGTAACTGAGTTCTTATTATGGGATATCAGGATTCTGGTCATGGTCTGTAAACCACCACCACCACCACCCCCGTTGCACTCTGTGCACACTCTCGCCCCCCTTTCACTGCTGAAGGTGAAAATTCCAAATACCCACAAGAAAGCAGAGCCATAAGGTTGGCAGAGCCTGGGTCCTTGAGTCTCAGTGTAGAGAGGAGCATCCCAGAAGTCCGGAAATCCCAGGACCATCCGTGTGGGACTGTTGTGTAATTTCTGGATTGCAAGAGTTAACCTACCAGGGCTAATCCCACCAACGACCTGGAAATTTCGTGATAAAACTGAAGATGCTGAACCCATCAACCCTGGATTCTAGGCTCCCCAAAGTCAATGCTTTCCTGCCCCACCCAGTTAGAGAGCTACAAATAGCATCCGCGATGGTATGTGTCAGTAAGTCTTCATATCCCTTTAATGTTTTGGAAAGCATAGTAATTTATGGTAAACCCTGTTTCAGGTAAGTCAACTATAAAACGTATTTCTATGGTGTACTTTTTTTTTATGATGTATTTCTGTAGAGAAAGTTTGATGGACTTCCTTTTCCAAAGCAGAAATAGTTCCACCAAGAAAGCTTTCCATAGAACCATGTGGAAACTTCTCGTGAGGTGATAGTCACGTGTCAGGAATTATGGCAGATGATTGGGGATTTTTGCTTTTTTAAAGAGAGACTGGGTATCTTAGAAAGCCTCAGGTAGAGTGGGAGGAGTTCCCCAAGTCCTTAAGCGTAAGACCCATAATACTGTATTTACCAGAGCAGTGTTCTTCTTCAGGGCAATTTCCTCCCCAGAAGACATTTGGCAACATCTGGACATTATGAGTTGTCACAACTGGAGGAGAACGGGGTGCTGTGCTACCAGCAGCTAGCTGGTGGAAGCCCGGGATGCTGTTTCACGTCCCACCGTGCATGGGATGGCCGTCCTTAGCAAAGAATTGTCCAGCTCCAAATGCCAACAGCACCGAAGCCGGGAACCCCTGGGGTTGGGTTGTGAGCTCTGGGAGGGCTAGGGCCAGGTCTGTTTTCACTCATTGTTGCATCTTCAGCAGTCCATAAAGTGCCTGAAACATACGAGTACTTAGTAATATTTCCCCAATGAATAATGGACTGAGCCCCCTCTCCGTTAGCAGATCAGCCGGCGGGCCATACTTGGCTAGTGAGTGGAGAGGGCAGGATTTGGAGGAGAATCGTAGTTCCACAGCTCAGTAGGAATGTGTTCTTGAGCAAGGCAGTCTACCTTGCTAGGTCTCAGTCTTCTCGTCTGCAAACTGGGGAGACTAAGAGTACCACCTCCATGGAGCTGTTGTAAAGATTAAATGAGATGAAGAACAGAGAACGCCCAGTGCGGTGGCTGAAATGCCCTCAATAAAGATGAATGTGGGTCAGGACTAAGAATAAAGGAACCAGCGTTTCCTGGGATTTTCTCATGTGCCGGCTAGAGTGAAAGAGGCATACCAGCTCATTTCATCTTCTCGACAATATCTATGGAGGAGGGCTTTTTGTTCCCAAGTCACAGAAGAGGAAACTGGGTTTCAGAGATGTCAAGGGACCCGCCCAAGATCACACACAGCAACATGGGAATTCGAAGACGTCAAAGCCCAGGCTCTCTCCATCACGACACACTGGCTTCTTTACGAACCTCCTGAAACTCCACTATCTTCCACAAAATCAAAGGGTGTGAAGGTAATCCCTTTCAGCTCTACAAAGCTTCTTTCATGTGGTATTGAGAATGTTTATTGAACTGGGTAGCAATATCGCACTTTCCCCAGCTTTTATCTAGCATATAATGTACTCTGGCCAACATATTCAGAAGGTTATAAAATCGTTGTTCCCATATTGTGCCATGCCTTGAAAATCAAAGTTGCAAATATTAGGTTTACCAGAAAGGAGAAATACCCATTCATCTGTAACTTTGTGCCTGCCCTGTTTTATCTACTGGATTCTAAGTTTCTTATAATCACGTACTAGCGTCTGTTTCTTTTGTGGTCATACCTGACCCAGAGCTCCTGGCAAGGATAGTGTGGATTTCTCTGAGCAAACCGACTGTCATGCTGCCTGGGAGAAATCAAGTTTATTTGCCTCGATACAGTTTTCGTAGCTGCCTCAATTTTTAAGATGCAGAAAAAGTCACCCCATAGTGCTATGAAACTTACATTGACTTCATAGTAACAAAAGGATTTAATAAAGCCTTAAATTTCCTGTTAAAGCTTATCCAACATCCATCTAATGCTTAACAAGATTTAGCAAATTAAATTTAACAATGTTTTGAGAATCAAAACAAAAAATCGTAAAGGAAAGGAGGCTAAGTGATTATAATCTTTCTTGTCTTCCTTTCTTTCTCTCATTCTTTGAGTTTATTATTTCTCAACTTGTCCCCCTTTTTTAAGCAATATTTGTTGGTACAGTGACATTTGGATTCTGTTTTAACTTTGACCAACAGTGTCACATGCTACATGAGCTTGATGGAGTTTTGCGAGCTTTACAAAACCAAATCACAGTGATTGGAATGGTCTAGAGTATCATAAAGGCTAGGGAGGCCGGGCTGTTGGTGATGGCAGTGGTAGGGGACCATTCTGGCCATTTTCTGGGATGCTTTGCTAACAACAGCCACCACACCGAGCAGCAACGTGTTAGTCCCTGCATTCTCACTGAACGGTGTTTTTCCTTAGAAAAAAATTTTCGTAAGAAAAGTTTTGACCTGCAAATGACATAATAAATGAAACTTAGAGCTAAATGTACTTTGTGAATGTCAAGTTAAGTAGAAGAACTACAGCAGAAACAGGAGAGACTTTGTGACCGCTTCAAAAAGCGAGGTGACTGATGGGAAGGTTACTGTGCCTGCTGGACAAGTTGCTGGGCGGAGATTGGGAGGGGATGGTCTAAATATTTCACTAGGCCCTGGTTTTAAAGAAGCCCGTTTACGTCTTCTTTGCCTATGAAACTAGCACCATATGCTTTTGGTGAAGCTAGTCTATCAACAAAAATGATATAACAGCCCTCCAAAATATATTTAAGAGATGTTTTGGCAATGGATTTGTTTTAGTGATTTATAGTAGGATAAACACATTGCCATTCGTCAGACGTTAGAGATGAAATAAAACTGGAATTTAATCTTTATGTATTGATTTTAAAAGAAAAAGGAATGATTTTTTTTTAAAGATTTCATTTTTAAGTAATCTCTACACCCAACGTGGGACTGGAACTCACACCCTGAGATCGGGGAGTCCCACACTCTTGATCTCCCACTCCCAGAACCAGCCAGGCGCCCCCAAAAAGGAACTACTTTGAATGCACCAAAGGGAAAGAAGTCTTTATGAGCAAAGCTTATCTTATTTTAAGCTATCCTCTTCTCCTCTCCTCTTTTCTTCTCCCTCTTACCCTCCCCCTCCCTTCTTCCATCAAATATGAGGGTGGCTGGGGTATTTGGTGTAGGATGTAATAAAGGAATTTTAAGAAATTGCTTTTAGCCAGCTTTCTCAGAGTGAGTCATTCCAGATGTGCCCACGCAGCAGGCCCGTGGTACCGTAAGTTAAGGAGACACTGGAACAGTTACACAGGTATCTTTATACAGGACATCTCAGAGGCTTTATGATGGCAACTTTTCTTGGTCTCATGACATTCTTAACGGGAATCATCCCAAGGACGCACACTGTCGAAGTCGACACATTTTGCAAAAGTTGTGACATAACTATTTCTACTCTTCAGAAGCCTCCCATGTTCAGTCCAGGCACAGAGGGTGCCTAATCATTCCGCCTAACATAGAGACCCCTGTGTCGGTATCTTAACCTGTGTCGGTTAAGCATCTGCCTTCCGCTCAGGTCATGATTCCTGGGCTCGAGCCCCACATCGGTCTCCCTGCTCAGTGGGAGGCCTGCTTCTCCCTCCCCCTCTGCCTGCTGCTCCCCCTTTGTGTGCTCTTTCTCCTTCTCTGTCAGATAAATAAAATATTTTTTAAAAATAAAAATAAAATAGAGAGATAATTAGAGCTAAACAAGCATATCGCTTTTCAGTGTTGAGAGTTCCGAGTATATAATCGCATATAGAGAGTATTTATTTTAGTTATGTGAACTGTATCACAGTTCTAATTATCAGAAACGGGAAAATCTAGATTTGATAGTATACATGCACATATAACATTTAACATTGTATCGAGCTTTGACCATTATTTTAATGCTATTTTCTACAAATTTGATATGCCAAAGGCACTATTGGCTTTAGTAAACTTTGTAGGACACTTGAATTTCACAACTGAAACTGGTGAAAGCCAGAGAGTAGAATATAATTAACAAGTGGAATACAAAATGATAAAATATCTTTTGAAAATAGAGTTGAGAAGTTGCAGACCCAGACAGCAGAGTCCTTGTTGAATCCTTTATTTATGCAACAGATGTTGGTGAGAAATTTCTGTATGCCGGGTGCTGGTCTATGGGCCAGGGATAGAGCCCTCAACGGAGAAAGAGAAAGAAAATGACTGTCCTTGTGAAATTTAGATCTTGAGGAGCGGAATGTGGATGGGTAGACAATCTAAAAATAGATGTATTCGCTGTGTGGTGATTAGATGGTGGTCAGTGCGGGACCCCAGGTGGCTCAGTCAGTTAAGCGACTTTGGCTCAGGTCACGATCCCAGGGTCCTTGCCCGGCGGAGAGCCTGCTTCTCCTTCTCCCTCTGCGCCTCCCCCCTGCTCATGCTCTCTCTCTCTCTCTCTCTCTCAGATTAAATAAATAAATAAAGTGGTAAGTGCAATGAAGAAAAATTTTGAAAGGAAGGAGTTTGGAGGAGCCTGCAATTGGAGGTTGGGGAAGTCCTCACGGAAAGGAGACAATGGAGATGGAAACAGACAACATCTGAAGGAAAGTGGAAAGGGGAGCAGGTGTCTGGGGAAAGAGGGTTTCATGTATCACTTGCTATTACTCTCTACCTATTACTGTTATATCTACCTATTACTTTGGGCAGATTGTATCTCCTACTGGAATCTGTGTCTTCGTCTTTAAAATGGGAACAAATTGTGCCAGAAGTTGTATTTATTCCGGGTGACCCAGTGAGGTCAGATATGGGAAACCTTCCCGTAATCTAGAGCAGCATTCTCTATTACCATTACCACTACAGTGCTGATCGGGGCTGTCCACCCCACTGACCGGGCTGTCCCTTAGGAGCTGGGGAAATTGGTCTAATGTTAGGATGTGCCTACAGAATCCAAAGTTCACTTTCCCTGCCACCCCACTAGCCTCCAGTACCCAGACATCTCTCTCCCTGCCCCAAACTTCAGAGTTCTTTTGTTGCATAAGCTGGGAAGATTCCAAAGCATTTTCAGGGTAAGCATACAGGCAGAATCTTTGGGGACATAGATTCCCTCCTGATGGCACTCTCTCTCTGAGTCATTAGTCTCTTCCCTTCAGTAACAGGAGAAATGGTCCAAGGTGAAGGGCAACAGTGGTTTGAGTCTCATCAGGGTGGCGATAGGAGAAAAGGTTGAGCTAGAAAAGTTGCAGTGTCCTGATAGTCTCTTCTTCTCTGCTCAGTGAGCTAGACTGTGCAAAAGCAAATGAAGTGCTCTAATGGAGGGAATTCCAGAGAGAGCAATCACCGGTCACTATTTACACATTAACTCTTAACAAACTGTCCTTCCTTCCTTCCTCCTTCCCCCCTCCCTTCCCTTTCCTTCCTTCCCCTACCATTCCCTTTCCCTCGTTTTCTCTCTTCTCCCTTCCTACCCAGCTCTGCCTTGAGCCCTAAGGATCCATATATGTATAAGACCTTATTATTCTCGTTCTATCCAATCTAGAGACAGAGACAGCCCCACACATAATCATAGTCTAATGTGAGTAGTACAGCTGGAGAGAGAAGTTCCCAGAGGTGGGGTGCTCAGTGTGCCAAGAGGAAGAAAAGTGAAGTCGTTGGTGGGAAAGACAAGCAGGAGTTCCAGAGAAGATGATACCATACCTGAGTCTGAAAGGGAACAGTTCCCCCAGAAAGGAAGAGTGCTCGGGAAAGCCTGCTTTCTAGCTCAACCTGGGAGCAGGTGTTTAAATTTTGCAAGGCAGGAGGGTGAGCCAAGGTTTAAAGGTAATAGTCAGTGTGGGGTGCAGCGTGTGTGAACTCACATGTGTGTGTGTGTGCACATGTGCATATGTGTACTATACTGGAAGGAGGTAAGAGCACACTATGAGCAATGTGGTGCCATCTCGAGAGAAAGAAACACAACTGGCTAGGGATAATGGTTATTTGAAAATTCTAGGCAATGCACAAATTATTCAGAGGCTTGGAATCTTAAAAGAATGTACAGTACGTTATTTATAAAAGTGGTCACCTATCTCTATCAGTAATCTAACGGGAGACTTTCATCCCAATTTGCCATATGTAGAAGAAAATGTTTACTGTAATTTAGGAAAAAAATTGATCTTATATAGACCAGAATTCATCAGTAAAAACTCAAAGGCAAAGTTAGAGAAACCACCTACTGTGTTTTTTCCCCTTTGCTCAGTTTCGGGTTGAAAGTGGAAAGATAAAAAACACATGTTAGTAGACCAGGTCCAAATCTGTCTACAGTATTGACAAATCGGAAAGAAGATCTGAGTCTTCTGAGGTTTTGACCTCATGATGCTGCCAAACCTAAGCAAAGTTTGGCTTGGGTTTTCATCGAAGCTAAATGGGGCACTGAGGGTGTGTTTCTCAGCATTTCAAAGCCCATTTGTGATCATTTTTTGCAAAACAGCTTTATTGAGATATAATTTAGATGCCATAAAATTGACTCATGTTAGGTGTACAATTCAATAAGTGTAGGAAATTTACAGAATTGTGCACCCTCATCACAATCCAATTTTAGAACATTTCCATCACCCATAAAGATCCCCTTTGGGGTGCCTGTGTGGCTCAGTTCGTTGAGCGTCAAACTCCTGATTTCGGCTTAGGTCATGATCTCAGCGTTGTGATATCGAGCCCCATGCTGGGTGTGAAGCCTGCTTTAAGATTCTCTCTCTCCCTCTTCCTCTGCCCCCCCTCCCTCTCTAAATAAATAAATAAATAAATTACCTTAAAAAATAGATCTCATTTGCCCACTGGTAGTTACTCCCTATTCCCGCCCTCAGCCCCTGCCAACCGCTGATCTTCTTTCGTTTCTGTGGATTTGCCTTTTGTGGACATTTCCTATCAATGGAATCATACAATATACGGTCCTTTGTAGCTGGCTTCTTTCACTTAAAATAATGGTTTTTTTAAAAGATTTTATTTATTTATTTGACAGGGAAAGAGATATCACAAGTAGGCAGAGAGGCAGGCAGAGAGAGATAGGGAAGCAGACTCCTTGCCGAGCAGAGAGCACGATGCAGGGCTCGATCCCAGGACCCTGAGATCATGACCTGAGCCGAAGACAGAGGCTTTAACCCACTGAGCCACCTAGGTGCCCCTAAAATAATGTTTTTGACATTCATCACGTTATATATATCTGTAATCTGCTCATTTTTATTATTGAATAATATTCCATTGCATAGCTAGACCACATTTTATTTATCTGTTCACAAGTTGATGGACATTTAACTTGTTTCCCCATTTTGGTCTTATTTTTAAAATGAGAAAACTGTATTGTAAGCAAGTCTTCAAAGCACCTCTAAAATTCTTAGGCTACATCTTATTTTAGTTTGTGAATTGCCCATCATCTTCATTTTGTATTGCAGAAAAGACGTATTAAACATCGGCTCTGATGGCTAAAAAACAGACTCCAGGTATCATGAAATTGTGACTACATCCTTACGTTCTGCTGTTGCTTACTGAGCCCATATAGTAGTAGCTAAATATCACATTTAGTTGTGTGGATATTGCAAACTTTACCATTTCAGCAAGAAATAATGATAATACTTAGCGGCTAAAGGTGCTGATAATGTGATTTTTGGTGACTTTTTCTTCCTGAATCCCAGTACACTTTGTGCTTGCTCCAGGAATCCTGCTGTAGTGATAAGTTTCCAACTAAAATATATTTGTACGATTAAGTTTTATGTTGTTCGTCATATTAGTCAGCTTGGGCTGCCATAACGAAATACTACAGACTGCATGACTTCAACAACAGAAATTTCCTTTCTCACAGTTCTGGAAGCTAGGAAGGCCGAGATCGGGATTGAGGTGCCGGCCAATTTGGTTTCTGGTGAAGCCTTTCTTCCCCACTTGCAGACTTCTACTTTCTCAATGTGGCCTTACAAGGCTTTTCCTCAGTGCTTGCATTTGCCAGGGGGTGGGGAAGAGCGGGAAAGAGAGCTTTCAGGTATCTCTTTTTCTAAGGACACTAACCCTTTTGGGTCAGCCCCCTGCCCTTCGACCTCATTCAAACTTAATGGCTTTCATAAAGTCCCCATCTCCAAATACAGTCATGCTAGCGATTAGGGGCTCAATATATGAAATGAATTTGGGAGAAACAAAAATGTTCGGTCCCTAACATGCATTAATTGCAGAAAAGAGTAAACTCTCCATTAGGGGTGCCTGGCTGGCTCAGTTGGTAGAGCATATGACTCTTTTTTTTTTAAGATTTTATTTATTTATTTGACAGAGATCACAAGTAGGCAGAGAGGCAGGCAGAGAAGGTGGGGGGGGAGCAGGCTTCCTGCTGAGCAGAGAGCCTGATGCAGGACGTGATCGCAGTACCCTGAGATCATGACCTGAGCCAAAGGCAGAGGCTTAACCCACTGAGCCACCCAGGCACCTCATAGCATATGACTCTTGATGTTGGGGTCATGAGTTTGAGCCCCATGTTGGGGTAGAGTTACTTAAAAAAAAAACACTAGATGAATAAACTGTCCAATAGAATTTTTGATACTATTGACAGACTTTCCTGGTGGTTAAATGAATGTTGGGAAAGAATTGATATTGGTGCAAACTCAAGTTTGCCTTCAAAAAAACACAATGGTGTTTATTCAGCTCAGTCATGGATTCCGAAAGCAGTGTACACTCAAAGACGAAGCAAGATAACTAAAATAATTCTCGGTGCATATGTGATTGAAATCATCTCATAGAACTTTTCATATGGCTCATCTTCACTTTAAATAATAAAACTATGCAT
The DNA here is from genome assembly GCF_010015895.1 of Lontra canadensis. Taxonomy (NCBI): domain Eukaryota; kingdom Metazoa; phylum Chordata; class Mammalia; order Carnivora; family Mustelidae; genus Lontra; species Lontra canadensis. The sequence goes on from NW_022631062.1 coordinate 4,450,740, forward strand.
TGAACACGGTTTGATGAAGATGTATCTTTCTGAACAGATTCTCCACGATTTGGGGAGACATACCATAATAAACATTCTTTTCAAAAAAGCAATTTCAACTTAGGATTCTTGACAGCTTCATTTTCAGGCAGTAGGCTAGGATGAAAATTGAGCTGCCCAAAGAGAGTTGGCAAAATAGTTTACTCACTGTAATTAAAAAAGGGGAAATTTCTAAACCACAGTCATCTTCAGTGCTAACATGAACAACCAAATGTTATTTCCAGTGGATTTTTTTTTTTTATTTCCTCATTCTTGGCAAGCTGGTACAGCTTTGTGCAGTTGGGAATCAGAAGGATATCCTTCGTGCTCACCACCCACATTCATTGCCAAAACCCAACTTCAATAATTGCAAATTTGAACACTTAGCTTTACACCTTTAGAAAGAAATCATAGCAGCTATGTACTTCTGGCAGAATATTTCATGTGGTCAATGTTATTTACTTATACAATTGGAAAATGACTTGATTGCAACCATGTTGAAAATCTTTGCAAGGGTATGAACTTTCCCTACATTGGATTTTTCTTCGAGGGAATAGGTAACTTCATTTTGTGATCTTATTCGGTTCTGCGCAATGACACAATCTGGCCTAGGAGACATACTAGACAGATCTTGGTACAGAAAAAACAAACGCAAGGATTTAGATTACAGCCCCTTGCAGATGAGCCGCTGTAATGAACAATCCGTGTCCACTGGTCTACAGTGTTTAAGTTTAGTCCATCACTTGGGTATTGGGCACACGAATAAGTGAGTCACTGATAACTTCCAGATGTTTTACGTTTTCAACTGCTGCCTCATCTCCTCCACTTTCCCCTTCTTCTTCTTTAAATGGAACAGTTTAAATTCTGAACTACTCCGCAAAGAAACTTTTCCAAGTGCTTCGTTTCTAATGTACCAATCATGAAATGGCATCATTATGTACTCGGGAAGAGACAATGGGGGCTGCAGGGGAAGCCGGGAAACTGGGGGAGGCCAGCTCCCTATTTTGTCCACCTAAGCAATGCTAAAGGGGTGTTTGGGCAGACTTGGGCCAGGGCCCTATTGTGCTTATGTCAGCGTCTTACCCGAAGCTGAAGATGCCTTTTGAATGGCTTCACCATTTTTGCACGTCTCCATGGGTCCTGTTTACCAGCCTTGAGATGCAGATGGAGGTAAAAGCCGAACTCTGTTCTGGCTTCGATGGAAGGACTAAGGAGGGATAACACTTCGGCACTAATGGGATTCACACTTTGTTAGGAAGTAGCCTTGTTGCTCTAACCTTTGCTTGCATCAACAGTGGCTGCTTTAGAGTGAGTATTTGCTTTTCTGCTTGCCTGTGAGGTTATATTAATTTCTTTTTCCAGCTTAATGGTCTGCCTGTTCTGGATTTTACGTTTAAAAAAAAAAGAAAAAAGGAATTTCCAGCACTGCGTTCTCAAGGGTTTGTGTTCAGGCTTGCAGGCCACTCTTTCGTTGTCTAAAGAAATGATATTTTTGTCTTCGTCCTTTCAGGGCAGTTTGTTTGGAGATGGCATTAAAAAACATAATGCTGAAGTCTACAAATTCCTTCTTCCCACTGGTGGGGGAAAGAACACTACTGTTGCACATGTAGACTTCACGTTAGCAGAGTAACAGTGGCCTGGGTTGTTGTTTTTTTTTTTTTCCCTAATCGTTTAGTCAAAAATATTGATTCTCTTTTAATTCTCTCCATCCAAGGCAAATCCAGTTCTCTCCTTAAGAGAGCTCAAAGCTCGGGGCACCTGGGTGGCTCAGTGGGTTAAAGCTTCTGCCTTCGGCTCAGGTCATGATCCCAGGGTCCTGGGATGGAGCCCCGCATAGGGCTCTCTGCTCAGCAGGGAGCCTGCTTCCTCTGCCTGCCTCTCTGCCTACTTGTGATCTCCGTCTGTCAAATAAATAAATAAAATCTTTTAAAAAGAGAACTCAAAGCTGCCTCCCTTAATCTGTTTTTTGAAATCCCCACTTTCCTAAATGTAAAGAACTTGTTAAAAAATTCTTTTGACTCCGTTTCCTGTACTCGTATTTTCCACAGTCCATGAGATATAAAATGTGTTAAGCATCAGGAACATTATAACAGTTTTCGCTACATCCTAGGATAAACTTACCTTTCAAATGTATTGTAGTAAAACTTGATTAAAATACTGAGCTAGCCACTTAACTAATCTAGAAACCACCTGGTGTGAGGTTCGTTAACACATTCAAAGGGTATATTTGTGGTCACTGGACTTAGAGACTCTGTGATGTACAGAAATTTCTTTTGCCTCACACAGACTAAGTGTGGCACTGCCAAGAAGTACACCATAATTCTTCAGGAGGAGGCGACAAGGTGACTGCTCTGGGGAAAGACCAGCCACACCTATCAAAACAGGGCCACAGGAAAAAAAAATGACAGGTCCAATGTGAGCCTACAAGTTTAAGTCCGGGGTGGGGGGTGGGGGAAGCGGGCAAAGCTCCAAGCTTCAGCCTTCAGTTTGCGATGGAGCTGCGTGTCTACAGGGCAGCTCTCTGTAGCGAGCTAGGGGGAGGGTGGTCCAGAGATTTCCTTCTTTAGTGATGGTTAAAACGGGTGAGGCCGGCCAGTAGAATAAAGGCGTTGGTGGAGTTGATTCTAGACAGGAGATCGCAGTGCTGCGTTTTTGGATAAAAGCAGCATGACCTATCCATTTGGTCTGTTTCACGTCCACGTGGGAGGCCTCGTCCTCTACCCTCTTAGGTTCAGTGACTGGGACCCTGCAAAATAAACGGACAAAAGATAGACTGACAGAAGAAAAAAAGTTTATTTAACGTGCATATGGCAGGAAGGGGGTGGGGGGGGTGGGGGCAGGGGGCCTCACAGTGGAGTGAAAAACTCAAAGAGGCTATCAGACATGGAGGCTTAACACACTGTTTTAGCAAAAGGCTATAAATTGGGGCACCTGGGTGGCTCAGTCGGTTAAGTGTCCAACTCTTGATTTGGGCTCAGGTCTTGATCTCAGGGTCCTGGGATCAGCCCCTTCCTGGGCTTCCCGCTTAGCAGGGAGTCTGCTTCTCTCCTTCTTCCTCTCCCTCTGCCCCCAGCCCCTCTGTGCACTCTCTCTCTCTCTCTGTCAAATAAATAAGACCTTGTTTGTTTGTTGTTTGTTTGTTTGTTTGTTTGTTTTAAAAAGGCTGTAAATTTGTAGAGAAGTGACAAGACAATGGAAAGGGGTTTCAGGCTTCTAGGGGCAGTAAATTGTGAGAAGGCAAATATATGGGGGAAATGAAGGAGGATGAGGGTTATTTCAGTAAAGCCTTGTCTGCGCCGATTTCAGTCTGTGCTGTCTCTGGTGGTGACCATCCTCTCCTCCTCCTGATAGGGGAAAGTGGCCGGGGGGGGTGGGGGGGGGGGGGGGGGGATCCCGTCATACAGGGAAATGTACGCCCTGCCTTTCAGCAGATAGAGGAGGGTAGAGAGCTTTTCTGTGTCTGCTTTTTCTGTCCCTCAGTTGCCTTCAGCTCAAAATAATCTTTATGCTGAAGTGACATGTTTGGAGATAGCACCTTTGGATCTATCTAACGGGTATACGACAGTGGAAGTGGAAGTGCAAAGTGGGGACACCGTGGATGTCGACCCCCTTGCTATTGAATGGCACCCGAGTACCCTTTATTTTTTTTTTCAAGATTTTATTTATTTATTTGACAGAGGGAGACACAGTGAGATAGGGAACACAAGCAGGGAGAGGGAGAGAGGGAGAAGCAGACTTACTGCTGAGCAAAGAGCCCGATGTGGGGCTCGATCCTAGGAACTTGGGATCATGACCTGAGCCGAAGGTGGACGCTTAACAAGTGAGCCACCCAGGCGCCCCCCTCTGAATCACTTTTAGTTCAGCATTGGAAACAGCACACTCCCATACATCAGTGTACCTTCCTAGTGAACGGGTATGCTCTCCCCAGACTCACGCACTTGTCAAGACATAAGCTATGTTGCAGTGAGGTCTCTTTTGGAAAAACCAAGATGGATCATTGTTTCCATTTTCTTTCATTCGAGGGTGAGCACAAATCAGTGTTATGAGACTCTTTCATTTCTCTGTTTTGGATGGGGGTAGGACTCACCAGCCAGAATGACAATGCGGGACCGGAAATGGTCTTCCAAACAGGCTGGGACCTCAGGCTGCCCAGAGAGGGTCACGGCTCAGTGGAAAATGTGTTCTCTCCACCACTGTCCAACTCGTCAGAAAGACACATATCGAAGGTATGCGTCGTAGCACTTAGGAGTAAGAAGCACCCGGGAAGACCTACATCAATACTTTGAAGTCCGTGTTTCTATAAATGCTCTGTCTTAAGGGATTCATTACATCAGTGCTTCTCAGGAGGAGGAGGAGGAGGAGGAGGAGGAGGAGGAGGAGGAGGAAGGCAATTCTGCCTTCCAGGGGCTATGGAGGCAAGTCCGGAGACATTTTTGGTTCTTACGACTGGGATGTGGGTGCCGCTGGTGGCCCCTGATGAGTAAGTCCCAGGATGCTGCTAAACATTTTGTGATGCGCGAGACCAGCCCCCGCAACGGACGACGCTCCCGCCGCAAAGGTCAATAGTGCCGCCATGGAGAAAACCTGCTTTCCATCACCGCGCCCCACCCCCTGCCTCCCAACCACGGCTGCAAAAACAAACCACCACAGCAGGACGCCCGCAGACGCTGCGCGGGAAAGGAGTTAGAAAGAGACCAAAACCTTCGATCCATTCCTAAGAGTCTTCTGGGTTTTTCAACAAATACACCGAATCATCCGTAAAGATATTTGAGCTCTTCTTTTTTATTAGACTCGAAGTGGATTTTTTATTGGGGGGGGGGAGTCATCAGTGATGAGTGGACACAGGCAGTCCTGTATAAATCATCTCCCTCGGTCTCCTTATTTTGAAAGCTCCCGCTAAAGACAGGCGGTTCGCGTCCCCCAATTCCCGGGCTCCAAGCTTCTTTTGGTTTCTCTTAGTGTCTCCTTTGGTTTTGTCGGGACTCGTAATTGGAGTTTAGGGAATGTCCCCTGAGGTCTGGGATCCAATCCTCTGAATGCTGATCCTTAGAAAGATCAGTAAAGAACCATTAAGGGCCGGCAGTGGGGTCCCTTTGTAGAACAAAGTCAGCATTTTCCCCTGGGAGTAGCCCCCTTAATCCATTGTTTCTATTTCTCAGAGGAAGTAGCAGATTTTTGTAACTGAAAAGCAAAACCACCTGGTAAATTTCTGAAGGAGACTAAGTCTCCAACCTCCCAGTTCTTTTACAAATAGGATAAATGCTATTGGGAACCCGGTGGGTGTCCCTGCACCCTCTTGAAATGGACAGAGGTGTAGTAAACAAATAAGAAAGTAACAGTAGGTGAGAATTGTTTTAGTAATAACTTCTCAAAAAACCATTTTCAAAACAACACTTGGATCGGCTGGGGACAAAGCTCAGCCTTCCGTTTGTTCCAGGCAGCTCAGTTAGTGGCTGGGATGTACTTGGGTGTACCTGTTGTGATTTTTGGATATGTCATTGTCCTACAAACAAATCCTACCCTAGCTTGCCAGGCCCTCCTGGTCGAGAGCAGCACTGTCTGATAGAAATACAGTGCCAGACACATCTGTAATTAAGATTTTTCGGGCAGCAAAATTTAAAAGTTAGTAATTAATTTAAAAATAAATAAATAAAATGGATTGTAAGGATCCATTGTCTCCCACTGCAAATCCAAGTTATTTCAACATCTAGTCAATATTTTTAAAATTACTATTGAGTTACTTTAAATAACTGAATAGTGGTTAACAGAAAGAAACTTAATAGTGGTTAACACTTCGGTTTTAAATTAAACCAAATTAACTCCGTTAGACTGGCCATGTTTCCAGTGATCAGTAGCCCCATGGAGCTGGCAGCTTTCACGTTGGACGTGCAGTCCCCGCCCATTCCTCTGATAAATTCATTCAGCCTTGGTGAGCTTTCAACTCCGTCACCCCAAGTGATGTTCTCTCTTATTTCTTGGTCTTTGTGCAGGATTCTCTCCCTGGAACGCTCTCCACCATCCCTCCCACCATACATGGTTCATTCCCATTTGTTCTTCACAGAAGTTGATTCTTCTGGGGAAAAAAAAACTGGGAAGGAAAAGCCTTTCCTCTACCCTCTTCGGTTTAGGAATTGGGGCCTGCACGTTTAAACTGACAAAAGGCAGATTGGCAAGAGAACAGGCAGAGTTTCTTGATGTGTGCGATGCATAGACACAGCGCAGGGCTTGAGAATAAGTAACTCACAGGAGCGGTTAGAATTTGGAGTTTACATACCTCACTTAAGGGAAATGGAATGGGGAGAAAAGACTTCTGTGGGAGGGTTTCTTTAGGAAAGTCAAATGGGCTTTTAGGAGAACAGATGAGAAAAAAACGTTTATGATCATGTTTGCTTGTGCGGGTACCGGTGGTCTTTCCGTCTTCTCCAAGACTAGGAAACTTCCCCAAGAGGCGCTTCTTGGTAGGTTTACTCTTGCTCTCTCTCCTGGGAGTAGAAGCCATTCTGAAGTGAGAATTTATGGCCGTCCTCATTGCCCAGAAGTTTCTGCTTTTAGTCAGATAAGCAAAGCTCCGAGAAGACTTCCTTCCGCGTCTGTTGAATCTCAAATGTCTTCAGCTTAAAATCGCCTTTTTACCAGGGTGCCTGGGTGCCTCAGTAGGTTGGGCGTCCTGCTCCTGGTGTCAGCTCGGATCTTGATCTCGGGATTGTGGAATTGAGCCCTACAGGGGGCTCCACACTCAGCATGAAGTCTGCTTGTCCCTCTCCCTCTGTGCCTCCTCTTGTGCTCTCTCCATCTCTCTCTTGAATAAGTAAGTAAGTCAAATCTTAAAAAAAAATGATAATCTTTTCAGCAACTCTGGAATTCCAAGCAGGTTCTCGCAAAAACACAGAAGTTAAATGTTGCTACTCTATGCTGTGATGCCACTTGGACCGCCTAGTCCATAGCCCTCCCTCACTGTATTACTCCTCAAGTTTGAGTGTTTTTTCCTTCCCAAATAGACCATAACCCCTGGAAAGCAGGGGCAGAGCTACCTTCCTATATATTAAAGGGAACTCATGATCTAGGACAGTGGACTTGCTCATCATAGTCCCTTGATAAATATCAACCAAATGTACATACTCTTGGAAGAGAGGAAGATGTTTTTCTTCTACCTTTCTATGTTCATTACCGGCTGGGCCCTTGGGAACAAAAGATTAACAAGGGAACCGTGTATATTTAATATGAATTTTCCATGACACAAGAGACTCCATAGAGAAAGGAAGCCCCAAAGAAATGGTTAAACTGGAGTGTTTTTATGCCAGGTTTGATAAACAGCTACATGAGCTGCTCAGCAGGAAAAACCGATGGAGTGATGAGCCACGTCACTACAGGGCGGATGCTCAAAATTTATTTAGTGAAAAAACCTGCACACAGAAGACCATGTGTTCTATGACTCCATTGATAGCGAGTGTCCAGAAAAGACACATCTACACAAACAGGAAGGAGTTGCTGGGCCTGAGGAATAAACTGCCAACAACGGAAATGTTCTCAAACTGACTTTCGGTAGTGGTTGCAGAAGTGGGTAAATTTACTAAAAGTCATTTAAAATGGATACATTTTATGATATGTAAGTTATATCTCATGAAGTTGTTAAAGATGAAAAATGCTAACACTTTTAAAAAGACCCGATGTGAAAATGTATACATATCCAGTATGAACTCTGAGAGTTGAATATTATCTCTGTCCTTCTATCCATCTGTCTGGCTGCCTACCTACTTACCTACCAATCTATCCATATGGGTAGCAAACTTAATAGTGACTAACGCTTTGGTTTTAAATTATAGGTGATTTCTTTTCTTAGTTTTTTTTTAATATCCAAATTTTCTTTTTTTTATGTTTCAAGTTTTTATTTAAATTCCAGTTAGTTGACATACGATCCAAATTTTCTATAGTGAACATTTATTAAAGCAACTACTCACAAACTGGTTGGGGGGGAAGCTTTTTAGAAAGATGAAGTGCACTTACTCTTTTGAAGAGAATGTTCTGGTCTTCCAGGAAGGCTGGACCTTGCTGTTCCAACATACCTACAGTGCATGTCCCATCACAGAGTACCTACTCAAGAGAGATTAAATTTACAATTGAATGACTGACCCTGGATGAATAAAGTGCACATGTATGTGCGTACGTGTGCGTGTGCACGTGATGCTAGTGAACAAGGATTCCATTCCCAAGAGGAGGACGGGAGACCCTAGCTTCCAGAAGGAATTGCCTTTACCCAGGGTGTTAATGAAAAAGAAGTGGAAATTCTTTTTGTTTCTTGAGAATCAGGGCTGAGTTCATCCGTGTCTTCTTTTAGAGGGGTGACTTTTCAAGGGTTGAAGTAAGGGCTCTTAAGAAGCAGAAGTGTTCTAGATTTCAGTTGGGGTCAAATCAAAGGAAATGACGACAATTGAAGAGTAGCGTGACAAAGCTTACTAAAAGCTGATTACCATTAAACCAGTTTATGAGTTTGGTTAAAATCATATTCTCCTTCTAGTGTGACACCAATGAGTTTCATTATATCAGGATCTTTTGTTTCCTCCAGCTTTGTCCAATGCCCGACACCCTGACTACTGTCTCTCTTACTAGAAGAGCAAGTTCTACATTCAAATTTGCCCATGCATCTGTCATTCCTGACATCTTGCTTGGTTAAACAGTGCTTTCCAAGTACTTGTTATATGAGATGTTGGCAATTTTCCCTCCAAAAATAAGTTGTATTTTCACGTATTTTTAAAACTATGAATGTTTGGGAGAAAGGCATTGATAGTGTAACATAATGCATTACATGCACACCACAATTTTTCTTTTCTGATATCCTGACCTGCATTGAACTATCTCCTACTATGTCAGTGATTGAAATGTGAATTTATTAAAATAAATTAGTATTTAAATTATTTATTTGAGGGACAGAAAGGGAACATGAGCAGGAGGGAGGGACAGAGGGAGAGGGAGAGGCAGGCTCCCCACCGAGCAGGGAGCCCCAGTTGGGACTTGATCCCAGGACCCAGGTATCGTGACCTGAGCTGAAGGCAGATGCCCAAACAACTGAGCCACCCAAGTGTCCCAAAATAAATAAAATCTTTTAAAAAATTAAAAAATAAAGGGGTACCTGGGTGGCTCAGTAGGTTAAGCCTCTGCCTTCGGCTCAGGTCATGATACTGGGGTGCTGGGATCGAGCCCCACGTCAGGCTTCCTGCTCAGCAAGGAGTCGGCTTCTCCCCTTCCCCCAGCTCATGCTCTCTCTCTCTCTGTCATTCACCCTCTCTCTTTCAAATAAATAAAATATTTTTAAAATAAATAAAAATAAAATGTGGATTTGTTATTATGTTCACCCAGGACTAATTTGAAGGCAAATTATATTTATTTAATTAGATATCTTACTTTTTAAAAGTATGCGTTATGTTGCTGGTACTCTGTTGTCATCATAAACAAAAAAGGAAGTTCTTATTTTTATATCCCTTAAATACCTTAAATACTTTATATCAATTAAATGCTTATAGATAGCGAAACAGTAAATTCTCCTAACAAGTAGAAAAAGGAAAAAGTGGGCGCCTGGGTGGCTCAGTGGGTTAAGCTGCTGCCTTCGGCTCAGGTCATGATCTCAGGGTCCTGGGATCGAGTCCCGCATCGGGCTCTCTGCTCAGCAAGGAGCCTGCTTCCCTCTCTCTCTCTCTCTCTGCCTGCCTCTCCATCTACTTGTGATCTCTCTGTCAAATAAATAAAATCTTTAAAAAAAAAAAAAAAAAAAGAAAAAGGAAAAAGTGATTCGCCATGGAGCATTCTAATGAGCTTTCAATTATCTAAAAAAAAAAAAAAAAGAATTAGGTCAACCTTTGTGACAACTCAGATTATTGTCCTCTGAGGTTCATTTTGAAATATCTTTTAATTTTCTGTGAGCATTCATTATGAAAATACTATAAATGCACTATCTCAAAAAAGTTGAAATACAATCTCAGCGCAGAAATATAACCAATGTTCATGTTTTGGTAGTTTCTCTTAGACTCTTTTCAATATAGACACAAACGTAAAACATAATCCATTTCTATACAAAGATTTATTCAACAAATGTTTATTGAGTGTCTATTATGTGCCAGTGTTACCTTTGCTGGATGGCATCGCCTTTGCTTATTTTGTCAACTCAGCATTGACTGTCATGGGAAAGTCCTTTCATGTCAGTAAATTTGGATCTGCTATAGCCTTCCAGTGGCTGCGCGACCAACAAAGATTGTACTTTCCAAAATAGTGACAGCAACCTTTTTATTCACTCCCCCCCAACCCCGGACCTTATCGTGTCCCACCAAGACATAGAATCTATGTCCCCTTACCCTGAACCTGGATGAAGTTCTATGGCTGCCTCAGTGCAGCAGAAGTGAGGCCGTAGGACCTCCGGGAGAGATCACAGAAGGTGCCATAGCTTCTGCCTAGCCCTCTCTTGGGACACTCACCCTCGGAAGCCAGCCACCGCATTTTGAGGAAGCCCACCCCACATGGGAGAGGTTGCGTGTAGGAATTCTAGCCAACAGCCCCCGCTAAGGTCTCGGGCAACAGCCAGCATCAACTGCCAGCCACGCTGAAGGTGAGTCTTCATGTGACTCCAGCATCCACACCGCAGCAGTGGAGGCCAAAACGAACAGAAGTGGCTGTCCCCACCGAGCCCTTCCAAACTCACAGACTTGGGAGAAAAATGCATGTGGCTCATTTTAAGTTGGCAAATTTCCAGGTGGTCTGTTGCACAGTGGTGGACACCAGGAAGAGCAGTATTTCTTTGAATGACCATACTGCAACTTTGGTTGCCGATGCCTAACTTTTAGACCTTTCTGTCGTTACTAGTGTTTTGATGTTGTTGTTGTTGTGTTCCTAATATAAACATTGTGTGTGTGGGTGTGTGTGTGTGTGTGTGTGTGTGTGTGTATACAGGATGGTATGCATAGCATTATTTCCTCAGTATAAATATTATTTCCCAAAAGTAGAAATGCAAGTCAGATGATCTGCATATTTTAAGGGATTTGTTTTTAGGGTTTCTTTATTTTATTTTATTTATTTTGTTTTTTAAAAAGACTTTATTTATCCGAGAGAGAGAGAGACGTCACAAGCAGTGGGGGCAGGGATAGAGGGAGAAGCAGACTCCCCCTGAACAGGGAGCCTGATACGGGTCTCAATCCCAGGACCCTGGAATCGTGACCTGATCCAAAGACATGCCACTCTGAGGCGCCCCTGAGAGATTCTGATGCAAGTTTGGAGCAATTCACTTTAATATAGTTTAAAGGCTCACAGATATGTATAGTTTAGCAATAGTTAAATTTTAAATACTTTGGCAAAATCAATCACTAGAAATATGAGAACTGAAAAGGAAAATTCATTGAGTACAGGAAAAAAGCATTGATATTTCTATCAAAAAGGAGTTCTGGCTTTTAAGTTAAAGTTAATACATTCAAATATTTAAATTAAGAAGAAAAAGTGATTATGCAAACATGAATTTTGAGGGTGAGAGTCTCTTACTTGAGTCTGATTATGTATTTGTCACATAAAATCCCCAGATGGATCCCAGACCCACTTAGTCACTTAATATACCACACTTCATAGTAAGATAACCTTTATTAGATGAATTTCAATTGCAAAAACTGAAAGATATCTTCAAGCATAGAAATTTCTAGAGCTTTCTGAAGACCAAATAATTCTACTGCAGTGTGAAGTCCTTGAGTAGGGTTTTACCTCTGAGTCAATATTGTCAGTCAACCAGCCACAATGGCTTGACTGGTTGTAGGGAACAGACAAGAGCTGAGAGTTACTGTGTGACCAGAGCTGATATACTTATAACCTAAAAATGTTAAGTGGAGAAAAGTTCAAAGGCAATGTTTTAATGTTAAGTTCTGCAAATTTTTAGTGTCGGGGCTATTCTAATATTAAATGTTCTTACTAATTGCATATGTGTGGGCATTACCTGTCACCCTCCAATGTTAATAATATCTTAGGTTGGTATTGTAGTTTAGAGTTTACAAGGTGCTTCCATATTTGTTTTCCTGCTTTATTTAATCTTCATAACAAAGCCAAAGAGTCGTCACTCTGTAGACGATGAAAGCAAGTCCAGGGAAGTTAAATAATCAGACAGAGACAACTAGGACTTGAACACAAGTACTCTGACCTCAACCTAACCATCTCTTAAAGTAGAAACCAGGAACATCTACCCCATCTTCTTAAGACTACCTCTTGCATTATTTTAAAACTCGACACTCAGAGTAGGGGTCAGTAACTTTTTTCTGTAAAGGGCCAGATAGAAAACATTTTTGGCTCTGTAGGCCATGTGGTTCACTCCTCAGTATAGCAACTCAGCGGTGACCCTGGAGCTCGAAAACAGCCTTGAATAGTATGAAATGAATGACCATGACTGTGTCTTCATAAAACTTTATTGACAACAACAGGCTGAGGATCCTTTTGGTCCTTAGGCCTTGCTTTGTCAACCCCTGACATGAAAGAGTGAGTAAACACAGAGGAGTCTCACGTCCACTCCTTCCCTCTACACCCCAGTCACTCCCTTTCCTTAAAAAACCCTATTTTTATTAGATTCTCCTTTACTCTTCCAGACTTCCTTTCTTTTTTTTAAGATTTTATCTTTATTTACTTGAGAGAAAGAGAGAGGGAGAGAGAGAGCATGACCATAGGGAGGGGCAGAGGGAGAAGGAGAAGCAGGCTCTCTGCTGAGCAGGGAGCCTGACTTGGGGCTTGATGCAGAGACCCTGAGACCAGACCCTGAGACCAGACCCTGAGACCAGACCCTGAGGGCAGACGCTTACCTGCTTAACCGACTGAGCCACCCAGCCACCGCCCCCAACAGACTTCCTTTCTTTTGCAAATACAAGCACAGGCAGAGACTTCTAGTCCTCAGGCTGCACTTTCCTCTCCGGCGCTCTGCTTTACCAGAGCTTTTGTCCAGACAGGCTCAGCGGCCGACGCTCCCTTCCGCAGCTGCCTAGTACTTGACTACACAGGTCTGCTGCAGATTACTCAGCTGCCGCGGGGCATGTGTGTAGTTTCCATGATTTTGCTTGAATGTGTGACAGTTTGTGCTTATACTGGTGATTCTGTGGCATAGATGCCTAGAAGTGGTATTGCTGGACAGAAGGGTACATGCATCTGTCAATTTGCTACTTATTGCCCGAATCCTTCCATATATGTGGCAGTCCTGTGTACTCCCCCAGCAACCTATGAGAGTGCCAGTCTCCCCAGAGCCTCACCAGCGGAGTATGGGGCCAATCTTTGGATCAGGCTGCTCTGTCAGGCAAGAAATGATATCTTGGTATAGCTTTTACTTTGCATTTTTATTTTACTGGAAGTGAGAAAGAACACCTTTCTGTACATTTCAGGATCAATTATACGTCTCCCGTGTTTCATAACCACAGCCCATTTTTCTTTTCGGTGGTAGGTTTTTCTCTTTTCAAAGTTTAGGCACTTGTTAAACATGAAGGAGATTGGCCGTCTCTGTACCGTTTCATCATTTCTTTCTACTTGGCTTATGCTGGTTTTTGTTATGCAAAAGGTTTTTTTTTAATTTTTGTGTAGATAAATTTACTGATCATTCATCACTAGATAGATAGATAGATATGGATATAGGAGATACAGATATAGATATAAATGAGAGAGAGAGAAACAGATATGGTAGATGGATGGATGGATGGATGGATGGATGGATGGATAAGCTAGCTAGCTAGCTAGATACGGATGTTACACGTGGGATGTAGATGGAGGGTGGGTGCCTGGCTGGTCGGTCGGTGGAGCATGTGACTCTGGATCTGGGGGTTGTAAGTTCGAAGCCCACATTGGGTGTAGAGATTAGTTAAAAATAAAATCTTAAAAAAAAGATGTACCTGTGAATGTAGATACAGATATCTTCTGGGTTTTTAAAAAGATTTTATTTGTTTGTTTGAGAGAGAGAGAGAGAGAGAGAGAGAGAAAACCCAAGCAGGGGGAGCTGGAGAGGGAGGCGCAGACTCCCCACTGAGCAGGGAGCCCGATGTGGGTGGGGCTCGATCCCAGGACCCTGGGATCATGATCTGAGCCGAAGGCAGATGCCCAAGCAACTGAGCTACCCAGGTGCCCCCCTTCCGGGTTTTTTACTCTCCTTGCGCTAAACATCTAAAAAACTTAAATGGGTGAAAAGGACAAAGGTGATGTGAGTCATAAGGACATGAGAGCTTTTTATCTGCAAGTAAGTTTGTATTCAAAGTACGGATGGATTTGCCAAGTATTACTTCAAATGTTAAGACAGGTGACATGCTAGTACAGAAAATAACTAAGACCTAGAATAAAGCAAAACGACCAGTCAATTCAAGAGCTGTATATTAGCTGATAATGCGGAGAAGTAAAATCCTTTACAGTCAAGAAAAATGTGATATTAAACGAGTTCCAGTTAAGTCTGAAAGTCTTTATACAGACACTTAAAATCGTTGTGGTTGCTTCCATCCAGTTTTAATGCAGAATCTCTTAAATCGTGTGTAACAGAAAGATACTGGTACCATCATGCGAGTGTTTAATAGCGACACAAGTGAACAAATCAAAGGTCCCTTTTGTCGGTTACCATTTTGCTGTCAGGTGATAAACTCAGAATCCAGAGTTCTGCACATTTGTCTTGTTTTGCCTGGCTTCTCCCCCCGGCTGATTCGCACCTTGTCCTGCGTCTATTCCCCCGGCAAAGCAGAGTCAGTAACTTGAAGTTAAGAAGGACGGAGAAGTTTCCGCATTGGCCATGCGCCCCAGGTTCACGTTCGCTATGGAGATGGCATTGTCACCAAGGAGAGGCAGTTCTCTTCGGAGAGAGAGAGGAAAGGCTGGATGGCGGCCTTGGGTAGGGGGTGCACACAGCACCATGATGTCACAGATTGCATTGTCTCTCGGGAAACTCATCCATCAAACCGTCACCTCTGATTCTGTGCAGGGTCACTACGGAAAGAGGCGGCATGCCCCTGTTTGGGCATTCTGAAACGTTAGTATGTGCTAGAGCCGGTGGTGTGAAGCCGATTCATTTCGTTTCAAAGGCCCAAATGGCATGCTGCCGAACAGAGACGCAAGCCCAGCGGCGTCTCCTTAGAAATAATGACTCCAAGGCAAACAGCCCTCTTTGCGAAACGTAGAACGGTGCCATCTGCTTGTCTCCTTTTTTGATTTATTCGTTCCGGGGGTTTTAAATGATGTAATAGAAAGAAAAGGTAAGTCTTCTCTTTTAAATCTGGAGGGGAGTGGGTGGGGGACGTGCCAGCTCGATTTAGCCTATCTGAAATCTATATAAGGTATTTGTCTTTGGTGAGGAGGGGATTTGGATTTATAAGGTGAGACTGTGGCCGTGAAATACGAGGGCGAACGCTGTGCTCCGGGGAAGAGAAGGTAAACTGTAAATCTGAAAAAGGATCCTACCTTGGGACTTAGCAGTTGACTTTTCCTTACTGTTTTTAAGACCTGGTTGTGAAAAAATGCAGTTTTGTGGACTGTCATCCTCGTGCTCTTGGGTAGAGCGCGCAGATCCCCGATTTCATGTTTCAGAATCTGCCTCTTGTCACATTTCAGTGTATCTTCCGTTGGCGGGGGTGGGGGGTTGTGTGGAGAACAAACAGCTGCTCTCAATTGTCCCCGGCTCAAAGTGCTAAGTGAACCTGGGCGGCGTGGAGCGCATCTCCGCGCAACTTGTTGGAAATCCTTCTGTTCTGGGAGGGAGTATAAAGAGAGGTAGAGAACTTGGAGGAACTTGGAGGCTGAGCCACCTTCCCCATCCCTGGGAGATACCGCGTGGCGTCTAGGGGGGATGCGTGGGGGGTACAGAGCTCAGAATGCTCCTCTCCATGGCGAGGGAGCCCCCCTACTCCCGGGTTTGGGGTCTGGTGCCCTGTGTCCTGTCGCCGAGGGCCGGCCGGGCCGGATGCCTCTCTGAGGATTGGCCTGGCAGGGATGAAAGCCAGCGGACACCCTCCGGCGCCCCCTCCCCTCCGGCTCCCCAGGAGAGTCGCTTCTGCAGAAGTCATTCGGTGTGTGCTGAGTTTCCTTGTGAGGGGATTAGAGAATAGGAGAGTGCTTTGTGAGCAAAATCCCGGGAGAGGTTGCTGGGGAGAAGGCAAACAGAGGGAAGGAGGACTTCAGCGTTCTTGGTCCCCTCCCCGAAGTGACTCTAAGACACCCAGGTCCCTGGCCTAGAGCAGCTGGGGGGTTGTTTTCCTTCGCTACCTTAGGAGAAACCGGTAAGGCTCACGTTTGGTTTTTTGTTGTTGTCGTTCCTACTGTTCTGAGATGCGGCTCTCATTGCTTTAGGAAAAGTGCCCATGTTGGGAGGAAGGGAAATTGGTTGGCGATTCTGGGGACATCGTGCATTGTCTCTGCCTAACGTATGAGAAAGGCGCTGTTTCCCCTGCACAAAGGGCTGGTAGCCATAGTGTGATTTTACTTTTCCCAAACTTGATTAACATCCCTTCTGAGCCACTGACTTCAACAAAGCATATGCACGCGCAGAAGCTGCGCTCCGTATGGGAAGGCACCTATTGATAGGAAAGTCGTAATTTAAAGGGTTTTTAAAAATCTAAATTTGATTAATTTGGAGGTACGGCTGCATGGGGGAGGGGGGAGAAAATCGGGCCTTTCTGGAAAATTCCAAATTGTCTGTTTCCTATGAGAATGCATGTTTCACCTGTTTTGTACCTAGCGCTGTGCAGCCCCAAACCACTGCTAATAAACCATGTAGTCCCCAAAGTTGAGTTCCAGACAGTGTGACATAAGGGGATGGGGTGGGGGGCCCCACTAAAATGAGGAAAATAGAATTTTGAATTAGTTACATAGAAGTATATATTCTTGATCTGTTACTCAGCCAGTGTTCTAATTGGAAAGAAGGAATGAGGAAGCCACTTGGAGTCAGAAAGTTGGGTGCCAGATCTCCTTCAGTATTTTCAGGGACGCAGCTCACCAAACCTTATTTGTCATGTGTTACTCCCTAAGGTTCCATTTTGTTATTTTTAGAGTTGATTTTGCTATTTGTGTGGGATTTTATATATACATGTGTATATAAAATATATGGATTTTATATATGTTTATACATATGTAAATACTTTGTATCTTATATATATTTATACATATATAAAATATACTTATTTTATATGTGTATATATATAAAATCCCACACAAATATAAATATGTATATATATATAATAGGTATGTATATATACACACACTTTTGCTTTATATTTATATATTTATATACATAGTTTATATTATATGTACATATATCCTTTTATCATACCGTGGGAAACTTAAGCCTGCAAAGTTTAGAAATGTACAAATTCCGTTTGAGGCAAATTATCCCACAAACTAACTACCACAGTCCTTCTGAGCTGGAGTGTGTGTGGAGAAGATAGGAGTGACAGACAGCTGTTGTCTCTGTGAGGGACGAGTCCAGAAGTCTGTCCTGAGAGCAGAGAACCAAATTCCTGCAAACCCTGCAGCCCCTCCCCCACCCAACTAGGAGTGGGTGGTGAGCGCTTCTGCTGTTGTTTTTCCGGGAGAAAGTTTGGATCCTGCCTAATGTGGCTGGCTCTCCGCATTGTTGTTCCTCCTCATTAAAATAAAACTAAAGGCCACGCTGTGCGCAAAGTTCTGATGACAGATGTTTAGTTTCTAGACTTAACCTATTCCAAATACTACACTTCCCATCCTTCCAGCTAATCTGTGCAGCGTGAAAACAATGGTCAAGTAAAATGATTCAACACCAACTAATTACCCAGGTCTGCAATTTTCACTTCCATCACAATTAGGCCCAGAGAGCTTTTTCTTCTTAATTCTGCAGTCTTCGGATGACCCGATTATTAGAATATCCAAAAACTGTATTGCATTCGTAACAATCAACTTTTTAAAAAGGTGTGTAACTATTTAAGTAGCTTCTCTGCATGCATATTAATATGAATACCTGAAAAAATATAGGCTCTTTCTTTAAAATGAGCTAATCATTTGACGGATGCTTTACAAAACAGGGAAAGCCCATTCGCTTTCAATTTTAGTTTCTTCTTCTTCAGCTGAAAATGCTAATTCAACCAAACAGTTTTATCTCTGCCTTTTGCAATTGCTTAAGGAAGGCGGGCTGGTAATGGGGGAGGGGGCTTCTGAGTGTGAAATAACAGTTAATCCATTTATCTGTGAACTCCGGGGACACCTGGGAGGTTTTCAGGTTCTGATTAACGTTGTTTCCCGTTCTCTACCGCAAGCTCATTCTGGTTCCGAAGACCATTTACCCTCATGATATTGGAGCCTGAGAGCATCGAGTTTATTGGAATTGATTTTCTTTCCAGGTTGATCTTTTCAAATACTTTTGCTGGTTGGTTCTCATTCCTGCCTTATGAGATTTTCACTCATCCGGCCTATATTTATTGAGTGCCTGGGTGTCACTAGGGTGGCCCACATTTGCTCTTGGGTATGAAAACTCTGCTTCCGTCTGGCTCCTGCCAGAGTTGGCCAAGGCCAGAAGGGATAAGACCGACTTTGGCTGTTCTAACAATTGTTTGTAGGATCACACAGTTCCATTGCCGAGTGTGGGTTCAGCAACTACAGAAAAATGCTCGTTCTCCTGAATTATTGATACATGAAAATATATTACTGCCTACTTAGAACCTGGGAGTTGCGTTAATCAATAATCCTCTCGCATTGCACAGGACCTGCTGCGTGTTCATCTCATCGCTGGGCATTTAAATAATTCAAAAGGAAGATTTCTCAGGAATTAATTCGGCCTTTGTACAAGTTGGGAAAATACGGAGCGAGACGTTTTAGCAAGCTTCATCTCCACAGCTTATAAATGACCATTCCTTCTCATGTGTTGCCTTTGATAGATTAGTTTTTTTTCTCTTAGATGGTTTGAGTTAAACACGCTTGTTTTGCTAAACGACATGTTACCATAACGTACATGATTTATAAAGCTATCAATGGGAAAAGGGCACCATGGGAAAGAAATGGGTGTTTCTTGTATCCTCCAGGTAGCCGACACTGCCTTAGCCGCCTTAGCCTCCCCGTAAGCGTGTTTTTATTTAATCTTCTTAACTGTGCTGCAAAATCGGTATCATTACGCCCATTTTATAAATGAGGACACTGAAGCCCAGAAATTAAAGGATGAAGTCACGTCCTGTAACTGCTAGGGTACCCAACGCTCACCTGTCCCCTGGGCCACAGAAACACTTCTTTTTTATTTTTTAGCCCCGTCTCTATTGCTCTCAACACCCACCTCTTTCTTCCCAGACCCCATATCAACTGATGATTCCCTTCACCGTATCTTAATGCTTCCAGAGAATCTCCCTTGACAATTGCAGCCTGTTCCCTGAGTTCCTTTATGAGCTGACAGCCGGCATATGTAAATAGGGACTGGGCAGGTGCTGTTCACGTTCACGTGTAAAAACTGCTTTTGAAATGTCAAGGCAGAAGCAACATATTGGGTTAGACTACAGAGTGCAGCATATTTGATGTGTTTGGTTAGGGGAACGGAGAAGTAAGCTTGGTCTGGTTGGGGGCCACGCCTGGCCTGATTATCATCCCAGCCAGGGGCCAGTCCTCCTCTATTTGTGTATGGATATGGGTTTCCATCCCCACTTGTGTTACTTCCTGTCTCCAAGCGGAGGGGCGGGGCGAGCTAAGGCTGGGGTTGTAGGAGCCTGGGGAAGGTATCTCCTGCCCCCCTTCTAGAGCTCTTAGTTGAGAGAAGGGAAACGATGGCATATCGTTAATAAAAGAGGTTTCTACGTGTATCGATGCCTTAGTCTGGCCGAGTCATAGAACGGCCATCAATTGACCTCAGCCCATTTCTTTGGCAGACACCAGCTATAGAATTGCCTGTGTATTGGTTTTCTATCACTGCTGTGACAAATGACCACAAATATAGTGCCTTGAAACAACAGAAATCTGTTTTCTTGTGGCCCTGGAGGTCTGATGCCCGAAACGGATTTAAAAACAAAGTGTTAGCAGGGCTGCATTCCTTCTAGAATTTCCAGGGGAGAACCCATTCCTTGCTTTTCCAGCTTCTAGAGGCCACCAGCATTCCTTGGCTCATGGCCCCCACATCACTCGCAGGTTTGCTTCCATCAACCCATGCCTCCTCCTTTCCCTTAGAAGGACCCTTGGGATTACATAGGCCCCAGCGAGCTAAGCCAAGGAAATCTTCCCATCCTGACATCCTTCATCACATCTGCAAAGTCCCATTTGCCCCGTATCGTCACATCATCACAAGTTTGGAGACTTGCAACATGGACGCCTTTGGGAGGCCTGTATTCCGACTCCCACAACTTTTAAAATATTTCTCTAGAACTACACAGTATTTACTTACTCCATGCTCTTGTAGGTAATGGGGACCCCCAGAAGGGTTTCAAGTGGAGAGGAGAAAGAACCAGGTTTTCCTGTTAGAAAGCTTACAGGAGGAAGCCTGTAGAAACAGAGGCCCAACAAGGACGTCCACTGGAAGGTAGGAGAGAGGAGCTGAGAACGGGCCTAGTGGTGGAGTCTGAGAGGAGGGGACGAGGGCAGAGCTGGAGAGAGATTAGAAAGGGTGCACTGGCAAGACAGTGGAGAGGAAAGAATGCATGGTGTGGATGACTTGGATGGATGACGGGATGGGGAGGGAGGGAGGGAGGGTAGGTGACTCTGATATAATAATAATAGTACTATTATTTTATGGACTGCTTTATCTCATTCCAAACACGTTCCATTTCATCTACACACCAAGGTAGATACTGGTAGGTCGCATTATCAACCCATTGTTCAGATGAAGAAACGAGGCAAAGAGAGGTTATTTGAGCAATTTGCAAGGATTTGAAGCCGAGTAGGCTGGCTCCAATGTCCATGCTTTTAATTCTTACCCTCCACTGCCTCGCTTAACAACTAATTATAATCGAATGAGATACCTAGTATGGGAAATATCTGTACATTTTAGGATGGCCTGGGAAGTTTTTTGAAGGAAATTCCTACAGACTCTGGCCATCAGCAGCACATCATTCACGATAAAATAAAACATTTGTTTGCAGCCCTGGACTAGGCATAAGGGTGAAATGAAAAAGATCTCTTATTCCCCTGCTCTCTAAGAATTTATATTCACGCGGAGAAACCCATATTGCCACCATAAAAGAGAGACGATGGGAAATGAAATGGTTCCAAGGCCCTCTGGGTAAATCCAAAGTGAGAATACAGTCCTTTTCCAAAAGAAGTGGGAAAGAGCAAGGCAGTGAGAAGGCCCAGATAAGCAGATGCAGGGGCATTACAAGCGCTATCAAAGGACTCAGTGTACTGTGTACTTTCCATACACTCTCCCATTTAATCCTATGACAATGCTAGAAAACTCCCTCTGCCTTCCGGATGGAGGAGCGGAAGTAGAGAGAGGTTAAGTTAAGGAACCTGCCTGAGGTCACAACATACCTATGGAGGGAGGGAAATTTCTGGTCCAGGTTCTCGTTTCTCCCTCTGCTACGTGTGTGTTTCGAGGATGTGGGTTCAGTGTACCGGGCAGAACCACCTTGAAGTAAAATTGTAAAGTGCCTCGAGAATCCTAAAATGATGTTTATACTTTTTAAGTTTCTGGTATTTTGATCTGGTTGCTCTTCCTGATCGTTATGGTCGTGGGGGCTGCTGGGTGGAGCAGGACTGTGTGTGTGCCTGAGGGTTTCACTATTGCTCAGCTGTAGGCCGTTTTTTTTTTAAAGATTTTCTTTATTTATTTGACAGAGAGAGAGAGCACAAGTAGGCAGAGCGGCAGGCAGAGAAAGAGGGAGAAGCAGGCTCCCCGCTGAGCAGGGAGCCTGATGTGGGACTCAATCTCAGGACCCTGGGATCATGACCTGAGCCAAAGGCAGCCGCTTAACCGACTGAGCCACCCAGGCACCCCTGTAGGCCGTGTTTAAAAGAAAAATCAGGGGCGCTGGATGGCTCAGTCAGTTAGGCATCTGCCTTCGGCTCAGGTCATGGTCCCGGGATCCCAGGATCGAGTCCTGCATTGGCTCCGTGCTCAGTGGGGAGTCTGCTTCTCCCTCCGCTTGCTGCTTCCCCTGCCTGCACTCGCGTGCGTGCACTTTCTCTCTCTCTCTCTCTCTGTATCAAATAAATAAATAAATCTTTAAAAAGAAAGAAAAATCTTACCGAGAAAGATGTATGTGCACTTCTTTCTTACGTTCTCTTTTTATCTTCTTCAAACTATTCTATAATCTTTGTGGATGTTATAAAGTGAAATTATAGAACATGTGTGTGTGGGCTCTCTATACTTTATATATGTAGATAGATATGCCTAGTAATCATTAGGCGACAAATGCCAAAAGTTATTACTGATAGGAATATGGTGCTTTTTTGTTCTTTTATAGCTCGATCACTCAGAGGATATGAAAACTTGCCCCTTAAATTCGCTTCTTAATTTATGCAACAGAACAATTTAGATCCTCTTGACCTTTTCTACCGGACATTTATTTAACAAACAATTACTCGGTATCCACTGTATATCGAGCATACATCTGATTTCATTGGTCCCTTGCAACTATTGTTAGAAAGACTCCTCTTTACGGTAGGACGAGAGTCTCAGAGAATGGCCCAGGCAGACTTGAACTCCTGGCTTCTGCCCTTTGGCCGGGAAGACTTGCTCACATGCCACTCTGCGCACTTAGCTAAGATGGACGCTAAGAGCCACTGGAGATGGTATTTCTCCATTTGAACAGCGAACTAGGAGAGTTTGCTCCTATCTGCGTGCCGGAAGGCAAGCACGCTTTGGAACCAGTATTCCTATTTAGCAAGCTAATCTGCAGCTTGCTTTAATGAGAGGGGATTTCAAAGCCCGTTTGTTGAAAAGATAACTCTGTGCAATTGTATAATTTGCCTCAGAGTGAGAATTCCAGAAAATGTGAGATTTCTCCGAGAGCTTGTTAGCCAATAGCTGGGAGATTTACATTCAAGATGACATCTGTTCGGGCTTACACTCAGCTTGCGTATGTGTTGGCAAAACACTTTCAGTGAACTTTCCCCACATTCTAACCCCACGTCGACTTCTCCCAAAACTCATGACAAGAAAGGGACAGAGCTAGAATTGTCATCCCAGAGTTTCTGACCCTGGGTTCAATGCTTAGAGTAGGTCATGATTAGTTTTAATAGTAAATAATACATAATTCGTGACAGGTGCCTTTGGGCATTGGGAAATAGCATTTGAAATAATGTTTGCAGTGATATATTGCCTACAGGAGGATGTCATCATGCAAGCTTAATAGCAATGTTTAAAGGTGAGAGCTCAGTATCATGTGGAAAGGGAACATTTACTCAGATTTTCTCCTCCACTGTCAGGGAATCAGACATCATCTAGCATGTCATAGATATATACATTATTTTATTTGTGTGCGCAAGAGCGAGGAGGGGGACAGTGGCAGAAAGGGGGTAGGCAGAGGGAGAGGCCGACTCCCAGCTGAGCAGGGAACCCGATGCGGGGCTTGATCCCAGGACCCTGGGATCATGACCTGAGCCAAAGGCAGACACTTAACTGAGTCACCCAGGTGCCCTGCGCATCTTATATTTTTAAGACTAATGAAAAAAGAAGCTAAAGTCTATAGTTGAAACCTAAATAAATGCAGTTATCAATAAGATCTGCAAAGAAAAATAGCCTAAGCTCTCAATTAAAAATTATTCAGTGAATTTCCATTGCAAAGTTTAGATGCCCTCGGGTCATGGTAATGGCGAACTACTCTTCCTCGTGGTTCTGCAGGGCTAGGAGAAATTCACGCCTTATTTTCACTAATTCAAAGTAAGGTGATGGTGGCGCCTGGGTAGCTCAGTTGGTTAAGGGACTGCCTTCGGCTCGCGTCATGATCCCGGGGTCCTAGGATGGAGCTCCGCAGCAGGCTCCCTGCTGGATGGGAAGCCTGCTTCTCCCTTTGCCTCTGCTGCTTCCCCTGATTGTGCTCTCTCGCTCTCTGTCAAATAAATAAATAAAATCTTAAAAAAAAAGGTGATCAACAAATTTAATTTTCATATACATGTGTACCTTCAAATACCGAGAGGCTTGAAGTTGCTGCAAACACAAGCTTAGTTACTGAATTGTATTTGATAATACCTAGACTCTTGCCGCATGAGGAAACATTCAAAAACTTCTCATAGATCCAAGGAAATCCTCCGTCTTTGTTAACTACGTGAATTTCTCTCATTTGTAATGCACAGTATAGGCCCTGGAAAAGTGTGGGAAATTGGCACGTAATTGGGACATAATAGACACTTAAGCCTTATATTTTCATAACAAAACTGTCCTAAATTAAAATAAAAATGATATGCAAATGAGATTTGTTTAGCTAAATGTGGGCAGAAGGGCTGTAAGGATATCAGTATGTATTAGAATAACATGAATAATTTATTTTATGATGTAAAACCTAATAAAGATTTAATGATCACCCATACGCCTTAAAATTCACGTGAGATTCACCAATATGGTGGGCAAATGGAGGCAACTATTGTAACTCTGTCCCAAACTCTGGTAACTCCTCCTACACTCGTTACCTTTTGGAAAGGGCCACAGAATGATGCAATAAATGGTTGCAAAGAAGTTTCTGTCCCAAGACGCCCATTCAGTGAATTCTAGTGCTCAAGCTGCTTTTTTCTAAAACCATGAAATACGCTCTGTTGCTGGAGAATGGGACTGTTTTCTGATATATAAATTTAATGCTTTCAATGTGAGAGGATAATTTTGGTGAAGAAAAACCATTTTAGGTGCATAATTCCTACAAAGATTGTTGGCCTGTTGCTCTGAATTCCATTTGAATGCAAGCTACGACGAGGCGGGGTAGCTGCGCTAAGCCCACAGCATCTGGGTTATTCTTCGTGGATGAGTTCCAGTGCTTTCGGTGATAGAACTAAAAGCTCACAAGATGCTGTGTATCAGCAATGAAACAATTAGTCTTTGAGAAGCTTTGGGGAAATTACTCAAGCAGCGAATTAATCCGTGTGATTCTGGTCCCCCTTCCCCAATAATAGATCTCTGAAAGGACACCCCCCCCAGCCTGGTTCATGGTGCTCTTCTTAAAGGTGTAAAATTTCATAAGCCTTTGGTAAAACATTATGAATTTGGTTTCTGTGCCATACAACTGGTATTTTTTCCAGACGTGTATTTCCATAATTAAACATCCTAAAATACAAATCCCATTATTATTTGTTATGTCTAGTCAGTAATTAGACCTCAGCTGGTAGGGCAATTTCAGAACAGAGTTTACCAATTTACATACTAATCCAGCAGAGTCTGGTGGGACATGATTAGCATAGATTCAGTCAACATCTTAATTAGCCCTAATCCCAGCATGCACTCCGAGGTGCCTTACCCCACCCCCCAACCCTGTGAGTCTGGTTTAGCTGACTTTTTTTCTTCAAGAAATTCCCACCCTTCAAAAGATATTTTCCGGTGCCCTTTTTCACGGTGGAAATGGCTATGTCTCAAAGTGGTCTGCCAGGCAAGACATTTTGTGTCTCGAAATGTGACTAGACATGTGGGAGATCTGGCCAGGCAAGTGGTGAATACTTGAGTCGGACATAAAAGCCGAAGTCCCAGAGTGTTGTGGAATGTTAGAATAGATCCACTCCTTCCCATCCTTCCCCCAACTCCAGGTAGCAAGGCCTGTAAGCCATCCCGATCACAGGAGAATCTTACCAATTTCCCAAGGCACTAGAGAAGGATAGTCCTTAGTTCCATCCGTGGTCGGGACCCCATTTCATGGTGTACCATCCCCTGTGTCAGGAAATTCCTTATACTTAACTGACATCCCCCATGCTGCACATTTAAGGCTCTGGCCTCTCTGTCCATCCATAGTGGAAATGGAGAACAGGTGTTCCGCTTACCTATGAAAAGCTGTTTGTGTAGCTGAGGACCATAATGAAATGATCTCCCGAACCTTCTCTTCTTTGGGCTAAATTTTTCCAGCTCCCTGACTCTCCTCTCAGGTCCCTTTCTTCAACACTTTGATCTTCCTTGTGGCTTTTCTGTGAACGCTCTCCAAGCTCCCCGCATCCCTCTTCAATGGCGGAGCTCAGGACTCGGCAGAGAACCTTGGAAAGAGCTTGAAGGGCCCGGTAGCCTCAGGAGCCCTATCTGACACTTCCGCGTGTCCCCTATTGGGCGCACTTTGAGAACCCGTGCTTGTTCTTAGTTAGCTGACTAGCTTTCTTTATTCCCTTCCCATCTGAAAAAAGAATTTGGTTTTCTATTGGGGTGCTCTTCTGTAACCGGATAGGGATTTCTTCTATTTGCTTGGGACTATTCTACTGCAGTTAGTCAAGGTTATTTTGTGTTTTGCTGTCCATTTGCAAATCTATAAGCCACTGGTGACTCCTGCTGAGGTTTGAAGTCGGCTGAAACTCAATTTGGGCGTTATTAGTGACTTGCTGCACAAACCACGGGGGTGCAGGGCCCTCCGCGGGAACTGGGGTGAACCCAGTAGAGTGTCGTTGGCTGACACCTTCAGCCGGAGGAGGCATCTCTCTTGTCTTCTTGTTCTCTGCCAGCCTTCCCCACTTTTGGCTTTGTCTTGGGACAGACTCTTTCCCTGTTTCACTCTTTCTTTTTTTCTCTTTACTCATGTCTTCTTCCTCTTCATCTCTTCCGTGTTCCCTCAACACCTGCCAGCCGCCCCTGCTTGATATTGCTCCCCTGACAACACTGTCTGGTGATCAAGGCTGGGAATGACACGGGGGAGACGTTGGAAGGCGAGAAACATCCCACACAGTTTTCCCTTCTTGTACTGTCTTAAGCTGAAATCAGGCCACATAGGTCCCAGATAAGAACTGGTCAAAAGCACCAACTGATGAATATCACAAGACCCATGAAGAAGTGCCCTCCTCGGGCCCAGCCGCGGAGCAGTGCTAGCCCGGGAAACGTGTGCATCCTTCTGCTAGCATGTACCTTTCTGGCCTCACAGATGGAGCTAGTCAGAGTGTTGCTCGTTTCATGTTCAAAAGAATCAATCTAACTCACATTGACTATTGCTTGATTTGTCAGGGGCCAAGCCCGTGTTTTAAATTCCAGAAGTTGTCCCAGCTTGCCTTGAAAGCTAGGGTCTGTATTAATGCCTGTCTAGAAATTTAAGAATCCTTGAGATTATAAAAGGTTTATTCATACACCTTCGGAGATTTTTTTTTTTTTTAAAACGGCTGTCTGTGGCAAGAAGCAGGTGTGAGGGCTTTTGCATGGATGTCTCTGCAGCCAAGACTATCTCTCACTGTTGAAAACTAGAAAGCTATAAAAACCAGTTCAGATATCCCCTACGTCTTCAGGGGTTACTGATGGTAGAACAAATGCCACTTTGGGGGTTTCTGTTTGACTGCTTGGTTAATTTGGTTTGCTTTTCTTACTTTTGGCCAATTGAATTTTGTGTATCCATTTGTCGCAACCTAAAATCTTAAAATTTCCTCACCAAAAGATAGTTCACACTCTGGAGGTTGAATTGATAAACACATCCTTAATTTCCTGTTTTTAAAGATTTTATTTATTTATTTTAGAGAGAGAGCACGCATGAGCAGGGGGAGGGGCGGGGGGGGAGAGAGAGACTCTCAGGCAGACTCTGTGCTGTGTGTGGAGCCTGAGTCGGGGCTCGATCTCATGACCCTGAGATCACAACCTGAGCCAAAACTGAGAGTCCAATCCTCAACCCACTGAGCCACCCAGGTGCACCCCCCCCTTTTTTTAGTGGGCACCCAACGTGGGACTTGAATTCACGACCCTGAGATCAAGAGTCTCATGTTCTACCACCTCCCCCTCCTTGTTTTACATTTTAGTTCCTGGCCACTTTTCTGAAATCATGGTGAAGCATATACCCTCTCCTGCCTTACCACTGGCCAGACCTCAAAGTGTGTAAGAGAAGGGACTGTGGAGTCTACTAATTATGGCAAATGACAGGAGCCACCAGAGTAACTTCGTCAGTTTGGATTAAGAAAAGGAATTTTTGGTGGGGTGTGAAATGGTGCAGCCACTTTGAAAACAGTCTGGCGGGCAGGTCCTCAAAAAGTGAAACATAAAGCTACTTACTGTATGAGCCAGCAATTCCACTTCTGGGTGTGTACCCACGAGAAATGAAATATGTGTCCGCATGCAGACTTGTACGTGAATGCTCATGACAGCCTCTTGCACAGTAGCCAAAAACTGGAAACATCCCACGTGTCCATCAATTGCTGAATGGATCAATGAAAGGTAGCATATCTGTACAATGGAATCTTATTCAGCAATAAAAAGGAATGAGATACTGATAGATACCACATCATACTAATAAAAGAAGCCAGTCCCACGGGATCATATCTCGTGTGAAATGTCCAGATTTGGGGCACCTGGGTGGCTCAGTCAGTTGGGCAGCTGCCTTCGGCTCAGATGTGACCTCAGGGTCCTGGGATCAAGTCCTGCATCGGGCTCTCTGCTCAGCAGGGAACCTGCTTCTCCCCCTGCCTGTGCTTTCTCTCTCTGACAAATAAATAAATAAAATATTAAAAAATGAAAAAAGAAATGTGCAGATTAGGTAAATCCGTAGAGACAGAAGATAGGTGGGTGGTTGTGGGGTGGGAGGAGCGGGGCGGGGAGAGACTGAGAGCAGAGGATACGAGGAGTAGGAGGTGACTGCTAATGGATACAAGGTTTTCTTTTAACGGGAGATAAGCTTCTTCTAGATTGTGGTGATAGCTGCGCAGCTCAGTGCATATACAAGTGAAACGCTGGCCCAACCATATGAAATGAGTGAATCATCTGATAGAATTATATGTCAATGAAGCTATTCCTGAAGAAAAGCAAACGGGTGAGTTCGTAGAGGCTGGGGCTCTAGGTGTTCACCCCATGCTTTTATTTGTCAGGGTTCAAAAAGAGATAGCGAGGGGCGCCTGGGTGGCTCAGTGGGTTAAAGCCTCTGCCTTCGGCTCAGGTCGCGATCTCGCGGTCCTGGGATCGAGCCCCGCATCGGGCTCTCTGCTCAGCGGGGAGCCTGCTTCCTCCTCTCTCTCTGCCTGCCTCTCTGCCTACTTGTGATCTGTCTGTCAAATAAATAAATAAATTTAAAAAAAAGAGATAGCTAGCTCCTGTTATCATTTTAATCAAACAGTTTCTCCGAATGGCACTGTGGGAGGTATCAAGCAAGCCAATACCGTGAGCAAGGATGCAAAATCCATGTTTTAATCCTTACCCTCACTGTGAGCTTGCCTGACAAACGTAAGCCAAAGGCTGGACCGCTTTGGAAATTAGCTGTCCATTTTCTCAGAATAACGGTGGTAATGTCCAGCGAGCTTCCAGAATTCTATCTGGATCAAATTAGATGTCTGCTTTCACGGTCCCTTAAAGAGTGCCGTGGAGATGTGAAGACATTATTACATAGCCAGCAGTATGTATTATAAATATCAAATATGTGTATGTTTAATGTGAACATTTAGGTGATTCCTATGGTCCTCTTGATCCTGACATTGAATAATTATACCTCTCCCCCCTCCCCACCCCACCCCATATGAAATATGAACATTTAGATTACATTTAGACACTTACCTTAGATATAATCTTGGTTTGTGATATGTTTATAGTCCTCGTGTTAATCTCCGAACTTCACTCGTGAAGGGGAGGAATGCAAAATAATGATTTTAACCAAGTTTTTAAAAAGAGAACAAGAAAGTTAAAGGGAGTGAGAGCCAATGATACAACCAGGTCTGTGGGAATTGTAAATACCGTTTAAACCTCTACATCCAATGTGGGGCTTGAACGCGTGACCCCAAGATCAAGAGTCACACACTCTTCCCATTGAGCCAGCCAGGCGCCCCTGGAAATACTGTTTTAATAACTCCTGGATGAGCATCTGAAGCAGTAAAAGGAAGTAGATCTCTCATTTATAATCATTTACAGAATGCTTTTCTGAGTGAATTGAAAATGTGGGGCAAGTAGAATTTTCGTGGAGAAAGTTAACTCATTGTCCAAAACCCCTTTGACTCTGGATGCCGACACAAGTGCTGGGAAGACTGTGGCATGTGGCTCTGGCATTGTAATTATCGAAGCTTCACTGAGACAACACATTCCTCGACAAGTACCGGTTGGAGAAATATATTTTCATTCTGCATCAAAAATAGATTTTTTTTGCTCTCATTTTTTGTATTTTGAAATAGTTTAAGAAACACAGCAGGCTGCAAAGCTAGTACAGGGTCCCTGTGTACCCTTCACGCAGCCTCCCCAGTGAGAACATCCTTCCTTCCTCAGGGCAGACAGTGTCTAAACCTGGAAATTCGCATTTATGCAGCACTATCAAAAATTAGTTTTCTTTTTTTGTTGTTGTTTTTAAAAGATTTTATTTATTTATTTGACAGAAAGAGACACAGCGAGAGAGGTAACACAAGCAGTGGGAGTGGGAGAGGGAGAAGCAGGCTTCCCGCCAAACAGGGAGCCAGATGCGGGGCTCGATCCTAGGACCCCGGGATCATGACCTGAGTCGAAGGCAGACGCTTAACGACTGAGCCACCCAGGCGCCCCCCAAAATCAAGGTTCGTCATGGCGAAATTTCTCACAGAAGTTGGGCTACTAATTATCCCAGCCTTTCAAATCCCAAGTGTCACAATTGAAACTGTTTCCATTGGCTCAAGCTTTATTAAAGGGTGTTATTTGATTCTGCATGTAAACAAATGTTGCCTTAAGTGTTGGGGGTTCTTTTAATTACAAGTGTGGAAACCCAGATAATAGCGCATATTAGCTTATGTTTGTATCTGAAAATACTAATAAGCTCCAATTCCGAATATATTACTATTTTTTAACTCCGCTTGCTTTTAAACAACACTTGGATCATTAAATCAAACCCTCATTGTTTCCTCAGAGGCGGCAGGCGTTATTAAAATGTATTCTGCATATTTTGTTTCCGTAATGACATCTCATCAGTGCCAATTAACACTGTAGTAAAATACTTAATTAAAAACACCTATTTGAGAAATAAGTGGGAAACAAAAGAGAAACTCTCCTACCACGCCTTCTAAGGGGCAGAATCTGATGGAAAGTTGAAATATTAGACAAGACCAGCAGCCTGGTCAGGCAGAAACGTGTTCCTAGGGCGAAAAGCGCAAAATGTCTCTGGAAATATCCCAGCCGTGCAACCAAAGCAAGGGCTTCCCCATTGTGTATTCTTCCTCCGCTGCAGTATCCATTCTGAAATGGGGAGATCTCCCAAATGTTTCCAAAGACCAGTCCACCGCACCCAGGGAGGGAGGCTTTCTGAGAGCGATGTCTTCCCATGCTGCGTAAATGGCATGTGTCAAGGGGGAAAGCCCCCAGTGCTGTCGTGATTGAGCGGGGTGGGCACACCCCCACCCCCCCCCCCCGCTGCGGGCCCTTTCCTTTGTGTCCCGTCATTTACATGACTTAAACCCGACAATGTGCTCCACAGTCAATAAAACAAGACGCTTGGCCATAGCAACCGGTTCAGAATGTGGCCCAGCTTCGCTGCTGTCCCTGACACAGAGGAAAGTGCCATAAAGAAACACTCCATATGAATATGTTCAGAGATTTCTTTATCCCACTGGTACTTGTTTCGGATTCCACAGGGTTTGGGTTTTATTTACGGGGCCCATCTTTCCTTTGCTCTGTGAGAACGAGCTTTGTGTAAAAGGTGCGGACGTGACTGCGGGGTCAGAGAGTGGGAATACATACTTGGCCGTAATGGAAATGGAATTCTTGAGTACATTCGCAGCAAGCTATTAACACTATCCAGGAAACCATGTAAAACTCAGGAATGTACTGTACCTCTCTAAGTCACTGTTGATTTCTTTGAAGGTATGTCATAAATGGCCCTGGGAGTGTGTGCGCTTTTCACTTCTTCCTATCACGTAGCAACATGTGCGCATAATACAACCCACTTCAGAAAATCAGAAGGAAATGAGCTCCACTCTCGGTGCTGTTGTCCAAGAGACGCAGCACATATGCGGTCAAAGCTGTAATTAAGCTCCAATGTCTTCCTCTTCTTTCAAGGTCATTTCCTGGCTTGATAAAATTTTCCTAAGAAAGTCCCACTTCCTCCTCCTCTTCTCCTTCTCTTTCTCCTCCACTTCCTCCTCCTCCTCCTCCTCCTCCTCCTCCTCCTCCTCCTCCTCCTCCTCCTTCTTCACAATCATACTTTCTCCAAGTTTGAATCTAACGCTGCTGTTCTGGTAAAATTTTCACTGAGGAAGGCAAATCAGGGAGGAAAACTAGATACAGAATTTTAATGATCAGTGATAACAGTTGGATATATTTTTGCCGTGCAACGTGGAATGGGTTTTACCTTTAGGACATAATTAGAGAACTTTATCATTTGTTGGTTCAGTGATTAGGAAATTCTTGCCCTGGAGACATTTGTGCTGCTTCTGAGAGATATGCCTTCTGTGACATATGTGCTTTGTCCCTTGTCCTCAGCTGTGTTCCCCTTCGTTGGTTCCTGGGAAGTAGCCATCCCTTAACACTAGAGCTGCTTATAGTGATGGATGAGATGCTGGGTCCGTGCACCTAACTGCAGAGTCATCTATAAATTAGTTATGAGCTGGTAATAAAAAAAAATCCTAAATGTGCCTGCTTCTCAGGGAGCCACAGACCCCAGGGATCGCCAAGCAATGAAGGATCGAACTGGACTCACCAGTGAAAACACGATTAATTATTTACACACAATCAGCATTTGACACTGGTATAATTTGAATCAGGAGATGCTTTGTTTGCTACGTGGCTACATTGATTTGTGCACTACATGCCTGAAGTTTGGCCACACTCTTGTTCGGGTGAAAGGGAGATGAATGGACCGTGGGTAATAGAAGGTGAGCTTTGGGTGTCGGATTTTATGCGCATGTTCACAGTAGAAGGAAAGTCATGTTGCATGGTACAGTGATATTTTAAAGCATTTTGAAAACACAAAGATTGTGTGTGAGTGCAGAGTAGAAGGGATGGGGGTGGGTGGAGAAGCAGTTATAATCCTCTTATGTCAGGCCAGTGACGGCAAATTCATTTAACCAGAACTGGGGAGAAGTCTCAAGGGACAAGGCCTTCCACGTAACATCCCACTGGAGAACCTTGAGCAAAACCAGAGAGGAGTGGCTTTAATCTATGTCTTTTGGTAACTCTGCCATCCTCTAAGATGATCTCTCGAGCATAAACCAGCCAGTGAGTTCCATGGCAGACAATCCCGGCTCCAAATCACAGGCATTTTATGCATTCATGCCACTGGGAGAGTACAGGTGCCTATAATTGCCCTCCTCAAGAGGCTGAGCGAGTCCAATTCTTTCTGTGAACCTGGGCAAAAGAAATCATAATCTTCATTTTGTAAGTTCTCTACATTTCGAGGCTTTTTACAACCTAAGAGCTGTCGTTTGAACGTCATGGATTTGGTGGGCCGCTGCTGAACAATGGGGAAATTTCATTAAGCTGAGCCAAGGCTCATTCTGAAGCAGTTCTAATACATTTCCTAATAAGTAGAGGGACTTGATTCCCTATCCCCCCTTTCATGCTTGAAGAATTTCAGAATCTTTGACAAAGCAAGGCCCGCAGTGCTGGCTGCAAGCAAAGGGGGCCCTCTTGGGATGGGCAGCGTTGCCTCCCAGATGCTGAAATCACTTTCTTTCCTTAGAACTATTCACAACTATTTAAGAACTTTTCCACTCTTTGCTAGAAGAATAGGTCATAGATTTATGTGCAGGCCTTTTCCCCCAATCAGTTCAAGACACCTTGATTGCTCACTGTCCCAAAAGCTGATGTGTAGACGTGTTCAATATTTAATTCATGTGTACGAGTAAAGGCTCATAAGTTTCTGGACCACACAGAATCCTTGTACAAGTTTTGGATCTAATCTCTGCTTTTGTACTAATTCCAAAAAAGTCAATGAAGTCTGAAGGCATTTGGCAATGGTACTAACCAATTTCAACTCTGGGCTTTAGTCTACGATTAAAGTCAATGTTTCATAAATATTTGAACACGGTTATTGGAACACCCTAGTTATCTTTTTCAGTTGTACTTTGCTATTAGACAAAGAACCATATCAAAGTATCACTCTCCCATAAAAATCTGCAAAGGAATGCTTAAATAGCTCGACATGAAAAGAGATTAAATTCCCCGAGTTCATTGTTCTGTGGACATTGGGCAAAGTGACTGATGCCCATGTTATAGATGAATCGAGTTATAACCCAAAATTACCCTTATATGCATCCTTGGTTCAGTTACTCTACTATCAGGAAAATCAGCCAGACTCTTGGCTAGAGGGCAGATGGGGCCCCCTGGCAACTGACATCCTCTTTACACTACAAGTGGCTGGTTCTGTTCCTTATCACATTTTCACCCCCCCCCCCGAATTGTTGTCATCGCCTTCATCGATCTGGTTCCTATCCTTCAAGGCATCTGATAGGTGGGTTATTGTCTTGTCTGGGTTCTCCTGGATATAGATCTAGAAATAGAATATCGGGGGCAAGTCGCTTATTTGGAGGGGAACGATGGGGGAGGCAAGGAACCCAATAAAGAATGTGTGTTGGAGTAAGTTCTCGCTATGGGCAACTGGAGCTTAATCCTATTGGGGAACTCTGGGAGCTGGTATAAAACATACTCCTCAGAGATAGCCCCCCTCAGACACCAAGTGAAGAGGGAGTCGGGGTATTTATGTACTGACTCTGGTCTGTCACCGGATGAGGACCGCAAAAGGTCAGAGGTGAGAGACTTTAAAATTCTCCTGTACCCCTTGCCTGCCAGAGCAAACAAAAGTTGGCTCCAATTCTAGAGAAAGCTCCATGGCAAAAAGACTTGGAGGCTGGCAGTTGGACGTCAGGCTACCGGGCAGAGAGATGGAAAGGCTTACGGGAATATAAATAGAACGTTGGCCTCTCTGGTTCATACTGTGGGGAGCCAGCTTCACTGTCTACCAACCCCAGAGGCAGCACACACACTCCACAAGTCCCCTGTGGTCACCTCATCAATATTCCTCCACCAGGAAGAGACATCATTTCCTCATGACCCGCCTTAAAAAATATTACAGTCTACTTCCACTCTATATACTTTGTCAGCTGGATAGGAGAGCTCTTAGAGATTCACCTAACTTCCCAGGCCCAGCTCTGTCTCGGACAGAGGATAAAGCAGAAGAATAAGAGTGTGGGAATCTGGGCCTAGTGGGGCAAATATCCAGGGAAAGAGCTGGCCATCAGCATCTGACAGGTAGATAGCTCTTCCATTTGCAGGAGAAAAGTCTGCACAGAGAAGTGAAGAATTCTTTCTCCACATGGATTTCCACAGATGGATACCACACAAAGCATGCTTTTTCATGGCCCTTGCCTTAAGATAGTCCAAGTCCAGGGTCAGGGCGCCCAGGTGGTGCGATAGGTTAAATGTCCGACTCTTGCTTTCAGCTCAGGTCGTGATCTTAGGGTCATGAGATGGAGCCCAGCGTTGGCTCTGTGTTCGGCACAGAGTCTGCTTAAGACTCTCTCTCCCTGGGGCGCCTGGGTGGCTCAGTGGGTTAAACCTCTGCCTTCGGCTCAGGTCATGATCTCAGGGTCCTGGGATCGAGCCCCACATTGAGCTCCCCAGTGGGGAGTCTGCTTGTCCCTCTCCCTCTGCCCCTCCCCTTCCTCATGCCCCCCCTCCAATAAAATAAAGTCAATGTTTTTCCACAGTGTACAGGTATCACCCCACAAATGAGAGAATCGTGTTACCTTTTTAAGAGATCTGCTCTGACTCCTCATGTAAATTATCAATCTTACATCTTGTGATCATTACTCACAGTGCCCCCACCATATTCTATTTCCCCATAGGGCATAGCTTCTGAGATAACTCTGTAATTCACTTATTTATTGTAGTTCTTGCCTGTTCTCTTTTAATGGAAGTACATCAAAGACAGATTTTGTCGGTTTACTTCTCTGATGTATCCTAAGCATCGAGAACAGTGCCTGGCACCTAGGAGTCTCTTAATAAATATTTGTTGGATGGATGAATGGGTGGATGGATCAGATGAGTTTTCTGTAGCTCATGCTTTTGTTGTCCCCCCCCACCCACTCTACTATGGGGCTTTGGGATCTTATGCATGTGTAGGAGTCCCAAAAATTGTTGTTAAAGAGATAACTGACTTCGGGGGAGACCGGGTGGCTCAGTGGATTAAGTGACTGCCTTTGGCTCAGGTCATGATCCTAGAGTCCTGGGATCAAGTCCCGCATTGGGCTCCCTGCCTGGCAGGAAGTCGGCTTCTCCCTCTGACCCTCCCTGCTCTCATGTTCTGTCTCTCTCATTCTCTCTCAAATAAATACATAAAAATCTTAAAAAAAAAAAAAAGAAAGAAAGAAAGAAAGAAAGAACTGACTTTAAAAAAAAAAGAAAGAAAGAACTGGTTTACCAGAGAAAGAAAAAGTAGCCAATGCTATTGGAAGGGAAAGTTTTTTTGTGTGACAAAAGTCTTTTCTCTATCAAAATTATATTTTCGGGACACCTGCGTGGCTCAGTTGGTTAAGCGGCTGCCTTTGGCTCAGGTCATGATCCCAGCATCCTGGGATCGAGTCCCACATCGGGCTCCTTGCTCGGCAGAGAGTCTGTTTCTTCCTCTGCGTCTGCCTGCCGCTGTCTGCCTGTGCTCGCTCTCTCTCTCTCTTCGACAAATAAATAAATAAAATCTTTTAAAAATATTATATTTTCAAGATAGAGGAAGTATATGGATTAATTTATCATAAAGCATAAGACAAATTTCCTTTTGGTTGCTGCTATATTTATATCTACCTAAAACTATAACTATATTAATGTCTCTATCAAGTTGCCCTAGATGATGATTCAGTTAGCCCACCAGAAATTTGTCTTGCCCAGAACTGTCTCTGCTGAAGATACTTTTTCTCTTCTCAAACCTTATGTATAAAACATGCGCTCTCCATAAATATTCATTGTCTGACCATAGAAAAAATGTATAGATCTTTTTAACACTTCAGTAAGGAGTTAATTGAAGCTAAAGAATTGTTCTATTAAAATATTGCCAGAATTTTCTGTTTTTCAAGTAGAATGCTTGGCAGGAACAAGTTACACAACATAAATTTTGGGGAAATTTTCTTTTGCATTCCTAGGAAGCAAAACCTTAAAAAGTATGGCTGGGAAATATTTTCTTTTTCAACAATGACAAACTATTTTGGCAAAAGTTCATAAAACTTATCTTTTTTTTTAACCTCCATACACCAAATAATTTAATTTTGTTATGCTTTCAAATTTGGGGGAATTTTCTGACAATTTCCCATTACATATTTCAATTCTTGGATTTTTCATTAGAAACACAATGCTTTTTTTTTAAAAAAAAAGGAGGAAGGGAGGAAGGAGGAAAAAAGAAAAAGAAAGGAAAGAAAGAAAGAAGGAAGGAAGAAAGGAGAGGAAGAGGGCGAGGAAGAAAGGAAGATTTAAAAATGCTACCATTTTTAAAGATTTTTTTTAAAGATTTTATTTTTAAGGAATCTCTACACCCAACATGGGGCTTGAATCCACAACCTCAAGATCAAGAGTCACACGCCCCACCAACTAAGCCATCCTGGCACCCCTATTTCTACTTTTTTTAACCAACGTGTATAAGAAAGTTTAATGCAGGCATAAGCCTTATCTCTAATTGTTGAGAGCAGATGTTTTCCGAGAAATGTGCTGTGATGATTTTTGCATTAACAATGCCTAGTGCCAACAATATTTTAGAGAGGACTTTGGTTTTTGCATGGGAGTTGATGTTTGCGTGGGAGTTGATTTCTAAGTCAGATGGCAGGGACAAAAGACAAGACATGGGAGTTCCTGAACTGATCTTGCCTAAGTTAACATAGAGTGTAAACTAGTTCTTGCTTTAATGAAACTTACATTTTATTTATTAATGTACACATTTGAAGGGTATTCTGTAAGGCCAGGAGAATGGCAAATACTCTGACATGCAAACTCACAGGCCGGCAGGGCTCAGGAGGTGACATCTCTGTAGGAAGAGTGTACAAAGCCAGGGGGACTGGCAGGCCTGGGCTGAGGCAGGCAGTGGAGGGCCATAAAACACCTGTGCCTCCCTGAGTGGATCGTTACTGAGCACCATCACTGTGTCTAGCTCGATTCCATATGCTGAAGCTATAGAGTCAGCTCAACAAGTTCCTTTCCTCATTTGGCTTATATTCTAATGTAACAAGACACACAATAAAACACTAAGTATCCAAGATGTCAGATAGTGCTATGAAGACAAATGGAGCAGGGCACAGGAGTTAGGGAGCTCCAGAAAGAGAGAGGAGTGAGAAGGTTGTCAGTCATTGAAAGTGTCCAAGAAGGCCTTTTGGAAAAGAGAACAGTAGAGCAGAGACCTGAAGGAAGTGAGGGCACAAATTGTGCTTTTATCCTTGGGGGGACAACTGCAGGCAGAGAGAAGAGCAAGTGCAAAGGCCCTGAGATGGAAGCATGTGGTAACTGTTGTAGACCTACAGGGGGCTCAGAG
The DNA here is from genome assembly GCF_010015895.1 of Lontra canadensis. NCBI lineage: Eukaryota > Metazoa > Chordata > Mammalia > Carnivora > Mustelidae > Lontra > Lontra canadensis. The sequence goes on from NW_022631062.1 coordinate 4,489,178, forward strand.
CGGCGCAAGCGGTGTGAACCAGGAGACTGAGAGAAGATGAGGTCTTGCATGGACTTTGGCTTTTACTCGGTGTGAGATGGGAGTCACTGAAGAGTTTTGAGCAGGGGAGTTCAAAAGAATCACAGCTTTTCAGTGGGCTGGTGAGGAGGTGCAGGGTAATCCAGAAGTTAGGAGGCTGCAGCGGGAGTGCAATGAAAAGATGGCGATGGCTTGGAGCAGAGCGGTAGGACAAAATGAGAGAGTGTCAAATTCCAGGTGTGTGGTTTTTTTAAGTTTGTTTTATTTATTTATTTTAAGTAATCTCTGCACCCAACCTGGGGCTTGAACTCATGACCCTGAGATAGAGACTTACATGTTCTTCCAAATGAGCCAGCCAGGAAGCCCTCTGAGTGTGTTTTGAAGGGGAGATTGACAGCATCCATGATGAATTAGCTGTTGTCCTGAGCATCTGTCAGTGTTTATGGCCAACTCTTAAATGCCCAGTTGCTTTTAGGGATGGTTATAGGTGTTTAAGAGGCCAGAGATGGGATAGACAGGAGCAGCGTTGTTCCAATTAGTCTAGGCACAGTATTCAAATCTAACAACATGAAATGAGTAGATATCAAGGCTTCCATCAGTAAACTAAGTGCAAAAAGAAAGAAATATTGTTTAGCAGCCCTGTGTAAAACCAGTTAGAGGAAGTGAGTTTATTGTGAGTTAGCAGAACTTAATGTAATGTTAATTTGCAGTAATTAATTTACAGTATTTAAGGTGGGCTCATTATTGCAGTATCTCATTTAGTTTTCCTTCAAACTATAGAGCGGTTGGAGGTAAGAAAAACAAAGATCACAGAGGGACATAAAAATTGATCATATGAGAACAAGTTAATTGGTTGGATGAATAGCCCAGAAGCAAATGAACCAAGAGACATAATGACCATCTTGGAATATCTGTAGGGCTGTTGTGTGAAAGTGGAATTCAACTTGAGCCATTATGATCCAGAGGTGAGCTGGCTTCTTTAGGTAGAAGCTATTGCAAGAAACTCCTTAGCTAAATGGAAGGACAGCTTTGGACAACAGACACTGCTAGTGTTCTGCAATACCTGTGAGCTCATCTCCATCCTTGGGACCCTGACACACTATTTGTGCTAGCCCCTTGTTAATGAGGTGGGGCCATGTGCCTATTTCAGGCTGACAAAAGGCAAGTGGGATTGATGTACATTCCTTCTAGTCCTGACCCTTAAAGCCTCCTTCAAGATCTTTCATCTGCTCTCTGTTCCCTTGGCTGCTGGCCAGATGCAGAGATCCAGGGGAGAACTTTGAGGTCCTAGAAGTGGTAGGTGGAAGGAGCCTGGGTGCATGAAAAGAGCCAGTGGATAGCAACTCCGTGTTGGATTGTGATATGAACATGAAATAAAACCTTAATGTGTCGAGCCATGGAGGTTGGGGAACCCTTTGTCATAACAGCTAGATTTACTTACCCTGATGGTATAATCTTTTAACTTATAGAGCTGTCCAACTGTAGAAGGGATTATAGGAATGGGAATTAGTTTCCTATCCCTGGATGTGTTCAAGAATACTCACTTAGATACGAAACTCTTGAGGCAAAATCAAGCTAGAGATAAGTGACTTGGCCAAATATCCACCAAGGTCTCCCTACTAACAGAGAGGTATGACCTTTTACCCCTAGGTGATATGATGTATAGTTTCCAGTGAACCGTCTTTGAAATCTTTTGTCTTCATAAACTTATCTGAAATGTGAATGTGGTTTCTGTATTCTTCTCTACAACCTATCAGCTCATTTTAATATGTTTTTTTTTAAGTTATAAAGTGCAGACTATTACCAAAGGGGACTCTATCTTTTAAATCTTCCAGTGAGGTGGATGCATTAGGATTAAGTGTTCAAAAATTAGTATGTTCAAAGTTAAGATGTATCAAAATCAATAAATTCATATTTAAGCCCTGTTCCAAGTGAAAGACAAAATCAAAATTCAAAATTCAGTTTTCATTATTTTAAAATAATTTCCTATATTAAGTCAATAGTATTGTACATTGCATGGTTCTCATTAAAAAAATTACCACACCAGCTAGGGTTCTTTGGAAAACACTGGAGACTTCTTTATCTTTTAGGTAACTCATATAGAAATTATTTCCTTGACTTTTTCTTACTTAGATGAATAAAATTGTAACTGTTGTTGTGCCTGTTTACAAAAAGAAGTTGCTGTAAACATGATAGGACTCATAGAGTGAAAACTGTGTTGACATTAGCAGGTACATGCTTTTTACCTACTCACATCTGGTCATGTGATCCAACCAGGAGAGGGCCGTTTCTCCTTTGGCATTTCTCCATAACCCCATATCTTCCTTTAAACCAGCCCAGGGGCGCCTGGGTGGCTCAATTGGTTAAGCATCCTGACTCCTGGTTTCAGCTCCGCTCAGGTCACGATCTCACAATCATGGGACTCAGGTCATGATCTCACAGTCATGGGATGAAGCCCCTTGTCAGGCTCCCCGCTCAGCACGGAGTTCGCTTCAGATCTCTCTCCCTGCCCCTCAGCTTTTCCCCGTCATGCTCTCTCTCAGCCTCTCTCTAAAGTAAATAAATTTTTTTAAAAAAATCTTTTTTTAGAGGCTGTACTTGAGAAAAGGGAAAAAAATGGATACACCTAAGTCCATCACTTTCTTTACAGGCATTCTCTCTGGTAGATATTTATTTTATTTATTTATTTTTGTTTTAAAAATTTTATTTACTTGACAGAGAGAGACACAGTGAGAGGGGGAACACAAGCAGGGGGAGTGGGAGAGGGAGAAGCAGGGAGCCTGATGTGGGGCTGGGTCCTGAGACCCTGGGATCGTGACCTGAGCTGAAGGCAGATGCTTAATGACTGAGCCACCCAGGCGCCCCTCTAGTAGATGTTTAGGCAAAAATAACACCTACTTAGAGGGGCAGATGTCTCCCCCAAGGAGTAGCTGCTTTGTTTCCCTGGGGAGAGTTTGTCCATGGATTTTGCAAACTGTATTTGATGTATTTTTTAAAAATTTTATTTAGCTTTTTGCCAGAGAGAGACACAGTGACAAAGAGAACACAAGCAGGGGGGAGTGGGACAGGGAGACACAGGCTTCCTGCTGAGCAGAGAGCCTGATGCAGGGCTCCATCCCAGGACCCTAGGATCAGGCCCTGAGCCAAAGGCAGATGCTCAACCGACTGAGCCACCCAGGCGCCCCTATATTTGATATTTTAAAGCAGATATTTTAATACTTATTTATTTTTACCATAGATCTTGGGCTAGCTTTCTTGATTGTTAATTTCCCCTTCATTTTTACTTTTTTTTAGAAGATTTTATTTATTTGTCTGACAGAGAGATAGAGAGCATAAGGAGGCAGAGCGGCAGGCAGGGGAAGAGGGGGAAGCAGGCTCTCCGCCAAGCAGGGAGCCCGATGTGGGGCTCAATGCCCGGACCCTGGGATCATGACCCGAGCTGAGGGCAGGTACTTAACCTTCATTTTTTAATGATCCCCTAAATAATCCCCTTCATTTTTAAAGATTTTATTTATTTATTTGACAAATAGAGATCACAAGTAGGCAGAGAGGCAGGCAGAGAGAGAGAAAGGGAAGCAGGCTCCCTGCTGAGCACAGAGCCCGATGCGGGGCTCGATCCCAGGACCCTGAGATCACGACCTGAGCCGAAGGCAGAGGCTTTAACCCACTGAGCCACCCAGGCGCCCCTCCCCTTCATTTTTAAATGGAAAGCAGGAAACATGAGTGGAAAGTGAGCATTGTAAATTTGAGTAAACTTATTAAAGATTTGAATAAAATGGAACTGCTCAGCGTCCATCTAGTGGCCAGTATGAAACTTGGTCTCAAGTCTTGAAATGTCACAGTAACAAGACACCGAAACCTGGCAGGAAGATCACGTGGGGATTGCATCACTTTTCCCACAGCCCGGAACTCAGTCACGTGACTGAGACCTATTTGTGTGGGAAACTGGGAAATAATGGTTTTCCTGTGTGTGCAGGAAGAAAAACAAAATATAACAGGATTTGGTTGCCCTATGGCATTGTCTCTGCCCCACCAGCCTTCTCCTACCTAATATAACAGTCACAATAACCAGTGTATGCCTGCTAGACATTTACCATCTCGATGAAGTACAGAGATATACTTTTGGATTCTGTTTTGCAGATGAGAACTTTGAAGAGCAGATTTGTTAAGGGGCTTTCGTCTCCGTAAATCACTCATCTTATCCTGTCTGAAATGAATTCGCTTTATCACAATGTGAAATGTGGCTTGGGGATGAGTTGGTAAACGTTTCAAAGTACCATAATTCAAATTTTTGGATTGCGTGTTTGAATTGGCTACGTTTGGTGGCTTGAACAACACAGATTCCCCATCTCCCCCTTTTTTTTAATCTCACACACGCAAATTAAAACACAGTTAGTTCCAGCCTTGATTAATTCCTGACCTAACAGTGTCATCAGGAGTCCTGGTGTGTCTTTAGTCCTCACTCTGCCCTCCTGACCCGGTGCGCTCACATCAGCAAGTGGCTGGCACAGGGTTTCCCAAGCTCTAGGCATTACCTCCTCACTCCCCATCCCCATCCCCACAGGCAGGAAGTGGAGTTCTTATTCACACATTTCCCCCCCCCCTTTTTTTTTCCCTTTTAATCGGGTATTAAAACCTTTTTTTAAGAACGCTTCAAGCAGCCTTCCCTTACTATCTTGTTGGTCAAAAGTGATTTGCATGCCCATGCCTAAGCCAATCCCGGACAAAGGTCATGAAATGACCCTGATTGCCTTTGAGGATCCCAGTTCACCCCTTGGGGCTGAGCAAGGGCCAGTGGTTACCAGGGCAGGCAACCAACAGTGTCTGTCAGAAACAGTCTCACCTCTCAGTAAGTATTAGAAACGAGCCATAAAACGAGAAACACTAGAGCAAGAGTTTGAATCAAAGGAGTTCGGAACTTAGTTAATTCAACGCTCACTTTGCAGATGGCTAAACCGAGCCTCAAAGAGTGAAATAAGGGTAGAGGTAGGACTAAAAGCGAATCTCCTGATGGCCCATATGATCTAGATCTCTTCATACCGTTGCATCATACTCCGGAGTCCATCAGTCACAATAGGATGGTACGCTGTGCTTGCTTTTTTGGGTTTGGGTCTTTGGTAAATTGTGAACTCACTTTTCAAGGCACAAGAGCATCTTCCTGAGCTTTGACTCTCTAGAGGTCCTATGTACAGACTAGCAGACTTCATAGTTGTACAGGGTTTAATGACTGATTGCATTTTAGTCTTACCATAACTTAGCAGTAGGTGAAGAAACTGAAGCAGAGCTACAAGGTCCCCGAGGCACTGTTACAATAGCATAGCTACAAAAACATCCGCTAAAATCTACAGGCAGAGGGAAAGCCTTGGAGAAATCTTTCTTATTGTTGCTGCTCATGTGTACATGTATGAAATCTTTAAAAACTGACTTTATGGCAATGGACTCTCATAATCTTCTGTTGGAGGTGAAGTTAAAAAAATTAAAAACCCAGGACTAGGGTATAGTTAGAGCGCGTGGCTGGAGATAGTGAGAAATTTCGTTCAATACTTTTTCATAAAGAAGGTAGGCACACAGTGATGGGTAGAAGATGAAAGGAAAACGTCAATTTTGACAACTGGAGGAAATCCCTAAAATGAGGAATGAAAAGTGGGCTGTGGGATTTGTGGTAATTCCAATTTTCTTTTATGGACCTATCAGGCCATCCGGATGCTCGATGATTTCACCCAGACCCACACTGGAATGGCAATGACTGTGTTTTCCATGGTTACCCACACAAAGGGATGGAATTGTTCTAAGCGGGCTCACTACATGCTTTGTACACATGGAATCAGATGTACCCTTAAGCTCATAACTACCCCCAAATTATAGCCTATGTCTTTGTTTTGGGGACTGTATGCTTTTTATTCTTCCATTTCCAAGTTACCATTTGTTGCCTTTCAGGTTTGGGGGTTTTACAAAAGTTTTTAGCACTCTTTTGTACGAACCCTTCTAGAGTCTAATTCTCCACTTGACGTTAGAACTAAAAGACACACAGCACTCTGTACAGTTTTCCGGAAGGGATTTTGACCCTTTTTCAACCTCGTTTCAATTTGTGAGAGTAGTATTGGAGAAGGGCCAAAATAGCAAGTAAAAATACCAAGTGATTCTTCTTTTCTAGAATGGTGAGCAATGAAAACTAATAAAAACAGCAAAATACAAATGTGATGGGTGGGAACAATCCTGGGTCAGAACTGGAAGACCTGGAACTTTGCTTCTGGCTCTGCCGTGTGTGTGTGTGTGTGTGTGTGTTTAGGAAGGAAGGAGGGGGACAAAGAGATAACCTTAAGCAGGCTCCACTCCCAGCACAGAGCCAGACTCAGGACTTAATCTCACAACCCTGAGATCACCACCTGAGCCAAAATTGGGAGTTGCACACTTAACTGATGGAGCCACCCAGGCAGCATGGCTCTGCTCTCATTTAAACACAGGCCAAGCTGAGGTGGTTTCCCCTGCTAAAGAGTAAGGGATCCTGGGGCTGCTGGTGGCTCCGTCTGTAGAGCACACGACTCTTGATCTCAGGGTTGTAGGTTTGAGCCCCATGCTGGGAGTAGAGATTACTTTAAAAAAAAATAAAAGCTTAAAAAAAATAAGGATTAAGAGTTCCTGTTCTGGGGCGCCTGGGTGGCTCAGTGGGTTAAGCCTCTGCCTTTGGCTCAGGTGGTGATCCCAGCGTTCTAGGATGGAGCCCCACCCGCATGGGGCTCTCTGCTCAGCAGGGAGCCTGCTTCCCTTCCTCTCTCTCTGCCTGCCTCTCTGCCTGCTTGTGACCTCTGTCTGTCAAATAAATAAATAAAATATTTTTTTTAAAAAAGGAAAAATAATATTCCTGTTCTACCCACCTCCCAGAGTGTTGTTGACATTGAAGAGTGCGGGTGAGATGGGGCAAAGTCATGCCAACCTGAAATCACCAGGCGAAGGTTAGGTCACCTATACACCTTCTCCGACAGTAATCTGCCAGGATTACAGTGTGAGAAGCGACCTTTTACCTCCTCCAGTGAAGACATGGTTCACAGTTGTACGAAAAAGATCACCTTCTTTTCACTCCTCCCAGCCGATTCCACACCTTCTTGTTCTGCAAAAGGCCTGTGGAAAACGATTCTGTGGAAAAATACATTCAGGAAATGCTGCTTTTGGAGTCTCCCCCTAATAGAATCACAATCTATGTTAATATTTTGAAGGCGCAGAGAAAATTTACGCTTTATAAAAGAGACTGCTTAAAAAAAATACAAATGAAAGAGACTGCTTAACTCATTTCCCAAACTTAATTGACAAAGAATACCCTCACCCAATGATTGTTAATGTCCCTTGGTTATGTTCTAAAGGGAGAGATGACACGCTTCTCTCATTTTGGGCAACATGCAAAAATGTGTTTTTCAGAAATTTTTCTCCTGACCTTTTAAAATGTCTCCTGTTTTGAACAGAAATTCCGATGAAAACGTCCTTCCCCCAACGGTTTCCTTAGCATTGGGGAGTGGAAAGAAAGAAGAGCAGTTTCTGGGTCCTTCTCATTAGCCTATTTCTGTTTAAATTACTCTGTTACAGTTCTCTTTCCACTTACATCAGGTCACCATGTGATAGAGCCAGATTACCCTGGGACTGTACCAGAACCACACGCCCAGTGGCCTCTTGAAGTTAGGCAAAAAGCTGGAAGTACTTTTCAGCTATCCTGGCCACTTAGCCTCTTCCCAGCCTGTCCTTACTACAAGGCCCACTGGGCAGAACTGAACTCTGCCAACAAGCAATTGCAGAACCATCAAAATTTAGGCGGGGAAGGATGTAGATGTCTGATGCCAAATAGGCATTTTTAGCCTGGATCCCCCCAGAGCGGGTCCTGAAGACCGCCTCCTTGCAGGAAGTGTGTATGGGAAGGAGTCTCAGAGCAGCGGTGTGAGGCTGGGGAGGGGCAGAGACAGGGGGGAAGCCCGCCCAATGGCATGGTCAAGTTGGCTTCTCCCGGGGGCGACGAAGGTTCATCCCAGGGAGTGCTCAGGGGAGCTTGCCAAATGCGTCCCACAACTTACCTTTGGGACAAAAGGCTCTTGGACCCCATCGGTCTTGGGTGAGCCCGTGAGAGTCAACCCCTGAGCTCCTGGGCTGTGCCTCCGGGAGAGCTGAGGGATAGGAGTCCCATGTCCTATGGGAAAAGCCCCAAAGCAGGCAGGAATCGAGAGTTCCTTGGAATCCACAGAGGCAAGACACAGTCGGTTGCACCCAAGGGAAACTGGTTGAAACCCACGTAGGAAGGGTCACCGCGGCGGCAGTGGGAGAGAGAGGTAGCAGTGGAAGGACTTGCCGTGGTTGTAAGAGGCATCCAACAGGGTGTTCATGAAACTCTAGAAGTTTACCTGAGTGAAGCCCGTCCCCTCACTGCCTCCTCGGTGAGCATTGTGAGACCCGGAAAACTTAACCAGGTTGCTTCGGGGAAAATCGGAGGCGGCTCTCCCGACTCCCTGTTCCCTGCGGCTTTTGGTCACATGGTACCATCTCACCTTGACACTGGCAGAGCAGGGGGTCATGCAGTTGTACCCACAACACGTGGGAAGAAGTTCAACAGACAGGTCTGGCTTCAATAAGGGTAGTAACAACAGAGAAGCGAACGTAAGTTCGAATGGGATCCATAATTAAATGAGTAATGCAGACAGCAAGGCTCCTTGGAATGAGGACAGCAAGAGAGCTTAAAGGGAAGCCGGGCTTCGGAGACCTACTATCGCCACTCATCATCTGGGCATCTTACACTTTCTGAGTTTGGAAGGGAGTAACGTTTTTGTGTCAGGCTTGCAAATTGTGCTTGGTGACTGTCATGGGAGCTGTGGACCCTGTTCTGGGGCTAAGAATAGCTGAGCTACTAATTAGGTTACTTGACGAGTACTGAAGAGGAACTCATCAAATCCAGAGAATTCACAATGGGACCTCCTGGCCAGACTGAGACTGGCTTGAACTCAGACCCTTGTGCTGCCCCCGGCACAATGACCGCCCCTTGCTTTCTCTTACGGAAAACACTAAGATGTACTAGGGATCTCGAAATTTAAATAGTTGAGTCCTGGAATTTATTGACTTCTAAATTCAAAAATTGGGGTATCAGAATAAATGAATGTACAACTGTTCAGATACTCAGACATAGGAGTAATGACAAAGAAACGTCATGGAGGGAAGGAATGAAGATCAGGTTTGGAGTGGGCCTACGACTCGAGGGAAGGTGAAGAGAGCAAGCTGAGGGGTGGGGCGTGGGGGTGGCTCAGTCAGTTAAGCATCTGCGTTTGGCTCAGGTCACAATCCCGGAGTCACAGAATGAAGCCCCGCATCGGGGTCCCTGCTCAGCAGGGATCCTGCTTCTCCCTCTCCTGCTCCCCCTGCTTGTGTACTCTCTTTCTCTGTCAAATAAATAAGATCTTAAAAAATAAAAGAAAGAAAAGAAAACAGCAAGCGAGAGGAAGAATAAAGGAAGGTTCTCCTAGTGAAATTTAAGCACCACATCTTTTTCCTTCAAGAGTTGGTTCTTTTGTTACTCAGAGTAGGCAACGGTATTCCTTTACCAAAGCACTTGAAGGGGCACCGTTGTGATGAGTTAATGTTGATATGGTGCATAGTTCAGTGCCTGGAGCGTAACAGACAACAGTAAATGATCACATGTTAGTAATCCTTCTTTCTACAAGAGAACTTTGTCAATCCTTTCCCACTTCCCTCAGTGTTATTTACTCATTATTCTTCGTACTTTTTAAAAACAATACAATTTTGATTTCAGAACACTTTTAGATTTAGAAAAAAAGTTGCAAAGATAGTAGACAGCGTTCCCACATATCCTCCACTGTGCTTTCCGTAATGTTAATGTCTCACATTACCACAGTAAAATGGGGGGAGGGGGGACTGAGAAGTTAACGTTGGGATGTTACTATTAATTCCTTGCACATTTTTAAAAATCAGCTCCACGTCCAATGTGGGGCATGAACTCATGACCCCGAGATCAAGAGTCGCATGCTCTACCAATTGAGCCAGCCCGGCGCCCCTAGAATAGCTCTTTTTGAACAAAAGATTCTAACCTGCTGTGAAAACGTGATGTGTTCAGAAAGTGCACTGGCAGATGGCAGTGCTCTTTTGGACATGATGCTTGCCACAGGTGACATTATGAGAGTCAAACTTTTCAAAAGGGGCCCATAGAAACATCCCAGATGAGATGGCTCAATGGGGAGTCTACCAGATGGAATTTACAGGCCTCTATCCTAAACAGACGTTTTCCAGCTGGGAAAGCTGTGACAAGAGCACGCACCCAAATGCATCTAATGGACAGAGCTCTGTGCGTGCATCTGCGTGCGTGTGCTCGCGCGCGCACACACACACACACACCCGACACTCATACACAGAGCTTTTTACGAACTGAAAATATTTAGATTGCTTAAATATATCCATCACTTAAAAATTAAAATTAATTTCAGGTGTCTGTCACCACCGGCTCAACATTTATTGGATAGACTCGGGAAAGTTGGAGATGATTTTGTATTCAACACCCTTTTGTGTCCAAATGTTAGGAAAATTGTACCTGTTGTCTGAATTGCCCAATTTGTCAGCATCAAAGCTCCTGTTAGTTGAGATAGTCTTTGGGACTAATGAATTCACTTCAGTTCCCACCAAGTCAGTTCTGGGCTACTTGACTGGCTTGAAGTGGTTTAAATAGTAACTAACTTCCATTTGCACAAAATCTTAAGAACACCAATCAGGTGGCCTCTGACTTCTTGAGCTTTTGACATTCAGCCACCAGAGGCTGCTCTGAGACCATTATCTTGCTTTCACTCTGGGTCCAAACCCCAATAGGGGAACCTGTAAGGACCAATTTGGCTTCCATCGCTTTGAATTGTCGCTACTCAGTGCAGTTCCCCGGTGGTCTGCAGTTGGAGTAAATGATTAATTATAGCAAAGAGCAGGCACTGAAGGAAGACAAAACTACCCATTACTATTGTGCCCTCCTCTCTATTTTTATACTCTTAATCTTGTTTCTTTTAAGGAAAAGAGAATTGACCAAGACTTTTCTACTGGCGTTCGCTCATTTGGGGGGCTTTTTCTCTGTTACTGTATTGTTAAAGAAGATTCCTGAAGATTTTTTGGGAAACCTTTACTCCACAATACTTACTTCCACATGGTTTCTATTCTTCCACATTTTACCAGCATTTTATAGCTGCTTTCATGCTGTTCTCTCTGTTTTGTTTTGTTTTAAATCTTTGTCTTTCTCCCTTATTTAAGTCTTTATCTAACAAATCAAAGATTAAATGAAGGAGTATCTGTAGCTCAGTAAGAAGGATTAAAAGTGGTTTCGGTGCCTGTGATATGTTTTGCATTTAATCTTAGACAACTAAGCACTGATTGAAATTGTTGATTGAAGAATGAAACTAGTTTCTTCATGTGAAATTGTTTTCAGTCTTTTTTGAGCAAAGGCATGATTGGGCCAGACTACGATCAACCCATGGAAAACAACTGGATTTATGTTATTGTTACATATATCACCCTAATTAGTGTATTTCCATGAGAATAAATTACTACATAAAGATGCAAAGTTTTAAAGCCATGGAAAAATACTAAATTAATAGCTTCGCAGCAGGCAAAGTCACCGATGTATTTCAATGCAGCAGTTGTTTAATTCCAGGCTTTAAAAAAATTTTTGTTTTTGCAAAATTCCATGGCTGGTTGAAAAAGGTATAATTTAGATATATGTCTTCTTAAAGGTGCTTCATTTTCTAGAGATTACAGGAAAAAAATCAATTGAACTTGCAGGAAAATGGATACCGATTTTGTTCATTTCCATCTGTCGTCCAAGATGAACATCTCAAGGTTTCTTTTGCACTGCAAAGAAATTCTTGAGATACCATGAGACATTCCTAAATGTTTGGTGCCATTGTATTCATAGAGTGGAACAATCATTAGAAGCATGTGGAAGGTTTTTGGAATGACGTCTGGAATGATAGTTCACCTAAGTGTAATCGTAAAGGTGGTGATCCTTACCTAATAAACTCCTGGCTAAAGTCAGAAGCAGGGTGGCTTGTGTTTTCAGGTTTTCGGGCAGCGTAATAGCTCCATGCTGCATTCCTTCCGAAAAGCAGATTCTGCTTTTCAACTTGCCCCTACTCAGGGGCGAACCAGAAGTCATTTGTCCATGAAGAATGCCTTATTAAAGCATCGTGACTCAAGATGGCACACATTTCCTCTCGGTTTGCATGCCTGACCATCGACTTCCCAAGCATCACGTGCGAGGGGAGCCCTGGAAGGAAAATAGACCCACCGAAGTAGCATCAGGCCGGCTTTGTGGGAGGCAGGAGTGGCCTGTCGGAACAAAGACGAGGGACGTAGGCACAGAAGATTGTCACGTGGCCCTGGGCCCTGGGAGCCTGGCAGACGCAGCGTGTGACTCATTATTGTGACTCATTATTAAACATGCCGAGGACAGACAAATTCCAGGCGAGTGAAGCATCCGCTGATTGAAGTGGATAGTCCGGTGGGCTGGGTGAGGTTGGCCTTAACCGCTTTTCCTTAAGGAACTCCCACGCCGCTTCCAACTGCTCCTGGGCGCCGTATGCCAGGCGCGCAGAGCAGCTGCATTAAGATACAATTGTTAGCATTAAAGACAGGTGCTTAAATTAGTATAACCCTCAGGCCAGGTGTACCTCACTTAAATTGCACGGGCTCTAAAATACCAGCCTTCAGTTAAAAAAAAAAATGTAGCCATGGCAACCTTTTTGTCAAGGGAAGAGTCACCTGAAAAGGATACACATCTCTTCACAGAAGCAGGGGGCAAGAGAACCCTGTTAGGTAACTGGGGATGATATTACTGGGATTTAGATTTAATTACGGGCCTGATTCAGGAGGAGAAGGGGCTTTTGAGGACGTTTTTACAACTTACGGGCTTATTTCCAGCAGGATGTGTTCTCGGGCCTTCTGTATCACTAAGGACTTCTTACGTAGCAGGCTTTCATTAAAATACGATGCAGTAAGTACTGAAAAGGAGATACCGTGAAGTGACTTTTGGGGTTTCAGATATTTAGAAATGAAGCGTAGCCCTCCTCTTCACCCTGCCCGTGGCGTGCCTGCCATTTTCTCAGAAAGATCCTCCGTTTGCGTCTGCAGTGGCTGTGTCCCGGGGTTTGGCTGCAGAGGGATCTGGGGTGGTCATTTCGTGCACATTTGCCACCAGAAGGGACACAGGGCCATGTGTTTCTGCTGCAAGGTGACCGAAACCAGCCTGTTTCCAAACGGCTCTCTCAGGCGGAGTGGCCTTTCCTGCCGTCCTGTTCCGTGGCGGGCTGCGGGGGGAACCCGGGAGCTGGGCTTCGGCTGGGATCTGTCCTCAAACTGAGAAAAGGTGAAGGAGAACTTTAGAACCGAGGAGGCTGCTGTCTCAGCTTCTCCCATCTCTGCGATCAGGAGTGTCAGGTAAGGGAGAACGTTTCCTCTACTCTCAGGTCCGTCAGCGGGGCCTGTGAATGAAACTGACAAAAGTCAGATTAACAGAATGAAAGGCCCACAAGTTTTTAGTATGTATGTGCTCAAGAGTTCAGGGAGAAGGGGCAGGACTCAAAGAAGCAGTGAGAGTGGAGGGCTTCTGTGCCCTTTTTACAAAGAAAGCAAGGTTTGGGCTTCAAAGATCGCTAGAATGTGGGGAAATGACGAGGAGGTCTTCGCGGGCACTACGCGCAGGGAAGGCGTATATTAGTATGGTCTGCTCATGCAAACCCATCTCGGTGTCGACGCCCTGTCTTCTTCCATGAGAAGACTCACTCTTCTCTCCCCCGACCTGGGGGACAGCACCTTCCCCAAGGGAAATTTATGCCCTGATTTTAGGCAGATAAGAGGGCCGCGGCGAACTCTTACTGCAGCTGTTGGTTCTCAGCTGCCTTATTTTTTTTTAAAAGATTTTATTTTTAAAGATTTTTATTTTTTAAAAATATTTATTTATTTGACAGGCAGAGATCACAAGCAGGCAGAGAGAGAGGAGGAAACAGGCTCCCCACCAAGCAGAGAGCCCGACTTGGGGCTCGATCCCAGGACTCTGGGATCATGACCCAAGCTGAAGGCAGAAGCTCAATGCACTGAGCCAGCCAGGCGTCCCTAAAGATTTTTATTTTTAAGTCACCTCTACACCAAACGTGGGGCTTGAACTCACAACCCCGAGATCAAGAGCTGCGCGCTTTGCTGCCTGAGCCAGCCAGGCGCCCCAGTTCTCAGTTGCCTTTAGTACAAAATAATCCGGATGCCCAAGTGGCATATTTGCGGGGGGGGCATATTCTGATCTGCTTCAGGAGGCAAACACCTAAGCTCGAGTACGAGCCAGTGGCAGTCCAGGCTGGCTTCATCGGCAAACAGACAGTCACACCAGGCCCCGGCTCGGTTTAATGAATGGGTGTGACTGCCTTCCAATAAAACTTTATTTATGGACCCTGGGATTTGAATTTCATATACTTTTCCCATGACTTGAAATAGAATTCTTTTGATGATTTTCTTCGACCGTTTGAAAACAGTAAGAACCGTTCTCCACCAACCATGCAAGAACAGGTGGCCGGCAGGATTTGGCCCGAGGGCTGGAGTTTGAGAAGCCCAGATAGGGAGAAGAGGTTCACAAACCTGGGGCGCAGCCCCACCCGGGAACTTGGGAACTCTTCAGAAGTGCAAATTTCCAGGCCTCACTCCAGACCTGCTGAATCAGGTGGGGGTAGGGCTGGATAATTGTGTTTTAACAAGCCCTCCAGGGAATTGTGACACACGCTGGCATTTGAAAGCCGCTGATCTAGACCAACCCAAGGTTCTCCAACTTGGGCTGTTCATTCTAATTCCCTAGGGGAACTTTAAAAAAAAAAAACAAAACTCCCCACCCAGGCCCAGCCCAGATCAATTGAATCAGAGTCTCTAGGGCTGAGACCCTCTCACCAACACCTTTTATTTTTTAAAATTTTTTTAAGATTTCATTTATTTATAATGACAGGCAGAGATCACAAGTAGGCAGAGAGGCAGGCAGAGAGAGAGGAGGAAGCAGGCTCCCCGCTGAGCAGAGAGCCCGATGCGGGGCTGGATCCCAGGACCCTGAGATCATGACCTGAGCCGAAGGCAGCGGCTTAACCCACTGAGCCACCCAGGCGCCCCAGCCTTCTGACTCTTAAGGACTCACCGAGCCACGCAGGCACCCCTCACCGACACCTTTTAATACCTTTTAAATCTCTTTTCCTGGTGATTTCAAAGGGCAGACGAGTCAGCTGATGCTTTGATTGTGCAAATAAGGACACGGAAAGCTCAGAGAGCAAGGGAGTTGTCTGAGAGCCGCAGCCAGAGGAAATAGGCGTGGCATAGTCCATTTCAAGCAAGGGTGTTACAATAGTATGTTCAGTGGTGGAACATGTTTGCCAAAATCTTCAGGGGTCGTGTTATCTTTTATTACTAGTGCTGATTAATTTTAAAACACGGCTGGAAACTTGCCCTAAATAAAATGAAAACTAGTTTTAGAAACTCATTAGGCCAGAGGATGTGACTGTAATGGGAAGAAATAAGGCACAGAGGCTCGGACAGTCCCATCTGCAAGCACTTTGGGGCTGAGACGAGACTTCCATGATCCACGTGGAGGGCAAAGGGACAGCAACTGCATCTCATTGCCTACCCTGGGGCTACTTGCCAGTGGATCTGAGCGTTTGGTTCCTGTTCCGCATCTAGAGCACACGTAAATAAGTTATAGTCTTAAATGTCCCTAAGGACAGTGAGAAACCACCATTGTTCACTTACGGCGGCCTTCTGACTCTTTTTTTTTTTTTAAAGATTTTATTTATTTATTTGACAGATCACAAGCAGGCAGAGAGGCAGGCAGAGAGAGAGGAGGAAGCAGGCTCCCTGCTGAGCAGAGAGCCCAATGCGGGGCTCGATCCCAGGATTCTGAGATCATGACCTGAGCCGAAGGCAGCGGCTTAACCCACTGAGCCACCCAGGTGCCCCAGCTTTCTGACTCTTAAGGACTCCTATGCCTTGGGTATTTTTTTGTTTTGTTTTTCTTATTTTAAGTAGGCTCCACCACGAGCGTGGGGCTCGAACTCACAATCCTGAGATCAGGAGTCTCACACTCCGCCCACTGAGCCAGCCAGGCGCCACCGGGTGTTTTTAAGGGGAACTTTCGAAGGCTGAATGCCTTGTTCTGATGTTCTCAGCAAAGGTGGCCCTGTATCTGTGCATGCCCCAGAAGGAAGAACACAGGCTGTGCACCCAAAACAGAGCTGGCAAAGGTGAGACACAGATTGAAATGGAGTCACACGGTGACTACAAGTAGTTTCACAAACGCATGAATGACCATTGGGCATTTTCTTGTTTTAGTCGTTACCTCATCATTGACACGAGCTACAATTTTTGCATGTTTACCCTGTGCTGTGTTCTCTGTGGCTAAGAGCATGTTTCCAGGGGCCAGTCAGCCTGAATGTGTAAACCAGGATCTGCAGCCTCCTAGCTTAACGACCTCAGCAACTCACTCTGCCTCTCTGTGCCTCAGTTTTCACTACTGGCAAATGGGGATACTATTAGTACCCATTCTCCTGGGGGCAAAGGAGAATTTAACAGGCTCACAAGTGTCTGGCATTTAGTAGGCCCTCCGTAAATGTTAAATAATAGTATTTTTTAAAAGATTTTATTTATTTATTTGACAGACAGACATCACAAGTAGGCAGAGGAGGGGGGGGGCGTGGGTAGCAGGCCCCCCTGCTGAGCAGAGAGCCTGATGCGGGTCTCGATCCCAGGACTCTGGGATCATGACTCCAGCCAAAGGCAGAGGCTTTAACCCACTGAGCCATCCAGGTGCCCCTAAATAATAGTATTTTGAAACAAATCGCTTTATTCAAATCACACTGACTTCGAGCGAGAATAAGTAGATGGGCCATGTTCACACGGTTATTAAGTGACAAAGTTGATATTTGGACTGAGGCTGTTTCTGGAATAGGTGCTTCTAGCCACATTGCTGTGCTGCATTGACTGGGAATAATAAATCAAGTACTACGGGCAGTGTTTTTTTTCCATGTGTCGTATAAACTTTTTGGCTTGGTTCACATTCATTAGCCACATATAGGTATCTATAGATCGCTAACCCTCCACAGGCTGCACGCTTTCCTAACTATGGAACTGAATCACAGAAACATATTCCAATGGGAAAACCTTGGAGAAATTGTGAATGAAGAAGGAAAACCTCATTTACGGTCCTAGAGAAATGGCCCTAGCACTCATGTCCCGCCCTGCAGCAGCGACCTCTTTCTCCACGAGAAATACCCCCATCGATAGGCACCCATGTGGGATATTTTTTTCCTCCTGTCTAGAAATGATCAAATGAACACACCCCGAATTTGGAGAGCCATTGAAGGTGAATAAAAATCACTAAAGTGCTTCACTGGGTTTTCAAAGATAACGGTGAACTCTGGGCTTACCTTGTTTTGAGATTTCAGACAACATATGTTGTCTAATTTAGAAATTTTTGGTGTTGAACCCAGGACTCATTCCTTTAATTTACCAGCACTATCAAAGCTAATCATTTCCCCTTGTATTCACTTTTTTAAAAAAGATTTTATTTATTTATTAGAGAGAGAGATCACAAGTAGGCAGAGAGGCAGGCAGAGAGAGAGGGGGAAGCAGGCTCCCCAATGAGCAGAGAGCCTGATGCAGGGCTCGATCCCAGGACCCTGAGTTCATGACCTGAGCCGAAGGCAGGGGCTTAACCACTGAGCAACCCAGGCACCCCGAACTCTGGGCTTACCTTGAAGGTGCTGTGCGACATGCTTTGGGAGGCGGATTGAGGTTGGTGATTTCAGAACCAAACCAAAGCAAGCCGTGAATCCCAAACACTCCTGTATGTGGCACTGGGGGTGAGGGAGCCCTGCGGCACCTCTTCCCAAAGGAGAGCGGCACCAGGGACTAAGGTGGCAGCATCACGTGCCAGAAAGAGCACGAGTTTCGGAGTCAGAGAGATGGGTTTGTCACATATACCCCAGAAACTCGCTTCGTCTTCAAGAGGGCCTGACGCATACCAGGTCCACGAGAGCCGCGATTCCTTTCACCTCTTGTTCCCCGTAGCACAAATACTCGTGCATCTCTCTAGTGCAGATGTCCCCTCCTCAGTGTTAGCTTGCACTCCGTTAGACCTCTTAGAGCAGAGTGTATCAGCTGGTTTTGAATTCCTTTAATTGCATGAAATTAATTTGCCCATAGATGACCATAACGAAATTATCTTTTCCCCCCACACAGAGATCATTTAGGAGAAATATTCTGATATGACACAGATAAAGCTCCACTGAAGGGCACGGTTATCCTGTTCGTTGTGTGATGTTCTTTAAATCACTCACATTAAAAGTATTTTTAAGTAGTGGCACCGTTTATGAAATAGACAAGCAACGGAAGCTCTTCCTTTTGGAAATTATTAAATCGAAGGAGAAATAAAATGAAGCTTCATTTGAATGCAGTTCCTGAGACCTTTCAAAAAGCTCTTTAGTGAAAATAGAGAAAGGCAAGGCACTGCTACTCAGCGTTCGCATTTTTTCCCTTGCCTCCACTCAACGTGTTTATCTTGCATCTTGTATCAGGGGAGTAGTAGAGGAAAGCCTATCTCAGTCTGTGCAAATTTTCCTAAGTGGTTCCCAGCAGAGGAAAAACTCATCATGAGCCATCTAGTTATAAGGAAATAAGGGCAACTATTCTTTTTTTGGCTATGAAAAGGGAGTTAAAAACAACAACAACAACAAAAAACCAAGCCAGCCCGATCGGTGTCTAGCAAAGGAAAGAGGAGTGTAAGCCATGCTTCTGGCTCATCGTGAGTTTTTCCTCTGGTGGGAACCACTTATTGAGTCGTGCCAATCAGGGGAAAAAAATACAGCCATTTCAGCAGTCTTTCTCTGCATCTGAGAAGTGTCAATCTAAAGGATAAAGCATTGTCTTTTTACAAGCAAGGAGCGCAAATCCTGTTCAAAGCTTCTTTTGATTAAAATTTCTATTCACCTTCTGTCCATGTGATTATCAATGAACCAGCCTGATTTGCTTGTTTCTAAGATATAAAAACTGAGATCTGGGTCACAAAAGTAAATGTCTTTTTAATCTCTAAGGCTAATTTAAAAATCAGCTTTGAGCATTAAAATATTAAAGGTTTGAGAGACTAACTCTTTTCTTATATAAGAAAAATAAGGGAGAGGAAAGAATAAGGATAAGAAGTAAAGTGGTAATAATATAAAGAAGCGTGACAAGTTATTCCTAGCCATACTTAAACCCAATTTTAGAAAATGAATTTAAATCAAGAATGATGCCAATTAGAATAAAAAGAAAAAAATTTTTAATTAGTCTAATGAATTATTGGGATGTCCGGGTTGTAGGATTTTGATTCCTGGAGATCTAAAAGAATGTTCGTCTAAAACAGTTTGGATCAGGGCTGTGTCATATATGTATTTGCCACTATGCATGGCAAATCAGTCATAAACTTGGAGCAAAGTAAATCCATGGCGGGGGAAAGAGGATATGCCAATCAGATCATATGTGGGTGACGTGGTGACATTGCCCTTGAGATTCAGCTGGGGCCATCAGGCATGAAACTTCTCGAATGCTCTACCCTGACTCTTTGGTTAACTATGAGCCAGATAATCATAATATACTGCTAATACAGGAAGTGAGTTTAAGGACAAGAAATTGGTTTCATCACCAGTGCATATCTTTTTGTTTGTTTTTAATTATTTTTAATTTTTATCAAAGTAATATATCTTCTAAGTACAAATATACTAAAGACTTGTAATAAAAACAGCCGTCCCCCTCCATCCTAGGAGAATCCCTTTCGACTTGTAAATATTTCCTCTGCTATGGACTTTGATATTTCCCAGAATATGCTTTTATTGCTCTTTCTTGACCTATGAATTTTAGACCTTATCTTTCATATCCTGCATAGGATCAGGAAGAAATGACCTCTCTTGCATCACGCTCCCCATCCCACCCCACATCCTCCCAATAAAATTGTGTCAGTTAGGAACTGTGTTCATCTATGAACACAAACTCTGAAACACGAGCTCACACGAAGTAGTGATTTATTTTTCTCACCGAACATGAAGTTCCGGGCTCATGCGGAGACTCTAAGATATCCTCGGGAATCCAGGGTCCTCTGTTCTTTCCTGTTTGCCAGCTTGACCGCATGTCCTGTCCCTCTCGTGGTGACACAGTGGCCCCAGTCCCTCAGACACTGCATCCGTACCCCTGGTGGGGAAACTGGGAAGGCTGAAGGGCAAACTGTGTGTCTCCTCGAAGAGCTTTCCCAGGAGATCGCCACAGCAGCTTCCATTAAATTTCCATCGGCCATACAGTGTCCCATCACCACCCACACTTGCCAGGGAGACTGGGAGATGCCCTTCAGCTGGCCACTTTTCTGCCACCAAATACACGGAAGTTCTGTTGGAAAGAAACAAGGGGAAGGTGGGTACTGGATTGGCTCCCAGTCGTCTCTGCAGCAAGATCAAGATCAGAGATTGCTGCTGATAGAAGGAGTGTCCTAGGACTGGGCTTCTTTTCATGTGCACTCTTTCGCTTTCTGGAATGAATAATAGTGTTGCCTTTTGCTTATATCCATGTGCACCTGTTCATCCTCCGATGCGACCTCTCAGTATCATTTCTCCCCATGGAGGCCTCTGTCCAGGAGTTGTCCATCTTCCTGCTCCAGCTTGGATGGAGGCCTTTTTAGAACTATAACACCCATCATCTTCGCTTCTCTTTATGTTGGCTTATCCTCCTCGGTTTAATTCCCTCCTTTTGCTAAAACACATCTTTGAGTGGATTCCAAAGAAAGAGTAGAAGGGATGCAAAAATTCTGAGTCCTTCTGTGGAAAAAATTGCATTCTATCCTGACGTTTGATGAATAGCATGACTTGGTATAGAATCGTCAGTTAGAAATCCTTTTATCTCAAAGTTTTACAGCTCCTACCTTCCAGTGTTGCAGTTGAGAAGCACATAATAAATCTATTAGCAAGATTTCATTATTTATAGAGAAGAGAGCCTTTTGCTGATGGCAGTTTTGAAATTATTATTATTATTATTAGTTGCAACAATTCAGTAAACATTTATGGACTAATTGATTACATATTGTGTGCTTTGATATTAACAAGTCCATTGGCTAAGCTATAGTACCCATTATTCGCTCAAACTCTATTCTAGGGGTTGCTTTGAAGGCATTTGTAGATGTGGTTAACAACTATAACCTTTAAGTAAAGTACACTATCTTTGAGAATGTGGGTGGGCCTCACCCAATCAGTTGAAGGCCTTAAGAGCAAAACCGAGGTTTCCCTGAGGATGAAGAAATTTTCCCTCGGAACTACACGATGAGCTCCCGCCAGCCTCCCCTACAGATGTCAGACTTGCCAGTCCTCAAAATCACCGAAGCCAAGTCCTTGAAATAAATCTCAAGATATATGCTATATATCCGACCGGTTCTATTTCTCTGAAGAACCCTGACTGATACAGGCCTCATTGACCTCAGAATCTAGGAAAGGGGTTAATAAGATAAGTAAAAAATATATTATTATAATAACGTTCTTGCAAATTTAAGCACGAAATTGTAGCAAAGAAAGTAGATGACTTGGAAATTGAAAAATTACTTTAGGGAAGTAGGATATTATTGTGTTGACATGAAGCAGAAGGTTTAACTGGGAGTGTAGTGAATATTTGACAGAAGGAGGAGTATATAAAAATCATCGCCAAGTTCATGCATAAACCTTTACCAGATTACTAAGAGGAAGATAAAGAAGGATCAGCCATATTTAATCCATCAACAAAAACTAGGAAATGTCAAAATATTTCACCTCTAAAAGCAGAGAATTATTAAATAGTTAAGTTAGGATTAAAATTTTAAATAGCATGATTTGTTTTAACTTCTTAATTTTTCAGTGAGGAGATATTAAGTTCAATGTATTGAAAACCATGACTCTGTCCTGTCTGCAAGTCTGCCCTTAACGTACGTTTTCCAAACCCATTTCTCATGGTGTGTCTATTCCTTCCATTTTTGTATTCACAGATTTCTTTCCTTCTTTCCAGAATCTTGTCATCCGAAACACTAAGACATCAAGAGTTATAAAAAAACTTTCTCGCTCCTGATTTTATCTGTCTTGGTCCACCAGGTTGCTAACACAAAGCACCACAAACTAGGGGATTTATAAACAACAGAGATTTATTTCTCATGTTCTAGAGGCTGGTAGTCCCAGATCAAGGTGTGGGCATATTGGGTGGAAAATAAGAGCCCACTTCCTGCTTCAGACAGCTGTCTTCTTTCTGTGTCCTCCCAAGGCAAAGGGGGAGATAGCTCTCTGCGATCTCTTTCACAAGGGACTAGTGTGGTTCATGACTCTCCACCTTCATGACTTAATCGCCTTCCAACGATAGCCCCCCACCTCCTAATACCATCACATTACGGTTAGGATTTCAGCATATGTATTTTGGGGCAGCACAAACTTTCAGTCCATAATTTGCCCAATCGTCCCCTGAAAATTGGGGTTAAAGATGTCAGTTGGTTTACTTGGAGTCCAGCAGCGAGCTTACCAGCCACATGGACACCAAAAATGGACTCCAAATGGCATCTATGACCCATGCTTCTGGTATACCATGTTGCCGCCATCAACCAACTCAAAGAAACTAGCTTAAGGAGTACCTACGCCCACTGAGTAGAGACTTGTTGCATTTTTGTGACCTCCTGTAAGAATTATAGGTGGGGTTTTCTTTTTTTTTTTTTTTTTCCTAAGCTGGGCTTTGTATTGTTATCGATGTGAACTACCTTCCCTCATTACCTCAAGTACAGTGTTCCTCCAGCCGCTGTTAAGTATAAGGCAACCAGGTTTCTGGAACTTCTGCGGGAGAGGAAATACTGTCTTTTCACAGACCCCAGAGACTGCACTTGCACCAAGCACACTTCCCAGGTGGCTGACTGGCCAATTTCAGCTTGGTTCACTGACTTTTAATGACGTGTCCTGACCCATATTTCAATAAACTCTACAAAGTTACTGATAGCCAACCATGATTTACTTACACAAATGCTAATCCCATAGGCTTTGACTTCAGCAGAACACAGGACGAGGCAGCCCAGGTCCTGCTAGCTCTCCTGTGAGGAGGCATGCTCACGGCCAGCCATGTCCAGTAGGGCCTGCCCAGGGCCACCTGCCTGGGCTCCTATGTGACATTTACTGTGTAGGTGTGTTTATACCCAAACCTGCACATGACCACAGAGGACTGTTGTCTAGACTACTTTTTCTTCTCTTTCTTTCTTCCTTCCTTCCTTCCTTTCTTTCTTTCTTCTTCTTCTTTTTTTTTTTTGGTCTAGGCTACCTTTTATGGAATATCTGTCAATACCACAACATTGCTTCAGCTGTAATTTGCACACACTGTTTCTGTGCTTGTGTCACTTTACTCGCTTATGCTGTTCCCAATAAGTGGGTCTAATGCTCACTTAGGGACAACCACCAAGGGGCCATTTATTTCATTAGAAGCTTTAAAAATTATACAAAAAAGTCCAAAAAAATTGTATTTGTTTATTTATAAATGAAAAAGACTTCATTTTTTTACACTATCCACTTTCTTTAGGTGTTTCTGGACACTTCTGGAAGCAGCACATTTTACAACAAAAAGCCGAGTTATACTGATCTCAAACACTTGCTTCCTGGTACTGCAATTTATAACAAGAAGATCTTGGGTTATTTACCTTGCCTTGATGATCTTGTCTATTCCTCTTAGCATAACAGTGGTGATGTCTAGTTTTTGGTATTTTGGTGGAGGGTAAATGGCACACATTTGTGAAAAACCTGGCAACATGCTTGGCTCCAGTAGGCACTCGTAAGTGCTGTTTGTTAATGACACCACCATTAGCGTTCCTGCCTTAGTGCATAGTGAGAAGATGGTAGAGATGGCCATCACCAGTTACTGTCTTTCTTCCCAGTGGATATGCCCTCCCATTGACTTCCCGGGGATTATTGTATATATTCCTCCTGGAGATCTTTGGAATCTATAGCTGATAGGATGTGCAAGTATGTGGGTGCAAAAGCGTGGGATGCCTTCATACAAAAACACAAAAAGCGTGGCGTCTCAGAAATACGTCCATGAAGTTGAGGTTCTGTTTTAGAAGGCTGGCCTTTAGACTTTCACTCTGGTCTGTTTATGGCGCTCAGACGTGGGAGCAGTAGGACGGTGGATGACATTGTGCGTATTGTTTTCATAAATACAGAATAGATATGACATTATGGTAAAAAGGTAACTGTCAGAGTTTCTACGAGCGTCTTTTCCCTTCCTTGCTGTGGCAGTGGCGGCAGGCAGATGGGGGCCCATGTCTTGGGGAAGCTGCCCATTGGATTGCGTTCTCTCCCAACGCACGCTGGTCGACCACCTACTGCACGGCAGGTACAGTGTGAGTGGCTGGGGTTGTGAAGATGAATGGGAAGCCATTCTTGCCCTTGAGAGTGTTACAGTCTAATAGGAGAGAGAGACTCAAGAGTGGAGGATGACAGTATCCCATGGAAGTGACCATCGTGGTTTGCTCAAGCTGGTGCTTACCATGTCATGATTTGGCACCGCTCTTTTCCAACTCTGTGTTCAGTGTCCTCATGGTGGGAAAGGAGGGAGTATTTACAGCATGGAAATTGACAAAGGCTACTACAAATCTTGGCTTTTTTTTTTCCCCTGCAGGTTGGTTGTTAAACATTTACCAGCACACCACCCGGTGTCTATGAATGGCTTTATGAGCATAGAGGAGGGAAGGGATTAATTTGTCTTGGGCGTTGGGAAAGCACAGAAGAGGGGTGACCTTGGAGGATGGTAGGGGAGTGAGCTAAAAGTGAAGAAAGACGGATGAAACTCAGAAAAGGCGAGAGGAGATTCCCAGCTCATGTTTACCTTTGAGATGATGGTCACAGAAGGCAAAGGCAGTTATGAGAAGCTTCTGTTGAGGGTGAGAAATGAGATGAGTTGTACCTTGGGATTTAACCCGACTGATACCGAACGGCAGCAGCTCTGGGTAGCTCCCTAGGTCCTGGGGCTGTGGGCACACCTAGGGCAGGAATAGGTGCAGTGTATCTCCAAGTGAATCAGAGTCCTTTGATGGGGGCGAGGGGACACACAAAAATGCAGATTCCCAGGCTCCTCCTTAAACCAGTAGATCGGATTCTCTTGGACAAGGAGCAGAGGGTTTGGGATTGGCATTTTTTAACGGTCTCCCCAGAAGCTTCCTTGCACCCTGTAGCTGGAGAGCCAATATTTCAGAGCTGGCACATCCACGGTTCTCAGTCTTGCGTGATTTTACCCATCCCGCCCCTGTAGGACATTTGGTAATTGGTTATTATGGTTTGTCACAGCTGTGAGAATGCCACCGGCATCTCATGGGCCTAGACCGGCTGCTCAGCCTCCCACAATGCCAACACAGCCCCCTCCGCGGAGAATGATCTGACCCCAAATGGCAATAGTGCTGAGTTCTAGTTCCCAACAAAGGGCTCTGAAATAAGTACAAGACAGCTTGTGTCCCCAGGTGGGCCCTTTGCCTACTAAGGTGGGGGGCTGGGGTGGGTATGGACTTCTGGGTCGAGATATTGGGCTGCTGAGTTTTCAGAGAACTGGGTAGAGTTCCTACCTACTGAGAGATGACATTCTAGGAACGGCCCATTCATGATCTGCTAACGTGTTATTTTTGCCCCTGACACAAGAATTTTAAAAATTAGTCTCACAAAATTGTGGCCCCTTCTTTGGGAAAGAAAATATACCACTGGTGCCACACAAAGTGGTCTTTGCTGGCCTTGCGCTTTTCTGAAATCCAAAGGTAGATTTGCATTGAAATCACACTGGCTCAGAACTGAATGAAGTTACTGTTTATGTGGAGTAAAGAAAGCTGACTTTGGGAATTCTTTTTAAGTCTGGGTTTAAGTTTAGAAGACGCCATTCTGCTGAGATGATGGCCAGCCGGTCCCTGCTAGTAAGTTCCCCAGATCAGCTCTGTTGGTATGGTGAGCCGTAGTGAGAGGTAGATACTTACCTTAGAAACGGTCTTCTCAAAAAAAAAAAAAAAAAAGGAAAGAAAGAAACTGTCTTTTCCACGAAACGTCAGTGTTTCTGTTTCTAATAACAGTATTATCTGAAATTATGCCTTGGGCCCTTAACAGATAAAGATTCTTGGTCTTTTGTTGCGTTTCACCAGATTCGCGTTCAAACTCCCATCCAGATTTGGTTTTTGTTGGTTGTTGTTGTTTGTTTTTAGACTGGCTGTACAGTTCATCTATATGGAAATGAAGTGGGCGGGGCCTCCTCCCAAGGTGTTCTGCCTAACAATTAGGTCTCCTCCCCCGCGGCTACGCCAAAGCAGGACTTCGAGGCCAGATAACCTTTTCAAAAAGATGGTCAGGTCCTGAATGGTGCACTCCCTTGGCTGAAATAATCGTGCGCCTTCCAAAGGTTTTCGTGCTTTTGGGGCGCTCCTAAAAGGCAAAGGCCTTGAGGCCCGAAGCTAGTCAGTCAGGCTTTGAGCAGACCCGGAGCAGCGAGATAAGAATAGAACTAACTCATCCTTTACTTTGGGAGCTTTCGCCGTGCTTCCAGCTGCTTCCAGCCATTTAAATCCCGAAAGCTCTGTAATCCTCGCGGAGGCAGCCTTCCTGGCTCCCAGGACCCACCCCTTCCTCCTGATTGGCGGGGCGCCTCCGGGGCCCGAGCGAGCCACCTACGACGTCTCTGAGACCCGATTTGAAATAAGAGCCAGGCGGTCCTCGCTTCCCGGAGCCCGACTTTTCATAGGCTGGGGAGGAAAGCTTGAGAAACTTGACATTGTCTTGGGCAGAGTGCGTGTAGCAACAGATCAAAGAAAAAGGAAGAAAACGTGCTCTTTGCTGCCTGTGGATCTCACTGAGTTGCTTTTGTCTGGCGGGCTTCTGTCGGGTTTGCTGTTTCCCCTCTGAAGACCGCGGCGTGGGCTTCGAGGCAGCTCGCTCCCTGCCGGATGGGTCATGGAATTCTAAACATGAGGCAGGTAAGCTCGGGGGGCTGCCCGGGCGGGCGGAGAGGGAGGGCGCAGCCTGGGGCCCCCTGCGATGGTGCTCCGGAGAGCTCGCTGGCTTAGCAGTTGCCGGTCCAGGTCCGTCCGTTTGGCGTGAAGGCGGGGCTGCATTTTCCTAAGGGAACCGAAGAAGCCGATTTTCCGAGCCCCCCCCCAACCACTCTTCTACCCCTCCCCGCTTTGCCTGTAATGGTGATTGGTGATGTCACCCGGTCATTGTAAAGGGCTTAAAAGCGGTTTGTAGAATATGTAAATCAATTCCAGTTTGCGCTCGCTGGAATGTATTGAGCGGGATCCATCTCAAGCTTTTAGCCTCTCTCCTACGCTTCGGATTAGAATAAAGATAACTGAATATCCTGAAAAAGAATTACACGGGGCGTCTTATCTCACTTTGGCTTCCCATTCTGAGCACTTAACTGTGTTTATGGCTGAGAAGGCGGAACCAGCCTGAAGTGAGCACCGACAGTCCTTCCAGAAAAATGCAGATTTGTTTTTCTGTTCTAGCATTTTGGAAACCGTGTTGCTTCTGGACGTGAGACGGCAACCCTGAAGCGGGGAGATGAGAAAGGCTCGGGGTTACTTAAAATGAGTCTTTGAAAGGAATTCTAAAGGGGCAGCTTCTTCCGTGGCTTTGGGGCAGAATGATAAAATTCCTATCAGCCCAGGCAGGGGTTTATAGCTTTACCCGTAAGAAAGGGAAAAGAAAAAAGTGGGTGTGCGCAGCCAAGAAAAGGGTGCGATTTACAACTTATTCAAACTTTTGGAAGACTCTTATGTCAATATGTAAATATCAAGATCACTACTCCTAGAAAGGGAAGACAAGATTGGAAAAACATGCTGGGAGGCAGGCAAGGGCGAATTACCAGAGGAGCGTTAATTGCTTTTGCCTGCTCCTGATAAATCTGGGTGGGAAAAGTTAGCATCTGCATCACCACCAGAAAACCTCTTCGCTTTTTTTTTCCTAAATGGGTTCAGCACACGCCACCCTGAGCACTTTGGGGGAGGTGATTTGCATGGGAAGCAAACTTTCCCTTTGGGCCAGGGCGAGGGGTTTAGAACTTTCTGTCCATTTCCTGCCACCTCGGGAGGTGGTGCAGACCGCCCCCCCCAACTCCGCTTCACAGCAGACAGGCGCCAAGACCCTCTGTCGCTTATTCCCTAAGCAAGCACGGTTGGCAAGTTGCAGTGAGTGCCGAAAAGCGGATTTAGACAAGCAAGTGCCGTGTGTTTTCAATGAATTGCCCTTGCCTTGCTGAACACTGCGGGGCCGAGGCTGAGCTACTTTCAGTTCCCCAAACCCACAACCCACCACATTCTTTTTAGCGCGAGCAGTTAGATGGGGTGGGGTAAAGGAGCAAGAAGCCCACATGGAAAGGATCTAAAAGGAAAAAGGAGTGCAAAACAATTTTGACAAAGGTCCTTAGCTGGAACAAAGAAGTCATTTGATCCTGTGCGGGGCCACCTGTCCTCTCCTAACTGGGGTCTGAGCTCAGTTTTCAGAATCCCTGTTCCCACACAGTCCCTGTGGAACGGTGGCACTCCCCGTGCCTGATGCCAAGAGGCATGCTGTCTGGCTTGGCATGATTTCCCCCATGCCTGGCGCGTCGTGGCATTCGTGTGAATTGGAATTGAGCCTGGTATTGAAGTTTTAAGGGTATGCATGTAATAACTCCTTTGTCATTTAGTGAATGGACGACTTTTTAATCCTCTGACTACGTGTGTCTCATCATTTTTTGGCCTGTTCCAAGGGTGGGGTGGAGGAGGGGATGCTGCGGGGGTGGGCAGACGGAAGGAGGAGAGAAGGGGGGGGAGTCCTTGCTCCTCCAAAGAATCGGGGGCATCCAGCGTTTCAAGCGTCTCACACATTGTTCCGCAGCAGCTGTGGAAGGGCGAGGTGGTGGAGTTTGGTGTGGATTAAGCCTAACTTTATTTGAGTTTCTCTTGGGGCAGACTGCTGCGTCCCTGGCTGGGTAAATCGCACCCACCAGCCAGTCGGCCAGCCCAGCCGGGCCACCCCAGCCCGGCAGCCCCGGCCAGATTCGCAGCGGTTCACTATCAAATAGGCCCGTGTGTCATCAGCTCGGCAGTGAAATCCAGTCTCTTCGCTGAGGAGTGACCCGTCCCCGGGGCTGCACAGTGTGGAACAATGGTGTGGCAGCGCGGAGACCCTTGCCACGTCCTAGGTATAGCAGGGAGCCGGGAGTCGCCAGCAGAATGAGAAAGCTGCCTGCCTGGAGATGAGATTCAGAACGGTTTGGCTTTCTGCCAGGGTGGCAGGAAAAAAAAAAACGCATAGGAGGTTAATATTATTTGAGGGTTCCTAAGGTCACGCTGCGTGAGAACAAAAGAAAAGCGTAAACCTGATTGGCCTTTATCAGGAAGTAATTTCAAAGAGTGTGCCAATCTTTCTCCGCACTCTGATCCTAAATGGGAAACTTTCCTGAAACTTCCTTGAGAAGGAATTTGCTGTGTTCCCAGGCGAGAGGAAAGGCATGGCCACCTGTTGTGGCGGCCCCAGCTAGAAACAACAGGTTGGCGTGTTCCGTTCTGCAGCTCTCCTCCCCCCCCACACAGCGCCCCGCTCATTGTCCCTGCACGAGAGGAGAGCAGATGATTCTTTCTGGAGCTAGAAAGGAAAAAATCCCCTCCTCCAGACAAAACTGCCCACCAGACCTAGCTTGCGTTTTTGATATCCTGATGACTTTCTGAAGCACTCCAAGAGAAGAAGGCACACACTGTGATCTCGGGTGGGCTAAAGCAGATCACCGCCTTTTGCCCTAGAACGTGAAGGGGAAGCAGGAGGTCGCTAGCCTGTGCGGTCGGCACCTGCTCGGTTCTTGGCCTGGTGCTGTTACCGTGCTGTTACGGAGAAGCTGCGACTGGCCTGTTGTGCATTCTTCAGATTGGAATTAAAAATGCCCAAGGACATCTGGTTTAGTAATGAACATCTTTGTATTCATCTTTCCTTTGAGGATTAGAAAGTCCTTTCCCAACATGATCTATTTATTCTCTGTCACATCCCCAGGAGAGAACGAGGCCGCAGTTTGATCCTCATTGAACAAATGGGGAGGTGAAGGTAGAGAACGGTGAAGTATGAAGATGTGTAGCCGATTAGGAGTGGTTCTGAGGATGAGTCCTACCCACTGCGAAAGGCAGGCTACCGGGGCGCATGGGGCTTGGAATTCGAGGTGCTGGAGCTTAAAACGGGACTCGCCTACAGCATCCTTTTTTCTTACGGCTCTGTGAGCATCACGTAGCGTCCCAAGTATGTTTTATGGTTTCCTTCATTTGAAAGTCAAGCCTATAAAAGTTGAAAAGGCATTTCTGTTCTCATTTGTCCCAACACGGAGATAGAAGGATACTGTAACTAACCGGAATTTAAAATATGTATCTGAGAAATGTTCCCTTTCAACAGCTGTTTCAAGTTTTTGCATGTGGTTTTGGAGGTTGGTTTGGAGGTCCCGTGTCTTCAACACCCCGTTGAGATGTTCCTGCCTTCCCGGCTATCTCTCCTTTACAGGGAATGTTAGAATCCTAAGACTTGTTTTCAGATTAAAGATTCTTATTGGTCGTTTTGAAACATTCAGGTTGACTTTTCCTTGCCATTCGTTATGACATGCATTTGTAGTTTGCTTGGCTGTGGACCGCGTAGGCTGTGGGCAAATCCTTTAATTGGTGGGTACATGTTATTCGCAGACATTCCAGCGAGTTTTAAGGCCAAGTGTGTATGTGGATGTCTCCTGGCTTTGATCCCTTGTGTGGTAAATCGACATCCAAGGTAGCTATGGCAACCTGCTCTGCGCGGTGTTTCGTGAAAGGGGGGGATTGGGTCACTGGACAAAGAGTGATTTGTTTGATTAGAAGAAGGTGGGGCTGATCAGGACATTTTTTAACCCGCATGCTCTGAGGACCCCAGTTCATCCAAATCATTTGGATTTTTCTCCGTAGGCAAAAAGAATCCATGGTTAGCCATGACCAAAGTATTTTGCAAATGAAATATAAATGTTTTTCAGTCAGATGGTGGCTACTTCCAAAAATCAACTTACGAAACGAAAGGGAAAGCCAACGTATGATCAGTCTCCCTGTTACACTTAGTATGAATGTTCGCATTTTCAGAACCTGGTGGGGTTTTAAAAAAGAAAGACCCTAGTCCGATCAGGCGGTGTGCATTTCAGTTAGCAACCTGCAGAGGTCGGGCTTGAAGTGTCTATGATGGAAGGCCTGGCCACCGCGGCGGGGAGCTGATCCCAGGCCCAGAGAATTGCTCTGCTTACTTGGAACAATTAGTTAGCGATTCTTTAATCTTCTGACCAAAGCCACAATGAAAATGAGTTCATTCAAGGAAGAGAATATCAAGTATGCTGTGATTAAAGAAAGGGCTAGAAAGCCAGGTCAAACAGGAATCTAATCTCCCATTTAGATACGGGACAGTTTTATCAACATGATTCTTTCTGGCTCATTATCAATTCCTTTTATTCCGCGTGAAATTCATCTGGGGGGGGTTTGTTCTAGAAGGTTGATTGCCTAGTTTTATAAGCCGGCATGCTCTAGAAATTTCTTTAAATGAAAGGACAAAATATGAGGGACCCTTCTGCATCCACAAGTCTCCCCCCTCCACCTCCTGGAGGAAAATACCCTTTGACATAAATTAGAATGGTTAATGGCCTCCAGAAAGTCAGGTGGTGGTAAAGAGGTCAGAAAATTGAGGCACTGAAAAAAAAATGTTTAGAGAAGACTTTCCTAAAATAACACAACACAAAGCAAACACACAAACAAAACTAAGAACTTACCTGCTTTGTGCTATAAGGAAAATTTTGGCTAAAAAAGGCCAAAAAAAAGGAAGATGAAGGTTTCACATGCAGTCAGCTGTTCATGATGGTAGAATACATTATTCAAGGGTTGCTGGGTACGTACAGAATTAATGTATCCAGTAGTCGTTCATTTAAGCTACTTTAAATGGTTATTATATGCCTTTTTGAGCTACAGACATGATTTTAATATGACCCCTTGCCCTCAAAGGACCTTTGATCTGATGTATAGTTTATTATTTCTGTAGCTCAGTGTAGGTTATTCATGGACAGAATGCCTGCCTATAGTAAGTACATTTGTATGGATAAAAATCTGCTTGATAATTTGGTAGCCAAAGCTTTCTTGACCTTAGGAGACTTGACAAATGGTTTGTATTTGTGAAGTTTAGTTAATTTGTAGCCGCATATCATTTGTAGAAAGTTATGAGTTCCTAGTCAAAATACATTTATAATTATTAAGTAGTAACTTAACCAGTTTTTATCTTTTTTTAAAGAAGGTCTTTCTTTTCTTTATTTAAGACTGTATTTATTTGGTAGAGTGCATGCGAGCATACAAGCAGAGGGAGCACCTGAGGGAGAGGGAGAAGTAGGCTCCCTGCGGAGCAGAGAGCCCGATGTGGGGCTCGATTCTAGGACTCTGCGATCATGACCTGAGCCAAAGGCAGACACTTAGCCCACTGAGCCACCCAGGCGCCCCCTCACCAATTTTTATCAATAGAGAAAAATAACTCCAAGGCAGTCCCCAGGCCAGGAAGGCTTTGTGCTCTAAGAGTTTGGTTGTTTGAAACCCCAAAGGTTCTCCAGTGAGAAATGATTCCATTTCTAGAACTTGCTGTCTTAAAAAAAAATAACCAGTCAGATTCAGTTCTGAGTTTTGAGGACATGCCTCCATGTTACACAGGATGGACCACAGAAGGAGAACGAGTTACCGTACTTTGGCTAATGGACCCCTCTTCGCAGTATTTGAAGTAGGAAAAGTTTACTCGAGTTTGCAGCTTTCTTTCTACAACCTTCTGATACCTTCTGGCTCCCACTGGGACTCCCTATCCAAATACAGTGAGTTGAATTTCTGTAAGTGCCCAGTTTTCCTCCTGTCCTACCCCACCGCCAAAACACACTCCTACTTCCTCTAGACA
This sequence comes from Lontra canadensis, assembly GCF_010015895.1. Taxonomy (NCBI): domain Eukaryota; kingdom Metazoa; phylum Chordata; class Mammalia; order Carnivora; family Mustelidae; genus Lontra; species Lontra canadensis. Next base: position 4,522,198 of record NW_022631062.1, read on the forward strand.
ATGGTCTTGGCCAGGTGTTGGGGGAGAAGCAATATGGTGAGCTAAGGCTCATGTCTTAGCTCTTCAAACCTCAGGATGAATCTTAACTTGGAGAAAGAGTAGGTGGTAGAGCCTGGAGCTGCAAAAATCAGGATTGCTCTTTCCGGGACAACGTTTGTGGGCAAGGTCATGGGTTTGGCAGATGGGACCTGCTGGTGTGTCCACCTGTGGGTCCGGCCTCTTCACTTGTTCTTTTCTCGGCGTCCTGCCTGAACTTGGGGACTCACTGAGGTCTTTGTGGGTGACAACCAAGAAAGCACAGGGGGCCAAGTGAGGGGAATGATGGTTCTTGTGGGTTTAGGTTGTTTGTAAGGATTCTCTTCGTAAGCTAAATGCTGTCTACTGGATTAGAAGAAATGGAAAGAAAAAAGTGGGAGCTTCCTCTTACCCACACAAGTATTGGAAATGGTACGTACATTTCCAGTTCATCATTTGCCTGCCTGTCTTGGGACTGAGTTGTTCAAGACCAAGAGTTACAGGCGCCTGGGTGGCTCAGTGGGTTAAGCCTCTGCCTTTGGCTTAGGTCATGATCTCAGGGTCCTGGGATCGAGCCCCACATCGGGCTCTCTGCTCAGCAGAGAGCCTGCTTCCCCTTCTCTCTCTGCCTGACTCTTTGCCTACTTGTGATCTCTCTCTTTTGCTGTCAAATAAATAAATAAAATTAAAAAAAAAAAAAAACAAGAGTTACATCTTAATTATCTTGAAATCCCCGAGCCCAAGCACAGTGCCTGGCACACAAGAAGAACCATTACCTATTTTGTGGGTATGCGCTACATGAATTTTTAGCAGGAAAGAGCATCTTCCAAGGGAGCATTTTTAAGAGAAAGAAAGGGCGTTAGAAAGATTGGGGAACTGCAAGGACTGAATAGATAGACATCGGAGAAAAACCAAAGGAAGTCGCAGTTGTTTGACTGCGGAGCCCATGCGGTTGTGTTCTGGGTGAGGACAGGGCCTGGAACGTGGCAGGCAGCTTAGCTTCTACCCTCTGTCGTGGGGCTACAGTACCAGTTACCAAACGGGATGTGTCCTCCGATAGCGCAAAAGCCTAGAAGCTGTGATGGACTCTGCTTCTTGCCCTCGTGGAGCCCAACCCGGTGTGTTCGGCCCTTGGCCCCTGTGCAGCTGGCTTATTTTACCAGGTGAGTGGTATGCCCAAGGTCACTCAGCAACTGGGAAAATGCTTCTGAGAGAAGACCGCAGTCTTCTGCTCCGTTCTACGCATATGGTGGCCACATTTTCTCTACGAGATTTAAGACATATGCTGGACAAAGCATTTTCACTGCTTCTGGGTGTGACAGACTGAGAGTTACAGTTAAAATGATGAAATAGAAATTTCTGAGACACTTACTGGTTTACGGATACAACGGGACAAATACATTTTCAAAGGGCCCACGCAGGAGGCTGTGTTGTCTGTCGCATGTCAAGTGGTGGAGTGTGGCTTCAGTTGTACGTGTTTTGAAGTGGCCTTTCCCCAGACAATTCAGAGGAAAGGAGCTGTTTGTGGACAAGTGCAATTTGTTGAATGCCCTGCTTACTTGCCAATAACTAGATGAATGGCCAGATGAAGAAACAGAGATGGAAGACATCCCCAAATGTTAGAAAACTACATGTTTAGGAGACAGCAAGAGTACTGGTTAAAAGTGTAGCATGTGTGGGTTGAAATTTTCACTCAGAGGGATGCTTTACCCTCCATCAGGGAGCAAAGGTATGAGCAAGTTACTTCTAGAGCCTGAGTCTTCTTGACTCCCCATCTTATCGCCTTTTGACTATACTACACGCCATCTGGTAAGATAAAATTTGGATGTTGGGGCGTCACAGTCTAATGTAATGAGCCAATAAATGCCAAGACAGTTCCAGAAAGTCGATGTTTTCTGGTGAGTCAAGAATCAGGAAGGACTGTATCCCCTTTAGGAGCAAATACCATCCAAAAAATCCTAATGCTCACATAGCCTTATCTATGGAGTTTGTGCTACTTTTGTCTGCATAGTCTTTGCTGTGATTTTCGATAAGTGTGAACATGGCAGTGAGTAAAAACCTTAAGAGGATTATGTTTACACAGAAGAGAGTTGTGGGAGTGAAGGGAGTCTTTTTCTCTGCGAATTAATCAGGGGTGTTTTCTGGAAATAGTACAGGAGAATGCAGTGGAACAAATAGAAGGGCGAGGCAAGCAGAATACAAAAATTGGCTACTCACGGAGGGACTTGGTGGTGGAGGTTTTTTGTTTCAAGAGGATTTCTAGAGAGATAGGATGCTGCCACCCTTTCTACATCGCTCTGCGTGAGAGAAGGAATAGAAATCATGATGACTGAGTGAGAGAAATTTCTCGGTGGAGAAGAACGTGATAGGAGACTATTAAATATGAATATTTACTGACCAGTGCTTCTCAGCCTGGAGGAGACACTTCCTGAATATTTTTAACATTTCCCCTTTCTAACATTTTAACTGTCAGAATGGAATAGTTCACATGTAAACTACATTGTTTTGGTTTAACTAACAAAGAATGCTAAGACACGAATCGTTTGTGACAGCACCGAACATTGATAACAGAAGACATTAATGCCTGCAGACACAGCCTACATGGTAAAATTCTGGGAGCAAAAATGCTTATTATGTTAGGCCAACGTGCTTTGACCTAGTTTTGCTTTTCTGCTTGGAAATTATGTCAGCATTAGTTACATCATCCCCGCGGATGAGCAATTTCACATTCTTGTTTATTTCAGCATCGTTTTATTCGTTTTGTAGATTTAGTTCTGACCTCCAAGAAGCCAAACTAATCCTCATTGACTTGCACTTTCCTTTTGAAATGACTCTTCTGCATGATAAAGAGAGAATTTCGTGTATTAGCCAAACAACCCAAGATGCTTTCTTCAAAGACACTCATTTCTCCTTGATGGAGAGCCTCTGCCCTCCAAAGGCAGTTTTCTGCTGATGAGATTTAGTCTACAGTTCTTTGTTGTTTGGGGATGGAATAGATAACTGTGCCTAAGACTGCCATAGTTGAATAACAAAAACTTTGCAGAAGACAAAGCACTTGATAGGATGTTTCCCAGCCCATCATCCTAAAGTTTGCTTTCTTCATCCAGTAGAAACTGGTCTGGTGTATTTTTCCTACTTAACATTTTTATGGGATAATTTTCAAAATGAATTATTTCCTCCGTTGATTTCAAACACATTTTTTTCCCTGCCGTTTAATACTTCATATCACTAGGGGAAAGAACCACTTAATTCTTTCATACATTTATGAATTCAAATCTTCAAAGAGTGTGAGTTCTTCCAGTGATCAACTTAAATCAAATTTACAAGTATAATTTGCTACCAAAAGACCTTGAACGGTTTTTGGTGCACATGTTTTGGCATTCCTCATTAACAAATGTAATCAGGCAAAAGCCCACAAGAATATGTATTTGTGGTTCCCCTTCAAAAAGCTACCAACGGTATGCTCTTGTTTTCTAATTAAATCCCTTTGTTGTTAGCTCCTCTGTAAATCCTGTCTGAATGCAGAAAATCCAAGAAGGGAGTGTCCTCTTCAAAGCACTACCAAACCAACTGAATTTTAACCAGGTAAACTGCTGATCCGCTGTGGATCATTTAAAGAAACAGTCTGAAAGTCACTGGCCTAGGCCCAAGTCCTGACTGTGATCCCTGGGTGGGAGTTGGAGGGGGTCCTTCAAAGGTGTTTGAAACCCTCAACTCAGAGTATTAGAGTATCTGTCTTATCCTTATGTTAATTTAAATCCTAGCATCTTGAAGAAAAACTTCGTTAGAGGACTTCTGAGGGCCCTAATGGCCATAGGAACATTGTCATTCCTGAGCTGCCCAAAGATGGGAAGTACACTGTCACTGATAGCGAGATCCTTTTCTTGGGTTTGGTTGCAGACTCCCACCAATTTTTCTGATTCTCATAGGCAGACACGACTGTACTTCCCTCATCTTATGTAAACCGAGCCCTTTCCCATACACTGCTTGCACCCTTTTATCCCCCGCTTTATCCCGGAGAGCTTTCCATAACCGGGCGCAGAGCTTCCCTCCTTTTCTTGAACAACTGTGCTGACTTCCATCTTGACAATGTACCATAATTTATTTGACCCTTCCCCTACTGATCCCGTGGGTTATAGCCAGTCTTTTGCTGTTAAAGCGCTGTGCCTAGAAAAGCCTCGAACATTGATTAGTTTGTGGGGGGCAGGTGTGTCTATATTATAAATCCCCAGAAGCGGGATTGCTGGGTCAAAGGGTGCATGCGGTTTCTGATTTTGATGAATAAGTAAAATTGCCTCCCCAGTGTGTGCGAGCTTGCCCGAGAGAGCGAGCGCAGGTGCAACTTCTGCCTCGTTGCCTACTTGACACGGGAGGAGAGGTGTCGCCGTGTAGCTTTCCCTCTCTCTTCTGGGTGATGGTGAGTGTCTTTGCGTGTACGCAATGTCTGTTCCCATCCTTCATTTTGAATCGTTCTTGATACTCATTTCTTCGTCCTCTGTCTTTATAATAACAATTCACCGGAGGGCTGTATCTTGTTGACGGTCCTGGAGTGTGTTGGCGATCATCCGAAGTCGCTAGTTCCTCAAGGTTTTATATGAAGGGAGGTAGAGCTGGTTCACGGCAGACCCTCATGCCGGACTCCAGACTTCTGGGCCCGTTAATCGCTCTGTCTTCTGCTCTCTAGCCAGCAATGTCAAGTGCCTGAGCTTAATGAAACACAAATAACCCCAAAAGTGTTGAAAGCTTGCTACTGCAGCTCTAATTCTGGGAGGACGCTCATGGTGCTAGTAGGTCGGTTTGTTGGAATTACGACCACTTTCCAAGGAAGTAAGAGGTTCCACTCAAGACCTTGGAGAAATCTTTGAGACAGTAGTTTCCACTTTCCCTCTGAAATACCAGATGTCGGGGCACATCGATTGTAAGAGCGGTTTTTAAATTTCTGCCCCTTGGGATGGTTCTGTGTCCACCTTTGTGAAGACTGGGGCTCTATGATCAACACCAGCCAGAGGAGAACAGTCGCATGGGTCTGAGGTTTCAGTGTATGCTCTTTGTTTTAATAAGGAAAACCCTTTGGTGCTTAGTAAATATGTACAGCACGTTCTTCCATCGTATGGCAATGATCTGGCTACTTAGTCACGATTGCGCTAGCCTCCCCCGTAAAATGGAAATCGTAGTCACAGTGCCTGTCTTACTGCGTGATGGTGAAGATTAAGTGAGTTAGTATTTGTCTCTCGCTTAGAATAATACCTCATGCAGAGTAGACACTCTGTGTGTGTTAAATAAGCTAGAGAGGGCGGTTGTCAGGAATTGTGAAGGGGTCTGAGGTTTTGCCCTGCTGCTAGCGAACGGGTCAGCCTGCTGCTGTTTTCTTGGGTGTCGGCAGAAGACACGAGACTCCGGGGTCAGAGACAAAGGTCTTTATCGCTCAGGGCACAGCAAGCAGCGTGAGCTTCAGGTTCATGTTCGTTCTCCTTGCCAGCCCCACGTCCCACAGGGTAGTCCAGAGCAGCCCCGCTGGGTGCGAAGCAGGTGGTGGATTTGCCCTGCGGGTGTGGATCCTGAGCTGAGCGAACCCGAATCTCTTAAAATGGACAGTGAGGACATCTCCCTGTTGCTCTCCGGGGAGACACGGCCTTCATTTTCCAAGACCGTTCCCTAGACAAAAAAGGTAGCCTGAAACAAAGACCCTTGGTGCCTCTGCTCATAAGACGTGTGAGGTCCGAGGAAGGGCTCCACGGAGAATCTCCCCCAGTGCAGTAGTCCGGGGAAGTGTGTCCTCGCACCTTCGCTCCTCGGAACCCGAAGACTTGCACAGCGATGCGTGGGGTGGAAGGAGAGTTTTGCCAGACGCGGGGAGAGGGAAGAGGGAGCCAGAGCCGTCCTCCAGTTCCCTGCCGTTCCAACAAGAAAAGCTCAGGTGTTTACATCTGTTTTTCTGCTCTTCCAAAAATATTGGGCTTCTGATTATGATTTCATTTGAACAAAAGCATCTTAAAGAAAAATGAGGGGATGCCTGGGTGGCTCAGTGGGTTAAAGCCTCTGCCTTCAGCTCAGGTCATGGTCTCAGGGTCCTGGGATCGAGCCCCACATCGGGCTCTCTGCTCAGGGAGCCTGCTTCCCCCTCTCTCTCTCTGCCTGCCTCTCTGCCTGCTTGTGATCTCTGTCAAATAAATAAATAAAATCTTTAAAAAAAATTGAAAACACCAGGTCTCATACAATGAAGTTTGACATCATTTTGACAGGGATAAAACTACTGTTTAGTTGAGAGAATCACTCCAGGTGGTCAATTTGGAAGCACAGTCTTGGAGACCCTGGAGTGAGGACCCCAGTGGGGGATTCTTGCTAAGCTGACTTAGCAGGATTCTCCCTAACATTGGGCTGTGCAGGCCCAGCAAGGATAGAGGCCAAGGTTGAGGCCTAGTGAAGAGGCGGAGTGCGGGAGGGTGACTAAAGTTTGATTAAAGAAGGAGTCTTTGTCATATACCATAATCCAAGAAAGCATTCTTCTTCATCTGTTTTATTCTTTACAGGGCTTCCGTGGTTTTACAGTATTACACACCTTCTCTTTAAAAAAGTACTCTGAACTGAAATTACAGTTATACTCGTGTTCATGTGTTTATGTCCTTCAGGCCAAAACAAAATGACTAAGCAGAGGAGTAAATACAAAAGATAGAGTCGGTAAAGGATGTATTTTGGAGGTGCATACGTTTGCCCTTACTGAGAGCTAAGAACTCTACCTTGACCATGACCAACCTACAACTCTGAATGTGGCCATTTGGATGCTCTTATTTCCCAGGGCTCCGTAAGTGCAGAAATGTGTGTGTGTGAGGTTTTTCTTCTAAAGCTTTTATTTACTTACTTGAGAAAGCGAGAGAGAGTGAGTGAGTGGGGGAAGGAGAGGGAGAAGCAGACTCCCTGCTAAGCAGGGAGCCCAGTGCAGGGCTCGATCCCGGGACCTTGAGATCACAACCTGAGCTGAAGGCAGATGCTTAACATCTGAGCCACCCAGGTACCTTTAGAAATGTGGTTTTAAAAAAAAAAATTCTATTTTGAAATAATTATAGGTCCTTAAGCAGTTGCAGAAGAATGTACAGTGAGGTCCCATGTACCCTTGATCCACCCCTGTCCTCCCCCATCCTTAACCCCTGGCAACCAGTACTCTGTTCTCCATATCTATAATTTTGTCACTTCAAGACTATCATATAAATGTAATCATAGAATATGTGACCTTTTGAGATTGGCATTTTTTACTCTGTATTATTGTCTAGAGGTTCACCCAAGCTGTTGTGTGGATTGCTGGTTTGATCTTTTTCTTCACCGAGTAGTATTCCATGGTGTGGATGTATCGCAGTTTAACCGCGCACCCCGTGAAGGATTTTTGGGTTGTTTCCAGTCTGGGGCACTTACAATAAATTTGCTATACGGGTATAGTGAATAAATTCGCTGTATCGGTATACGGGATTTTGTGTGACCTTTAATTTCCATTTCTGTGTGATGGAAAGTGTGGTTACTGGGTCATGTGCTAAGCGCACGTTAAGTTCTGTACTGTGCGACCGGACAGCTTCCCAGTGTGGCCGAACCACCGTACGGTCCCACCGGCAATGTGTCAGTGGTTCAGGCTCTCTGCCTCCTCCCCAGCGTTGGCGGTGGTCCTATTTTTATTTTGGCCATTCTGGCAGGTGTGCAGTGGTATCTCATTCATACTGGTTTCTAAAACATGAAGAAATACTTCATAATGCAATGTGGCTGTATTCGGTACCTCTCCGGTAAAATTCTCGCACCCCCATGGGCCGTCTTGGTGCACGGCTTAATTGTCCACATTCCCCGTGATTGTGGGCTCTTTAGTTGTGCTCTGGCTCAAACGCTAATGAGCAGTAAAGGAGCAGTGTTGTGTAAAATAGATCCTTCGATGTTAGATTGGCCGATTTATACTCTGAGAACCCCAGAATTGATACTTCCTCAAGACACCACAGATCCGTACTTTAACCCGTATTCACTTCGGGGAACAGATACGTTTGATACCAGGAAGAATTGCCGACTATTTAAACATTCTTTCTCTTCCCCCAAACATGGTAGCCTTGCTTTTGCACTTGAATGAGTTCCATAGAGGCATGACTCAGCTCCGTCATCGGTATGTACACAGGTGGGAATGTTCTCCAACACCCAGTCTAGGTTCTTCCAGGTCAGGCTTTCTTGGCCTCGGCACTATTGACGTCTGTGGTTAGATGGTTCTTTGTGGGGCGCTGCTGTGCCTCAGTAGGACGGCGAGCAGCCTCCCTGGCTTCCACCCACTAGGGGCCAGTAGCCAACCCTGCACCCGCCCAAGATCTGACAATCAAAAGTGTCTCCAGACACGCCAAGTGTCCACTGGGAGCAAAATACCACCCCTCCGCCCACCCTGAGAATCACTGGTCTGGGTAGATGAGAAGGAGGATGTCAGCCTTCAGGTTAGCTCACTGGGCTGCGGACTCGCGTCACTTCTGATAAGTACCCATGTCGTTCATTTCGCTTCTGCACCTGATGGCTGAGAATTAGTGGTTAGTGGAGAGAGATTTCAGCCCTTGTTTCTTACAGAGCTTATATGAATCGAACACACCTAAGTAAAAACAAAACTTCACACAAGCGTGGTTTTATTTTACTTTGTATTGATAGTTGATCACTTAGTGTTAGCGTGATTATTTCAACAGATATATGATTGAATAAAAAAAATCTTTATAAAATGAAGTATATCTGTATGTATGTACATAGAGAGTTTCATAAAGAAATTGGCACAATCCTGGATATTCCTCTGATTTAACTCGCTTCACTGAATTCTCTAATGGTAGAGGTTTTAAGACATTTAAAGAACTCCAAAACAGGCAAGAGAAAATACAGTCGGTTTTTAAAATTTAAATTATTTGGTAAAAATCATTACTTTATCATGTAAAATACCACTTTTTTTTTACCTTAAATTATATGTACAGGGTTAAAAATAATATGTATATTTTTAAAGATTTCATTTATTTATTTGACAGACAGAGATCCCAAGTAGGCAGAGAGGCAGGCAGAGAGAGAGAGAGGGGGAAGCAGGCTCCCCGCCGAGCAGAGAGCCCAACGTGGGGCTCGATCCCAGGACCCCGGGATCATGACCCGAGCCGAAGGCAGAGGCTTTAACCCACTGAGCCACCCAGGCGCCCCCAAAATAATATGTTTTATGTTTATTATCTTTTAACACATAAATGTATCTTTCTATTTAGAATTAAAAGAGGGTGAAAATAATTACTGTTTGAAATACTGTAAGTAGCATCTTCTTATTGCTTTAAGAATTAAAATTTGGATTTTATATTTACATGCCAATTACGGATTACCAGAGAGAAGAATAACCCGTAATCTCACCTAACAATTACATATTACTGTATCAGTTATACAATTTAAATTCCACTTTTGTCACCCTTTCCTTGTTTTTATTAGCAGCATAATGTAAATTATTACAGTGAGCTCAACAATTTGGACAATAGTTATCATTAATTCACAGCCATTATGGTCTTGCCTGTAAATTACGCCGTCGAGTGGTATTGTTCCACAAGTCCCCCCGGGAATGCTGAGCCGATGCAGAATGAAGCCTTCTTTCTGAGGAATAGAGATTTATAAACTGCCTGGAGGTATTGCTATTTCTAGATGAAGGTGTGTCCTGAAGTGTTTTTGTTCTTTTCTATGCTCCTGTGATCCCAGCACGCTAAACTCAAGTGACACTTAAATACCGCAAAGGCTCTTGGGAGTGTATGAGTTTTAATAAGACAGTTTGCCAAGAAAAAAAAAATAGACCGAGATACAGTTCGACTCCCCAGATAATAGAATAACATTTGTAAATTATTCGTTTCATTATGACAAATAATACTCAAAAATACTTGAAAATGCTTGAGTCTGTTTAAAAAGGGCACAAAAGGATTTGTAGATTATGTTGAGAAAAGGCTTTGGAGAATGAAATATTGTATCCGTATGACCCAAGAGAACGATCTTCCTTTGTTCATAGGATTATGTAGAGGAGTTTTTGCTTCTTTTTTTTTTTAATTTAGATTTTTTAAAAAAAGTTATTTGACAGAGATCACAAGTAGGCAGAGAGACAGGCAGAGAGGAGGAAGCAGGCTCCCCGCTGAGCAGAGAGCCCAATGCAAGGCTTGATCCCAGGACACTGGGATCATGACCTGAGCGGAAGGCAGAGGCTTTAGCCCACTGAACCACCCAGGCGCCTCGAGAAGTTTTTGCTTCTAACATGAGAATACACATTTCTTCATAGGCTAAAATCACCCTTCTTGTAGGAGACGATTCTGGTTTTCGTAATTTAATATTCTTCCAGAAAGTCTATCCCAAGTTATAGCATGATAACTTCATTTAAGAACTGCCTTCTAGGGGCCCCTGGGTGGCTCAGTCGGTTAAGCGTCTGCTTTGGCTCAGGTATTGATCCCCGGATTCTGGGATCGAGACCCTCATCGGGCTCCCTGCTTGTTGGGCAGTCTGCTTCTCCCTTTCCCTCTCCCCTTGGCTGTGCTCATGCTCTCTCTCTTAAGTAAATAAATAAGATCTTTAAAAGAAAAATAAGATCCGTCTTCTAGGAACATCACACACTTTTGTGTTACTTGCACAGCTCTTACGAGCCAAGCAAGAGGCTCATTTATTTTTGGAATTATATAGCAAAGGGGCGCTAGACCTCCCAATAACTTACCTTTAATTTCCAGTATTGCCTGACAAAGCTCTCTTTTAAAGATACAATGTCGGGGACAAATTGAATATTGTCAACCTGGTCCCCACTTGTCCTCATCTTTGCCTTCCCGTATTTCTTCCTATGCAAGGGACAGATGAAGTGACCTTTTAGGGTTACAGTATCTTAATACAAATTGAGACTGATTTGCGGAGGTTATAACAACAGCTGAACGTTCCCTGAAATCCGTAAAATGTCAGTAAAGAAAGAAAGACTTCAATTTTTTGGCAGTTCTTTTAAAGCAGTTCTTTGAATGAGTCCTCAAAACCCGTATCGTGGAGGGTCTGAATTGTCCTCAGTGCCTCGCACAAAACTTATTTACTGATCTGGTAAATGTATGGATTATGGAATTAATTAATGGAAAGCAAACTTTTTAAATGTAACATATTGGTTATTTGGGATAAAATGTGATCTCCACACAATAGAACATCATCATTAGAGCTTTAGGGATTTTCAAATACTCTAGGTGCTACTCAGTCTTATTGGAGCTCCTGAAGTTTTAACATGATAAGAAACCAATATTCCAGGGGTGCCTGGCTGGCTCAGTCGTTAAGCCTCTGCCTTCAACTCAGGTTATAATCGCAGGGTCCTGGGATGGAGCCCTGTATCAGGCTTCCTACTCAGCAGGGAGCCTGCTTCTCCCTTTCTCACTCCGCCTGCTTGTGTTCCCTCTCTCACCGTGTCTCCCTCTGTCAAATAAATAAATAAAACATTAAAAAAAAGAAAACAGTATTCCATATAAGAAAAAATTTGTCAGTCTTAAAAGTGTTTCTAGTAGGGGCTCCTGGGTGGCTCAGTGGGTTAAGCCTCTGCCTTCGGCTCAGGTCATGGTCTCAGGGTCCTGGGATCGAGCCCCGCATCAGGCTCTGTGCTCAACGGGGAACCTGCTTCCCCCCGCACCATGCCTGCGTCTGCCTACTTGTGATCTCTGTCAAATAAATAAATAAAATCTTAAAAAAAACCTATTTGTAGTAAAGACAATTAATGTTTTTCCCCTTCTAAAAGCACTTCAAATTGTATAATAGTTTTGAGATTTTTAACTTTGAATCAGTGTAATTTTAAGAAATATAATGTTATTTCAAGAAGTGAAGAGTAGGGGCACCTGGGTGGCTCAGTGGGTTAAAGCCTTTGCTTTCGCCTCAGGCCATGATCCCAGGGTGCTGGGATCGAGCCCCGCGTCGGGCTCTCTGCTCGGCGGAGAGCCTGCTTCCTCCTCTCTCTCTCTCTGCCTGCCTCTCTGCCTACTTGTGATCTCTATCTGTCAAATAAATAAATAAAATCTAAAAAAAAAAAAAGAAGTGAAGAGTATTTCTCATTAGTTCCAGCCTAAAGCAATAGAGTGCTTCAGGATTTTAATAAATTATTGTGTTCTTCATAATTAATGTCAAGGTAGAGTCCTCCTTATGGTTCATGATTTTCTTGTAAAAAACACACACCACCTGCCTTGTGTTTTTAAATTTCAGATTTTCTCCTGGAGCTCTTGTCTAGTGATCATGTTAAGAATCTGTATATATATTTTTAAAAAGAACCTATATATGAAGATTAAGTATTTATCCTTCAAATGATAGATATGACTACAGTTTCTCTTTTTTGTTCCAAAAGACTAATTTTGGCCTTTTGCCCAAATTAACAAAAGGATATAATATTAAATATCTGAGCAGGTTAAAAATCTCTAACACTTATGTATAAATGTTAACTAATGCTTCCTTTCTGTTTGCTAAATTGCTACATAAATGCTTTAAAAATTATGTTGCCATTGAGACATCATTGTCATCACTTTTCTTTTTTAAGATTTTATTTATTTATTTATTTAACAGCGAGAAACACAGCGAGAGAGGGAACACAAGCAGGGGGAGCGGGAGAGGGAGAAGCAGGCTTCCCACTGAGCAGGGAGCCCGATGGAGGGCTCGATCCCAGGACCCTGGGATCATGACCTGAGCTGAAGGCAGCTGCTTAATGACTGAGCCCCCCAGGCGCCCCATCATCATCACTTTCAAAAGCACCCCAGTCTTTGGGGTTGAGCCATCATGATGGTTTTAAACTTAAACATCCCCTCCAGCTGGATTCCTTACCCACCACCCTTAGCACAGATTTTACGTCCCTGGGAGTGAAAGGTCTTGGGTTCATTTCTTAGCACCTCGTCCCGTTTGAGTTCCTATAATGTCACCAGCACTCCTGGAATGCTAGCCCAGCAGGGGAGGGCATTCGCTGAGACCCCTTGCCATCTGGGGACATCGTTCACAGGTGCGGTTTGTCCTCACATGAAATCTCTGTCTCCCTATTGCTTTTACCCGTGTTTGGCCCCCTCTACACAGCACAGAACACGTGCAGTTACTCCGTTCTCTGACAGCACTTCAAAGACAGAGCTACTAGGGCCTTCTGGGGGCATTTTTCCAGGTTAAATATGCCCAGATGTGTTTGATTTAGTCTCTATCCTTCAGGATCAAGCAATGTTAGTAAGTACAAATGTCCAACAGTTAAATGATCTGTCCGTGGGAGAGACTCGCCTGATTGGAGGAAAGAGATATCATTCGGCTTCTAATACCCAGTGATCTTAAAGCCACTGTTTTAAACTCTCGCTGCTTGGTTTATACAGACTTTGCCTAGCAGCCCACTTCTGGAATGGAAATTCTGAATCTTTGCTAGTGAGCGAGTGTTAACAGGATGGCGGGCATCTAGGAACTGAAAGAAAAAATATATCATTCACGGACAAGGTTTGAAGTTCGTTCATTTGCTTGTCTGATGCTTCACGGATATTCGTCATATCTTGGCGTGTGCTGTGGGACTCGGCATGATAGTCAAAGAAAGGAGTCCGAGGTGGAAGACAGGAAAATTGAGGGCGGCTGAGTGGGGAAAAAAGGGACTAGGAATCAGGAGCTTTCTTCAGATATCTGGAGAGCTGAAGGCAACTGAAATTATTTTGAACATCTTAAGAAATGACATCATTTTTACAGAAAAGACGAAAACCCTGGAAAATACACACAGTGTGTTGGCAAGGAGATGTTCAGGGGTTGACAGATCAAGCCAGTATCTAGTGAAAAGTAAGGTCGTGAAGAACTAGATCTGGAAGCCAGGCCCATCTCGCTGTCTAGCACGGCACTGGGCAGGTATCAGCTGCTCATTTGTTGCGTCAATGACAGAATGGGCTTCCGGGGACAGAGCCATGCACTGAATGGCATTGCCGAGACGCGCGGGCTTCCCTGTGGACGGTGAGAATGGTTTGTGGGCTATTTTTATCATTTGGAAAAAACTCGAAATTATAGTCATTACTTTGAAATGATTATTTTCATCAGATACTTTTAAAAAATATTTATTTATGTATTTATTTGGTGGGGGGAGAGAGAGAGGGAGTATAAGCAGGGGCAGAGGCAGGGGGAGAAACAAACTCCCTGATGAGCAGGGAGCCCGATATGGGACTCGATCCCAGAACCCCGGGATCTTGAGCTGAGCCGAAGGCAGATGCTTCAATGACTGGGCCACCCAGGTGCCCCTCATCGGATACTTCTAAGCCTGGAGATTTGTGAAGTTAAAAACGAAGAGATTTTTTTAAAAACATTGTGCTGAGTGAGAGAAGCCAGGCATAAAAGGGCACATATTGTGTGATCTATTTATGTGAAAGGTCCAGAATAAACACATTTCATAGAGACAAAGTAGATTAGTGTTTGCCAGGGGTCAGGAGGAAGAGAGAATGGGGAGTGACTGCTGATGGGTACAGGGTTTCTTTGGGTGGGGGTGGCAGTGATGAAAATGTTCTGGAATGTTGGAGTGATGATGGTGGCACATGTCTGTGAATACGAGTTAAACACCTTAACTGGTTGAGTTTTTGGTGTATAGATTATATTTTAGTAAAACTGATTTTAAAAATGATAATTATAGCACCCAGCCTTAAAAAAAAAAAAGAAAGAAAAGAAAAGAGGCCCTTCAGAGTTAAAAGGTTGGGAACCACTTGCTAATTATTTTGTAAATATCCCAGATTAAAATACCCCTTTTGCATCTCTCTAAAGGGAGCCAGCAGAATATTCCCACAACCATGGTGAATGGAGGTGGGTTCTGCTATTGGTTACATCCCTCTTTCTTCAACCCAATAGTTGGGGAAAAGTGTGTGTGTGTGTGTGTGTGTAACAGGGCAGTGTGCAGAGCTAGATCATGAGAATTCCCAAGATCTGTGGACACCCCAGCACTCAGGGGGTGAAGTTTAAGCCATTTGCTCCCATCTCATACCATATGTAGCTAGGTCAGGGATCAGCAAACTTGCTTATAAAGACCAGATAATAAGTATTTTAGGCTTTTCAGGCCACCCAGTCTCTGTCAACATGACTCAGCTCAGCCATAAGCAATAGGTAGAAATGACTGGACACTGACATTTACATTTCATGTAATTTTCACATATCACAAAATAGTGTCCTTCTGATTTGTTGCCCCTCCAACCACTTAGAAATGTAAAAACCATTTATAACTTGTGGGTCACATAAAGCAGGCAGAGGGCTGTAGTTTGCCGATCCTGGCTCTGGGCTGATGGTTTAGAAAGCTAGTGGGCCTGCCCTAAGTTGGTCGTAAAGCATGTTAAATTCCTTACCCCAGTGGACGACGTGAAACCTCCAGTTAATGCTGCGTGATGTTTAAAGGCCTGGCTATTGAGAAACTAAACTGTGCCAGTCCGCTTTTTAGCAAATTCTGCAAGATCAGCTAATAGGATCTTTTCTTAAGAGTATTTAGAGTACAATAATGCTACCTTGTGTGGTTTTGAGATTTTTATTTTTAGGTCAAGGAACCTAGGGATATCTTGAACAGAGGCCATTAAGAGGTCTGCCAAGGCTGTGGATTTAAAGCCCTGGGAATTCTTCATTGCCCCTAGCTGCTGTGTTTTAACAGCAAAGTTATACATTAAGTTCACATTTTTAAAAAACTGTCGACAATGCTGCTTTATGTTTTATCTGAATTTGACACACTTCCAGAGAGACGATCTCTAATTTGACTGATGAGTGCATCCAGTGTCACTTTCATGACAACTCATTTACAGAAAGAAAAGCTGTTCAGCAAGGGTATCTCTTAGATCTGGAAGGAAATGTCCCCAACGTTCCAGTGCAGGGGGGAGCAGTTGCTGTTAGATGACTTGCACAGGACGTGGCCGCTAGGACCCTGGAAATACTTTCCAGGTAATGAACCGGAAATGCAAAAGGAAGAAAACAGTTTGAAATACATTGGCCATTTTATACCGCACTTCGGGGACTTATTTTCTGATTTTAGTGGAAGCCAGAAGTTGAAGAACATGGAGATTTGGCAGATGTCTGACCCACTGACCCTGACCCCCAAACATAACCTTTAGTTCTGTAACGGAAGTATTTAGATCTATTAAGGGTCTTTTTTAAGATTTTATTTTATTATTTGACAGAGAGAGCGAGAGCGCACAAACGGTGGGGGAGGGGAGCTGGGGGGAGTAGAAGGAGAGGGAGTAGCAGGCCCGGGACCCGAGCTGTGATCATGACCCGAGCTGAAGGCAGACGCTCAACCATCTGAGCCACCCAGGCGCCCCTAGATCTATTAATTTGAAGAAAAATGGAACCTGTATTCATTTGGATCATAAATAAGAGAATTCAAGAAAGAAAAACGTGAGCTCACCACAGTTTTCAGCATAAACCTCAGTCTGGAACTGATTTTGGGGTGCACGACTAAGTGCCCACCGAGGCCATGGCACGTGGGCTCTGTCCCCGGGGGACTTAGGCTTTAGTCACCTTTACAGAAAAACCAATAGAAATATCCTTACAGATGTGGCAACTGCAGAACTTTCTTCCTTAAACGCTTTCCTTCTCCTTGACCAGAGTAAAGAATACGGACAGCATCGGTGTCAAATGATTGTCTCCGAGTCACACATACTCAGTTTGTCCAGGCTAAAGTCTGCCTTCAGGAAGGTTAACTGTGGCTTTTCTCTTGTGATAATAGAAGAGATAAAGAGAAATTTACGAAGCTCCCTCCTGAAAAGTTGAAAGCATTTTATGCAAACTGTTAACCGAATTCTCCCAGTGACCTTTACACTGTGGGCAGACTCCAGTTTCTGTGATCTGGGATTTTTTTCACCAGTTTTATTCCTACTTGCCACTCTATGAGGGAAATAGGAGTACTGCTCTTTTCTAAATGAGGAAAAGGGGGCCTAGAGAGATGTACCGGAGACGATAAAATACTGGGAAGGCTTCAAGTTCAGCTCCATCTGATGCCTAATTCTCTTCCTTCACTTTGCACCTTAGCATATGACTTCGCAATCACTGCTTCTGTTTTCCCTACAGAAGAGTTAGGAAAATTAAGGCGTGGAAGAGTTTTTGGACTTCCCCGTATTTCCTTCTGTGATCCTTTGATCGGCCCATTATAGCTAAATGAAGGCCCTGCGGACCGCGAGACGCCGACACAACATCCAGAGTTGTCAGCAGGTAGAAGAAAATCCGAGTGAGACGCATCAGCTGGAGAAGCTGTGAAGCACCACGTGAACCAGGTTCAAGTGAACCAAGTGAACCGAGAACTTGATCATTAAGTGAAAGGTGATGAAAGTCCTCCTGAGGGACCATCGGTCAGAGCAGAGGTCAAGAGCTAAGTCTTGACTGGAGGGACTGATTGTAGATTCTCAGAGGGTCGAGAGGGAGAGTGAGAGGCCCAAGATTGGAAGCTTTATTTGAGTTGATTGTCCCTGGCGCAGGGCTTGTGACCTGGGAGACCCACGTTGCCGGCATGTCCCGCATTCGCGTGATTGATAGGATCGTCAAGTAGAGAAGGGAAGACGGCGTATTCGTGACTATTGCTGTGTAACTGATCACCACATATTACAGGTTATAACCGTATCTGTTGGTGGTTCTGTAGGTCCCAAGTCTGGGTGGCCCGAGGTCTGCTCTGGTCGGGGTCTCACGGAACTGAAGTCAAGGTGCTGGGTGGGCTCGGCTCCTGTCTGGAGGCCCTGGGGAAGAATCCGCTGCTGAGCTCAGACCTGTTGTTGGCAGATTCCTTTTCCTGCGGTTTGGGGACCGAACTCCCCATTTCCTTGATAGCTGTCAGCCGAGTCCCTTCTGTCTTCCTGGTGGTGCCCCATATTCCTTCTTACGTGGCCATCTCCACCCCCAGAGTACAACAGCACACGGAGTCTTTTGCACACACGTGACGTCTCTAAATTCCTCTACTGCCATCAGGTGGAAACAGCTTTCTCTTTCAAGGGCCTGTGTGCTCAGGTCAGCCCATCTGGGTCATCTCCCCGCCCCGACGTCACCCGTGCTGTGTCTCAGTGCAGTCGGGTGTGCGAGCACTCATGTCCGTGGGTCCCAGGAATTAGGGCAGACATCTTCGGGCTCCCCTTTTCGAAATTCTGCCTATCTCAGAAAGAGATAAAGATAGCCAGCCGCTGCCTTGCTCCTTTGTGAGTCGCGTTGCCTGGGACGACAGCAGCTTCGTGGACAGGTGGTCCACTCTCCCCCAGGGTTAAAGGGCAAAGGAGAAGCGCCCCGGCTTTTCCTGACTCCTGCCCCTTGCTTCTTCCTGCAAGGAAATCTGTGACTTCGGGCCTTCTTTTCTCTCTGGGACCCCCTCCCGCATGGTGGTGCCAAGAAATCCTGGAGGCCCGATGACCCATCAGTTTGGAGCAACTTCGGGTCATTGAGAAGAGGCATCCCGGAGGCCCGGATGGCGCCAGAGGGCAGCACAGAGCAAGAGCCTTGCAGAGATGGTTTCTTCCTCCGTCTTCAGAGCATCTTCTCGCCTAGCATGTGCCTCCTGAGCCAGTCTCCAGTGAGAACTTGGCAGATACAACAGATGCCAGCCATGGGCTCATCACCAAAAAAAGAAAAAAAGAAATCATCGTGGTAGATCTGCTTCTTGGAACCTTGGTTTCTCCCAACTCGGGAACGGGCTGGGATTCATTCAAGGATGAGACACTGAAAACGGAAAAACTCATCCTTTGGGTCGCCGTGATGTAAAGGCCACTGTTTACAAGTCCAGCGTTTCACAAACTCTTTTCATACTTGATCCTTCAAGGAGCCTTTCCGAGCCCCGTTTCCTAGTTGCCCCCCCCCCCCCCACATGAGATGTTACGACAACCACCGTACCGTCTACTTATGTCTATTTCTGCTTTGTAGATAACCAACGGTAAGATTTTTTGGCCACTAAAAACTGATTATCTCACTGTTGGGGGCAATATTGCCCTCATTGATGATGCACGCTGTGAGAGGAGAAAGAAATAGCTCACGTTTTACTATTAAACATGCAGCTCGTATGATCTATTTGATTTCACGACTGGCAGGAATACTTCGGTTGTACTAAAAGGTACTTATGATTAATCCTGAGAAATCACAAGAGTCCTTGAACATGAAAAATCACCCAATATATTATATTTAAAATAACAGCTTGCAAAACAAAATGTGAAGTATGATCCCATTTTTGTGGCTAAGATGACAGAAAAATGACTAGAAAGATTAGCCTACTGAATGCTGCTTCTTAGTGGTCAGATTCTTCAGACATTTTGCTTTGAGGGAGTGTTATAAATGAGCACATATTATAATTGTGGCAAGAAAAATACTATTAGAAAAGTTAACCAATCGTCTCTCTCTCTCTCTTCTTTTTGGCCTTCAACATTTAAGATTAATAGGCAGTGTAAACTCAATCATTCATGTGTAGCGAAAGGAGAAGCCTGTTGCGTGGTCCATTCATGATTTCTTTCGATCTCTGGGGGCTTCAGGCCTGAAGGTTTACTGTTGCATTCTTAATTCTCGTCGAGCGCATGTACATTATTTTCTGCTAAGAAATACCACCTACTAAAGAGTGTTTCTTCTCTTCTAGCAAGGTTTCGGTGTCCCCAGAGCCCCCTTAGTCCTGTTGACTTTGGATATTTCAGGAGTTACTGTAGGTTTAACTGTGGTGAGTCTTTAAGCCCTCTTTTGAAATTCACAGACTGCCTCTAATCTTAGAAAAATGTCAGGTTACACTTTTGAGAGGTTTGGGAACTTGACGTTTTGTAGCCCAGTTGGGGTGTAGGCTACTTCCATTCTGAGCACCTTGTTCCAATTTACGTCAGAGGGAATTATATACAGGTCAGGGCCGAGAGCAGCTTATAATTAATGGGGTGGACAAGTGGATTTTTAGTGTTTCATAAAATAAAATGGAAATCACATGTGCCTGGAACTGTTGTGTGTTTTTAAATATTTACATTTATTCTAGTAAACATTAATTATAACTGATACGTTTCTCCTGTGAACTTGCTACCTGGGAGGTCACAACCCATTGTTCACTGAGTAAAAAGGAGGGCTGACAAGCTTGTTATATTAAAAAAAAAAAAAGAAGAAGAAGAAGAAACAAGAGAGTACTTGGGGAGATACTGGTGAGTGAACTCATGGAAGTAATCCAGTCTTAGATTTTTCTCCTCATTTTCTCTCGTGTTTAAAGCACCCACTTGCCAATATGATCCAGATGTCAGTCCTTCTAAGGGAGACAGGGGAGTACTTGGCTTGGGAAAGTCCTGAATGGTTCCTGGTAAAGACGCATGCTTAAGCTTAACTGTTCGTTGGTTTGGTTTTTTATTTGTTTGTTTGTTTTTAAAGATTTTAATTATTTATTTGAGAGAGCGAGCGAGCGAGCATGAGCAGAGGGAGGGCCAGAGGGAGAGGGAGAGAGAGTCTCAAGCAGGCTCCACAACCAGCAAAGAGCCTGACGTGGGGCTCGATCCCACAACCCCGACACCATGACCTGAGCCAAAGTCAGACACTTAACTGACGGAGCCACCCAGGTGCCCCTGTTTGTTTGCTTTTTAATGAAAGTTCAGAAGGAGTCGAGGCACTTGTCAGAATCCACAGTGTCCAAATTTTCTTTACATTCATCAGGAATGTCCACTTCTTGTGCTGTGACAGCACCATGTTGCTGAGGAAAGCAACCTTCACAAGTCCCAAAAAGCCACCTTCAGAGCTGGGCTCTGCTTTGTGCCGGCTCTGCGGCCCGCGCTGGAAGCTCGATCTCTGAGCCTTAGCCACTCAGCCGTGGGATGGACAACACGAGACCATAAAATCTTTAAAAAAAAAAAAAAAAAAAAAAAAGAAACTCCAAGGAAGCTTTCTGTAAGTTGCATTACATGTCCAACATCTGGGTGTTAGGTGTGTTAATGCAAACTTTAGTCTTGCCTCCAAGGCCCCCAACTTCCCCCAAGTGAGTGTTGTTTCCATTAAGTCAGCAATTGCTTTGATAGGCACGTTGTGTTTTGTGCAGTGAAGAGTCAGGGTAGCGCGCTGTCGCTGAGGGTGTGAGAGTTAACTGAGTCGTGCAACAGGAGCCCTGTTGGCCCTTTTCTGAGGAAGCTATTTTGGGCTTGAACGGGAGGGCAGCTTCCAGAACTAGCAGGTAACAATCTGTAGTACTTCCCAATCTGCTTCTGCAAATGAGCCAGAAGGGTATTTGGGCCGTTCTGGATGGGATGGGACTACTTGCCCAGACCTTTGGCCAAGGATGTCCCATCCACCCACCTGGAAATCACTGCGGTTGACGGAGGTCGGAGGCAAATCACCCTTGGGTTCCTTACACTGCTTTTGAGTGTCCCACTTTAGAAAGTCTCTGCGGAACTCTCCCAACATTTCAGGTCTGCTGTGTTCCCCAAGGGGGTCCCTAGGAAAAAGAAAAGTGTCTGTGCTTTGTGTGTCATTATCCTTCTTTGGGGCAAACCTGTTGAGGATACTGAGAAAAGAACAGAAACAGGACAGAGAGAAGGATGAAATGAGCAAGAGGAAAACCCCACTGATTACGGGCAAGGTCTAGACTGAGTTGTACATTCTGAGACTCAAAACATACACTCGGTACATGTGTCCTCAATATATGCTCGCCATGTTTGTGCCCAAGACACATTAGTTGATCGGATTAATACCTAAGTGGATATATTTATGCCTACAGTGAAGTCCGATTTTTACCATGGGACAACTGCGTCATTTTCAAAATAGTCACTGTCTAGAAACACTTAACGCTGCAAATTTGGTATCCTTAATTTACCTATAAGGAGATCTCGTCTAGGTCCATAAGTGAACTCTGGCTGATCCCTTCACTTTCATTTAATCCTTTATGGAAATCCTTATGAAAATCCTGCCGTGTGCCCAGTAGCTAACAGAGTTCCTGGCAAATGATAAGATTTCATTAGGCTTGAAATTTTGCCCTAGTGCTACTTCGAGGATGAGTGCATTGTAACGCCCCTTGCCACTCTGCGTCCCCCCCCCCCCGGCCAAAAGAGGTGTGTTTGAGAGAGACAGAGACAGAGACATTCTACTTAGAAAGATTCTACTTACGGAGCAAAAAGCTCGGTCTTATCTTTGAACGTACATGGCGTGGTGGTATTTAGAATGGGAAATGATCTTAGCTGACGTTTTTCCAGTCTCCTACCCAGTGCAAGAATTCGTGCTACAGTAGTCTTCCCCCAACAATAATACCGTTATTGAATCAAAGTATTGCCCAACAATAAGAGCCCTCCAGTCTTACATTAGGCTTCCTGCCCTTTGGTGGCACAGTGTAAAGTTCTGTGACAGTGAACTTGCTGTGGCCCCGTTGTGGGAGGAGGACATTTGGGGCCAGTTCTGAGCTGCCATCATATTCTACCATGAAACCTAAATCCTAGTGCTTTCTTAGTGAGTTTAAATAATCAAAGGAACGTACATGGTCTTCAATTTGCGTCAGTAAAATCGATGGGAAGCGCTGTGTTAAAATTATTCACTATGGACATTTACCTAGCAGGTATACAAGGGATTTTTAAAGTCCGTTTCTTTTAACACACAACCATACCAAACCTTTAGCTTACCTGAATTTTGCCAAAAGAGTCAGACCTCTCTGTTAACCAGTTTCCTACACTACCCTTAACCAAGAGATTGTGAAACGCGAGGAAGAAGGCAATATCACGGGTTCATTTAAAAAATTAGTGGTCATGGATACTTATAGTCAACCTAATCTTTGAACTCTCCTCTTTTTATGATGAAAAGAAAGAAGATCTTTATAGTGATGATCTCAAGAAACAATAAAATTTGAAATTACCTAAGAACCTTTACATTCAACCCACTATGTGGTTTGTAGTTAGGCAAGTAAAACGGGGCTCAGGCATTTTAGGAACGTTCTCAACAAGGATTAAAAAAAAAAAAAAAAGGTTTTCTATTTGAGGTTCAGTTAACCAGAAAATTAAATTAACCAGAACTTCTCTCATTTTCAGAGAATTGCAATCAATTCACATTTGATTGTACTTTTATTATAGTCTTCGTTCTTACGCAGGAATGAATTCCACTTTCTGCCTTATTTTTTGGAGAGTACTTAGCACAAAAACACCTTGGATGAGCAGGACAGAAGTGAATCTTTTTAGATTTAAATTACTACTTTCTCTCTCTCAATGAGAATTTAAAGAGAGAGAAGGAGAGAGAGAGAGAGAGAGAGAGAGAGAGAGACTGAGCTTGGTGGCAGACCGTGTTTACGTTTAAAGAAATCTGAGTAGTTAATGGCCTCACTGTGATTGGACTTGAGCTTCCTCTTTCAAGGACTCTTTTCCCCTTTCAAACCTGCCATTTAGAACCGAGGAGTAGTTTCCTCGAAATAGAACAGTGCTTTCTCCTCTGCTTCTCAAAGTAGTTCACAGAAAGAAATTCACGTGGTAAAAATAATAAGTGAAATTATAATGCGTTGCTAAAGATAACCAGGAAGTGAGGAGCAAAACCCTCAAATACCAGGGAGACCAGATGGTCTATTTTTTTTTTTTAATGCAGTTGCTAAGCAGGAAATTTTGCTTGATTAAGAAGGCACTGGTGTCGATTTTCATTAAGCGGTTTTGAGACCATTTTTTAATGGAGATACACACACATACACACACACACACACACACACACACACAGCGTTCATTCAACCAGCTGATCACGTGGGCCATTGTAAGCGAACCTCTGCTGATGAGAATGTGAAGTTTGAATGATAAAGAAGTAAATGGGTTCCCAGTCTCAGCCATGAGAGAACCTGGAATCCGCCCGCTGGCCTACAAACTCTCCGTCATTACCATGTCCATCATATTGTTGTAGGGTCTGGTGTTTTGTTTTGTTTTCTTTTGATAACCCAGAATGGAAGAAAGGCTGTGTACCACAGTGGCTAACTGGGGCTTTGTGAGATATGGGTAGACTCGGCAGAAAATAGAGGTTTTGGAGTTCAACACTCCAGGGGGCTAATGTGCATAAAGGACCTGAGTTTAATCCTCGGAGCTGCCAGTCAGGATCATGTTGAAGAAGCACCCATGCAAAGAATTGCTTTCTGGATGCTGATAGGCGGGGGCGGGCCGGGCGATCAGAGCGCCCCTGTTTGGACCGTGATGTTTTGGCAGTTGGTGGCTCGGGCACAACAAAGCTCCCTTCTGGGAAGTCACCCTGCCGCCGTCCTGCCCCCTTTGCCCAGCGCCCCAGGAGAAGGGCATTTCCCACTCTGAGCGCGACAATGAATGGCGTTGGGGAACGGAATATTTGCATCCATTTACAAGAGCGAGCCGCTTGGAGGAGTTTGTAAGAGAAAGAACGGACTCAGACAACTGGCAGAACTGTTCGGAAGAGCGGCCAGAATCCAGTGTCTGTTGATTTCCATTAGGACCAGCTAAAGGAGCTCCACAACGAGAGCTGACCCGCAGTCTTCACCGTAAGGATGAGAGAGCAGACATTAAGAAGTGGGTTTTTTTTTTCCAAACATGAAATGCTTTCTCCCATAATTGTGATGCTTTTTCCAATGCACATCCATACGCCTTATCAAAATAAATACATCTCCACTTCGAGGCGGCTCAGCCACCTTGACAGCTCACTGTTCTTAAAGCTAGATATTCTTCCCTAAGTGAGTTTTGATGCCCTAGGTTGTATCTCAAGTACTGAGCTTTTCAATTCCCCCTTCGCTTATGTTCAAAAAGCCAGCTTTTTTTTTCTTATATAATTTGACTCAAGGAGAAGATAAAATGTACAAGATAAAGTGCACGCTCGTTGGCTGAAAATAAAACTCTTTTCCTTTACGGCTCAAGTAATCCCAAACACCAAACAAATAAGAAACGGAGCTGCACGACAAAAACCAAATCTTTGCATCGGGTCCCTGAGATTGTACCTTTTGATACTAATTCCAAGGGAATGTCTTGATTTCTGGTTTTATCAGTTAACTCGCTCTCCGAGAACTTCTCGTGTCATAACCCCCCTCTGCCTGTGCCTCTGTCCTTTCCTAAACCTGCTTACTGGTTTCACTGTGGGGTGGCTGACACCCGCCACCAAGACTTCCCAGACCCATCCCCCAGCCTCTGCTGAGCTACAGTGGCCACTCGTTACTCCCATGATTCCTGCTGATTCCTGCCGGGGTGTCTCTCCCTTCCAGCCCCTTGAAGAGATGGGCTCTAGAAATCACTCCATTTTACCTAGCTGGTGGATTTCTTTCTTTTGCGATACCTTTTGTTATTGTCATTGTCAATGAGACCTCAGCAGAGCTCCCAGGCTGTGGGCTTTCCTAGTTTCCCTTCTTCTTTGACCCTCCAGGCATGCAGCCCTGTCTGTACCTGTTCGCGAAGCCCCACGCTATTAACCCACCACTTTCCCTTCCTGAAATTTCTTCTAGAGAGGCCAAAGCAAAACCAATGATTCTTGAAATGTCTATTAATTTCCTTCACACCCTTCCTGTGCCCTTAACTACATGTCCATGGTTGCTTTCAACTTTGGGCTAATATCCTGCCGTCAAACACTCAGACATGCAGGGAATTCTAAGTACCATAGTTCCTGTTTTTTTGGTCCACCATGTGATCGTGGCTTTTCTCTCAAACTTGATTGCTAAGATAAATAAAGAGGTTGCTGTTTTCCGATAACTTACCACTTTGTCTTTTTGTGTAAGGAATGGTAAATGTTGGATTTTAACCGTCCTTGAAAAAGAAATCATCCCTTAAGGAAATCTGTCACTGACCATTTAACAATTTGAGGAATAAGTGAAACTCTGTGCCCAAATGCTGGAAAGTTTTAAACTGAAATTAAGACATTGTTTGCTTGTTTATTGGCAGAGGAACAAAGTCAAAATAGCAAGAAAGCCTGCGCAGGTACAAGTAGAAATCTTTGGAGCTGGAGTAGATCTCACCCACCCTTCCATCCTCTATCATGACTTTCCTTTTGTTTCTTTCATTTTATGTCTGGTTCTTGGAAATGATGTTGTTTTCTCACCCACTTCCTGGTGCATTTTCTGTTTCCCTCATGGAAAGGTAAGCCCTCCCAGGGCAGACCTTGGTTCTCATAGTCACCCATGCATTCCCAGTGCCCAGAACAAGGCCTGGCACACAGCAAGACCTCAAAAAGACCCGTTGAATAAACGAATATTCGACGAAATGACATTCTGGCTTTACTCCAAAAATAGTTCTAAAATTGAAAAAGAAAAAAAGAAAAAAAAAGGTGAGCTAAAGAAAGTCACCTTAACATAAGTATAGGATTTCTAATATCATAGAATTAACAAAACTAGCTTATACTTCCAAACTCTTAAAATAAATTTTGGTTAAGGGTGAAGGCTGATCCGGGACTAATGAGGAAGTTACTAAGGGCTCTGTTTACTTGGGCAGAACCTGTGGGTGGGGCATGCCCGCTCCCTGCTGGTTTCCCGGGTCCATCACCTGATACTACAGGATGGTGGGGATGAGGATCATGGGGCACTTTCTCGTGGGCTTTTACCCCTGGTCTTCTGTGGATGGCTCAACGGTCATTCAGTGTCAAGTCAACTGTCTCTGCCCTAACTACTGGGAATCCCAGGGGTGATCTGATTTCTCATGCCAGCTCTCCAGGAGGGGACAGGAGCTGTGTCTGTTGGGAAATAATTCTCCAGGGACCTCTCACGTTTCTGTACCTCTTGTGAGCTGAGGTGCTGATGGCTTTTGTTCCAGACCGTCTCTTCAAAGATATGTATTTGTATAGCAAACCGCTTGGAAGATCAAGATAGGCCATCTCCCTCCAGGGTAGAAAGCACGTTTGTTTGCTGCCCGTTATAATAAAGATAAAGGCAGGGGCAAATGTCAGGCAGGTTTGCGTGTGCCCATAGTAAAAGATCGGGTTTCCTAAGCTTGGGTTTCTCAGCTGTGTTGTAAATCCCCTGTGAATGCGGTGCGCACCTGGGGCACTCTGTGGACTTGGGGGACAAGGAGAACTGACGTGAACACAAAACACACCAGGCCTGCTGCGCTCCGACCAACAACGTCCTTTGTCTCTGACTCACGGTTCTCTTGTCTTCTGCCAAAATCCATGAAACTGGTAGGCTAACTGATTAGCTCGCAAGTAGGAAAAATCTGAAACCCTCCACTGTTCTTGATAGTCTCACTGGTACCACCCATGCCAGGGCCTCTGATTTCCCGCAAAATCAAAAATTCTGGCAGACGATTCGTCTGGGACAGGGAGCTCTTTGGTAAGGAGCAGAGAACCAAGGACTCTATCTACGTCATGGTCGGAGACCCAGGGATAATGAAGCACGGCATGTCGATGGTTGGGAAATACAGCAGATTGCCTACATGAAGACAGTTATTTAAAAATAATTGACATTAACGATAGAAATGCCGGTTTATTAGTCATATACTGTTTCATCACAAAGACATTCTGTGCATGTTATTAAAAAATACATGGATTGCTATCCTCCCCGTTTCCAAAAGCGGGTTGAAGAAGTTTCCAACAAAAAATACAGATCATTAATGTACTCGAAGAAGAGTGGGAAGAGGAGATTCGGGACAAGAGGGGAAGAAGGGTGTGGGAGCTACAATTTTGCTAGCACTCTTAAAACTGCCTCACTTAACCCTCAGAAGACCCTTCGAGATTGTTCTTGTTGTCACATTTTACAGATAAGGAAACTGTAGAAGATAGGAAGAGAATCTGTGAGTAGAAGATAGGTCGAGTAGCTGGCTTCTCTCCTCCTTTGTTAGGAAATGGCAGAGCCGGGGTTTGAACTCGGGTTTATCTGGTTTCAAGGTACGTGTTTCTTTGCACGACACCACCCTGATGGTCACCTCAAAACTAGACCAAGGGTAGTTGGGCCAACTGAACTCAGGGCTTAACCCTATCTTTTCTGCCAGCGTATCATAGAGAAAGCCAGATGAGATGCATTGTATGAAAGAGGAAAGCCCACGAATTTCCCCTTCCTCTTTCAATAGAAAGAGAGGATGGGGAAAGACAAGGAAGCAGGAGAGTGGTAGAACAGAGAAGAGGAAAGGGCAAGCCATTTTGGAGGCAGCGCAAGACAGGATATTTTCTTTGAGTGCTTTAGTTTAGAGGCTGCAGTAATGATCATTATACCTCATCATGTGGTGAGTCCAATAAACCATATGAACTCTGATGATCTCACCAAATGTGTTGCCCTACTAGCAGCTCAGCAGAATTTGCCTTAGAAGAAAACCAGTAGGTGCTAAGAGGGGCCTTGACCAAACCAATCTGTTAACGTTCCTGTGAGTTACTTGGTGGAGATGATTGTTTCTCAACAAAGAACCCATTTCATAGCTTCCCTGGGGATTCCTGAAAGCTCTCTTTAAAAGGTTATATTTCAAGTGTAAGAGTAGGCTCTGAATGGGGAGAGATTTTTTTTCTTTTTGTAAAAAAATTCTGTTTCCTTCTAAACGTCCACTAAGTTAGCTGAGTTACTTAACAAAAAACAGTATCTTATTTCAGATGGGTCAAAACCAGATCCAGAAATGTCAAAAAGTGGATCATGGGTTGAAAAGTGAGTGATTTAATGTGATTTGAGAGCGGTTTTAATTTTATGATACTTGGCGCATGTGTGTGTATGTGTTTTAATGATAACCTAATTTTACTGCCCCGAACTTTAAGATTTCTTCTCATTCATCCATTAGCACTTGAATCTTCTCAAAATAATTTTTGCTCAAATTTCTCCCAAGAAGCCTCCTGCCTTTGTTCTGCAAGGACACACAGTTTCGAAGCCATCCTCAATATCCTGTTTTCATTTGTCAGCCCTGTTGTCCTTTTCATTGCCATGTTCCCGTGTTCCCTTTCTCTCATGTGGTGCTTTACAATAACAATTCAGAACAAAAGAGTCACTCCTCTTTCTGTCGCCTTCAAAAAAAGAAAAAAAAAAAACAAAAAACTTCGTCCCCCAACTGCGGGGCTTCAGTGATCACGGGAAACGTTTAGAGCAAGTTCTTCATAATAGTTAACCGGGAGTTGTGAATAAAGCTTACTTTTCTGTATTTTTTTAAGATCGTAATGTAGCTTCAGGGCATTGTGAACATGAGGTTTTGTGTGTGGCCAACTTTGAAGCTGAGAGAGAAAGCAATTTCCTTTGAGGAAAGGGGCCATCGTATTTGAGAGAATTTCCCAATCGGTCCATACAATAGGAATCAGCCACTATGTGACATTGTCATTACTTGGGTGAGTCATGGGACCGGAGTAGCTCTGCGTGCTGTTGAGCCGTTGAATGTCAGCCCTTCAGTGCTCAGAGAACAATGGCAGAATGCCATACTGGCCACCATCAGCAGCTTTTATCGATGCATTTTTCTCCTGGTGGATAAGTGGGAAGGAGAAATTGTGCACCTTCTCGGTCTCCTAGAGGGGTACGGTATGAATGAAGTAAGAAAACGTTTTCCCAGTTGGCAGGCGCTTTTCCAGGTGGAATCTTGCAACAATCCAGCCGAACCGGTCTGCCCTTCTGAGACTAGACCTCTTATGTCATTTTGCTATTTTCCAGGTAACCCTTTTCAGATATGAGTAGGCATTTGGGGGGGGTGTTAATATCTCAGTTATGTACAGGTTTCCATTTTTGTGCAGAGGAAGGAACGTTTCTCTTATGCAGGAGGGATGCTGTAACTGAGGGGTTTGTGAATAGTGAATTCCGTCAGGTGTCCCGAGTCATTTTGCGAAGGTGCTTTTGTATACGGATGCATGTGTGTGTGGAGGTGTGTGCACATATATGTGTGCATATTTATGTAGGACTACGGAAGTCAGTTCCACTGTGGACATACATAGGATTTTATATAGACATAGAGTAGTTCTTTAAAAACACTGTTTTAGATATTGTATTTATTCATTTGAGAGAGAGAGCACAAGCAGAGGGAGAGGCAGGCAGAGAGGGAGACACAGACTCTCTGCTGAGCAGGGAGCCCGATGCGGGACTCGATCCCAGGACCCTGGGATCATGGCCTGAGCCAAAGGCAGACGCTTAACTGTCTGAGCCCCCCCAAGGCGTCCCGACATAGAGTGGTTCCGTGAATGGGTACAGAATCAGAGGTGGCTTCCATTTCCACCAGCATCACAGTGGCGGTCCGCTCTCCAGGAAAGGTGATTTCGACTTCTGTTAGGAGACTGGGTGTCACAAGTACCTGCTCTCTTCCTCCTGTTTCGCATCTGCAATCACTGCCTTCAGCACCAAATTCTTGCCTGACACTTGGTACAGCATAGACGGGGGAAACATCAGTCATTTTCAATTGAATATAAAATAGGTTCCATTTGCCTTTAATGCTGGATTTTTTTTTTTCTTTGCATCAACGGTTAGAGACATGAAATGTCTTAGATCCTCTGATGGTGGGAAATCTCCTGCACAGGTTGTCAGATTAGGCTCTAGGGAAGATTTATAAAGGTGGTTGTTGTTTATCCTTCTCTTTTATTTTCGAGGAGTGAAGTACGTGTTTACTGGTGATTCAAATCTAGACATTCATGCTAATTTTCCCCCATAGCGCCAGAACATGGACAAGGTAGCCAAGTCCCACAGAAATTTTGACAATTTTAATGTTGTTTTAACAAAGCAATGCTTTCACATCTCATGATGAAAAAGTTTTTCCAAATTCTATTTGATGTACGCGTGTCTTTTCTGTGTTCAGTGAGGACTTTTTTGGGAAATCATCTGTATGTGAAATTGAGTAATCCCTTTGTTTATTGTTAGCAGACAAATGAACTTATGACTAAGGCAAGAGAGTATATGTTTGCATTTTTATGTCCAAACATGTGAAGCATGCTTTGGTTTACCGCGAGGTGTTGCAATGGCGTGACAGTGGGAGTTGCGACGTTCCCGCCAGGCAACGAGGAGGAGGCGGTCTTTGCCTCCTGCTCCCGCTTTAGCAAGAAGCTCTTACACACCTTTGGAGGGGGCCGGATGTCTGGGTTTGCACGTGAATTGTGCAGGTTTGCAATCAGCCTGTTTTTTTGTTTTGGTTTGATTTGTTTTTTTTTACACTTTCCTGACAATTTCCTTTAGTTGCACTTTCTTGTCTTGCATGGTGATAAGCAACATCCTTGAGAGAACTACAGGGTAGGATTTTTTTTTTCCTTTTGGGAAGACTACTTCCTCTTCCTTAGACAGTGTTTAAAAGATTACTTTCCATTCTCAATTCACTCTTTCTCTGCCATTCTGGAAACTGAAATTTGGGACACGCATCACAGATTTGCTCTTAGGTGTATGTGCGGGCATCATACGCATACATAGACATAAGTCTATATGATATGTTATATGCGTGTGTAATATACACATATATGTATGTGTGTATATGTATCACTTCTGTGTGTAGAGGCATATGTATGTATTTCATACACATCTATTTTCTTTTGTTTATCAGGATGATAGATTGCAATTTAGATCTCTATTTTGGGAAGAAAAAAAACAACCACTTTATTGTGTCTGTATGCGAGATCGTTCTTCTTGATGTAATGTTTTAAAAAAGCTCCTTCCAGGTATTGTATTTTAATTCAGAAGATCGACACAAAATAATCAGTATATTATTGAAAAAAAAAAAACACTAGCAAACTGGCATCTAGAGCATAATGTGATCGTGTGCTTTGGAGACCACCAGAAAGACCAAAATGCAAGGGAGGCGGGCGCCCGTCGCTGACCCCGGGAACTGGACAGGACTCTCCCGTTGGCAGCATGGAAACCTGGCACCCAGCACTCAGCTGCGGGACGCTGACCTGCTGCTGGTCCCCGTGAGCAAGGAGGGTACAGATATCAGTGCCAAGTCATCTTTTTAATTTTGGGGGGGGGGGGGACTAGGCAGTAGTCTAATCTGCCCCGAGCTGCCTTTTCATTTGGCTTGAGTAGAACGTTGAGTGGGCGAGGGCCCTGGGAAGCCCTGCTGGGCTCTCTGGAAAAGGCAGTTGGAAAGCAAGAGGGAGTTTTGATTCTTCAACTCGGCGAGCCTGGCGGGGTGGATGAGGTGGAGCTGGCCTTCCTGGAATTGTCGCGTCGATTTTCCTGTTGTGTTTCACTGTTGACGCTCTCACAGACACACAGGACCGCTCCAGCACTGCCTGCCACCCGCCATCTGGTCTCCGTGGCCTGTCTGTCATTTCGTGGGTCCCCATCCTCTGCTTACGGCGATGTTTCTTCAACAAGAACTAGGGTGCAGTCCATTGGTGGGTATTCGAGACGATCTCTGTAAGAATCTGGAGAGATGCTAAGGGAACTAGTAAGGACAAGTGTGCTGTTTCCTGTTCTTAACTGATTTATTAGTCTTTCAGTGGGACTGATTGCATTCGTGAGACTGTCGAGTGGGTGTCTGTGCTGTGAAGGCAGAGTGGACTCGGGCCAGTTGGTCCTGGAGAAATCAGGATTGCTTTTTTGCATTGTCACTGGTGCCTTTTTTTTTTTCTTGTCTGCATGTATAAATGAACTCCAGAAGGTGTATTTAAGCATTCTGTTAAGTAAATTTGGAAGACTGGGTTTCAATTAAAATAACCAGACAGTGTGACCTAGCTCCCATTTCTCCTTAATTTTTATCATTAAAGCCTTCATATCCCCAAAGACATCTGCTGTGCTTCCAAGTGATTCTTTTCAGGAATGTTCATTCCTTATTAATCAGGTTGCATGGTCAAGAGAGTATGTGATTATTTTAAAGACTATCCTAGAGATCCAATTACTAAAAAACCGAGCACGTTATGGACAGATGTGGAAGTATAGAGGAGGTTTTGCAAATGGCTTAATTCAATTTGCATGAATTCCACCAGGGGGGGTTTGGTGAAATTAAAAATCTTCCCTGCTTCTCACTTTTGGTATTAAGTGAAACCTTTTAACTTACAGCACTCCTCAAAATAAAGAGGAAGTGGCAAGTTATTAAAAACATGTATTGTATTAATTAGTTACTTTAAAACTTGAGGCTAGTGCCTCTGTGCTTATCTGCTTGTCACGTTTTGTTGTTGTGGTGGTGGTGATGGTGGTTTTTTCCCCAGTCAGTCCCTCTGGTCCCTTAAAATTCAGTTGGCAGAAATTCTTAGTCATCCGTTACTGATTAAGGGAACAAATTTGAGTGCTCTGACAGTCGGAGGTTAGCCACAGCACTGGTTCAGAAGCGTTGCTTGTAGAAGGTTACAGATCACTTTTGCACTTGTTCCTGCTAGTGTGTTATTTGTATTGTTGCTTTGAGAGCCACTTTGCATTTTGACTCCGCTCTGCCATACTTTGGTTAGGAGGTAGCCTCTGTTGTGGCAGTCAATTTCCACTCTCTCAGAGTGCCACTAAATTCAGTGGGCTCTCCCTCTCCCCTCTGTGTCGCATCTGTGGCCCTGTTTTACTGTGTATTTACTGACTCACCTGTGTCTCAGGTCAGCCAGGGTGCTGATCGGTAAAGTAGCATTTGGGGAAGGTGTTTCTTCTGTGGTTTTTATAACTCAAAGCTAAATACTAACCCATGACCAAATATGCAGACATTGAGTGCTTGTACTGTGTTATTTAAAATACTCTTTTTGTGGTGACTGTCTTGAGTATAGCACCCAGTTTCTATTGTTTCTGCCTCACAAGCTGAGGTTAATTTCCAGAGGTTCACAGTTCCAAAGTTTTGAGTCCTCTGAAAGTCCATGTTTCTTCTGATCTAAGATAAAAACATCATTCCACGGTCCTTTAAAAAAGAAATTCCACCTGTGGTTCTGTAATAGGGATCATCTCAGAGCTAAAATCCAAATGGCAATAAGCCAGCTAAGTCTACGTTACTCATGTGAAGAGAGGGAATAGGAAATTGATTTGGTTGTGGCTCTGAAATGTAGGACTCTTTAAAGAAAATTTAGTCATAGAATTTGGCATGCTGCTTGTTAGTCAAAACACTTTCCAGGGCTTTCTGTCTGTGGCCCTCCCCCCCAAACAATACCATTTTTATGTGATCTGGTGTAACACTTGTACGGTTTTGGTGGTGTGTTTGTTGTCTCGGTACTGTTTTGGTAAATTTAACATCAAGCCTAGTTTCCATACCCCAGAGGATATGTTAAAAAAAGCGGGGGGGGGGGTGAGGAAATGCTCCGGGGATCATCCGGGCAGTGGCAGAGAGCCACCTGGTAGGAACAGCTGACCGCCGGCCACCCAGTGTCGGTATCCGAGTTTATTCCTTGGTCTAGTGGCTCCTGAATTTCCCTCATAGCGATGGCTTGCAGAGCCATCCGGAGTGAGGGACTGAAAGTAAAATTATTGGTGGCTGGAATGCGTGTTCTTTTTCATGCACTCCGAATCAGAAAAGTGATCATTGTTCGTGGAGTCTGCAGATGTGACATACAGTAGCTGCGGGGAAGCACTGAGAGATGGGCTTGCCTTATGATTAAAATGTCAAAACTCCACTGAGAGAAATTTGGAATTAAGAAACTCCTGGATGACATGCCGACAGTCAGGGATCTCCTTATTCTAGTGGCTGATCGAACTAATAGACTGCACTAGGTCTGGAAACTCCTGATTCTTGATCGCTTGCATGTGTGGGTGAAACTTACATACTCTTGGGATTTTGACCTGGACCCGCTCGCTGACTTTGGCCACGGGTTAAAGCTTGCAATGCGTGTCATCTTCCTAGGGATTCAAGGAACAGGTTATCTTCTCGGTGTCATAGCAGAAGTGAGGGGAGATTACACGGAATAAAGTTGTGAAATTCTAACATGAGCTAGCAAGTAGGATGATGGCAAGGTTTGTGACAGCACAGGCAGGGGATTGAATGGGTTTTTTGCATGGATTTGCCCGGATGATGGTTTTGCCTCTGACTTCAGAGGAGGGGGCAGAAAAGATGAATCCAGCAGCCACGAACCCTCTTCACATCCATCTCTCTGGCTGAGAACACTAATCCATAAAGACATCCAGCCTGAGTTCACCATCTCCCTTCTCAGGCCCAAACCTTGTATCTCCACTAAGTCCTGGTGTCCACCTCTTCTACCGGGCACTGTCTCCTTTAGTCCATTTCCCCCAAGATCCCACACTTCGGACAAAAGAAAGTCCTTCCTTCTCTCTCCAGGTAAGTCCTCCTGCTGGGATGAGAGCTACCTCAAGGTGATGATACCTAGAGCCCAGAGGGCGCAAGAGGCCGTCTGCCCAGGCAGCTGGTTCACCTTAGCCATCACCTCAGTGCCAAGGTTCAGTCATGCCTGCAGCCCTCACCACCGGCTGTCCATCTCTGTCTTGATTAATTTTTCCTAACCCCAAAAGGCTCAAGCCTCTGGCATCCAGATTTATCATGGGGGATTTCAAGGAGTAGGCGATCATTTGGCTCCGGCCACCCGTTTATGATCGGCCTCAAATTTAGACGATGAGTGTTATGTCCGTATGAGGTTCCTGTTTGTGTTTGTGTCTGCGCTGGCGCGTGCCTGCCTATATTGGTCCCGGAGCTGATCCAGCTCTACTGAACGAAGGGGATGAATCCCAGAACTTTAAACCGGGGTCCCCTTTCTGATCACTCTGTTGTATACCAGGAAATAGTATTTTTAAGTGAATATTTTGGTTGTTTTGCAAATATGGTAGTTATACTCCTTTGTGGTTTTCAGCTCAAAGCTTTACTTTAATTGTAAACATTTAAGATATGTCACACTATTTATAACCATCTTCTAAAACAAGTCTTCTTGGTTTAGTATGAAATCTCCAAATGCAACCATGACCAGGGTTCAGGCCTCGAGGACGTTCTGCCGTCAGCTTAAAAAAAAAAAAAACAGAAAACAAAAACAAGAAAATAAACATGTAATACAGGAGCCAAAAAACAAAACAAAACAAAAACAAAAACCCAAAAAACCTCACAAAGGGAAAAAAAAGGCTCTGTGCTCGGGAGAAACGCAAAGGCAGCTGCTAGGAGCAGCAAATGGTCCCATCCCCTGGGTCCCTGGGAAGAGAGGTGAGTGCGTAGAAATGAGGTTGAAGAAGCAGTTCGGGAGATGCTTGGACCAGGAGCTAAGGGCATCCGTCAGGACTCATACTCCAGCCAGCAGGGAGCTAGCTAGCTGCTCACCGTGTGGGCCTTTAATAGAAGCGACAGATAGAAACCCTGGTACCAGAAGCGTGTGGCAGAGATGAAACTTGAGGGACAAAAAGATTGGAGGTAAGAAATCAGATGAGGAGGTGGTTGCTTGTTTTTTGTTTGTGTGTGTGGTAGGTGTTGGTAATAGTCTAGGAATGCAGGAAAGAAGATCTGGATCAAGCTAGAGGCGGAGAGAAGGAAACCGATCGAAGAACGAAGGATTGACCCTCACATGTCTTGGCTAATGATTTGGATTTGGGGGAAGGAGCGTGCTTGGCCTCCTGTGGACACCGGGACAAATGGCCACTGACACAACGGCTTAAACCGCACTGGAGGGCAGGGCGCCTGCAGGGCTGCGCTCCTTCGGGAGGCTCTGGGGAAGACTCTGTTTGCCTTTTGCAGCTTCTAAAAATGGCTCATATTCCCTGACTCGTGGCCCTTCCCTCTTCAAAGCCAGCGATGGTCATCGAGTCTTTTCTGCATCTCAGCACCTGGCCCTGCTCACGGGAGGGCCCTCGTGAGTCCAGCGAGGCCGTGTGGATGGTGCGCTCGTCGCCCGCATTTTCATGAGGCGAGTCTCTGACTTGTAGTGAGCAGGAGAATAGAAGCACTGTGAGGAGACCCCAGAGGCTTGTAGGGAGACAGGTTTGGGAGGGAAACTGATGAAACCCATGAGACGCACCCTTGGAACTTATAGTAAAGGAAGCAGAGAACTGTCAGTGCTGAGTTGGGATTCTGGAAAGAGATGGCCCTGGGAGGGACAAGCCTAGGAGTCCTTCTCAGAGATGCTGTATGAGAAATGAACAACCTGGATGGCTTATTTTTTTAATTGAGGTATACTTGACAGATAACATTACATTGGTTTCAGGTGTGCAACCTGATTCCCTATTTGTATACAACGTATTATTAACTACAGCCATTGTGCTGTAGATTACATCCCCAGGATTTCTTTCTTTTACAACTGGACGTCTGTACCTTTTGACCCTCTTGGATGGCCTGTGGATGGAGGGCCAGACCCGTAGAAAACACCCAGGCTCTGCTTTGCTGGAAGGAGAAGTCAGCAGGGCTTAGGGAGACGAAAACCAGAAGAGCACAGTTTTAGTGACATCCAGAACGAGAGAGGGTGAGACAGGAGGAAGGCAGAGGTATGAGGACATTTGTAAGATGTCTTTGTAAGAACGTTTCTGGAAAAGATGTCTTGCAACCAGTGCCTCCCAGGAGGCGGGGCTCGAGTGCAGCCCGCGACTAGGGACTGTCCCGCTTACAGATTGTTCTGACTGAGTGCTGGAAGGAACTGGAGGGAATCCTTGTGGACGCTGTCCCAGGGCCACGCAGCTGATAAATAGCCGAGCTGCGTGTCATCCTCTGACTGTCTGCCCAGCCATCCGGCTTTCTCCCTTCCCTCTATTTCATGCCCTGTTCTAGACTACAAACCGTGGGCCGGCAGAGGTGTGAGCTGTAAATTGTCCCCGTTCCCAGTTTGTTGCAAGGGGTTTCCATGATCACCCTCGTCCTCTTCTCCATGAGGACCAATCAGCCCATTCAGAAAAATGTTGAGCGATAGAATTTCCTGATAATGATATGCACGTGTGATTTCCTTCCATTGTAGCGAAGGCGAAGAATCTATTTTTTGAGGCCTAGACATTAAGTTATGGGAGTTAAGAAAAGGAAAAGTAACATTTTCCACAAACTGCCCCCCTCACTACTTGTACCTGTCTGGTGAACGCCCGTTCGTCTTCAAAAATCCTTCTCCTGTGTTGCCTTCTTCGGGAAGCTTTCCATGTTCTTCTCCCCCAGTCTTTGGCACGTGACTTTTGTTACGTTGCACAGCAGTTCGTTCATGTTTTCTCTGCCCGTAAGATCACCGAGGCAGGGGCTGAGTGTTACCATTACTTGTCCCAGCACCAAGAACCTAGAGGGGCTTCAATATTTGGCGAAAGAATGAACGGTATTTTCACTTCTCAAGAAGCTAAAAAACAAACCATGCTGATCTTCTTGGGTTGGGGAATGGCGTGCGTGCTTGCTGGCAACATATTGTCGACTAATGTCACCAAAAAGTACTTGTACCACAGCAAGATCTGCATCAAAGGAGAAAAAACAATCAGATCTACTATTGGTATCGAACCCAGAGCCCCCTCCCTTTTGGCAGCATATGAGCACAAGATTCCGAAAATTGGCTCAACGTCATGGCGCATCCACATTTAGTCATCACTTAATACAATTAAACCAACATTTACAGCGTCGACGCTTGCACAAAGCTCCGTGCCAAGCACTATGGTGGTAAAAGCAAACGATCCTGTTCTGAGCAGCTGCTATTAAATCATTCTTACATGAAGTGCCCCTGAGCACTCGACTCAACATTATTTCCATTGATGTCAGGGTGAAATCCCATTGCCTATCACTTCCCATTAGCGTTCGAAACTTGCACCCGCTTGGCGACGTCTCCCTCTACCACCATTCCCTTGTTGCCCGCATGGCGTTTTCGTCCTATCTCTTTGGGAGGGAGTCTCCCCTCTCTGTTGTCTGGCTGTACATGTCTCTATCTTCTACCCCATGGGTCGGCAAAATAAGATCCTCGCCCCAAATGGAGCTTGCCGCCTGTTCTTAGAAATCCGATTGTATTGACCAGCCGCACTCTCCCCTCGGTGTGTAGTGTGTGCTGGCTTTGGCGTACTACAATGCTGATTGGAGCGGCCGCAACAGGGACCTTCTGGCCCGCGGTGCCAGAAATAGTTACTGTCTGGCCCTCTCTACAAAAAGTTGGCTGACCTCTGCTCCAACATGTTGAGACATCCTTTGAGACAGCAGGGGTGTTGTATACGTTAAGGTTTTTAACCCCGATGGCTGTGCTTTTCCCCAGTCATTCAACCCATGTTGGAGTCCCACTGTGTGCAGGGCGCTGTTCCAGGGGCTGGCAGGACATCCCTCAAAGAGCCAAGCCAAGTCTCTGCTCTCATGGAGCTTACCTTCTACTGGTGGGGCGGCAGGGAGTGATGATGGCTCCGTGGCCAAACCACTAGAATATGTTGGATGACAAAAGTTATGGAGGAAGGCAAAGAGAGGAGGGGAGGGGTGGGGGAGAAGGATCTCCGCCATGGTGGGGGGTAGGTGGCCATCTTGGTAACAGGGGAATCGGTTTTATGTGGGTTCACAAGGAGGTAACACTGCTGCAGAGAGTCACATGCATTCCAAAAACCTTGGGAGGGGGAGATGGGACGTGCTTGGCATGTTCCAGGCATCACAAGGAGGCTGTGTGCCCCGAGCAGAGCAAGGGCTAGCGTGGGTGGAAATGAGGTCACTGTCTGAGTCTGTTTTCTGGGGCTGGTTTTATTCTGCTGACTTGCTCCCTGAGTGAGATGGGAAGCCCCTGGAGGGGAGAGCAGAGAAGAGGCAGGCTCGGTCATGTTTTAACAGGATCTTCGGCTTCAGAGGAAAAGATTGCGGGTGGGGGCCAGAGTGAGCAGAAGGCAGGAAGCCATTCGGAAAGGTGTTGTGATAACCCAGGAGAGGCGTGATGTTGGCTGGCCCACTATCATAGAGCCGGGATGGCGAGAGTGCCAGATTCCGGCTTCTCGAGCCAGCTCACTTAATGTCTCTTGACTCAGAGGTCAGCGTTTCCAGTGGGGTCAGCAGGGGAATCACCTCTAGAAATTGTGATTGCACCACACTGGGATGGGATCCTGACACCTGCGGAAAAATACAGTCCTCCTAGCTCTCCGGACACCTTTGGGGCTCATCCCCATGTGGGGATCTATTGGGAGGCGTTCTTGGTGCACCTGAGAACAAAGCAGACCCAAAAGGCGACGGCTTCCCTTTAATTTAAGTTCTTCCTTAAAGTTCTTCTCTTCCCTTCCTTCCAATGGGAAGAGAGAAGAAACTCAATTTAGTGATAATTCCGTTTTTTCACAATTAACCAAAATAATGATTAATAGGTAGACCTTTTCAATTTCATCCAAGCCATGTCGTGGAAGGGGTGGGGAGGACCAAGCGGGGATGGCAGGTCTCATGCCACAGCAGCCCGGCGGTTGCCGCTGCGGGTTGTGAAGACGTGACCAAGCTTTCATATTTCAAATCTCAGCTACCTGTTTCTTCTCTCTCGTGTAGTTAATATTCGCGAGTGGCTGAAGATCTCTTTAAGATACCAGGCTTCTATGAAGCCAGCAGCTCTTTAATTTTTAACAAACTCAGCACGCTCTTGACACTTTTAATGATCAGTTCCCGTTCGTTCAGTTGATGGCAAGATGAGCGTTAGCTTAACCAAAGCCCCACGTGGTATTTCTGGGGGATGCTATTTCAGAAAGGGGCAACACGTTCTGGAAATCGCAAGTTTGGTAAATAAATGGGGGTGCGACTACAAAAAGGCCGATTGTCGGAATCACTGAATGGTAGCTGTGGATGTGAAGCCTTCCCATCAAGCAGGCCCATGAACCCCCCCAACCCCCCTGACCCCCCAAGAGTGATTGGAGCCTGGCGTTCCCCTGGGTAAGCTGCACTGTTCTCCCACAGGCGGCGCTGGGCTGCATCTAATACGCCCACAGTTCCGCGGACCTCGGCTAATGGTCTTGAGAAGGAAAAGGTTCAAAGAGGCTTGGTTCCCAGGACTGCTAATGAGCGGAGGCCTCTTCCCCGTTAATGAAGCGGGGTTTGTGTGTGATTCTTTTCTCCTGCCCTTTTTGAAGGGGAGGCAGGCAAGGGTTCACAAAAGCAGCAGCCCATCTTCATGGCACGGGGAGCGTGCAGCTGGGCCACCCGAAGGCAGCCTGGTGGGGAGCTCAAAGCTGGCGGAGCTCAAGCCCGGGGCCAACAGAGCTCTGGGTGTGAGGGTGGACCTCCTGCCGGCCCGGCCTGTCGCTGGCTATAGGGACAAGCCTTTGATGGAACTCTTTGGGCCAGGAGGGCTGCACGGGGTCCCTCAGCAGCCCTTTCAAGCCTCCCCAGAGTAACGTGACTACTTTATTTATCCTGCTGCCTACAGTGCAGCCGTGAGCCCGGTTAATAACTTCTCGAATGAATATCGAAGCCACGAAAATCCTTGTCCTAATTAACTAAATCGTTATTAGTCATTGGTACTCAGGCTCACCACAGCCACTAAAAGGCCCGCAGATATTTTTCTCTGCTTCGCTCTGCCCACCCACATCCCACTGCAGGATTAAACAATAGAATTATTCAGGAGAGTAACGAAGGCATGCCAAAAAACATTGCCTCGATCACAATCATCTCCGTGAAAGTCAGTGTTTTTCCGCAAGAATATATTTTGGAAGCTGACATCCCCTATTTAAGCATTATCATTTCCGCTGAAGTCATGCGTTGGATTTCATGCACATTTCATGCCCATTTCCACAAGAAGCGCCTTTCTACTTCTCTGAAGCCTGCTGTGGTATCGTAGAGTAAAAAGTCCTTCAGACGCATAAACTTATTCACATGCAAGTTCATCAATTCAAAGTCATGAAAGGCTCTAGTTCGTTAATTAACATTTCTACATCTTAATTCTCCACACAAGGTAAAACTTGGCCGTGACACAATGAGATTATTGTGATTAGATACAAATTATGGAAATTACAGTTTCAATAACTTGCCAGTCTGGAGTAAGACCTTTCAACAAACCAAATTGCGAAAAAAAAGAGGGTTTTTGTTTTGTTTTGTTTTGCTTTTTGCTGCTTTTGGTGACAGGAATTTTGAGAAAATGTTAGTTGGTACGCTGGCTTAGGGTGTTTCTCCCCGCCTCACTCCCCCAGCGAATAGAAAGAGAATTATTTGGAACGTACACACATTTACCCTTCCGTGACCCGTGTTCGGAATTATTCTGAGATGCATTCAAAGCTGACAGCTCCCCATGGCTGACCCCCTCGCGCCTAATCAAATCTTACGTTTTGTTTCCAGATAGCTGATCAGCTTCCTTGGATTTTGCTGATGACCCAGGAGAGCTTTGCCTGAAGATGGAAACACTGGAGTCGGAGCTGACCTGCCCTATTTGTCTGGAGCTCTTTGAGGACCCTCTCCTACTGCCCTGTGCACACAGCCTCTGCTTCAGCTGCGCCCACCGCATCCTGGTGTCACACTGCGCCACCAACGAGTCTGTGGAGTCCATCACCGCCTTCCAGTGCCCCACCTGCCGACATGTCATCACGCTCAGCCAGCGAGGTCTAGACGGACTTAAGCGCAACGTCACCCTGCAGAACATCATCGACAGGTTCCAGAAAGCCTCCGTAAGCGGGCCCAACTCCCCCAGCGAGACCCGCCGGGAGCGGGCATTCGACGCCAACACCATGACCTCCGCCGAGAAAGTGCTCTGCCAGTTCTGTGACCAGGATCCTGCCCAGGACGCTGTGAAGACCTGTGTCACTTGTGAAGTGTCCTACTGTGATGAGTGCCTGAAAGCCACTCACCCGAACAAGAAGCCCTTTACGGGCCATCGTCTGATTGAGCCAATTCCGGACTCACATATCCGGGGGCTGATGTGCCTGGAGCACGAGGATGAGAAGGTGAATATGTACTGTGTGACCGATGACCAGTTAATCTGTGCCTTGTGTAAACTGGTTGGGCGGCACCGAGATCATCAGGTGGCAGCTTTGAGTGAGCGCTATGACAAATTGAAGGTTAGTCCGATCCGCCTTAAGCCAACCCCTTTCTGCCAGCAAATGTCATGGAAATAAAAAGTGTATTCACTGCTAGCTGCACGGCAGGTGAAGGTTTTCTCTTCACCTTTGTTATCTGATTAGTTTTAGCACGTTTTTTTGGCAGCCTGCGAATGTCGCACAATCAGGGTATCTTGTAAAAGTTGACTGCTGCTTGTAATGTTAGCGTTGTCGGGGTGAGGGTGAATTTGAAAAATCTGGGTCATTTTCAGTCCCTGCAGGGGAGAGGGAGAGAGGGAGAGAGCAGGCAGGGGGCGGGGAGGAGAAGGAAAGAAGGGATAGCAGATAAAAATCTGACTTTGGGCATTTTGGGGGCATTTATTTTCTTCACTCATTCAGGAAAGCTAATTTCACCGGAACTGTACCTGTATCCAGTTACTCGCACAAACAGAAGGACAGAGGGAGGAATGCCTATAGCAAATGTGGGATTTTAGAGGAAATGTGACCTTGTATTTCTTGTGTGAATGCTATCTGGCTTATTGGTGAGCTAGAGTGCTCTGACCATCTCGGGTTTTGGCAAGGAATTCCTTTTCGTGTAGGCTTTTTCTTTGGTAACGTCACAGGTGAGACTCTTTGAACTTCACTTTTAACATGAAATTATTAACCTAACTCCAGCACGGGGAATGATAATTAATATGACTATATGTCAGATTAAAAAATCTCACTCTCTAAATATGGATAGAATGCACCAGGGAAGAAATAAGTCAGGTGTCCAGATGTCTGTCGAACTTCAGGCAATGGTGGGTCTAATTACGGCAAACTCAGCCGAGAGTTTGCTCTAATAGGGAGATACCGCCCTCGCTGGTTAATTTTAGATCACAAGACGCCAATTAAAAGGAAAGGAAGTATAAATTAAGAGCTTTGAGTAAATATATATCGAAGCCCTTCCTCTCAGGAAAAACACACACCGCGCTGTTGAGCAAACAAAAAAATGAATCACGTGAGTGAGAGTGTTACCACTCGGGGCACACCGACCCCTCTCAACAAACGGTTCCTATCACTTTTCCTCAGCGCGCTAATGGGTGCTTGTGTTTACTGGGAGCTCAGAGTTTATTCTGTGACGCTGGGATTAAGGGACCACACCTGTGATGTGGTCGGGCTCTTTCTTGAGATGCTGAGAGAAATTGGCGAGCTGAGTGAATCCTGCTTCTGAATGTCAATTGGGGAACAAAAGCCTCACCTGGGCGGCATCTGTCACTTGTAAGCGTCCGAGGACTGTTGGTGCAAACCCATCTGTGAACTTGGAGAGGAAATTAAGCCCGAGGATGTAGGTGCTGGGGACAAGGGGAGACGGACGCCGACTGGTTTTCTAGCAGCCCTAGCCGAAAGCACACCTCCACACATGATGAGAGCAAAGGCAACGCGTGTGGGAACTGTGCCTCCGATATTCTTCGGAAACTGACGTGGCGGTCTGTCTCAGAAACAGAGATGATCATTTCTACCCCTTTTTGGTGGCCGGCAGAATGTTTAAGATGAGTGGACATAGGTGTTTTTTTTGTTTTCCAAAACATGAACGTAGTGGACGGCGGTCTTTTCCTTACCCCTCAAAATGTTCCTTTGACTGGATTAACACTGCCTTTTAATGACCGATCGTTAAAACACCACAATGATTGATGTTCAGTATTCAGCAACCTTCAGACTTGATATTTAAACTGGGTAGCCAAGTTCTGCTCATTATTTGTGGGCTATCATAAAGGAGTTACTAATGATTTACAGCATGTCTTCAAATTTATGAGGACATACTGTCATGCTCTAGGCTTTTGTGATGAAAATGAAACTCTTCAATTATGAGCCCTACGCACTTGTCTGATCAAGCCCGTGGGTTAGCGGCCGTCGATATGGTCACCAGAGGGCCTGACAGTTAACAGTACAGTATATTTTATCTTCTAATTACAGAAATAGGAGCATATAAACAGCACCTAGTACACCAAAGCACATTTACAGCCACTCAACAAAATATGTTTATGAGCATTTATTTACCATCATTTCACAAAATGTGCTTATGAGCATTTAAACAGGTAACCTGCTAGCACTGCATGTTTCTCCTAAAACACGCCACTTAAGTTAGAATAGAAAGATCATAAGAATATATTGACGTTTGGGGTGTCTTGTGATATCTCAGTTATCACCTATTTATGAACATATGTGCTTTTTATTTAAAACCCAAGTACAACATGGACATTAATTTTTGAGGAAAGTAATAGCATAGTGA
This sequence comes from Lontra canadensis, assembly GCF_010015895.1. Lineage (NCBI taxonomy): Eukaryota > Metazoa > Chordata > Mammalia > Carnivora > Mustelidae > Lontra > Lontra canadensis. The sequence goes on from NW_022631062.1 coordinate 4,566,966, forward strand.
AAGACCAAAACCAAGGAAAGGTATTTTCTGTTGATTATTAGTTTGGTCTGAACAACTGAATGTGTTCTGTGTCTTTTTCTGTGGTTTTAGCATCTCGTACAGAAATAGATTTGTGATGATGTGGAAATAGAAAGCATGGAGAAATGTGAGAGTGCTTTCCTTGAGAAGATGGTAGAGGTGCTAAACTTACTTGGCTATGTAAGGACGCAGGTGTCTCCTTTTGGAAAGTGTGTTTGCTCTTGTGTTAGTAAAAGTCCATTATTTGGGGGCACCTGGGTGGCTCAGTTGGTTAAGCATCCGCCTTCGGAGCCCTGCATCGGACTCCCTGCTCAGCGGGAAGCCTGCTTCTCCCTCTCTCTGCAGCTCCCCCTGCTTGTGCTCGTGCGTGTCCCCCCCCCCCCCCCGCCCTGGTCTCTCTGTGTCTGACAAAGAAACAAAAATACAATGTTTAAAAAAAAAAATTCCTTAAAAAAAAAAAAAAGGTCCATTATTTGAAGATGGGAATTCTGCAGTGATTATGAAGAACAGTTATTTCTCGCACTAATCTTAAACTTTGGGGGTCACTTTTATTCATATTAGGTATCAGTATATATACACGTGCCTATGTAAAGAATTGGAATATACCTTTGTACATTACAACTCTCTTTCAGGACACAAAAGAAAAAAAAAGGGCATAAAAATTCCAACACGTAGGATTCATGCAAATAAAATCTTCCATGTCATCTGAAATAGCACCGTGTCAGTAGTCTGGTGCTGTCAGACACTAGGCATTGGGAGGCACTCATAAAATATTGAAGCAAAGAGAAATTAAACCAGCATTTCCTGCACTCAGTTTTAAGATAAAAAGAAAAAAGTCTTCCTGCCAAATGCATGTCTCTAAGTGGAGCATGTCATAATGTGGATCTGCTTGTATCATTTTAATTGAATTTTAAGAAGGTTCTCAATCCTCAAGTCTGGATTAAAAAGTTTGATTCGTGAACCATAGAACATAGAAGAGAATTTAAGAGAATGTATTACAGAGTTTTCAAGGAGTTGCAATGCAGTAATTCCATTTTTTTCCGTCCCAGCATACAATGTTGGGGCTCTTGCTTCTTTTCTCTAGTTATACCTATAAAAATACAGAAACCGAGAAGAGTTGACCTTTCCTTGCCCTTCAACTTTGGCATAGCCCCACTTCAAGTTAGCTGACGGTGAAGGTCCAAGCCATTGTTTTGCATCTGTGACTCCCAAGGCTGGCTCCAGGCATTCATTTGTGTGATGCCCATTTCGATGGGTCGTCCCAATGGACTTTCGTCATCATTTGATAAAGACTCCAATGAAAGCTCTACCTTCCTGCGTTGTCCTTTTCATCTGGAGGTAAAGGAGAGGGATTTTGCTCTTAGGTTTCATTTGTAGATTGTAAGGTTCCATAATTTTGAAAGTCCTGTGCTTTATTTGCATTTGGGAAAGTTGTTAGTGGATACTTGGCTAGACATTTTTTTTCTCTTTCCTTAGAATTTCTAGAACTTGTTTCTTCTTTGAAAACAGCCGATATAGTACGGGTTCCAGTGAAAAGGTGTGTGTGTGTGTGTGTGTGTGTGTGTGTGTGTGTTGAATGGTGTATCCCTGACGTGGATAGAGGCTGGCGATACTTGGACACCCTCCATTGTGCAGGCTGGACCCCCACCACAGGGAGTTATGCAGCCCCAAATGTCCAGAGCGCCCAGGTCGAGAAACCCTGATCCCTGAGAATTTAGTGTTTAGCACTGTATTAATTTGCTAGGGCCGCCATAACAAGGGACCACAAAGTGACCTAAAGGACAGATACTTACTATCTCACAGTCCTGGAGGCTGCTCTCCTTGGGTCGTAGGTGGCTCTCTTCTCTCGTCTCTTCATTCGGCATTCTCCTTGTGTGCTTGTCTTTGTGTTTGCATCTCCCTGCTTTATAAAGAACATCAGTCGTATTGGAGGAAGGAGCCACTGTACTCCGGTATGACCTCATCATAACTAAGTATACTGGCAGTGACCCTGTACCCGAGTAAGGTCACGTTCTGAAGTCCTGGGGGTTAGGACTTCAACATGTGAATTGGGAGACGGCACAATTCAACCCATAGCCGTTACTGACTTCAGTGTATACCTAATTGTCTAGTCAACTGAGCACATACTCTCCCTCCATCAAGGATTTTATCACCTAAGGTTGGCAGAGCCCTTGGCTCATACAACCCCATCACTCACCTAAGACTGACCACGGGGGCTTGTGGATCATTAATTCTCAACAAATTCTTGTCAGCTGCTTGACCGGTGATCGACTACAAACCCTGCATGAAAACTTGAATTCATAATAATGTTGTAGGTATTCATCCTTCTGTAGGAAGAAACATTCTGTAAGAGAATTTATAAATAAGAGCAGAACCAGTTATTACAGGATATTTTATTTTATCCACCTGGACGCGAACCAGTATTGTGGTCTATATTGCACTTTGTTGGCTTGAATGGTGTGGATTTTGATAAACTGAGTCTCAACGAGTGGTGTTCACATGGGTTTTGTGCTACCACGTGAGGGACACTTGGTAGACCCACCGTACCCATTGTTTCATTTATCCTCCAGTTAGCGATAGCTGGCATGTAGGTTTTTTTAACAGGCCACCAAATAGTAAGCTCATAGATGCTTAATAAATGAACAGGCATAGTCTCCTTCTTCATGGAACTTGTAGTCTAGTAGAGAATTCCAATCATGTAAATGTTTATTGGTGGCGGAGGGAGGCCCAGCATGCCCAAAGCTGGGACACCAACCCCAAACCCAAGCGCTGGAGAAGGGCTTCCCAGAAAAGGACCATTGCACCACCATTCCGAGCCTATTATTAGAAAACAGTATCGAATTTGCTAGATGTCTGTAAATTCCCCGGTATTAGTCATTCTTTTTTATTGTTATCTCACATGACATCCCTTGTGCAACCCTATATAGTAATTCAAACCAGTTCACAATAATTCCAGGCTAGATTTTAATCTAAAATATAGCTATACCTTTGACGTTTTGCCACAGACCAGTGCACTATGTGGGTGAATCAGACATATGTCTTGTAAAATGTTTTGGTTATATGGGGTCTCACCAGTTCTAACTGGGCCCTTCAAAATGCAGTTCTACGTGTGTTTCTTTCAATCTACAAGGTATGTTTAAAGTCCCCTTGCGATAAAAATATGGTTTCCAAGTATTTGTAAATTACGTTAAACCTGTATTTGATTTTTCTTCATTTGGTACTGAAAGGATTTATGATACACGGAGTAAAAGAAAACATCTCTGAGGATAAGTTTTTAACAGTAAGCTTAAAGCCACATCCTTCTCCCTGAAGAATCTCCTCTCCCTTCCTTCACCTGCAAAGAGGAAGGTATTTTTGCCTGATGCTTTATTATCATTGGAATCGTTTGCAGTAAGTTTGACGAGTTCTGGAAAATACACAAATAAGTATACAGTCATGTGGCTGTGTAAACACATGTAATTCTTGGGTACATTGCTTAATGTTCAAAAAACAGAGCTAACGTTGTACTTAGGTGCATAGACACTTGGGAGTACAAAATAAAATATTTTACGTAAACCTCACTGTTGTGCCTAGAGCAGAGGAAGCCCGCAATGTATGTTAGAACAAAACAGTGTCTCTTGGAAACCAGGGGCTAGAATGGGGTGGTGTGATGGGTAAGGTATGGACTTGGGAGGAAGACCGCCTTCCAATTATTTTATAATATAGCTTGCATTATTTGTGAGATAAGGGTCCATGTTGTTGGTTTAATGTGTTTTGTCGTTTTGTTTCTAAAGCCCCTGGCAAAGGGCAGAGGCAGAACAGTGAATAAACACTTGTTGATGGATGTGTCCAGAATTGATGGGTTAGAGAGGCATGTTTCGGGATTTGAAGGAGGAAGAGATGACTGTTCTTGAGTAGACAAGAAACTTCGCTTCGGGGTGGTGGGTTTTAAGCTGCCATGACAGATAGGTGGATTATGCATCAAAGTAGAGAGAGGCCTTCCTCGGGAGTGAGGCCAGCAGAGACCTGCTGGCAAGAATCTGCAAGACAGTTTAGAGATTCTAGACAATGCTGGCTAGAGCCCGGGGTGCCGACTGAGGGGCCAGGAGAGAGAATGTTGGAAGAATCATGTTGGGGGAGATTTTGAAAGCCATTGAATGCCAAGCTAAGAGTTGGGGACATTTTTACTCTTCTCTATGCAGTTAACACTGAAGTGACTTTGTTTTTGAGAGAGAGGCTGATGGAATGCATATTTTCTCAAGATAAGGTCAAATGAACATATCCGTGTCCACAGAAGAAGTAGAGGGGGAAAAGACATTCACATTTCTTTACAGTTTATGGCCTCTTTTTTAAGTGACAAGGTGAAGTAGTATCGTAGCTCAAAACCCACCATACTGTCAACAGAAACATGCAGCGGTGGGGATTCAGCATCCTGCCCGGGAAGATGAAGAAGAAACAGGAGGGTGTCATCGCCACTTGGCTCTTGGATCCAGGCATCAATGCAGTTCTTTTCCTGCTTTCCTGGTGCAGCTCAACACACGGGGGATGACGTGTGCTAATTTCTTCTGACTCTTTGAGTCACTCAAAGAAGGGCGCCATTCGAGCCTCTGAATGCCCGCTAAGTAATGTTTCAGCTAAGTAATGTTTCAGAGCCAGAAGCAACCTTGGTGCTCCCCTTGTCTCATCCCCCTTCTGCAGATGAGGAGTTGCGGGCCGAGAGCAGTCACAGGCATTGCCGCTGAGCACCCAGCGAGGCGCCTGCCCCAGGGCTGGACACAGCCACTCTGTGGCCCGGTCTGTCCTGTGTCCTCCGCTCCTTCCTGCCGCAGCTGCCAGTGCTAGCACATAAATCTTGCCTCTCAGTGCTCTCGGCATCCCTGAGGCTCCTTTTGAGGCGTTGAGACTAAATATGGTGATTTTACAGTGTTTTAGAATACAATAGGCCTGAATATAAGCCACCATCATGGATGTAGGCTGATGCCTCTAGGACCACCAAAAAAGCTGCTTTAAGATCTCATGCTGGGACGCCTGGGTGGCTCAGTCAGTTAAGCGACAGCCTTTAGCTCAGGTCAGGATCCCAGGGTCCTGGGATCGAGTCCCGCATCGGGCTCCCTGCGTGGCAGGGAGTCTGCTTCTCCCTTTGCCTGCCACTTCCCCTGCTTGTGTTCACTCTCTTTCTGTCTCTTTGACAAGTAAATAAATAAAATCTTAAGAAAAAAAAAAGACATCCGTATGTCGTTATTTTTTACTGCTACGCCAGTGTAGTCTGGGTTGTCTTGAGGGGCCGGACCTCATGTCAAGAGGCAGGTTCAGAGATGGACCCCAGTGCCCTCAGGGACACCACAGAGAAGAGGATGCTCATGTGGAGACAAATGAACTGTTAATTGCAGCTTAAATGGGCTCATTAATTTCCCTCAGGGGAATTTTTTCCCTGAGTGTCTTAATATACAGATAACAATTTAATTTTATTTAAATATACAAGCTGAGTGAGTGTAAGTGAGGAGTATCTGTTTGCGCATGGTACTTGAATCCCGGTTGAAAAGTTGTGAAAGAATGCGATTCATCTTGGTGGTTCCAGACTTAAAGCTAGTAGAATATACATTAACTGAACAGTCCATTTTTTTTAGGGCTGAGATATTCAAAATTCTCCTTCCTTCCATGTCGTTGACATGAATTAAGTCCTTCTTTTCAATACTGGATGAGTAATAAAGAAGACGTGAGTGGGCTGAGAAAGTGAATGTGGCTAAAGATTTTATTCATTCTCAATAGGTGACGTAGGTGTTCTAGAAAAATCTGATAAAATTGCATTTACAAAATCCACTTAAAACTTACTCGCTTGATGCTTTGGACTTCGAGGCATGATACTTAAAGTCTTTGCATACCCGTGAGGATAGCTTTTCAGCTGACAGAGGAAACACATTTTGCATTTCTCATCAAAAAAGAAAATGCTTGTAAAGTGCCTACCGTGGTGACTGGCACATAGTAAGCGTTCCGTGAGCGTGAGGTATTATTATATCTGGGCATTTACTGTTACAGTAAAGGCTTCATTGGTGTAATCCAATCGTGGATTTCCTGACAGTATCATAAATTACTCAGTGGTTATAGGGTCGATTTGTGTTTCTGGCTGACATGGGAAACTCAGCAGCCTTCAGGGGAATTAAAATTGGGTGGAAACTTTGATTTGTCCTTCTCTCAAAACCAAGCTAGGTAGTAAAATGGACTTTTAAGAAGCAGTGAGTAGTGTAGACTGAAAGAGAGGGCTTGAAGAACGGGCACCATTTTGAAGTCCAGTCCGTGCTGAATGAGCTAGTCTTTCCCGCTCCTGGTTTTTATCTGATGGAATCAACCCCACAGGTGTTGACGGAGGCCCTGTGGCAATTTCCTAGGAAAGAGAAGCTGGCTGAGGTGTCTGCCGTGACTGTCACGTTTACAGACACGTAGAGACAGATGAGACGAAAATAGATGACATGACAGGCAGGCAGCCCGGACCAATCACAAGCTCCATTGGCCAGCTTTCTGTTTTGTTGTAGCCTGCCCTCGGTGGGTGCAGGAGGGACAGAGCGAGCTGGCCTGGGCTCTGTTAGCAGCTGTCTCCCTGGTTAGGGCTGGAAGAGGAGGAAGGCTCTGGAGTTCAGGGGCTTGCAGAAGGGAAAGGCTTGAGACGCATAGAGCCCCTGCATTGTAGTGACCCCGAACTTGTGTTTAAGTGTTCTCCTTCTGCGTCCCTGGGACAGAGTGCATAGAACAGCTGTGTTGTCATCCGCCTCCTCCCTTATGTCTTCTTTACATCCTAGTGGCATTTCCTAATGCCCCAGGAAAATAAGGCTTTTTATTCACATCAGTAGAAACTAGGTTATTATTACTAAAACAACACAGGAATCGTGAAAAGCTTCTACCCTGTTTGTGCCTTTATAAATGATCTCTTCTGGGGCACCTGGGTGGCTCAGTGGGTTAAGCCTCTGCCTTCGGCTCAGGTCATGATCCCAGGGTCCTGGGATCGAGCCCCGCATCGCATCGGGCTCTCTGCTCGGCAGGGAGCCTGCTTCCCCTCCTCTCTCTCTCTGCCTGCCTCTCTGCCTGCTTGTGATCTCTTTCTTTGTCAAATAAATCAATAAAATCTTTTTTAAAAAAATGATCTCTTCTCCCCATCTGCTTTATCAAATCCTACTTAAAAAAAAAAAAAAAGAACCCTTATTTATTCACCCAAAGACTATTTGTTTGTAGCTAATGAGATCAGCACCGGGTAAACTCTGGGAATGCAGAAATGAATAACTAAGATAAGTCCAGATGTAATTATAACACATGATAGGAGTGTATAAAAGGACTATGAAAAGAATTCTATGAAACTCAATCCGTGAGATAGTTTTTAATCTGATCGGTCATCAGAAATCGCTGACTTCGGTGTCGCTGTCTGGAAATTGTCTAATTGCAAAAGCTGAAGTGGAAACACATTTCTGGGGAAAACACCGTCCAGCGGCCACATACTAACATTTGCGCTGTGCATTCCCTTGGAGCGGCAGGTCAGAGCAAAAGCTGAGGGCTCTGATCCGTAATAAAATCTGGGCCAGACCCTTTCTTATTAAAGGTCTGCTCCTCACGGGCTGGACTGTTAGCGTTTCTCACGTGCTTTTCCTCAGAGGTCTCCGTGTCCTTCCTGAGCAGGGCTCCCAGGTCAGGTAAATATCAGGCTCGGAAGCGGCTGACGTCGTTTCCGCTCTGAAGGGACCCATCTCTAGGAAGACGTGAGAAGCAACTGGAGGAAGTGGTGTTGTGTTGCCAAGCCAGCTGGCGGGATTTTTTTTTTTTTTTTAATGAACTTAGGCGTTAGGCTGAATATCCTGGCCTGGTAGGGAGGTTTATTTCTCCCTCCTTTGATTGTTGACCTGGCTGTCCAGAGCCCTGGAAGATCTAGGAGACCTCGGGTACCTGTACAAACCCCACCTGAGGAGCTTGGAGGGAGATGCCCTCTAAGGCCATCATGCTGCCTCCACGCCTCTAGAAGAAAGTCTTGTAGGCCAAGGCTGGCTGGTAGCAGGGAGAGGGAGTGAGCCTTCCAGATGCTGCTCTAAGTTGTTTTGAGATGTGGTTCGAGGGTATTTGTTGACTCAACATCCAGGAGCAGCTATTACCAGGAGTGATGACTAGCACTGGTAAATCTCCAGATTGATAGTTTGCAAAGCACTCTCAAGTATTATTTGATCCTTGGAACAACTGTGTGGGAATGATGATACCTGCTCATTAGGGATCTCAGGGGGATTAAATGAGATAATGTAGGGCCGAGTGTCTAGCCCAGAGTCTAGTGGGTGGGAGAAGCTTGGTACCGAGGAACCTTTTTAATTATGTGGAGCATGAGGCCACAAGAAATTAAATAACATAACCATGGTTAGAGAAATCAAAGTTTGGGGGCTCATTCCCAGGGAGCCCATTTTGCCCCTAATTATTCACCACCTATGATTAAGACTGAAAGAACGATGGCTCAAATGTGCTGTGCTTCAAAAGAATCAGTGACAAGGAAAAAGAGCTCGGGTGATGGAGAGATGAAGCACTTTTGCCTTTCCTTTTGACACCAGGGCTCCCTGGACTGAGCAAAGAAATTTCCTTGAATGTGGTGACTGTGATTGAAGATGATCTGTTTTCCATCCTGATAGAAATAAAGAAGGAAAATAGAAAGTTGGAATATGAAAATCCATGTGGAATAATTTCTACGTATTTATAGTAATGCTGAGTTATTCAAAACTCACCAGCTCCTCCATATGTAAGTGTTAAATGAAGGAATGAACGAATTTCCTGACAGTCCCTAAATTCATTTCATCACTTGAAATGTGGTGATGTATTTGCCCTGGTTAAAAATGTAAATTTAGAGTCGCAGTGTACGAGTTTGACATTTCAACTCTCTTAAGAGACCTCACCAAGTTCTTATTCATATTTAGTTATTCTTGGCAAAGCATGGATGCAAATAAAAATGGTCACTACCATTTTTATGTTAGTTGTGTTTGTTAATAAAGCTTTTTGATCTATTATGCATTCCTCTCTCCACGATTGCTTCTCATTCGGAATTGTAGGCTTGCTTAAATTCATTTCTTAGACCAGAATGTCTCAAACACAAATGTAAGTGGGAACCACTCGGGGTCTTGTGATTCAGTGCAGATTCTGAGTCAGCAAGTCTGAGACGGGATTGGAGTCTGATGGCTACTTGTGGCTTGGCCTTGCAGTTTTCAAGTTGTGTGCATTTAGGTGAAGGAAAAAAGCAAAACTAACTTCTCCGAGCCTCATTTGCTCCTTGGTAAAACAGGAGGTAATAATTCTGGATGAAATCCTGTAACACTTGGCCCTTGAGAAGCCTGGGACGAAGGATAGTGGCTCCCCTCTCCATTCCTATTGTTATTCCCTGAAGACTTCCATCTTCTCCTCCTTTACTCCAAATTTTAAGCCTCTTTCTGTTGTAATCAAGACAATACAGGTTCTTCTGAGAAGCCAGATGATGTAAAGTTTCTGTAAATACAAGCGAATAACCTCCTTTCTCAATCCCTCTATCCCTTCCTCTATTGATTCCACGTTATTCTGAAAGGACCCTACACTAGGCTCCCTGAGGGTTAGTCGAGCTCAGCTTTTAATGAAATTCCCTTATCTCAGACTTTCCGTATTGTCTTTAGCCCCCCTTCCTAATTACATAGCATTTGGCATTATTTTATAAACATTCTCGGGGCACAAGCCTTCCCAGCCCAACCATTTGTCCATTTCTCAAGCCCGGTGACTGTATCTTACACAGCCCCTTTGTATTGGATTACTCATTTTTCAGTGACTACAGAGTTTTTGAAAGCTACAAGGTATTTTATCAGTAGTAACTACTTGTTGAAACAAATGGAACAGCCCATAATAATTTAATCAGATTATAGTCTCCACTGTGTTGGTAGAAAGTGCCCATCAGATAAAAAAGGAAAACCATACCTAGCCCACCAGCCATTCTTTTGAATTTTGAATACATAAGCAAGTGAAACACTGCCTTTCAGGTCCCTGCATTCATTTCTGAAACTACAAATTGCTCCCCAGTGATTTCTCTTGAGAAAGTATTATGAAGAGACTGTTTGATTTTTTTCTTTTTAAACTTTGATTAGCTCAGGCAGAGGTGATGAAACATTTGTCATTCACAAGGGGTAGGATAAACTAACTAGTATGTATATGTATACTTTTTGTGGTAGATTTTGTCCTCTGCTGCCTCAGAACGGTTCTCTTTAATTCCACTTTGAGGCAGGATACTAAGAAATCGCGATTTGCTTAGGGGGTAAATTTAACAGTCCACAACTGCCGCATTCTGGCTACCCGTGAGGCAAGGGGACCCATGCTGGCATCTGGGGGGTCAAGGTCAGGGATGCTGCTAAGCATCCTATATGCACAGGACAGCCCCCACCCCCCGCCGCCACAACAGAGACTCACCCGGCCCCAAATGCCGGGGCCATGACACCCTTGGATTGACTCAAAGCGTCTTTTTTTTTTTTTTTAAAGATTTTATTTATTTGACAGACAGAGACCACAATTAGGCAGAGCGGCAGGCAGAGAGAGAGGAAGGGAAGCAGGCTCCCTGCCGAGCAGAGATTCCAACTCCGGGCTCAATCCCAGGACCCTGGGATCATGACCTGAGCCAAAGGCAGAGGCTTTAACCCACTGAGCCACCCAGGCGCCCCTGACCCAAAGCGTCTTTGCCAGTGACACAAAGGGAAATGCTCAGCTTCGCTCTCAGAGGCGTTGACTTATCTGTGTGATCTCCAAAACCAAATCTCTTTGGAGATGGAGAAAACTCAGCCTCGCAGAATCCCGCTTCCCCCATCTGTGGCCGCCCCGAGTGTCTGGCTAGCAGCGCCCCAAGGCTCTCTGCATGGCGGATTCCGCCACCCCGAGCCCCCAACCCAACTCAAGCGGTCTGGGCCCGCACATGCTGTCCTTCGGGCTGTCTCAGTAATATTTAAACCTCCCCAAGCTTGTTAAATATTCTTTAATCCCTTCCTCAAATATGACTGGGGTGCACTTGACATTATCCGCTATCCCGTAGATTTCCGAGTCATTGAGGCTCACATTCGGGGTGACCTTCCAGGTGTGGCTGTCTGTGTCGGAGACAGCCTGGGGCTTTCGACCAAGCGGGAAGTCTGCAGAGAACAGGCTGGCGGCTGAGATATTTTTTCCCCCAAGTGGCTTACATTTGATGTATAATAGTTTTAATTGGGATACATTCAAGGTGAATTATTTCCACAGTTCAAAAGTTACTCAGTAAATCTATTAGTCTATTTTAAATCTGTCTTCCGAAGGAGCTGTTTCTGTTTCTAGAGCTCTGCTTCTTCATCTGCAAAAACTGTTGATTCTCAGCTTCTCAGATCGAAGGCTTAGAATGTGAGTCTCGGACTCAGACGTGAGTCGTCAATGCCCACCTCATTTCTAGGGGCCTGTTCCTGCAGGCCGACACGATTTATTCCACAAGAGGGTCACATCGCGGAAGCCCTGACCTGGGAGGGCCTTCGTTATTGTCTAGCCCCATGGTTCCTGTCCTGGCTGCACATAGATCACCTTAAGTGGGGTGCCCAGCCCAGTGCAACGAGATCGTCTGGGTTCCAGCTTGGGCCCTGGGATTTTCCAAAAACTACCCCAAGTGATTCTAACATGCAGCCTTGCTGGAAAAAGTTCAATCTTGCACAGCCTCTCAATTATGAATGGGGAAACTGAGGTCCAGATTAATTCATTAAGGCAGGAGTCAGCAAACACCGTAAGAGCTAGCTACTAAACATTGTCAGCTTTGTGGGCCATCTGGCTTCTTTTGGAACCCACTCAACTTGCCTTAGTGTGAAAGCAGCCACAGACAATGCTCACATGGGTGGGTGTGGCGGGCCAGTTGGGACCATGGGCTGTAGTTTGTCACCCCCTGGTTTGGGACTCACAGCTGGTTAGTGGAAATCCATATGCCAGACCACAAATAGACTGGCATTCGGGAAATGTTCTTCCATTTGATGTCGTCTTCCTGTTTGAGGCAGGGTCTAAAACACACCCAGTCTGTGTAGAAGCTAAATAAGTACCCTTCTGTAAGTTAACACAGGCCTCCTCGTGTACTCAGCCTACCGCCCAGAGATTTTCGTTACCTGTGGTCTCATAGGAGGTCTTTGTGTTGAAAATACTTACCAAATTTAAGATGATGATAATAGTCACAGTGTCTCTGTTTTACTAAAGGAATAGGCCAGTCAACACGATTTCTATCCAAGAGATATTTTCATCTGAAAAGTCAGAAAATGATTTCTTCTGCATAACTCTGAGCAAGTTTGAGTATTCAGTCAAATGGCTAGAGGCGCCTCCTTTGGAGGCCTTGGGAGTGACCGTGGAGTAAGGCCAAGGTAGAGGAAATGAAGCCATCACAATTAATGTGGAGAGTTACGTGTTCGGCTCTGAGCGCAGTGCTGGTCTGCTTTGCTGTTTGCCGAGCACTTCTTCCGAAATGCGCTCGTAAAAATGAGTTCCTTGGAAGGTTCAAAAGCATTGAATCTGGCCTTTTTTCTTGGAGACTGATTTACCTGTATTTGTTAGTTACCTATTGTCTGTATTTTATTTATTGATTTGACAGAGAGAGATACAGTGAGAGACGGAACACAAGCAGGGGGAGCGGGAGAGAGAGAAGCAGGCTTTCCGCTGAGCAGGGAGCCCGATGTGGGGCTCGATCCCAGGACTCTGGGATCGTGACCTGAGCCACCCAGGTGCCCCTACTTGTCTGTATTTTTCAGAGAAGATTATTCTATCTCTTCCATTTTGTGTCTAAAGAATACATTTAATAAAAGTACTTTAAAAAATCCGTTGTATCTACAACGATAAAATGGGTTTCTGTCATTGATTTCTCTGAATGGATAAACACTAGAGATGGTGAAACAAAATGAAATTTGTTCCCCACAGGAAGTTTTCCTTATCCATCTCTATGACTCCCCCCCCCTTTATGGTGCCCTTTCCCGGTGATGCCCCCTCTCCGCGATGCCCCCCACAGATGTGACGACAGCTGTATCGAAGTTCGCTTTCTCCACTTGGCTTACTCCGTATGACTAAAACTTCACTGCTGCCTTAATCTTTGATTCTCAGGGCTCAGGGAGAATCATTTTTCCCTGTGCTGTTGAGAGTTAAATAGCCCTAAGTGACTTTATGAAAAAAAGTGTTGCAAAAGAGTGTTCTAGAAGGTGAGTGATAGGAGTTAATCCCATGCGTTTCTTATGACAAGGGAGTGTTAGGTGATAAGACAGCTGCTGAAGGTTGAGCCGAACCTTATCCAGATAAGCTCTGCACTTGAGGTTGTCTTTGTGGGATGGACAACAGGCATAGAAAATGTTGTAAAAAATAGGTTTGTTTCCCACTATGATCCAAAAAAAAAAAAAAAAAAACCCAGCCCAGCTATAAAGAAGACAGAGTGTGGTCATTAAGCGCCACTGACCCCTTGAATGATGATTTATGAGTTGCTGAACTGAAGATAATTTTCATGAAACCACAACATTTCAGAACTTTTTTTCCCCTAAAGTAAAGCAATTGTTCTTCCTTTTAGTGTTTCAAAATGTTAGTTTGTTTGTTTGTTTTTGCTGTTACTGCTTAAAGAATAACTATTACTTAAAAATACTTTAAAAATATTTCCTAAGTAATAAATTCCATGCAGTCAAAGACAACGAGGAGAGAGCATAAAGCCAGAACATTTTCAGGCGTGCCCCAGACAGGCAGGATGGAGGAAGCAGCCTCATGGGTCTTGGCCATTTCTCTTGTAAAGTCTTCAACTCCCATGGGAAGTCCATGTAGGACATGCTATTGTTTGGGAGTTCCATTTAAAATCCACTGGCAATATGCAGTATTTTTTTTAAGTTCTGGAAATCTAAAGTGCAAGCTTTTTCAAATACAGAGTTTACTCCAGCAGCCAATGCTGCCAAACAGAGCTAACAAAGGAAAAAATTAAGAAAATATAAGTAGGAGCATCGTGGCTGCAAAGTGATAAACAGAAGTTTTTATTTTTTATTTATTTTATTTTTTAAAAGATTTTATTTATTTATTTGACACACACAGAGAGAGAGGGAGAGAGAGATCACAAGCAGGCAGAGAGGCAGGCAGAGATAGAAGGGGAAGCAGGCTCCCCGCTGAGCAGAGAGCCCGATGCGGGGCTGGATCCCAGGACCCTGGGATCATGACCTGAGCCAAAGGCAGAGGCTTTAACCCACTGAGCCACCCAGGCGTCCTAAACAGAAGTTTTTAAAAGCAGCAAAAGAAAACTAACCCAGCCTTGTTTGGGAAGGCGAAAGTTAGGTTATTTCGAATGTTTCTTTCTCCTCTCACCCCCTCCTTCATTCAGAAATGATCATCTTGTCCCCACAGGCACACATCCCACCTTGAAGATGTTTTCTGGGAACGTCTCCCTGTCTTTTAATTTTGTGATCTGAATATTGATGTGACTTTCCTCCTTTTGGCAAAGGGATTATGAGATGTGTTGAAGGAAAATAGGAACCTTTCTCTGATTGTAGACTGAGCAAAGGGTAAAGAATGATGCTTAAAAATTCCTCTTTCAGTCACGTGCAGCAAAAGAAACTCCCAAACTGACCTTCGGAGCTTGTCAGCTGGTATCATAGTTGCCTACTGTGTGTTGAAAGTCTAATTGATCTGGCCTCAAGAGTCCACATTTTTATAGAAAGCAGGGCTGAAGCTTTCCAAAATGTTTTCTATCTTGGGCTTCACAAACACACTTATATCCAGATATTTTTTTCTTTTTAAAATCTGAAGTGAGTCAAGGCGTACATATGGAATGATCTAAAACTTACCTTTGAAATTAGGTAAGTCTACAAATTAGGGTTTCGAATTACGGTGCCTTTTTACTACGTAGGGCCTCATCATTTTCACTTGGTCTGAATTCATCTGTTGACCTTTCCTTACCAATTGGAATTCAGACCTTCGTCAGGCTAAATGGATGTCCCTATCATTGGTAGCAAGCTAAATCAGAATTAACCCATAATAAAAATTTGGGAGAAACCTGTGGAATTAGGGGGACAATGATTTGGAATACATATATTTGTACTCTTAGGTTGGGGGCAGTCCTGTTACTGTTTCTGAGATCTGAGTCAGGTCAGTGGCCCAGAGTCGGTTTTATCTAGAGTGAATTGGATACTAAAATAGAACAATATTTCCCTTCTGCTGAATAGTCTTCGGATAACGATTTCAATTCATGGTTGAAAAGTATTTCCTAATTTAAAGGTCTTTTAATTGAGTACTTGGTAAGCAGAGGGCCTTCCGTACTGTGCAGTTACTGTCGCCTAAGATTGCTGATCCTCGTGGTTCTAATCAGGGCCACTCCGATGAACAGTGTTGCCTCTTGGCTTTTCTCCTGTAGGTGTAACCTTGGAAACCCCAACCTTCCCTTTGAAGCACCAACTCTTGTCTTTGGTGTCTCAGTTTGTGAAACCAGCACAAGCTGCTGTACTCAGAACAGGCGTTTTCTAGAGATGTTACAAGGGTACAAAAAAAAGCAACTGAAATGAATTGCCTTGTTAGAAGATGGCGCCATGAAAATGAAGATGTGCGTCTCCTCCAGAAGTCGGATAGTGTGTGTGTTGGGGGTGGGGTTGGAGAACGAGCTTGGGATCAAACAGAGCTGGGCTTAAGATCTCAGTTCCAGCTCTCACTAAGCCATGTGAACTTGGGCAAGTGAGGTTGTCTGAGTGTGTTTCTCCATGAGTAAAGATCAGGTACTAATGCATGCCTCTAGCATCATTAAGGGGACTAGAGATAAAATATGCCCATCCTCAGCACACAGTATATGCTCAGTAAATGCTAGCTGCTGTTATCATGACTACTGTAGCCGTGACTGCCTTCTCTTGTGGCTGTACTTTTTGTTGTGGCTAATTCACTACTGTTATTACTGTTTCCAACACGATTCTTCTATTTCATGAGGAGGCTGTATGGAAAGAGGAAACGCCTAGTCCAGCTCTAAATGAAGGAGTCATCGCCTCATCCTAGCTCACCTTTCTAGCTGGGGTAGGAGAATGACCAAGTGCGTTGGAATCAGATATGCTCAGAGTGACTTAAGGAGAATGATAGGAGCACAGAGGATAGGAGAACCTGAGAGGATATTCCCAGTGCTGAGTTTGTGTGGCTGTGAACATTGGTTTTCCAGAATCGAATATTGTCAGACGTATTGGGATTTAACTTGTGGTCCATCTTTTGTAGCGGACAAGTGCTTAACACACTTCAAACTGGATGAAAAGTATTTAGACTTTGGTGTGTGGCTATCACCATAGATTTTTATATACCAGTAAGTATGTCATATGGGGAAGATTATTCTGTGTTTGGTACATGGTCGTTGAGCTAAGATTTCCACTTAATGAGCTGTAATTGAATTGCACTAAATTCTTCGGTTCTTTTTCTTTAATTCAAAAGAAAAGGAAACTTAAATATAATTATGATGGTGCCTTCCAGTGTGAAGTGGTTGGAGTATCTTCAAAGTGTTTTGAGTCCAAAGTAGAATGGAATGGGGTACTTCAGTTACCCCCACCGTCCATGTCCCTCTGTATTCCAATGCAATTCAGACATTTATTGATCCTACTCAGTGTTCAGACGGGAAGTGGTTAGTATTAGCACAAAGATGCCTTTGTCTTCAAGGAGGTTACTGTCCAGGGGCACCTGGGTGGCTCAGTTGGTTAAGCATCCAACTCTTAGTTTCCGCTCAGGTGGTGATCTCCAGGTCCTAACATGGACCCGGCATCAGGCTCCACTCCCAGTCTGCTTAAGTCTCTCTCTCCCTCTCCTTCTGCCCTGCCCACCTCAGATAAACAAATAAACCTTTATATAAAAAAGGCTCCTATCCAGTAAACCTGGATGCTATATTTAGTCTATGATTATTTTAAAAATTTTATTTTTCATGATTGACTCAATAATAGTTTCAGGAAAGAAAGTATTTGGAGCAGCAGCGTTTCAAGTTCATTCCTTTTCTTCTTCAGCTTTTTGTTTAGACTCCATTTGTGATGTTAATCACCACATTAATTAAGTCTTAAATTCCCCACCCCGACCCTCCTCATGACTCTTTCATTTCTTAACGGCTGGCAGACATTGATGAATAGTGACCTGCAACCTTTCTGTAAGGTACTGAGTATTTATTGGGACAGCACAAAGTACCCTATAGAGACATTGTATACACTAGTAGCAAGGAGCAAATGTTTCTTTTATTTTTATAATTGTTTTGGAAAACCATATGATTGCCAAGGACAGCATACACATGGCCAATTTGGATTCATCCCAGCCTCTAAAAAAAAATCTGCAAAACACATTAATGGTTATAATGTATACAGTGGAGGGTTTTTTTTTTTTTAACATGCCTCCCAGCTGTACATTTGTAATGTTTAATTTAGGTGAAAATTCTATGAAGGATTTAATTGATATGGTCCAGAAGTTTGTTAACGATTTTAACTGGCCATTGATTTTGCCAGTTTCATTCTGTGCCATGAGAACATGGTCCACACTGGGTTGTGTTAGTGGCGATAAAAGTCCCGTTATAGATTTGATTCTTTTAAGTCAATGGTAAAACGGCTGCCTGGAAACAAATGAACCACAGTCCTGGGGAGCCTGATTAGGCCTGGAAAATGTAGTGGAAATACCTGGCTATGGAGAGTCCCAAAAGTCTTTGGAATAAGGTGTTTCTCCCTTAAAATTCCCCGCCCCCTCCCAATCTCCCACATTCTTCTATCCAACTCTTCATTTACTCCACTGGTGCTCAGAGAATTCACACTTGGGATTTTTGTGCTTTAAGCTTATTTTTGCAATTTCCTTTTACATTTCTGGGTACTTCTTGAGATGAACCCCAAACTACAATTGCAGGCTTGTATGTTCAGGAAACACTTTGCGATACTACAGAATGCAAATAATATAAAATGGATTGGCCTCACTTTTATTGATGGATTTTTTTAAAGAAACATTTACTTATTTTAGAAAGAGAGAGAGCGTGTGTGAGCTAGGGGAAAGGCAGAGGGAGAGGGAGAGAGAGAATCCTCAAGCAGACTCCCCACTGACCGCAGAGTCCTTGTGGTTCCATCCCAAGACCCTGAGACCATGACCTGAGCTGAAACTAAGACTCACAAACCCAACCGACTGAGCCACTCAGGCGCCCCTAGTGGCCAGCTCTTTACATTGCACTTTAGGGCTGGGGGAGAGAAAATGCTTGTCAATTGACAACTTCCTCCTGTTTTTCAGTCTCTGTATGTCATTGGTTATCAAAAGGGATAAAATGCGCATAGCCTGCTTCAGAGTCCTTTGAAGAATGTTTTCTTCAGATTCTAGTTTTAAAGCTAGTGTTTCAGAGAGTGAGAAGTTGTAATACCCAGCTGCGAAACACCTGAACTCAGTGTTTTCTGTTTGTGTGTAATCTGAAAACAGCTGTCCACTAGCTTCGTCTGTTAATGTGCAACAGCAGCTTTCCAGGCAGAGGAGAAAATGTAGCCTCGGGAATAAGGCCTTTCTTTTCAGCACATGTAGAGGAGAGAATTAAGGTTTTTGACAGAGAAAAAGAGAAATAGGCCCACTGCCTTAGGTATCTTCCATAGAGTGTCAGAATACCAAGTATTTGGATCCTTACAGAAAGTTCTTGATAGACTCGCAAGTGCTCATTTAAGAGAACTTGAAATACTTCCAACTCTCAGGCTGCACAGCACAGCTATGAGAGCAGTATGAGCTGAGAACTTTCTTTAGCACCTAAATTCTTTCTCAGGATTCTGGTGTTTCTGTGTCCAGTAACTGCTGGTCCAGATTTTCTCCATAAAGTTTCAGGAACTAAACGGTTAAGATTCATGCAAACAAATCCAGGTTCTACAAGGAGCCAGGAACCCACCTACCCACTATCTTTCAGCCTCCCTCTGGCCCTAAGGACTGGCTGTAGCCAGTATCAGATCTCTTTGGCACCCTATCCTAGAGTGGGCTCCTAAGGAGATCTCTTTTCTAGACCTAGGATTTTGTTGAGGGCTAGAATACTCTTCGGGAGCTAGAGACCAAGAGCAGGAGTATCAAATTCTCTAGCAGTATCATTCCATCTGGGCAAAACAAAATGTGCCTTTCTGATTGGTACACCTCCAAGCTGTTCGTGTATACACTGTGGTGTAATCATCCCAGCCTCTCCCAGGGCATGTCCACTTGCCTTTGTATCCTGAGCACCAAAGGATGTCATTTGCTGTTAAACCAACATGAAGGTCCCCCTAGGTACATTATTTTTTTAATTTAAAACTTTTTGATTGTTTGGTTATTGGAGAAACTTATAACTGCAAATAGTTAGTGTTCATTTTCAAGAACTTGGTTAAATGGTAAAATTCAGGCGACCGTTATAATGAAGCTGAATCATGAGGAGAAAGTTAAATGCGTGGCTCGGTTTCTTTCGTAAAATAGCATAACATTGCAAAGAAAACCCAGATAAAAGGGTAAAAATCACGGGGCTGACGTATGGGTAAAGCAGTGTTGGCAGTCACAGGTAGTGTAAATTCTCTGATTATTACCAGGCAGAGGTGAGCTTTATTTCAGGGAAATGGATCATTATTAAGTCATCCGTCTGATCTAGGGCCAGCAGCACAATCTAATGATTTCATTCCTGGATTATTTTTAATATATAGAATTAACGATGTATGGGAAGCATTCACGATTATTTTAATAGTACCGTATCCTCCTAAATTGCTTTTGTTGAGTAAAATAACGTTGCATTGGAAGAGAGTGTGTATTTTCTTAGTGGCGCTTCACAATTCCTTGTCTTACAATTCAATAAATCATCTTACACCTGTCAGCGCATAGAGTCTAAGATTTATTGCCTGATCCATTGCCTAGTAGATAGCTCCTTGGCTGGAGAGCAGTTTCTGAAACTAATTTAATCAAAGTGTTTTTATAATATAGTGAACTCTGGCTTGATATTTCAAATATGTATTGATGTCTTCAGAAACGTATGATTTCATCTTGTCCAATTGTGAAATAGAATTCAGATTTGGCTCTATGCGATTGCTGTTATAGACAGGAAATCGTTAGCTGCATTAATATTATTCGTGTATTCTTTTATCAAGCAAGCATTTATTAGTGCCTCTATTTGCCCATACAGCACTCTGCTAGATTCTGGGATGCCGTTGGGGGGGGGACGAAACAAGTGCTGGGCAGGTGGAAATGCACAACCGATGGCTCAGTTGGCACAACCAGCTACAACCGGCATGGTGGTCGTTGGGCAACAAGGAAAACAGTATAACTGAAGTGCAGTCCTCATTTTGCAGGGCGGTGGTCATCACAGCTGGCTTCTACTGGGGAAATCCTAAACCTATTCTTGTTTTGAGGACTTTGCATGTCAACTCAGGAGCTTGAATCTGATCCCTCAAGACTAGACAGCTTTTGGACTTAGGAGAATGGGGTACTGTGATAATACCAACTTGCTGGGAAGATTACTTTGGTGACCACGCATGGACCCGCTTGGCTGAGCAAAAGTTCGAGGAGTGAAAACCAACAATTCAGGGAAGAAGATGGTTAGAGTGGTGACCTTGGGAAGAAAAGGAAAAGCTGAAGCCCGAAGCTGAGGGATCTTTTACTAATCAACCAGGCAGCTGTAGAGAGGGATTGATAGAATGCGTGAAGGAGAGGTCAGAGTCTAAGATGATGTTGTGGTTCTGGACCTGGAGAATGGCAGTTCTCCTTTGTAAAGACTAGAAGGTGGGAAGAAAAAAATTTTTTAAAGATTTAATTAAAAAATTTATTTATTTATTTATTTGACAGAGAGAACGAGAGCACAAGCAGGGGGAACATTAGTGGGAGAGGGAGAAGCAGGCTCCCCGCCGAGCAGGGAGCCCGACGTGGGGCTCAGTCCCAGATTCCCCGGATCGTGACCCCAGCTGAAGGCAGATGCCTAACCATCTGAGCCACCCAGGTGCCCGAAAGTGAAGAGAAATTTCAAAGGAGCAGATGATACAGTTAAGAAAGCTGAGTTTAAAATAATGAGGGATCGTCAAAGCTTAATGCTGGGATGGAGGTGGGAATGAGAGACGGAAGTTTAGGTATGAGTTAAGATCTGAGGTTGAACTTTGAATATTATCGGGACAGAGGAGAGAGTTGAAACTGTCAAGGAGTCCACATTTGCCGAGGGAATATGTATATGTGAAGTCACTGTTTTGTCGTCATTCTTTGGAGATGGAAAGAACACAGTCTGGTGAAAGCCTCACTTGCGGTCAAAATTACGCGGTGCCGGAGTCTGCCTTTAATTATAGTAAATGTGTCTGATTTGAAAATGTATTCATTAGCTATGTAAGTGACACTTCATTCAAATAAAACTAACGCATTGGAGAAAAACAATGGTTAGTGGAAGGCTATGCTATGATTCACTGTCACCATTTAACTACCAAGCTGTCTCTGATGTCATACGTTAACATTGTACCTCCCCAGAGTGTCCTATCACAGTGGTCAACCAAGGTCATAGACATTTGAAAATCAAATGACAAAACTCACACTAAAAAGTTCGGAGAGCCAAGCTTAACGTTTGCTTTCAGGTTTATACATTTTGTGTCAGGCCAAATCTTAAAGAGGTGCACGACTTCAGCCAGTTGGGGTGGGGGGCTGGCATTATTTTTTCATCATAAACAGATGAGTTTGGGTCCTCTGCTGGCTGAATGCCCTCTCCCTCTTTCAACACCACTTAAACATTTTTCAAAACAGCATTTATAAGTAATTGAGAATACACTGGGGCAACTTCACCAAGACTGATTTTTTTTTTCTGGAACATTCTGAACATCTGAGCTCTATCTATGCTTTTATTAGAAAAAACAATTCAGAATTGCCAATGGTGACAGGATAAAAAGCACAGTTGACTGAGGTACACATTCATTCCCAAGCCTTCCATCCGCCATGATGTTGGGTCATTGCCCCCCACCTCCCAGATTCTGCAACCCTGCCTCGTTTCTCCCATGCCATGGCTATAGCACCCCCTTCCATCCATTATGTTTCCTGGTCCCCAGTGGAGATAGAAGGAACTACGGAAAGGGCCAGGCATAAGGCCTGATGACAAAGACCGAGCAAGACGATCAAAAGGTGTCCGCAAGAAAGGGAAGATAGGAAGAACAGCACAGGCATCGCCTACCTCCCACTTAGATTCTCTTCTCTTTAAACATTGTAAAGCCCCAAGTGCTGAAGGGTGTTACAACATTCAGGTAAGTGGTTCTCAAACTTGAGCACTCACCGGAATTCTCTGGAGGGCTTATTAAATCACAAGTCCTGGGCTGCCTTTAGTTTCTGATTCATCAGGTCTGGGGCGGGGCCCCAGAGTCTGCGGGTCCCACCAGCTCCCCAGGGAGGCCGCTGCTGCTGGTGCAAGTCTCCTTCCACTTCTCTGCATATTGGACAGTTTTTGCACCCAGGGTTGAAACCAGATGGCTTTCAGCATTTTTTTTTTAAGCGACATTTATTCTTTGACTTCCTCTCAAGTCAAATGCTGTGCATGCGAACCAGAATGTATTCTAATCCAGGGAAATGAGGGTTTGTTCATTTCTGAAATACACTGACCCTTAAATGGTCTTCAGTCATGTCTACACAAACCAGCTCTGGGAAGGCGGCTTGACACTTTTTGTGTAGCACTGCAAATGGAATAATGGACTCTAGAATGATTATGACTAGTTTTTGCTAGTAGACAGGTGGCCCTCGATCAGAGACACAGAATATTATGGGGGAAGATGGAAGGAGTTAAATGTTATCGCTGTGGTTGCCATCATTGTAAATATTTGCATTTTACCTTTCAGGCGTCAGAGGCGTTTCTAGTCTTCAGGGCGGTCATGTTGCCTGAGTTGACCTTTCAAAGAATGTGGGTTGGGCAGTGAATCTGTTCTTTTGTCATCAGAGTTCTTAAATTTTTTTTCCTCTACGTCTTTGATTTACCGCATAAAAAACATCTGTAGCATACTTCTGTTATATTTCTGGTGAAATAATTACTGTTAAAATCAACAAACCCAGTTTGTAGGACACTAATATGTTGCAAAGTAAAAATTGAGGTCACCAGAAGTTCTTGTTTAGACATTAGGAACAACTCGAATGATTGAACAAAGCATTCCCCTGTATTTTCTGGTCAAAAAAGCCCTCTAAATTTCTAAACAGTAACAATCAGTGTTCCCTGCAAAGTACTGTTTAGTAAAGTTCCTGGGATTTTTTTTTATGATAAATTCAGACAAATTCACACTTCTAGCGACATCTATATATAATTTTGTCCTTGCACTCACTATATGCATATGCTGCATTCCAAAAGATATTCTTTTTATTCTGAATAAGTCTGAAAGTATAAAACTAGCCAAGGGAATAAATTGCTCATTTTTGTTTACTGTATTACAGATCCAGGGACTTAGCGACCGGATTTCTCAATTTTGAGCAATGGTTCTTGCTTTTGGCCAAGCATTGGAATCTCCTGAGGGAAGTTTTAAAGATTCCAATCCCGGGACCTTACCCCAGTCTAAGTAATTCAGACTCTCTGCTTGGAAGGGGGTGTAGACTGAGCATGGTGTTTGCACAATTCCCCAGGTACCTGCAGTATGTAGGCCAAGATGGGAACCACTTATCCATTGATCGGTCATCTTGCTTCCTTCCTTCCGTAACTTGTATGTTTCTTTAATTTTGACTCAATCAAAATCACCTTGGTTGGACAGACAGCATCAGTCCTACTAAATGAGGAGGAGATGGCTGAGTCAAGGTGGTACAGTCAGGGATGAAGGATGGGATGAATTCAAGGAGTTTGAGATTCAGATGTCTAAAACCCAAGGAAGGTTCTGTCTTTGAAGGTTACTCAGGGCTGAGAAACAATGGCATGCTTTCATATTCTTTGATTCTCTAGGCTGTCCCAAATGGGGAATTCTCTTACATAACATTGATTTTGTAAATTCTTAACAGACCAGACCCCTTTAGATGGAGTGGAATTTTAATCTTTTTTTTTTTTTGAGTCAAAGAGTGTACCTCCCTTGGCTTTAATACTCTGTGTACCTCCCAGATGGGGATATGAATTTTGTGAACAATATGAATCCTTTCTGGGAATGCCACAAATTCAAGAGCAAAGCTGACCATGTATTGAATTTTAATAATCATTTTCAGCAGCCGGTCCAGAAAAGGCATCATCCTCTAAAACCTAAAAATTTGAGGGCAGACATGTTGCGGCAGAAACAGAGCCAAGTTACCGACGCAGAATTATTAGATCAAAGACTCAACTATTTTCGCTCGAAATACATTCAATATATTCACATCAACCGAAATGAAGTATCTGCAGAATGTGAAGTACTAGCTTAGAAAAAGATTTGGTCTTCCCACGGTGTCTTACAAGCAAAAATGTATTTCCATTCATTGAAGGCTACGCATCCACCATGAGATAGGTCTGGTAAAAATGTTTGATGGTATCAGTTAAAACCCTATTTAAGTAGAAAAGCCAGAACATGTTCGTTAATGAGTATCTCATAATGTCATCATTGACTTAAAATGGAGGAAGGGGGATAAGATCAAAATGATTCAATGTTTGAGTGATGGAGGTGACATTCACAAACAAGGTGTATGACTTCCATGGTATTGGGATTTTATAGACATTAATTATCCCGTGCTCTAAGGCCCCCTTTGAGGTGTGATTTATGATGAAGAAAAAAGCCTGAGGAAAACAGAATTGATAGAGCTTTCTGGAATGCTCCATTGATCGAAGTTACAGGAATTGATGAGTAATTCCACATTTGGTGTGTACCTACGACCCAACGCTTTATGCTTAGTCACAGATTAGAAAGAACTGACTAATCCTTGTGCTGCGCTTTCTTCTTTACCTACTCTTGGCCATGCTCTTGCTGTAACAACCTTGATTCCAGTTAAGATCCTTTCTGACTCTTTCCCGGCCTGAATCTTCTGCTTCTCTGAACAGAAGTTGAATGTGGAACCTAGTCAGACATTTGCATTTCACCCATGATTTCAAGCTTTCCTTTTTTCTTTCATGAGTTACAAATTATTTTGGTAGCCAACAAAAAGAGCCTTCGCCTTCAGAATTTTGAGTACCTGAATGAAATTTTAGGCACACTTACACTCTCATAGTAGGGATTGAAAATGTTAAGTGAGTTGGATTTTTGAAATTTTAAAATGACTGGGACCAGCAGAGCAAACACTCTGTATTAATAATTATTATTAGTTTATTGTTATTATTAGATAATTTGATTATTAGATAATTTTATATATAGTTTTTAGATAATAAGCTTATTAGATTATTAGATTATTTTTTTAAAGACATTTTTATTGTTTCTAAGGAGACCCGTTTTCTGTAAAGGGCCAGTGTTCAAGTCTGTCATTCTAGCTCATAAGCAGCAACAGACAGTCTATAAACAGATGAAAAGTATTCATGCTCCTGTAAAACTTCATGGACAGAGAGATTTGAATTTCATATGCTTTTCACATGTCACAAATTTTTACCTTCTCATTTAAAAATGAAAATCCATTCTTAGCTGGCAAGCTGTACCAACTCAGGTGGGGAGCAGGGTTTGGTCTGTGGGCCATGCTGTGCCAACTCCCGGGCTTGGGAGATTAATATTTTCCCCGACTTGAAAGCTTTTTTTTTTTTTTTGAGTAAAAATAATTAACTACTATTAGTCCATTTTCCAAAATTCCCATAATCTTTCCACTATCTAATTCTTGACCGACAGTTGGTTACCTCTCTTGAGTCAGCCCCACAGATGTGCTGTGTCGAGATTGATTCAAGTCCCCGAATGGGGGCACATAAGCAGGGAAGGGCAGCAGGACAGCTGCCAAATGGGACCTTCGTGGCCCTTTTACCGAGGCCATGATCTCGGGAAACGCTTTCTGGAATGCTCCATTGATCGAAGTTACAGTCATTTTCTCCGAAACATTTCTCTGCAGGCCTTTATGTTGCAGTGGAGGTAATTATTTAGAATTTTGGGATTTTCAGAGGCTCCCCATCATCCAGCTTCCTTCACCTCAGTATTGATCCTCAAAACTAACAGATAGGATTATGAGTCAGTTGCTCACCTCTCTTATTATGGGCAGAAGTAGCACCCGGGGATGAGGAGTGAACAAGAAAGGCCACTCACATCTCTAGTACCTGTAACGAAGTAGTTTGTAGTCAGATATGCTAAAATTATAACTAGGTGAATATAACTCTTAAAGATAGAAACTTATCTCCATCAAAATTTGAAACCATTTTAGACCATAAATAGTATTTAAAGATTGTTCTCTGTATATTATTGACGACCGTATTAGAATAATAACCCCTGAATTCCTGGTGATGGACTTTATAAGTACATAGAGCAGATTCTGTGCAGTTAATATGGAAATTCCAAATAAAACCTGACAAGGTAAATACAGTATCGCATATCAAAATGGCTTAAATTGTAGCCCATGGAACACTAGACTTAAATTTGTATGCAGATTGAGTTTTATTATGTTTTTGAAATTCCCTGGGCGGCCTGTCTTGCCAGGGCATTTGGAAATGTTAACTATCATAACCAATGAAAAAAGGCATTAAAAACTAAACCCGGCATAAATCACACGTCCTCGTGGTCTGTCATGAGTTGAACCTGAAGATAGCCTTAAACTCCCACAAGGTAATTAAAACATCTTAAGTGTTTAGTTACATATAAAGACTTTATGCTTTTATGCAGGTGGCATGTGTTAATACGGGTGTGTGTTTTCATATTAAGGATTGTGATTAAAGTTTCTTAGAAGAAAATATATGGATTGCGGCACTCGACGTGTTCATATCCTGATCGCGCCGGAGTCGTGGTGGTGTTGGGTGTCAGAGCTCCAAACACAGTTTCTGAATGTCGCTCTGAATAGTACGGACTGAAAGAAGCCAGATCTGTGTTTGCCTTGAAAGGGATCCAGACTTAATATTATACTTTAAAGACATTCTAAAGCATCGACTTTGGAGTAAGAGCAAACATTCTGTAAGGCCTGGATCACCCCAAAAGGAGTTACCGAAACTTCGTGTTTCAGGCGCACATTTTAATAGTAGCGCTCAATGACAAGCCATTAATTCCCCGCAACCCAACTCTTAGGGACAGGTTCTCCGAAGGCTGAAATTAGCAGTATTTTTGTCTGCTTACCTTGCCATTTGATTAGGTATCCGTGTGTGTCGAAGCACAAAGCTCGGATTTACTATTCTCAGCTGGTGTCCGCAGCCCTGCGCTCCCGGCCCTGTTGCGGTCGGTGTGAAACCTTGTGCCCCACCAGGGATTGTTAAATTGTTACATTATCAGCTTCCTGAACACTACCTAACGTAAAGGAGGTGCATTATGGCTCTGCGAAAATGCATTAGCGGTGTATGCGTGAAAAACAAAAATTATGGGAAAAATTAATCATCCTCGAGGCAAAAAAGTGTGTGGGGCAGCTTCGTTGTTTAAGCAGGTCGTGGCTTACAACTTGGCCTTTCCCAGGTTTGACATGGATCTTATCGTTGGCTTGATATTAAGAAACCAGATCTGGCTTTTAGAAGGACCATCCTTGTAGCTTTTTGAAGGACCATCTTAAATTATTTGTATTCCTCTGCTTTGGTGGTAGTGGTGGTGGTAGGAGGCACGTGGTGAATTCCATCGGCCAGCTGGATGCTTACGAAAGCCTCATCTGTCTCAACAAAGACACATTCTTAGCACGTCCTTCCCCTTCAGAGAGTAGCAGTGTTATGAGAAACACAGCTGGGGAAGAGGTATGAGTTAAGGCTAGGAACAACTTGACTTTGCTTTTAGGTGGAATTTGGACTAGATGTGTCCGTGATAATTGCTAGACTATTTATCTAAACCTATGTTTATTAAAATTTGCTCAACAGTGTAGTATTTGCCTTTCCAGAAACCTTGTGGTCTTAGAGAGTTACACAGCATTCCTTTCAGAATGCTTCTTGGTTGCCAAGCCCCTCTTCTTGGGCTCAGACTCAATGCTACCAACGAGAAAGGCTCTCAAGGGGAGAAGGCAATGTTTGAACAATCTGTAGTAGTTGTTAAATGAACTAACTAGTTAGCTGATTTACTACATTAGATTTCAGAAGAGTCGTCTAGTGGATATTCAGTTTTCCCTGCTAATTGTTCCCACAATAAATATTGGAGCACTTATGACGGGAAGGGACTAAGCTCTGATGGGTATACAGCAGGCACTCAATACGTACTAAGGTTTCATTATGCCCTCCCCTTAGGAGTGGAATTATTTCCTGCTGTGCAGGTGCATTCCAAAGGGAGGAGCGTTTGCCCAGGCCCAGGAAGGAGCTTGGCCTATGGGCCGAATCTCAGTCACCACCAGTTTTTGTAAATAATGTTTTATACTGGAACAGAGCCCTGCCCATCCGTTTCTGTAGAGTCCGTGGCTGCTTTCTCACTAAAAGGGCAGCAGAACTGAGCAGTTGCAACAGAGAGGTTGTGGCCAGTAAAAACTAAAGTATTTACTACCTGGCGCTTTCCAGAAGAAGTTTGCTGACCCCTGCTCGAGACCTAGCGCTGCGCCGTTCAGTAGTAGAGCCGCTCGCTGTGTGTAGCTGCTGAGCGTTTGACGCGCTGAGTGATGTGAATGGAGATGTGTTATGTGGATGAAACACATACCGGATTCCAAAGACCTAGTGAAAAGAAAGAAAAAGAATGTAAAATAGGTCATCAGGTTTTTTTGTTCTTTTGTTTTTTTAACATCTTGAGTAATCTCTACCTACACCCAACTTGGGGTTTGAACTCACAACCCTGAGATCAGGAGTCACGTGCTCCACTGACTGATCCGGCCAGGCGCTCTGGCTCATCGGTTTTTAAATACTGATTACAGGTTGGAATAATATTTCGGATATTGAATGAAGTAAAATATGTTCTTAAAACTAATTTTAACTGGTTCTTTTTACTGTTTTTTTAAAACACGACTATTAGAAAATTTAAAATGTGATTCACATGGCGGGAATGGCCTCAGGGGGGCGTGCCGGTTTCTAGGGCTCCAGGGTGTTAGAGAGCACCAAAGGAGACGGCCTCCTCCAGGCTGAGAGTCTGAAACCTGCTGTCAGTCTGATGCTCCCCTCCATGGGAGGAATTGGGTGTCAGGCCTCTGGGGTCCGGAGCCTGAACGCCCAACCTAGGGTTAGGGTTTGGTCCTGGGAGGATGGCAGACCTGAGGTGCCAGTGCGGACTCAGGCTCTCCAGAGGGCTGAGTTGAGGGCATTGCTCTGG
Organism: Lontra canadensis; assembly: GCF_010015895.1. Lineage (NCBI taxonomy): Eukaryota > Metazoa > Chordata > Mammalia > Carnivora > Mustelidae > Lontra > Lontra canadensis. The sequence continues at coordinate 4,596,137 of NW_022631062.1, forward strand.
CGGCCCATCAGGCTCCGGGATTGTGGTGTGGGGGTCCTTGGAAGGTGTGGGTGGCTTCAGGGGGCATGGACGTTTCTCCGGCCAGGAGGGTTCTGCACAGGGCCATGGGGTCCCTGTGTGGTCCAGCCACACATGACTGACATTGTATTTCCAGTGGCTGCTGGTTTAGAGCCTGGAATTTGGAGGATATGTGACCTCTAGAAAAAGCTAGAAAGAGGGGAGGGGACACCTGGGTGGCTCAGTCAGTTAAGCGTCCAACTCTTAGTTTCAGCTCCAGTCAAGATCTCAGGGTCCTGAGATCAATCCCCTCGTCGGGGCTCCACGCTCAGTGCAGAGTCTGCTTGTCCCTCTCCCTCCTCTGCTTCTCCTCCCCCAGCTCTCTCTCTCTCTCTCTCTCTCTCTCTCAAATAAATAAAATCTTAAAGGAAAAAAAAGAGAGGGGAGGTGGAGGAAGAGAAAACAATCTCTTGCATTTGCAAATGTCTTTTAAGACCAATGAAATCTTTAGTTAATTTGGCTATTCCTCATAAGAAGGAATACGCATGAATAGTGGACTAGGATTATTTTCCTAATAAGGTTTCAGTCGAGTTCTCCCAGAAGACGACCCTGGCTCAGAATCCATGTTGGAAGGCGACCCAGGAAGCAGCTGTAAGGGGGAGGGGAAGCGGGACCAAGAAGGGAAGGAAGCAGAAAGAGGGTGTGGATGGGAGCCGCTCGTCACCACAGGCACCTGGCTCCTCTCAGTGGGGCTCCCTGAAGGGCTCTATGGGTTGTGACTCAGAGGGTTCCCACCTGGGATGTGAAGGAAGCCAGGCTTTTCATCTACCTACTGCCAGTAGTTGCTGACTGAAGGCTGCTCCTAGAGGCATCAGCCTCCCCACTCCCCTCAGCCCCCCAGCGTGCCCTGCCCGGGCCCGATAAAACCCTGGTGCCCAAAAGAACAGGTGTTTGCAGCCCAAAGCCACCAGCAAGCCCGAGAGTGTCCGAGGCCCGGGGTTGGGCCCCTCTAGTGCCTGGCCCTGACGCCAAACCGAATGTTTTCTCCCATAACTCATGATTTCAACAACCGTTTGTATAGTTCCTGATGTATGTGTTCATTTCCTCCCCTGAGTTTAACAACAGCGCAGGTAGGCAGCTCTGTCCACACGCACACCCCCCGGATGGGGAAGCTGGGCCCGGGTGGCGTCTGTCCAGGAGAACTGAGCTGGAATGGTAGCCCCAGTCTCCTCACTCCCTGCTTGTGTGGTCGCTCAGGCCAACTCCTTGGATCTCTCCAGAGCTCAGCTCCGTAAGGAGATGTAAATGTATTAACGTTTTCGAGGCGAGAACAGGAAACTCGGACTATTTTTTGGGTACACCATAGAATTCCGTAGATAGCCGTAGGGAAGTAGATACTTCTCTACACTTAGTCCCAAGACTCTTACGCCAAAAAATATTATCTCTCTTTTGCACGAAGCACAGTCAAAATTGGGAGGTTATAGGACCTGCTGACCGCCACACAGGATGTGAGCAATCCAGTTAAATTCTCAAAAACACCACAGAAGTCCCCGTAGTAGAAGCTTATGGATGCATGGTTCACTGAGGACTGGATTTTGTTACCTCCCCATTACCCAGGCTCTCTTCAGAAGTGTTGTCAGTCCCTTTGGTACTTCTTGGAAACAAGTCTCTCTCCTAGCTTCATTTCCCTTTATTATGCTTGTAAGTGACTCGATAATTCTTTGTGGACTTCAGTAACACTTGTACTATTTAACTTTGAATAACCCCAAAGGATCCAGATAGGTCAATGTGTTTAAACCACAGGCTTTAGTCTACATATTAGCTGATTAAAAACAGATTTTTATACATGATGTATACTTAGTAAAAGGAGGGGAAGCAAGCAGATGTTTGTAAAATCTAAATATGTTAGATTCTATTTATTTGGCTCTCTTTCGCTGACTAGCTTTAGAAAAATCATACCTGTGATCACCGAAGTGTAAACAGTTAGATGATGTATTTCCCTAGAAATTTCCTGCTCGGAAGGGTCAGCCAAAAAGGCAAGGAAAAAGATTCCCTGAGATTATCATACCAAAAGAAGTTGACACATATACCATAAAGGAGTTACGTCTAGATAAGGACACTGAGTAATGGAACGCCTTAGAATTAGTCTCTAGTCTCTGGCCATAAAGTGATTAGTAGCTGTGATTCATTTCATCCAAACAGAAAAAACTTTTGGCTGTTGTCTGCGTTGTTGATGTGGTCTGCGTTGTTGTTAAGAGCTTCGAAAGCAAGGTTTTCTTCGATGCAACCATGAGATCATGAACTTGAACTTTAATCACTCTGTCTGGTTCCTTCTCTGTCTTTCTGTTAAGGTGTCCCATCCTTTCAGTGGGAAATAGTCATTTTTCTCCTTTAAAATATTTGTATTTGAGACGCTTTGCATGTTGCAAAGCCAAAATTGAAGCATTCCTGTTGGTCTTCCAGTCCTGATGAAATACGTACCAAACCTCCGTCTGAGTTCTGAGCACATGAGAACTACAGATAAGATATTTTCAAATGGATTTTGAAGAGTAATAATCAAGTTCCAACATAAGTGGAAAGTCTCCAAGGACCGGAAATGAAAGGAGATGCAGAATGGTGGGGGAAGGCTGAAGCTGGGCTACTCAGGAGAAGTGGAGATGAGACGGGGCGGTGGGAACCGGATGGGGGGAACGTGGTGGAGAGTGTCCCGCATGGGGCAGAAGCCTTAGACTGTCCCATATGCCCGGAGGCCAGAACTCCCCATGGAAATACTGGACTCACAGGGTACCTCCCACCTTGTCTGGAATTGGAGCCAGACAGGACTCTCAGGGACAGAATGCCTCAGGGAGGCCCTGAGTCAAACTGGGATCAGTGCCTCTAACACACGGGCGTCCTGTGGGAGTGCCCTCTCTGGGGAACCGATCTCACGCCCTAACATCAGAGTGGGCAGCTCATTTGGCTGTGCTGTGCCAATCCCCGGATCCCAGCCCAGGGAACAAAGTTTGCATCAGATGAGCAGTCGGACAAAGATTGTAAGATACGAGATAAAATCAGACTCTTGGGAAACGTCACGCAAACACAGGAAAGTAGGGAATTGCCTTTTTTCAAGTAAGCTTAAGAATAAATAAGTGTGTTTACTTTTCTTGAAATTGTGAAGGAGGGAACTACCTATCCTGGGAACAAGAAGAGAAGGTAGTTCAAGAAGAGGGAGGTGTGATAAAGAATCCACTGGAAACGAAAAATGTGGTCATTGAAATGAAAAAATTAGGCAGTAGGATAAACACCAGATTAATAAGCAGAACTTGTTTAAGAATGACCAGGGAGATTTCTGTTTCTGACGTATGCATTTTAAGCATTAAGTAAAAGTGACTCTTTTCCTGAGTGTACCTTTCAAAATCTAAAATTTTGTGAAGTAGAAAGAATAAATGCTTTCAGAAATTAATTTCATGGCATGGTGAACTGTTATCACCTTGATGAAATTATTGATTTTCAAAATACTCTCTTCAAATCCTCTTTCACAGATGGCATTATAAATCCTCCATCTGTTTTCTTTTCCATGAAATTTCCTTCTGTTCCCTCTTTTCACTGTATTTGTGGAATTGTCTAACTAGTAAAACACATAGTCGCCCTAATCCTTGCCGTGATCTTGGTTCATGACATTGTTCTAGCCCCTGCCCGTGACCACCTCTACCTCCATCCCATCTTCCCAAGAAATTCCCATTGTTGTTCACCAAAAACTCCATGGCCCATCCTTCCAGCCTCAGCGGAAGGAATGTGTCCTCTGGAAAACCTAACTCTTTCACAGCACTTCCATCCCCCCCCGCCCCGCCATCTCCTGGTGGACAGGGAGTAGGAGTTTCTGGTTGTGTTTCCCCAGTATCTCTCCAAGTCTGGCATTAGTAGAAGCGAAATAAATACTTGTGTGAATGGATAAATGAATGAGTGGCATCAATGAAGAGCATGCAAAACAAGAAGCGGGTTATTATGGTCGAAAACTAGATTTAATGGTCATTACAGGGAACTTTAAATTTGATGTTCTAAGGCAAGAGGAAGTAATTCTAGATTTGTAAGCGGGACGGTGATATGAAAAATGTGGCATTCAAGGAAATTTAATCTGGCATTGATATGTTGATAGACAAAGAATAGAAGCACTTACGATAAAATGTACTACGAGTGAGTAAATGTGTATGATGAGGACTTAGTCATCATGTCAGCAATAGCCAGATAATTCAAACCTTCCTCTGAGGGACTGACCTCAGCCTGCCCGTAAGATGGTAAATCCTAAAAATCCAATAATAGTTTATTTGCAGTGGGAATATATTCCTTATATTATTGCCACTTCTGAGTCAGGTAAAGAACTAGAAATCCAATTACCTCTTTTCTCCCTAGTTCATGACCTATAGCTAATTATTCCGGTAAATGTGCCTGAGTTCGTACAAGGAGGAGGAAAAAAGAATGAAATTTGAATCTTTTTTAAAGGTTCTTTTAAATGCATCTACTCAAAGTCGAGCTTAAATCTATAAATGCAGGGTGCCTGGGTGGCTCAGTCGGTTAAGTGTCTGCCTTTGGCTCAGGTCGTGATCCCAGGGTCCTGAGATCGAGCCCCATGTCGGGCTCCCTGCTCTGCAGTGGGTCTGTTTCTCCCTCTTCTGCCCTTCTGCCTGCTTGTGCGCGTGTGCACGCTCTCTCTCTCTCTCTCTCTCTCAAATAAATGAATAAAATCTTAAAAAAATAAATCTGTAATTTATTAAAGCTGCATAGATTTCATTGAGGTTTCTGAAAAAAGGATCACATTTTCCTGAGTATGAGTAATTTGGTTATTAAAGGTTTATAATACTTCAGGATATGGCACAATATTTTCAGGATGCAAAATAATATTTTTCTTTTCTTTTTGAACAGCAAAACTTAGAGAGTAACCTCACCAGCCTTATCAAGAGGAACACGGAACTAGAGACCCTTTTGGCTAAACTCATCCAAACCTGTCAGCATGTGGAGGTGAGTGTCTCTTTGTGCTGTGTTTCACAATTATACCCTCCTTGCCTTTGCATTTTTAAGGTGGGAATCTTTTTAACACTAGATCTTTTGCAGAAGCCAGATATAAAAGATGAGCAGAATTGGAAAGAACTAGGATATCAGAGACTCTGTCCCCATGCACTGCTTTGTCCCACCCCCACTGCCGCCATGACAGCTCTATCTGCTGCGGTGGCGTTACTTAGCATTCCTTTTTTTTTTTTAAATTTTTTATTGTGTTATGTTAATCACCATACTGTACATGATGAGTTTTTGATGTCATGTTCCATGATTCATTGTTTGCATATAACATCCAGTGCTCCATGCAGTCCGTGTCCTCCTTAATACCCATCACCTCCTTAATACCCATCACCCATACCCATGTGGTGACCCATCCCCCCACCCCTTCCCCTCTGAAACCCTCAGTTTGATTCTCAGAGTCCATATTCTCTCATGGTTCATCTCCCCCTCTGATTTCCCCCACTACATTTTTCCTTTCCTTCTCCTAATGTCCTCCATGCTGTTCCTTATGTTCCACAAATAAGTGAAACCATAGGATAATTGACTTTCTCTGCTTGATGTATTTCACTCAGCATAATCTCCTCCAGTCCCGTCCATGCTGATACAAAAGTTGGGGATTCATCCTTTCTGATGGAGGCATAATACTCCATCATGTATATGGACCACATCTTCCTTATCCATTTGTCTGTTGAAGGGCATCTCGGCTCCTTCCACAGTTTGGCTATTGTGGACGTTGCTGCTATGAACACTGGGGTGCATATGGCCCTTCTTTTCACTACATCTGTATCTTTGGGGTAAATCCCCAGTAGTGCAATTGCAGGGTCATAGGGTAGCTCTATTTTTAACTCTTTGAGGAACCTCCACACTGTTTTCCAGAGTGGCTGCACCAACTTGCATTCCTACTGACAGTGTAGGAAGGTTCCCCTTTCTCTGCATCCTCTCCAACATTGTTGTTTCTTGCCTTGTCGATTTTGGCCATTCTGACGCGTGTAAGGTGGTATCTCAATGTGGTTTTGATTGGCTAATGATGAAGACCACTTTTTCATGTGTCTGTTAGCCATTCGTCTGTCTTCTTTGGAGAAGTGTCTCTTCATGTCTTTTGCCTGTTTTTTGACTTGAGTATTTGTTTTTTGAGTGTTAGCATTCCTAATGTTATAGATTTTAATTGCCTTGACAGAGGGCATCCAGAAAAGCACTGTGTAAAAGCTGTCGTATCAGTTTCCCTGAGGCTGCTGTAACAAATCCCCACGAACTTGGACGGCGTGAGATTATAGAAATGTGTTCTCTCATAGTTAGGCAGCCAGAAGTTCGAAATCAAGCCTTGCTCCCTCGAAAGATTCTAGGGAAGGACAAGTCCATGCCTCTTCCCACCTTCTAGTAGTTCCAGGCAATTCTTGGAGTTCTTGGCTTGTGTCTGCAGCACTCTCACCTCTGCCTCTGTGGTCCCATGGCCTTCTCCCTGTGTGTCTCTGTGTCTGTGTCCAAATCTCCTTCTCACAGGATACCAGCCATTGGATTGGAGCCATCCTAAGCCTGGGGTGAATTCACTTTAACTCAACTACATATGTAAAGACCCTGTTTCCCAACCAGGTCATATTTGAAGATACCAGGGTTTAGGACTTGAACATAATCTTTCTGGGCGGGCGGGCGGGGGGGGGGCACAATTCAACCCACTGCAGATGTGCATTCAGTGCATCTTAGTTGTCAGATACATTTCCATGAAATGGACCACTTGTTGGGATTAAGTCAAGAGTATGAAAGCAGCAGTGACACCAAGGACAAATCGCAGAACACGGATGTTTCTAATCCTCTGCTTAGAATGGATTCATTTTGAGGGGGTTTGGGTGGCACATTTAGTTGAGCATCTGGCTCTTGATTTCGGCTCAGGTCACGATCTCAGGGTCGTGGGATCGAGCCTTGCATCGGGCTCTGCGCTCAGCTTCTCCCTCTCTCTCTGCTCCTCCCCAACTTGAGCGTTCCCTCTCTCTGCCCCCCACTCAAATAAATAAATAAAATCTTAAAAAAAAAAGAATGGATATGCTTTTGGCAAGGGTCTCTCCAAGGGACTATTTTGAGCCTTGTTGATTAAACAACATGGTAAATACCAGTGAACAAGCATAATGTTTTCATTATTGTAGGGCACAGTGAATGTGTTATAGGAATAAATGGGTGAACTAAATGGAATGATCCATGTGCTATATTTTATTTTTATGAAGTGATGGCATTTGATGTTTAGGACAATAAGAAAGAATAATTTCTCTTCAGTAAAAAAAAAATTACCTGTGTTTTATGGGGAAATTTTACAAAGGCTTTATGGATTGGGTGATTATTTCATTCAATTTCAGCTAGTTACTTCTTAAAGCATTTAGTGTCTGGTTTCTATTACGGCCTGTAGTGATTTCAGAACAACTGTCTCGCTCCTAATGCAATCTCAGTATGGCTTGAATTTACAAAATGCTATTCATTTTAACATGGAAAATTACTTTCCATAATGTTCAGTCATTTCAAAGGATAGAGAGAAATTTACCAGCAGATTTTATTTTTCTTCCAAAAGATCAGATATTTAGTTGTGATAGAGGCTTTTTAAATAAAGCTATTAGTGAGTTGATCATACGTGCCATTGAAAGTTATTTACAAGGAGTAAAGAGTATGTATTCTTTTCACTGGGTTTCTGTATAAAGCCTTAGGAATGGAAAGGAATCCTTGTGGGTGAATAAATTTGGTATTTGGGGAAAACATTCTGGATAAAAATTAAAATTAATTATGGGTAGAAAAATGATAGTGTAAGTACCTATTTTTTACTCTTATATTACGTATTTCTTGTTCATAATTATTAATATCCTCAGAGTGTAACTTTTCAAAATATTGAACATCCAGTTCTCATGCAATAATCCAGTGAGTCTGTTGAAAATTTATTTAAGGCACTGATGAAGGCGTCAGCAAGGTTGTAAGGCTGGCCTGAAGGAGCAGAGCAGAAGCCAATGCCCACACACGTGGGGTGCGGGGGGCGCTGGGGGTGTGGCGCAGGGAGAAGGGCGCTAGGATCAGGTAGCTAACTTAGATGCAAAAGCGGTTCATGACCCAAAGGGCTGGAAAGTCATAACATTTGGGCAAAATGAGTGGTATAGCATCAGTTCTCTCCAAGTTAATGTTTAACTTTGCCCAGACTAAGACTGGATCAGGAGTGAAGAGAAAGCCGGACCTCTCTTCCTTAGGCCGCCTTGGTGGGTTACGTGTTAGTATGATCTAGTGCGATCTAGTACGATCTAGTACAACCCCATAAGGACTCACAGTCTTCTTTTCGCCTTATTTCCCGGTTTGGGATAATTTAGTTTAACATAAATTTCCGCTCTTCCTGTTCCCATCCCCGTTGATCGATGAGTGGTGTTCACACACACACATTTCTGGGCGAGGGCGTACATTTTAGCCTCTGGCCAGTTACTTCGGTTTGTTCAAGTGTGACGCTAGCTCGTTCACTCGGCTCACGTGTAGGGGGCATCTGCTGTGTGTGTCACACTCTACTTGGCACCAAGGGAGACCGGCCGGCCCGCGGGGAGCTTATGGTCCTGCTCAAGACCCAAGAAGAACCGCAATACAGACTAGAAAACTACGGGCTGTAGCGAGGCATGGACTTGGTATTTGGAATTTCTGAGAAGCAAGACATTTCTTCTAGCAGTGGGGGGTGGGGCGGGGAGGACGACAGAGCAAGCAGTTCGCTCTGCGGAAACAGGTGTGTGCAGGGCATCGGTAGGAACCAGCTTTCGAGAGATGGAGAGGGGGGCAGACTTTAATAATCCCATCGTTCTCTGAACTTGTGTTTGGTCCTGAAGGTTTAGTGAGGGTTCACGGAGTACAAAGACCTGGGTAACGTTCCCAGCGACAACCGGCATCCCCAGTTCTTTTCAGTAAAGGATATTTTGGGCTAACGGAAAACTAACATGGATGGCTTCGTGCAGAAGGCACTGAGCGCGCGGCCTGGGGGCGACCCCCACGGCCCACTCGTAAACTGCAAAAAGCGAGTGGAATTTGTTGGGCCCTTTTAAATCAGTGCAGAGCGGACAAGAATTTCCTGGTTCACATCCGAGGTTCCGGGACTGTATTTCTTCCTTTTCCTCTTCCTGAAGGTGTCCTTGTGTTCGGGCCTGAGCCTGCTGAGGGAAAATGACCCCCCTGACAGGCGACTCGCGATTGTTGTAAATGAAATCAATGAGTTCCCACCAAATCCTGAGGAAATGCCACATCCTTCTAAGTCCACACCTCCTTCCTGGGATTCACTTCTGCTTTTCTTGAGAATGAAAAGAGTCTGAAGGTCTCCCCCCATCCCCATTGTTTTCGTAACTTGTTTTTACAGTGAGGGTTAGCAAGTGAAATGGCTTTTTGAGGGTAAGTACCAAATCCTTTTAAAATACTGTTAGGCTGAAAAGAAATAAAAAATTTAAAACAAAAAAAAAAAAACAAAACAAAACAAAACAAAAAAACAAAACTAGTGAACGTGGGGCATGAAGTCCTGCAGGCTCTTTGGGACTCAGGAGGGGGAGGCCCTGAAAGGTATCAGGTAGACTCCCAAGAAGCGTGCAGGGAATGTGGTGGCTTCTAAAAACCAGTGGGTTTTTGGCCACTGGGTTTTGTTCTCGTTAGGAGAATGGACAGAGGGCCGAGTTTATTAGCTAAGCAAATACGGATAGGTGTCAAGTTCTCGACACATTCCCAGAATCGAGTTCTTTCACAGGGCCTACAACACTGGACACAAACAAGATGTTCATTTGGGGAGTTACAGGTGACCAGTGACTAAATACACAGAGGGATGGTGAAGAAAGACTGGGGAATGGTGACTAATTCATTGCCAGAGCAGCATGGAAAAAATAAAGGCTCATTCACCTGACCTCACCATCCTTGCCCAAGCTCATCCTTCCAAGGGGGTTCTCCAAGCCAGCATCCTGCCTAAATCCTGGCATTAGCCCCTGTGGCTTATCTTGCCTTGTTTGTAATTATTTTTTATTTTATTTTAAAGATTTTATTTATTTATTTGAGAGACAGAAAGAGAGCATGAGTGGGGGTGGAGGGGAGGGGCAGAAGGAAAGGGAGAAGCAGCTGAGCAGGGAGCCCGATGCGGGGCTCGATCCCAGGAACCCGGGATCACGACCTGAGCCGGAGGCAGATGCTTAACTGACTGAGCCACCCAGGCGCCCTGTCATTACTTTAAAAACAAAAACAAAATTCCTTTTGCCATTGTTTTTCACACTAAGTTTTTGAATTATCTTTTTCTTTGATTTCAGTGAAACTTTGCTCTCTTGCTGACTTTCTTTGAGTTCTTCACCGCTAGATGACACGTGAAGTGACAGGCTTCTCGCGGGTGAACTAAGTGCCGTTTAATTCAATTTTTGCCCAGATATCAGGCTCCCTAAACTGGGGGAGAGGAGGGTGATGTGTCACAGTAGCTTGTAAGAAACGGTTAAAAAAATTGATTTGGGAAAATAGGGGTCCGTAGAAAACGTTTTCAGTCATTTACCACATCCTAAAAACATTCAGTTATAAGCTTTAAAATAAAAGGGCAAAAGCACTGGGTTAAAAAGAAAGATGAGGGGCACCTGGGTGGCTCAGTGGGTTAAGACTCTGCCTTCAGCTAGGGTCATGATCTCAGGGTCCTGGGATCGAGCCCCACATCGGGCTCTCTGCTCAGCAGGGAGCCTGCTTCCCTCTCTCTCTCTCTCTGCCTGCCTCTCTCCCTACTTGTGATCTCTCTCTGTCAAATAAATAAATAAAATATAAAAAAAATAAAAAAATAAAAAATCAATAAAAAAAAAAGACTCTGCCTTCAGCTAGGGTCATGATCTCAGGGTCCTGGGATCGAGCCCCACATCGGGCTCTCTGCTCAGCGGGGATCCTGCTTCCTCCTCCTCTCTCTCTCTGCCTGCCTCTCTCCCTACTTGTGATCTCTCTGTCAAATAAAAAAAGAAAATCTTTTAAAAAAATAAAAATTGAAAAAAGAAAAAGAAAGATGAAGTTTTAAGTTTAAATTATTGTATTATGCAGTTTTACGTGAAAGCATTCCCTGCTTCTGTACGGAAAACCTTGGCACTTGCTTTGTCTATGGCCATTGTCTAGAGACTAGCTTGTGATCACTGAATGTGCCATTTGTGTCGTGGACAGGTGTCTGATCTTCGATAACATACGTCATGCTGGGGGCCAGCTCGAATATACAGTCATAGTCTCTTGTCACTTGCAGATAAAGATTGGATTCCCACCCCACTGGAGCCTTTGTGAGAGTGCTCTCAAGGTAGAACGAGAGTCAGAGTCTGGCCTCATTAAAGCACATCAGGCAGCCCACGGTCATCCATGGGTCTCTACCTAGACGGCTCTGGAATGATGGTCATGTGATAGTACAAACATAGTGGCATTCAAAAACTGGATTATGAGTCACTATGGTAAAGGCTGCTCTCCCAAGTTCAAATCTTGGGATTCTCAGGACAGACAAGAACTCTTGGGCTGCACTGAACTCCATTCTCTCCAGAGCAGAGTAGCTACTGCGTGTGTGTAATGGCTACATGTCCAGTTTATTCCTCGTAGTTTGCTCAAATTGACAGCTTATAAAACAAACTTAACTTTTCTCCAAGGAGATTAAATGTAATTGTTTATTAAAGTAGTACCTAGGGGCGCCTGGGGGGCTCATTCGGCTGCCTTCGGCTCAGGTCATGATCCCAGGGTCCTGGGATCGAGCCCCACATCGGGCTCCCTGCTCAGCAGGGAGCCTGCCTGTCCCTCTGCCCTTCCCCCCAGCTTGTGTGCTCGCTTGCTCTCTCTCTCTCTCTCCCTCTCCCTCCCTCTCAAGTGAATAAATTTTTTAAAAATCTTTGAAACAAATAAAGCACTATGTAACACATATGTGAACGTCTTTCCCTAGATTCAATGCTCTTGCCTTAAAAAAAAATAAATTCAGAAGCATTGGATCCTGTTACCTTCTTAGGTATAGTCATGACACATAGTGAGAAGAGATTGGTAGAAAATGTTCCGGTCTTCTCTTGTTTTGGAGTAAGAGATGAATCTTGGGAATGAATGACTAGACTACAAGGTTTGGTCGGTTTGGCATTACTCTCGGAATACCATTTCCAAGTTTCAGCTTTGAAAGTATTTTAAAACCGTGAACCAAACCTCCCCTCATCTGCTAGTCTTTCCAGTTTGGATGGGATGAACCATTGTGTCCTTTCCAGAATCTGCCGCCCCGCCGACCAGGTGGCTTGGAGTGGAGTGTGGGCACACGTCTGTGCCTCTGAAGATAATTCCGTGGACATATTTGAATTTTGTAATGCAGATTCCCAAGACTAATACTTAAGTGTGAAATAATTGGCCTTAATTGGGGGCCCGGTGGATGAGCAGTGAGAAAAGAGAGAAGGCATATATCTTAAGTGGTTTCTCCCCATAATAATCACGTCTCCCCGCCACTGTTCCACACACAACCTCCTTGCCTTAAAGCACTGGGATGCTTGACTGGAGCAGGAGGGATGCTTCTGGCATGATATAAAGAATAATCAGGGTGGGTAATGGCAGATCTAAACAAATGGCCATCGTGGTTGTCACGGGATAGCAGTAAGGTGGATGGATCCAGCTGAGAGAGAGAGTCAGCGGTGTGAGAGGAGCCATCCCAGATGAGAAGGTGACTGTCAGGTAGAAGATTGAGTCTCATCACGCTCCCGTGCATGCCGTTCAGAGATGAGCCTGATTCCAACCACCGATCCATCATTTTGTCACGGAACTAGCCTCTTTTGTTTCTGGGTCTTAGTATCTCGTTTAAATTATTTTTTCAACAAATGAATATAAAATTGCTTTTTATGGTAATCAAGCTGAAATTATCTCTGTACATAAGATAATTACAGAGTGTGAGAGAAAACGGGAAATGTCATCTTTTACCTTCATTTGATTCACTTCTAGTTTTAATTGCTAAATGTTATAGGGAGAACTGAAGAGCTCTGTTCTCATTTGAAAATCTCCCACAAAATAATTGAGTCATGCATAGAAAGGGTTCGTTAACAAGAGCACAATTGTAGCATTGATTATTTTTGTTTGAAACAGAAATATGAAATTTTAAACCCAGCTATTTAAAAAGCCTGAGGCTACCACTGTGTGTGAAAAGCTTTCAGTGAGGAGCAACGCAAATAAAGATTTTTACAACCAAGTGAGGTAACTTCCCAGCCTGGGAATTTATGATAGAGCTTTTACCATGCTTTTAAGGGTATTTTCACTAGATAGAACATCAGGTTTATATGTATGAGGCGATGAAAACTATCCTAGTAGCCTAATTCTCTGACCAGGCAAGCTCCGTCGGAGGCTGTGGTAAGCCCAAGGAAGCCTTCCACGTGTTTACTTCGGCAGGGAAGATGGCACCTTGTTGGTTCTTGCGGGTGTTAGAAGGTGATTACAGGATCTCGTGTTACAGGTCCACAGCAGCGTGTGGCCCGTGGTGTGGGGGAGGCAAAAGTGGCAGGACTTACACAGACGTATACAAAAAGAAAAATGACCTCTTAGTAAGCTCCTACCGTCGCTTTCTGATTTAATGATCCCAGTACTGTTGTGAGGTAAATGTCATTCAGGTGACCATGGAAATGTGACTTGTAAGCAGACATAATCAATTCCCCATAACAAGGGCCCCGGCGAGTATACCTCCGTGGGGCCAGCGGGCCTCCAAGCTTTCTGAGATTACTCTTAGATCTTGAACCATGAATCCCTGACCTGGTGACGTCAACTTCTTTGAGATGTTCAGTTTGCTTCTATTAGTAAAGAAAGTTCTTTTTTTCCTCCTCCCCAGGAAGTTGGAGAAGTATGTGGAAGGATGAAGACCTAAACCATATCTATAGAATCAGTATTTTGTATGACAGTTTGGAACTAAAGCTTGTGTTTGTATTTTAAGGGTTTGTAGCATTTAAGAGAAAATGGCACATTACAAAAACTTGACAGGTTAGCGTTGAGAGTCCAATCCGAAACATGTCATTTATTTTAGACCTGTGATTTTTTAAGTTAGAAAGTGTAAGATAGTTTGTTGCAAACCACTCTTGGAATGTTCAGGAAAACTTGAGTTTCACTACATTTGTAAGTTTCGTTTATTAGATTTCTAAGAGCTACTTACGGATGTGAGAAGGTTTACCTTGTTAGGGTTTTCTTTTTACCCTGCTAGGCATTTAAAGTGCTTATAAAGTAAGTTGAATATGTTACATTTATAAATGCAATTTAAAATGTTACAGGAATTTGGCGATAAAAATCAGAACAGTGGTTACCCATGGGGGTGGGAATAGACTGGAAGAGGGGCTCCAGGGGATGGAGATATTTTTTATCTTGATTAAGCTGTTGGTTATGTTGGTTATCAAAATGCATTGACTTGTCCCTTAAGATTTAAGCATTTTCCTGTAGGTAAATTTACCTCAATTTAAAAAAATGTGTACAGGAATTTAATCAACTAATTTATATATGGTGCTGATTGTTCAATGGAGTTATGTCTGCTCAGGTTGAGCTAGTTAAACATTGATTCAGGACCCCCCTGAGAGTGATTATTCTTGGTTTTATAAAATTTCTTGGATTTATGAATAGAATAATGAGATTCATAACTTGAATCTAAAAGCTTAAGGAAAACTGCACAGTGATTTGTTGATATAGCTACAGTGCTTGGGCAAATATCCTCATGGTCTTTAAGGGCACGTCTAATTCCCTCTCCTAGTCGGTTAGACTCCCCAGGAGTAAGATAGTATCTTTCTTTTCCTAGTACCTCCGGCAGTTAGCACAAGGCACATGGCTATTGATGAGAAAACAGGACCCTCCCAGAGAGACCAGCTGCCTCCTTCTGTCCTCCCTCTGTCACTTGTCGGTGCATTCGCGTAGATCAGCGCATCAGGTAAATTCTCATCCTGAAGGGCAGGGAAAGGAGCCTTCTTGAGAAGACCATATGCAGGACAGGGTTGGTGTGATGCCAGGTCTCAGAGGCCGTAATTCCCAGAAGCAGTAGCAGGATGGGTGATACACACTGGGAGCTCTTCCCAGCACAAGGGCTCTGTCACCGGAAGTGGGCTAAGAGAAAGGGGTTGGCGGAGGGAAGTCAAGAATGCCAGAACTCTCCATTGGGTCATTGCTGAGCCCTTAAAGGAGGTCGCAGTGGGTCTTCCCCATCCCCTTTTAAATCGGTCTCTTTCCTCTTGATTTTCTGGGATAGCCTTTCTATCCGTTCTGGTTTGTAAAAGACAAAATAACCCCAGATAGCCACTTTGAATCAAGGTGGGGGAAATATTTGTGAGCGCTTTCACACATGGAAGATGGCTAGTCAGCCTAGGTCTGAAGATGCTATATGGGGTGACATTTTCAGTATCAGACTCTCTTTCTCCCCCCGCCCCACATCAGACTGTCTCGATCTCCAGCGCACACACGCACGTACGCCCGCCTCACCATACCTCAAAATCGGCAACTGACAGACATCTGGGTTCTATGGTCTTTCCTTTTCTCTTCCAGACCAAGTTAGATTCACCTTCCCCTGTCCCTTTGGCAAAGCCCGTCTCGTACAGTGATAGTTGCTCTACGCTTTCCCTCTCCTCTCCACCACCCTCGTCACTTTCACCAGCACCACCACTACCACGTGGCATTGCAGAAGAAGACCTTAGGAGAGCAAGGAAGCAGGACAGCTTCATTCTTCTCTTCTTTTTTTTTTTTAAAGAAAGAGTGAGAGGGCACATGGCAGAGGAGAGGGAGAGAGAGAATCTTAAGCAGGTTTCACAGCCAGCATGGAGCCCAGCGTGGGGCTCGATCTCACGACCCTGAGATCATGACCTGCGCCAAAATGCAAACGTCAGACTCTTCACCGA
This sequence comes from Lontra canadensis, assembly GCF_010015895.1. Classification (NCBI taxonomy): domain Eukaryota; kingdom Metazoa; phylum Chordata; class Mammalia; order Carnivora; family Mustelidae; genus Lontra; species Lontra canadensis. The sequence goes on from NW_022631062.1 coordinate 4,612,000, forward strand.
CGGAGCCATCCAGGCGCCCCAAGCGTGGATAGCTCCACAGAGAGATGGTGCAGACCGATGAGGACAAGAATACAAAGGAAATCAATTAGGAGAAGGCTTTTCATGAGGGGCAGTAAACTATAGCTGGCTTTGGTGTTTCTCTGTCCAGTCCCGGATAATTAATTCAAGATACATGCTCGTTGCGCCCTACATGTTGTTGAAATCTACATCCTTACTCCCCTACAGACGTGCTCTGTTTTTCCTCTGCTCTGGTGCCTTTCTCATCTTCCTCACCCCGGGTCTCCTAGCTCCCATCTTGCTCACTCTGATCTTCAAAGGCCAGTCTCACTTCCATATTCTGAGGCAAACCTTCCCCTGCTACTCACACACACCAGTTGCCCCATTTCTGAAACCCTCCGGAATCATCCCATCCAACCGAAATATGATGGGAGCCATGTGTGTAGTTTGAGATCTCCAAGTAACCACATTTTTTAAAAAGTAGAGACAAAGAGGTAAAATTAATTTTACTGGTACATTTTACTTGACCAGTTATCGCTTCAACATGTCATCAACACACAAAGGATCCATATACGTGTTTCACATTCACGGCACACCTCAGTTCAGACTGTTTCAAGTGCTCCCAAACCACAGGGGGCTGGTAGCTGCCATGTTGGACCACAGAGCTCTAGAACTTTCTAAGCCCATGGTTTAGCACTTAAGTGCGTATGCAGTCGGCGTGTTTGCTGGTTGTTCTCTAATGAAGTCACTGTCTTTGGAGGGCAGAGTCTGTTCCGGGTCCCAGTGTGGCGCTTTTTTGCACACTGTGGGCACTCAGCAAGTCTGGATTGCTTCCGTGTGACCCCCGTACACCGCTAACACTCGTGGAGAGACGGGCGTGTCCTCATCTCCTCTCATGTACATTCCCCAGCTACTAGGGCCGTCGCAGAGATCTCTGGAAAACAGCAGCTCTGGCCGCTGTATGCTTCAAGTGGAGAGGGAAGTAAAACTTGCAGCAAAGCGGGGACTGCATGGAAAATCTAGATCGCTGGCACAGTCACGGCAGCGCTGCGTCGAGACTCGTGTGCGGTTCCTCGTTCTCTGCATCGAGCTCGCAAGGCGAGTGCTGGCATGTTTAGTTTGGTGCAAAATGTTTCTTCCTTGAGCGCGGTATCGGAGAAGTACCCCGCCGAAGAGGGGCTTTCCCAAAGGAGGGTGGTTGCTTTCGTATCTGGGACATAGCCTCGATCTCAGCTCCGCGGAAAGGTGGGGCGCCCGGGCTGACACTGGCACCAGCCGCCAGCGCCAAGAGGACACATGCGAGGCCAACCTAAGTCAGGCTCTGGCCACTTAAACAAAGGATTGCTTTCATTTTTGCCAAATACACTATTTTTCCTTCTGTTTTTCATGAAATGGCCTTAAAGAATTCCTCTTGTTTGTGGTCTCGAAAAAATTAGAACTATGCCCATGAGGCCCGCCTTGAAGGGTTCTAGTAAACAATAAGAAGGCTTTGTTCTTGGTAATAAAATGAAAGCAAGCAGTGTTTCCATTACCTGGCAGGATGCCGCCCCCCACCAGCCCCTGATCCTGACAAATGTAATCAGAGCATTTTGTTTCCCAGTTAGGAGGTGAGAAGGCAACATCTGTCAGGTTTGTGTATAGAAATATAGTTGACCTTTCAGATAATGGAGAGAGAGAGCGAGAGAGAGAGAGAGAGGCCCTTCTTTGCATAATCCCTGACTTAAGTATTTTAAGATTTGATTTTACTCTAGAAGACTACCTACTGAAGCTTCAAATTGGAAAGCCATCGTTTTAGAAAGACAGTAATTAACCAATGAGTTGGAATGATGGAAAAATCTAGGGGTCTCTAGATAAAAGAAATATATCTGTTTTTTTTCAGTCCAACTCACTAGATTTCATGGGTTTTCTTTGCTGGGTAACTTTGCCTGCCGCTTCTCAGATGTAGACCTACTTAGGGTCAGTTGTAGATTAACCTTTGTGGGTTGATTGTGGCCCTAAGCAAAAAAAACGACCAAGGTCAGGATAGAAAGCACTGTCAGATACAGACTCTCTTCAGCCCTGCAATTAGTCCGAAGTCATTGGGGCTATAGAGTCAGCTGGACGAGTGTGACACAGGTGCCTCCTGACATCCTCTAGAGCTCTTCTTAAGAAATATCCCGATCGGGGCGCCTGGGTGGCTCAGTGGGTTAGGGCCTCTGCCTTCGGCTCAGGTCATGATCCCGGGGTCCTGGGATCGAGCCCCGTGCCGGGCTCTCTGCTCAGCGGGGAGCCTGCTTCCTCCTCTCTCTCTGCCTGCCTCTCTGCCTCCTTGTGATCTCGGTCTGGCAAATAAGTAAATAAAATCTTTAAAAAAAAAAAAAAAAGAAAGAAATGTCCCGATCATAGTCCCCTCTAACACAGGTGCTTCTGTCTGAAATGGTCAGCGCCATGCCCTTAGAGCACTCACCAGTCCTGTGTCTCCTGGCCGGAGAGCATCCTTTCCTCTGGAAGCTGCTGAGACTCCGACTGGTGCCTCCCCCACCGAGGTTTCCCCACCTACCTGTTAATTCCAGGGGAGAATCGCCGCCCAGCCACCCCCAACAGCCCTCAACTGGCCACTGATGGGAGATACGACATACATACTGCACTTTCTTCCCGTCAGCTGGACTCTTCTGCAGTTTCCCCAAGTCACCCACTGGGATTAATCTCCAGCTGCCCACCATGGTGGAGACAAGGCACACTGTCCCAGCTTCATGCCTTTCCCCTTCTCACCTCCCAAGCCCTGCAGTGACTTGTACTCCCAGCTCAGGGTCCTGCCCTGCTTCCTGGGGAGAGAACCGCAGGCCGCCTCTAAAATGGAACGAGCGACAGCACGCGCTGCTTTCCCCCCCGTGCCCCCAGCTCGCACGTTCAGTTTCCCTAAACTCTCCTGTGTTTTGTGTTCTTTGGATAAATGTGAATATTAAACACTGGGCAGCAAAGATACTTAAAAATCGGTCCACCAGCTTCTGCTGGCTTTCTAGAGTCACGACAGCCAGGCAAGGGATCACTGATGTTACCTGTGGATGCGTCAGGAAGACAGATCGGCACTTAGCATTTTCCAGTTGCGCTTGGAAACGGAGGGCTTACCGGTGACACAAAGGAATGTATTTCACTCACTGTAAGGCACGCTGAAGAGCAGGGATTCCCATCCTCCTCCGTAACTTTGCAGGGGAGCGGATGGCATCTGTCTTTGAGTACCTCAAGCCTGAATAGAAGTTCAACTTTGTATTTTTCCAGTACACCGCTATTCGGGAATCATGGCATAACAACTGAAAAGAATGCCACTTAATGAGAAATGACACGTAGGATGAGTAATGTAAGGTCATGGGATAGAAGCTTCCTCTTTCCATTAGAAATGACTTCCCTTCCCTGAGGTGGATCACCTCTGTCCTCCCCAGCAACTCAATTAACCATCCCCTTCCATAAATTATTTTTTAGCTTCTGACCACAGTGTGACTTTTGCCAAATACGTTCGTTGAAAATTACTTAATATTAAGTAGCACTTTTCAGGAACTTTACAAAAAAGACTTGATAGATACAAACGTCCATGGCGGGTTAATAGATTTTTTTTTTTTAATCATTCTGCGTGCCCAGCCTAAACGGAAGGGTGTGAAGCATTTGTTTTATGAAGTGTGTCATTAATAAGAGAAAGGAAGGGAGGAGTTTACTGTTTTTGAATGAATTATTAGCAACACCTTCCATTCTGCTGCTGCTTTTTGGAACTGCTTCGAACAGTTACCCTTAACACAAAAAGAAAAGTCTGGCGCGTTGATGCCAAGAATGTGAGTTTGAAGTCAGTCGAGTGGGCTCTGAGGAAGACAGCAGGAAGAGCTGCGTTATTCTAACTGTGACAGAAGCCAGCAGGACGTCGGGGCTGGGGGAGAGAGGAAAAACCATACTGCAATTATATTTTCATTTTCGAATTGAAATCCTGTGAATCCTCAGTAATTGCAATTAGTCATGCCCGTACGAGAGAAAACGGGTGTTTATCAAGCACCTACTGTGCGCCACAGAGAGTCTACAGATATTTTCATCGAAAGTATGCAAACGAGAAACATTCTTATACAGATTTGGCATTTTTCATACCTGCAGCTCTCTGATTACAATGTCTATGATCTTTTCCTCTGTGCTAGACGTTGGCAAACTATGACCCTTGGGCCAAATCTGACTTGTCACCTGTTTTCCTAAATAAAGTTTTATTGGAACACAACCACACCCATTTAATTCCTTCTTGTCAGAGGCGGCTCTTCTACCACAACAGCCGTGCTGAGTAGCTACAACAGAGACCATGTGGTCCACAGAGCTGAAATGGTTACCGTCTAGCCCTTTACAGCAAAGTCTCCCAACTCCTGCTTTACATACATCTGGGAAGATTCGTCTCTGTCCCCACGCTCCCCCACCCCACTGAATCAGGGAGGAGCCTTTAGAGAATGCCTTTGGGATCTGAAAATAACTCCAAAAATTCTGTAGTTAGTTCTCATGTTATGGCTTCCCAAGCCATTGTTTTGGTGACAGATGTAGATGGAAAAAAATTTCAGTTCATGCTATTAAGTCCTGCAGGTAATCAGCCCGGGCTGACCAGTCCTAGAACTTGTAGCTTTGACTCTCTGTGGACGTTCCAGATAAAAAGACTTTCTGAACAATAGTAATAGTTATCATTTATTGAGTTATTACTGTGTGCCAGACATTTTTCCGTGGTTTTTCGTGTACAAATTCATTTAGCTCTCACCCCAAGCTACCCCAGGGTTTCCCTGGTGTGGCGGGAGCTGTTCCGAGCATTGCTGGATGTTTGTTGGGTGGCGTGTCTGGCCTCCACCCACTTGTACATCTCTGACCCACATCCTGCTTCTGACAATGGCGAATGTCTCCAGCACGTTGCCAGAGCCCCTTGGGAGAGCACCTGGTCTACCGAGTAAGAGGAGCGTGAGAGGTGGAGAGTTTCAGCAACTACCCACGAACACATGGCTAGGAGGTAAGGAGGACCTGGCCTGCAGCCCCAGGAGGACTTCCTCAGGACCTTGAGTTCTGAACTACCGCCTCCTTTAGCCCTTGTTCACTCCAAATCATTTCACCTTGTCTGACGATTTCGCTTTACCAAAAAATTAACGATGACATCAACAGTGTCTTCGGTGGGCATGTTGTGTGTGCTTCTCTTGGGGAGACATTTCCTTTGTGTGAAGCTTCTGAGTTTTAGGTGTTAGCAGTGGTGCTCTCCCTGGCCGGTTTTATTGTATCGTCACAGTTGTGTTTCATTTATGAGAAGACTTTTTTATTGCCAGCTTACCACAGTGGGCTGCCCTTTTTAATGGCATCGCACTTCCTTATCCAACATTTAAGCTTCATAATCTTAGAAACCTCAAGAAAAGAGGATTTATCGTGAGGTTTCTGAGAGCTCTTTTCCGATCCCATAACAAAAATATAGCAGAATTCCATATGGAGAGTTCCCCAGCATGCAGACCTGGCCTCCTCTGGGCCAAAGCGTTTTCCCCCTTGTCACTCTGTGGCAAAGACGGGATTCTGAGAAGCGTCTGTCCATACTGTCACTACTTCCCCTTCTCACCAAAAGCACTTTATGAAAGGATTCCATTTTTTATTTTTCTGAAAAACCTGTCTCTTTGGCTTTCAAAAGTTTCAGTTGAAAGTGTTCAACTTTAGGGGCGCCTGGGTGGCTCAGTGGGTTAAGCCTCTGCCTTCGGCTCAGGTCATGATCCCAGGGTCCTGGGATCGAGCCCCGCATCGGGCTCTCTGCTCAGCGGGGAGCCTGCTTCCTCCTCTCTCTCTGCCTGCCTCTCTGCCTACTTGTGATCTCTGTCTGTCAAATAAATATAATAAAATCTTAAAAAAAAAAGTGTTCAACTTTAAATGAACATATAAAATATTGTCTTGTACTCCAGTTTCTCCCCCAAAGACAGGGACCCTGGGAACTTGGCCACTCTTCCCTCTGTCATCCACTTGAGCTAGGTCCACAAATATTTGACTTTGGTATAAGAGAGTTTTAGGGTGAAGATTACATATAAACATATTAGATGAATTACAGTAATACAGTCTGCTCTTACTCAATTCTCTCTGGCTCAGTTTTATATACAAACTCAAGTGTTAGAGTCTCTTTCATTGTTCCTTCTGGCAGCTCTGTCTAACTTCTGCCCCAGGGTCTGGAATGTTCATCACAGCTGCCTTTGGCAATAAAACCCAAAGCACCCTCAGATCCTCATATTTCTCTTCACACCTGGACAGCAGCGCATGGCCGGGCACGGAGCCCACCTGCATACAGGCTTTCCCTGTACCCTCTTCTTCCTGGCCAAATTATCAGCTTATCTGTGGCTCTGTTGTGTTTCCGTTGCTCCAGCCCCAGGCAGATGGGAATGAACTCCTCCAGTGTTTTTCTTTTGTAGCGAGTTGGGTTTGTTATAGATGTTATAGCATATAACAATATGAAATAATGGTGTTACTAAGACATAATAATAACACTAACCCCTTGAAATCTGGATGCAGACTCAAAATGACATATACTTAGTAACAGAAAAAAGCGCTGTTGAGTTTAACCAATAACAACATCAGCATAACATAAAAATAGAAAAGGGTTTTGGGGCGCCTGGGTGGCTCATTCAGTTGAGCGTCTGCCTTTGGCTCAGGTCATGATCCCAGGGCCCTGGGATCGAGCCTCACATCGGGCTCCCTGCTCAGTGGAGAGCCTGCTTCTCCCTCTCTCTCTGCCTGCTGCTCTGCCTACTTGTGCTCTCTGTCAAATAAATAAATAACATCTTTAAAACAATAGAAAAAAATTTTAACCTTTCTCATGGTCACCTTAATTTGAATCACAGTACAGCTTTGCTTTTGCCATGAGAACCCATTCTAGGCGAATTTGTAAAGTAGACCTTTGTCTCTTAAAGCCCCAATCTCATCCATAGTGATTTTAAGGATAGCAAGGTTTAGAATCTTCGACCAAGGGGGTCGCAGTTTGATGGAACAGTTTCAAGAGTGCACTGATGGTGGGCCTGTGTGGTAGGGGCAGTCTCCGGGGCTGTGCAGGCTGGGGTGGGGTGGGGTGGGGGGGTAGGGAGGTGTGGGGCAACATTCTCATTCCCAACATTTACATTCTCAACATTCACATTCTCAACGTGAATGGTGGCCTCTGGGATGTGTAATGCCACCACCCCTCCTTCCTCCACACCCTGAAATGAAATTTCCTTTTTCCGACACATCAGCCTCATCCTCTCCAAAGCTTAGTCCGCTGTTCGCATCTGTGTGTGAATAGAAGGTGATCTGCCAGGTCAGTATGTCCCTCTCACGAGGGGCATTAGAAGGTTCTGGTCTCAAAATCTAGAGATGGCTAGCCCATTTCAACAAAGCATTTCAAAATGAGAAAATGAGGATTTCTAAAATGCACCCGTGTGACATGGCGACATACTGTTTCCCCATTGATGTCACCTTCTAAGGGTTTCATAAAGTATTTCTAAAGATGTTAAGGCCACATGTGGCTGAAATCTAATGGTGTTTATACTCTGCACCGAACATCTCATTTTGCAGTCGAATACAAGTCAAATTAAAAGAGCAAGTTTTTAGAAATACTTAGAAACTGTTTACAGACTGCTAAAGAACATTTTGCAGACACGTAGTCCAACTTTTAGTGTGTATGTAATTAAATCCTTTTAATGTTTATACGTATATGACAAGAACAAAATAAGAAATTGTCTGCCTCACCCCACCCCTTCTGTGAAATGCCGTAACACTATTATACCGTAAAACTTAACTGGGGGGCTTTTTACTGGGCATGGCTAACCAAGTGCTCTAGAGAAAATAGCTAACCCGTTTATGTTATCATTAACAACACCAGGGAATGAGTACCTAGGAAAGCAGATAAACCTTGCACCCAGGGGCGACTCCCACGGGACCACCTCTGACTGTTGGTGTCTGACGTGAGTGCTGAATGAGATCTCAGGGCTAGTAGGTGGAGACAGGAGCGTTGGCCTTCTACGCGCGCATCATTGTTTGACTTCCTCATTTTTCTTTCATCAATAGGCTGTAAAGGATGAGATAGTCATAGTCTGTCAATGAGAAGAGTCAAAACTACCATAGGAGCAGGAGAGAGTGGGGTACCCACTCTCCAAGCCAGGCTGTTCTTCTGTGTCTTATGTAATTTCCCTTCTCATTCTACCTTTCCTGCTCCCCAAGTCCTTGGGACCATTATGGGCACACTAGGTAGTAGGTAAATCCATCGATTCTCATCATTTGTGGTAGTTAGGGTCTAGAAAGTTGCCAGGAACACTGAATTGGCCAATACCAAACCATTGGTCTTTAGGGAAAGAGCCACACATGCACGCACACACACACACACACACACACACACACACACACACACACTCCTCACCTAGATTATATAATCTTAAATCTCGAGAGCAAGTCATCCTGGTAGATTCTATTGTCTTTGTTTTGGGAAAGAGAAAAGGAGGTCCCAGAGTGCTAAGTGACTTGCCTGAGGCTGACCCATTCCCAGGTGCCAGAATTGGGACTCAAAACCCATCCACCTGGCACCAGAGCCAAAGCTTCTTACACCGCAGTGCGCTGTCCCTGTTGTCGCCATCCTTAGATTATAGAAGAGCTGAAGCAAGAAGGCCGAGTGTGTCCTTATTCAACCTCACCTGGGTGCTAGGAGGGTGACTCATGTGTTTCTCGTGCTCTGAGCATGTCTGAAACGAACACAGGCCGCAAGTATTGATTTGGGGTTACAACTTAATCCTTAAGTTGGAGTGAGCACGTAAATCGCAAATACGGAATCTACAAATAATGAAGCTAGACTGTAGAATTTGTGTGGGGAGTTCCCGTTAAAAGCAGAGTTGGGAGTGCCAGCAAATACCTTTTCTATGTCTTTTGGCTGGTTCCTTTTCACCCCTGCAGAGACTTATCAGAGAATTCTTGTACAGCCCATAAAATGGACCCTACTCTCAGCCGTGTTCAGTCACATTACCCTGTTTAATTTCCTCTAGGCACTTGTCATGATCCCAAATTTTTATTTGTTTCTTGACTTGTTCAGCCTGTTCCCCTATGCTTATATGTAAACTCTGTGATAATGGGAACTTTGTCTATCTTGGACGCCCTGCCTTCCCAGCGCTTGGAATGCTGTCTGAGACACCCTGGGAACCCAGTTGCTATTATTTGAATGAATAAATGAATAGACCGATGAATGAATCAGTAGTTGTATGTGGGTCTTTCACAGTGAAGGCCACGCCACAAGTGTTTTATACAAGTAGCCTCGAGCTTACATGACACTGGCTGTGTCGCTTGTAGTCTCAGATAAGGCATCAGGTCCTAAAAAGTAGAAAGAAGAAAAAACTTCTGCCAGAATTGAGTTTGGGTCTAACTTTAGAAGAATTACTTTAGAGCATTTTGCAAAGGGGTGAAGTTAGTACTAAGGACTAGAAACAGTGATGGGGGGAATGATGTGTTTCAGAATGAGAAGAGAAGTCGTAGCTGCAGACGTAGAGAGGTTGCGTGCCGAGCACATGGGTGAGGCCAGAAGAGAGATGAGGTCAAGGTAACTGAGCTTCTTCTCATGAGGGACCGAGGTGACATTTACACATGAGTATAATTGAGATGAGAAAAAAAGCTAGTGGTGAGAAGCCTGGAATGGGAAAAGGCCTCATTCGAAGCTCCGTTTTGTCCTGTAATATCAAGGGCGCTGAAGAATATGTGCCCTATTTCCAGTGTAGTCCAGAGGTGGGGTCCAGTAGTCACCTACCACTGGCCATCATTGCTAATTAGCCCCATCCCACTCTTGTCTTTAAGGTAGGGATGAAGAAGGTGGAAGTAGAGGTCCATGAAAGCAGGTTTGGGGGCTGTTTCTTTCATCCTTAGGTTGGCTCTCTACTCAAAGCACTTCCATTGGCCTTAGTGATTCTGAGTCAAAAGATGTGAATCTGAAATTGAAAGCTGAGATCATAACCAGGAGCTGCCAGCTTCCAAACCAAATTTGGGAACTAGAAACACCTGAGCGCACTGCTAGCAACCAATAAACCATGCCGCATTTGGGTTAATAGCCCTTAGAAGAAGTGAACTTCAAATCATTAACTTCTTTTAAGTGACATATAAAACAGCAAAACTGTGGAAAATTTCTTTGTAGTGGAAGAATTTTAGAAATATAGGATAGCATTCAACTTATTTTATTGTACCTTTTGGAATATAAGAATGCTAGGGTTACAAAAATTTGGAAGCTTCATCAAAGTATAAGAAGAGATTCAACTTTCCTGGTTTTAAAGGAAAGTCAATTCTGTGCTTTTTGAAAGATCTAAGGAAAATACTTGGCTGAAAATGAACAGATCATGTTTCCAAATTTCTGGGAATTTATATTTTGGGGCCGTGGTGGTTGTGGTATCAGCTTTCTCAAAACATATTTGGCTCAACAAAGTAGATTTCGGTCTCCTTTTTTTTGGTAAAACAAATCTATCCATCATAAATGTCAAATGATCAGAATTGGGATTAAATGGAACCCCATGTGATGATGGCAGCTGGACCACTTTTCCCATCATAGAGTAACTCCAATCCCAATGATCTTCAGAGTGAAATGGATCCCAAACTAAATTGTAGTCTATGAGCAAAATGACTCCGCAGTATGGACACTACCGCCTCAGATCTATGACTTCACAGTGTTACTTGTTTCCTCACATATTATTCCACATATTTACTACAATAATCCCACATGGCCAAGACAGTAGGTATTACTCACCTCATTTTACAAAATAGGAGAACTTAGAAATGGATGTTTTCCTTGACTTTCCCAATATCGTCCGCCCGCAAGTGCGTAGAGCTAGTACTCCACGCCACATTTCAGGGCACCCACTCCAGAACTACCAGTGGGGTTGGATCAGGTTTACTCAAAGCCAGAATAGCATTCGGCACAGAATATGTTAGCAACAACATCAAAACCTGAGGACTTCGTGATTCGCTCAGTTGATTTTCGACAAAAGTGCTAAGACACTTGAGTTGTCTTCCAGTTGTCTCTTCCATACACAGTGCTTAGACAACGGGCTATCCATTAGTGAAAAGATACAGTTGGACCCTACTTTGCATCATACATAAAACTTAACTCAAAATGGCTTATAAACCTAAAGGTGAGAGATAAAACTTCTAGAGGAACGTGGAAGTGTACATCTCCATGACCTTGGATTAGGTTGCTTAGCTATGACATCAAAAGCACAAATGACGATAGAAAAGTAGGTAAATTGAACTTTATCAAAATTAAAAACTTTCATCAATCTCGGGGTCATGAGTTCGAGCCCACGTGGGGGTGTAAAGATTACTTAAACTTAGAAAAAACACCAAAGGGCATCACCAAGAAAATGAAAAGATTTGGGAAAGATGCCTCATTTCATTCAACAGCCAAAGATCCCTGCCGTTAGGGAGCCTGCATCCCATTAGATTTACCTTGATTGTACGCTTGAGTGGTTTTGCTCTTAGGGCTCATTCTGGAACATACTTTTTAAGTATTAGATGCCGCTTTCCAGAAATTTCACTTTCTCCATCGTAATGTGCCCTGGTTTCTATATGATTCTATCCTTTTCACAGCTCAGTTGTAGTCAGTTATTAAATTCAGTTTGAGGTCAAGGGGAAAGAGAAGAACTTTCTTGAGAGTAATGGCATTTTGAGTAAATATTTCCATGGGTAGCAAAGTTTATTTGGGAATCCTCAAAGGGAACTAGAAATGACAACAGAAAAGTAATGGTAAGAGAAATTGAGCCCAGTGATGAACTTCCTTGAGATACTAGCCTGAGTTCCATGTTCTGTACTTGTCCATCAAAATGCATCTTGTAATTTTGTTCATTAAACATTTAGCCAGCAAGTCTGTGTGCTAATCCGACATAGGATCTGATCTTGGGGTTTGCCGCAGATGGCCACTGACCATTATCTTCTCAAAAAGAAGATATCTTGAGTACTCTCTCTGCTGTGTCTTGCAAGGATCAGGAATAAAACTCAAGGAATCTTGGCCTCTGGACACAGGACATGCTTTCTCTGAACAGCCATCAATGGATTTTTATCCTGAACTTCTGACCCTACTTCCAGTCTATCTCATTCGGAGAGAATGGAATTACTGCAGTTAAATAAAGTATCCCAAATCAAACGGGCTTAATGACTGGGCTGTGTCTCCTCCCAGAGATATGCTAGAGTAATCAATGATGCTATTGTCATTCTCTGTAACACTGCAACTTCTGTGCTATGTTAAAATCATAAAACTCCTGCAGGCTCTCTCCATTTCCCACAGCTGTGATTTCTGGGTCTCTGTTTGCGAATAAGCATTTCAGAATTGTCATGAGGTGGAGGAAATAGCATGTGCAGAGTATTTCCCAAGCCCTGTTGCCAAGAATGAGCTAATTGTCATCCTCCCTTGCATATAATGAGTCTTAAAAACTTCAAATACAAGCCATTCTACAATCATCTACCTTTCCTAGAGAATGGCATGTGTTCATTGTAGAGCCTCGGTCTTCTGGAAGTATACCAGAAGGAAAATCTTAAATTATGTCCTAAGATTAATAAAATAGTCAACCATCCTTTTTCTTTTTTGATGTTTTCTTGGTGATGAAATACAAAGTCAATGTCCGTATTTAAAAGAAAAGTTAAGTAAATGTGATATAATCTTGCTTCTTTGCTTCTGGAAAATTTGTTCAATGGATGTCAATAGTAATTTATTCTCCATAAAGGAATAATACTGTTTTTTTAAACTTACTTTTTTGTTTAATTGGCCAAAATTATACTTTCTCTCAAGTTATAAAAGCAGGAATCACAAATATATTTCAAGCATCGATTTCCAACTAATTGGTAATAGCTACATATATGTTGGGTTAAGGAAAGATTCTGAAGCCAAGTGTGGCTTTGTAGAAAAGACTGCTACCATTGGATAATAATGTTCTCCAAGGATGCAAGATAGGGAATGGACATGTAAGTCCTGTATTTTCCATATCTGTATAATTGGAAGAAGAGTTAACATTTAAAATATCTTTTTTAGTGATTACCAGAAACATAGTAGTCTTTATTAAAGAGCATGTAACTGAAAGTCGAACGCCAAATAAATGCTTACTATTCTATCTATCCTGTAGGTCAATGCATCACGTCAAGAAGCCAAATTGATGGAGGAGTGTGATCTTCTCATTGAGATCATTCAGCAGAGACGACAGATTATTGGAACCAAGATCAAAGAAGGGAAGGTATGATTTCTAGGGTAGAAGATTTTATATTCTCTACCCGGAGAAAACACCATACTCCCATGCACTTCAGTAGCTTAGGAAACATCGAATACCCTCCCTTTTCTATATTTTCCACAGTTTCCTCTTAAGTCTTTAAGACAGTGCTCAAAGGCCCCTGGTTGGCCATTGTTTTTCTCCACCCCTTTCTTTGTATCATCACCGTCTCCTGTGCACATCTGTAAGAAGAGGGTTACATTACATTATCTCTCCTCCATTACTGAACTCCAGGGGTAGCTTGGAGCTCTGGGCTATTATAGCCACTGTTTTTATCTCTCTTCTCTATGAGAAGGAGGGTTCCACAGCGGAGGAGTTCATTTCATATTTATCGCTATATCCTAGCAGTTAACACAGTATTAAATAAATGTTTCAGTGAATCAGACTTTATATAGAAATTGCAGTGTTTTCTCATGCCCGGGAGTGAATTCAGACAAGTATAATTTCATGGTGGCAAAACTACTATAGTTTCACTATATCATATATCCCTTTGTGGATATAGTAATAGAAATTCTTTTTTAATGTTTGTATCTTTTAAATTCCTATGGTTTTTATTGAAATACTTGAGATCCATTTTATTTTACTCATTTCTCTGCCACCCTCAAGAGGTAATTTTGTAAATATTTAAAAAAATAGAAACATTCATTCAAGATCCAATAAATTCATAAAGTTCTATTATTACTGCTCATAACCATACTTTAATGAAATATGTATAATTAAATTAACAACAGTTAAGTGGTACACAGAGGTTCTAATAGCTAATATATGTGCTGTTCTCTGTTTTCTACCACTTTTAAAGGATACTTTCAATCCTGTATAATGTTTCAGAGTTCTTTGTCTATGTAAGTTGAAAAATATTTATGCATGTAAATTGTGATGGTGATCAGAAAAGTTAAGTCAGATAGCTCTGGAAGCTGTTACGGTGAATTAAGAAATTAATATGAACTCATTCCCTGGCCAAGAACTGACTCATGTGTTGAACGGCGACTTTTCCCCACGTACAAATTGTACAACTTGGAAGAGCACTGAGTGTCCACCTGGAATCCTCCCAGGACATTTTTCCTCTTCCATTATCATGTACCAGATGTGTACATCTCTTAATACCTGACATCTTCCAGGTCCTCAGATGTATGATTGCCTGAAATACAGCTGCAATTCATTAATATGCATGTGGGAGGGAATTTGTTGCCTTTACATGGTACAGGGATCAGCTCTCAATGCTAATATTAGTTTCTTATTGCTGCTATAACAAATATCGCAGACTGGGTGACTTAAACCAAAATAGATTTAGTATCTGACCTTCCTCCAGATGTCAGGAGTCCAAGATCAGTCTCACTGGGCTTAAAGTCAGTGGTTCAGCAGTGTTGTCTCTTTCCGGAGGCTCTAGGGCAGAATCCATCCCTTGCCTTTTCTGGCTTTTAGAGGTCACCCGCATTCCTCGGCTCCTGGTTTCTTTATCACATCACTCTGACCTTTGCTTCCCTCCTCAGATCTCTTTCTCTGGCACAGTTCTCTCTGGTTCTCTCTTGTAAGGACCCTTCTGATTACTCTGGGATCCCCCAGATCATCCAGGATAATACCCCCCTCTCTCAAGGTCCTTGCCTTAATCACATCTGCAACATCTCTTATCCATGTAAAGCGACATAGTTTAAAAACTCGTGGGATTAGGATGGAAGCATCTTTGGGGGGCCCTCATTCAGCCTGGCCGGCATGCCTTTCCCTTGCTTAACTTCGCAACATCGGGGTTTCTCTCATGAGCTCAATTGAAGTAGCAAAGGGATGTCCACAGTTCCGGCCGTGGTGATACATGGGGTTGGTGCTTTGGTGTACCCACTCCACCCCAAACACATGTCAGTGACAAGAGAACATAGGGAAATAGGAAAGCAAAGAAATCCAGCTGGACCCAAAACAAGATAAAGGTCTCCATGGGCCAGAGATGGGACAAACCTGTAAAGCTGCGATTGTGGCTAAAACATGGGAGGGGACTTGGTCTGGAAGAGACCAGAACAGCAACACCTTCAATTCCAGTGGATAAAGAGTTCTTGAAGCCTTGGGATAAAGTGGCTGGAAGTGCTCCAGATGGTATAGGGGACTAAAATCAGGCTCGTTGGTTAATGCCATGGGCCGTAGAAGGCTTCTCAGTTCATTAAAAGGCATTAAAAAAATTATTGCCAGCCTCTACGTCGGGTCATAGTTTTTAGGGATTTCGGTCCTGGGAGTCTGGAACAAGTTGTCAGGCTGGAGCCTGGCTCTACACTATTTCTGATACCTGCTCAAAAGAGAAGTCTCAGAAATGCAGAGGATCCCTGAATGAGGACCCCCAAGGGGGAGAGAGGTGAGGAAGACTGATGGCAACACGGGGTAGGTGGAGGGGATGGGAGGGCACTAAGCCAAGAGGGTGAGGGAGGAAAAAGATTATGAATGACTTCTTCCCTTTAAATCTGAAACTCAAACCACAGTGCTGAAGCATATAAAGAAATCTTGCATTTCTGAAAATAGAGCCCGCAAAATCAACATTTTCTCACCCCAGGTGAAATTCATTGTATGGGAAAATATAGAAAAGATGTTTAAAGTGATAAATGAAGGGATGGCTTCTATTTTAAAAGAACAAAAACTTGTGAAGCCAGAAAAGGATATAAGATCAGAAAGAAGGAAATGTGAAAACAACAAATTAGCAGTTTGGGAAGTAAAATGTAGATACCGAAACTGCAAAGACAACTCAGCTGTAGGGGGAATTTGGAAACTAAGTCTTAGCCTCTGCATAGGAGACGCTATTCTGCACCTAAGAATGTGAAATTTGAGCCATATTTCATGCCATATACAAAAACCAAATCGAAATGGATGTTCCTAATGTGAAAGACAAAACGATAAAACTTCCAGAAGAAAACATGGGAGGAAATCTTGGTGAGCCTTGAGTTGGGCAAAGATTGTTCATATACAAGGTTAAAAACATCAGAGAAATATTTATAAATTAAACAGATAATTGTATTACATCAAAAGTAAGAACTTCTCTCTAAAAGACACTATTAAGAGTATGTAAAGACAAGCCACAGGTTGGAGACAAATATTTATAAATTATTAATTGAAACAGAAAAGTATTTGTACATGGGTATATAACAAATTCTCAAAACTCATTAGCAAGGAAACAACAATAAACTTCACCAGAATGGATACAAGATTTGAATAGGTACTTTACCAAGGAAGGCGTATGGATGGCAAATGAGCACATGGAAAGATGTTCAAAATCATTACTTGTCGAGAAAAGTCAGTGAGGCAAATTAGGACCTCAAGGAGATACCCTACTTACCTAGTAGAACAGTTAAAATGAAAAATATGGGCCATACCAAGTGTTGTTGAGAACGTGGAGGAACTAGAACTCTCATACGTGGAGAGTAAAACTGCATTTTGGAAAACTCACAGTTTCTTAAGTAGTTAAACATACACTTATCATATGATCCAGCCATTCTAGGTGTTTTCCAAGAGAAATGAAAGCATATGGCCCTATAGGACACGTACATGAATTTTCACGGGAATGGCAAGGGTAATAGCCCCGACCCAAGTGTCCATCAGCAGATGAATGGATAACAATTTGTGGCACATCCATACAGTGAAATACTATTCAGCAACAAAAAAGAATGAGCTACTGATGCATGCAACAACTTGGATGAGTCTCAGTAGATTAATGGTGGGGGAAAGAAGCCAGACAGAAAATAGTATGTACTACATGAACACATTCATGTGGCAGTTTAGAAACAACACTTTCTTTTTTTTCTTTTTTTAAAAGATTTAATTAATTTATTTGTCAGAGAGAGAGAGAGAGTACAAGCGGTGAGAGCAGCAGGCAGAGGGGGAAGCAGGCTCCCTGATGAGCAAGGAGCCCGATGTGGGGCTTGATCCCAGGACCCTGAGATCATGGCCTGAGCTGAAAGCAGACGCTTAACTGACTGAGCCACCCAGGTGCCCCTAGAAACATACTTTCTAATAATCTGCAGTGACAGAAGACAAATCAGTGGTTGGCTAGGGACGAGTGACAGGGCATGGGCTGGGGTGGGGGGGGGCGTAGGATAGGATGAATTACCAAGGGCAGAAGGAAAATGGAAGCACGATCTCTGTGTTCATTATCTTATGGGTTTACACATATTTGGAAACCAGATTTGTCCTTTAAATATATACAGGTTGTTGTATGCTAATTATATCTCAACAAAGCTGTTTATAAAACAATTGTATGTTTATGTAACGGAACAGTCTTCAAAACTCAAAATTAATGAACTAGGGTGATACATATCTATATGGACAAATCAAAAAAAAAAAACAAGCTTTACAGTGCTTTGCATGGAGTGAGACTTGTTACACAAAATTTGATAAACTATAAAAAATATCCCATCAGTGTTTAGACCCGCATACATACTTGGGAGTGATACGCCCTGAATTCAAAAAGGTGTTTTCCTCTGGAGAAGGACTTGAATGAAATTAGGGACAGACACACAGGGCTTCTGTGCTATCAATAATATTTTTCCTCCTTCTGAGAAATCTTTTATGTTAATATGATGAAAATTTTGAGATTTGGTAAAGCTGGGACTATGCATAGGGAAATTCATCATATTACTTTAAAAATCGTCTGTGTGTTTGAAATTGACCTTTTTGAGAAGTACACACTTGCTCGAGGACGTTCTCTCAGAAGGCCGTCTTAGAAAGCAAATGTTACTTGGGAAAGATGAGGCCCAGTTTGGCTTTCTTGTGAGTTAACCGATTTGGTGCATCACTGAAGGCTAGGGGATCCCAAACCTCGGAATTCACAGTGACTGAGTCCCTGCCCAGGGCATGCGGTGTCAGAGATACATTGCGAAGAAG
Source organism: Lontra canadensis (assembly GCF_010015895.1). NCBI lineage: Eukaryota > Metazoa > Chordata > Mammalia > Carnivora > Mustelidae > Lontra > Lontra canadensis. Next base: position 4,630,095 of record NW_022631062.1, read on the forward strand.
ACAAGAGCGTGAGTACCAGCGCACTGGGAAGCAGAGGTGCTGGGCAGAGAAGGCCAAGTATGGACTTGGTGCCTGGTGAGGGCGCCCAGGCTGGTGTCTATGCGGTCTTGAGGACGCTGAATCCAGAGATGGGACCATGGGGCCCTCTCACCAGCACTTGCAAGTGGGGAGTTGGAAGAAGAACTGGCAGGACCATGGGGATCACGCTGTGAATTTCATTCACCTCGTGACCTCGGCCGCCATGTGTCTCTGGCATGGATCACGAGGCCATTAGACCCGATGGAAACAGACTCACCACAAATCCTCCAGCTGGGGGCTTGCCAGGTGGGCAGGGTTGGGACCCATGGGTACATACTGGTAATGCTTGCCCTCAGACCATTGTGCAGTCTTCGAAAGAAAGAGCTCAGCAGCCTTTCTCCTTGGAGGGACTGGAGAGTCTCAAGCCATGAGACTCCCTGGGAAAAAATTGTCTTATCTCTTTGGTAGTAGGAGATAAATTTCATGTCAACACACGAAAAGCAGGCCACAGACTCCAGACTGAGTAAATTACGTGTTTTATGTTCAGGCACAGATTGATGGTAGAAGGCTGCAGCCACAGAGAGAAAGGGTCCCTTCTCTTCGCTGCTTTTATGTACTCTAAATCTCCAAAATGTAAGATAATTAACTGGACTACATGGTCAGGCTTTTCTGGAACCTTATAAAAACGCCAAGTCAGACCTCATTGGCAATGCCGAGACAAAATGCATTTAAAGAAAAGTGAAGGGCTGCTTTTTAAAGCATGTTCAAGGTATAATAAACAGCAAATAAATCGGTATATTTGGCCCATGTCCTCACTGAAAGGAGATTCAACTGGCAGGCTAGTTCCATGATGAGTATGGAGCGAATTCCTGAAATTACAACGTGCAATCAACACTTCCCAAAGGAACAAAAGAACAGGGCCGACTTGGAAAAATGACCCCTGCGACAATGACACATACATATAAAGAATCTTCTTACGTGTCAGTATCCAGTGTTTCTTTTCAAATACCAAGTTTTATTCATCTTGTCAGATTTTTAAAATAGTATATAAAAAAGTGTTTTCCAAGGATGAAATTAGTATTTCGCTAAATGCTTGGTGTCCGATTTTGAAGTGTTGTAGCAAGTAGGGTAGCGTGTCCCGGAGTGTGATTCAGATTAGGGCCGTTTGATCAGAATCACGGAGGTTGGCAAGCTTCTTCTGTAAAGAGGAGAGGTGTCTGTTGTAGTATGAAAGCAGCCATAGATGAGTCATAAATGAATGACTGTTTCAGCATGCCAATAAAACTTTATTGACACGGGTAGATGTGTGCTGAATACAGCGTACAGACCATAGTTTGTGAACACCTGATTTAGAGTAGTGTTTTTCTTTTTTTTTTTTTAATCGAAGCCCCCAGGAGAAAATAGAGAGGACATGAAATCCCAGCATGCACGCATACGAAAAGTTTTTGCAAAACTGAATTTGTCTTCTCTATCAGGAATGCACTCTGCTACTTTCTTCTCTCCTCTCCTCTTCTCTTCTGTTTAGTTTTACCATGCTCGTCCTGACTACTGACCCATCACCTGCAGCTCTTTGACTGCTGAGATGCAGTTTCGAGCCGCTCTGCCAATGACAACTTTTTTAGAGGATATTAGCGAGTGAGCCCAGATATCTCTAAGTTTCTCTTTTCCAAAGATTCCTCCTGATTCCTGTGCACAGCATTTTGAAAAGCTGTGATCTGGTGTGTGAAGTGGAACTGTACACTTGAACTAAAATTAAAATGATGCTAACAGTTGTTTTTCTGTAAAACATTCCTGTGTTTTCAAAGGAGCCTCTTCATTTTGGCTTGCTTCAGCTTAATGCATGATTTAGGGCTGTTGTTTGGCTTCGTTTTTTATCTTTTCCTCTTGATGCCACTTTTAATTTCCAATGTCATGGTAGAAGAAAAGAAGGAAGAAAATAGAATTCAAGCATTGGTGCCTGTGGGATCACAAATAGGCATACCAAAAGGGTACGTGACCGACAGAGTTCTAAAGGAATATTTGGACCTTGTATTTCTTTCGTTAGAATTGTATTAAACATCTTTGATTCCATTGTATGCTTCAGTATTTCATTCCCTTGGTTTGTTGGGGACTCTAACTTATTCTCCTTCCTCTGCTGGATGTGTTCTAACATCTTGAATTGGACTCTAGGCCTTTCTCAGCTTTACCTCTGGATGTAACCATGTTAAACGCTAAATTCAATTTGGTGTCAAAAAAGTGTTCTTTCATTCAACTAATGAACACAGTTCATCTGCTGCGGTTGGTCGCTGTAATTATAATGAGTTAAGTCTTTTACCAGCCTTAATCTCATAGACTGTTTGCTCCAAGGTTTTGACACTTCCTATCTCTCTCTCTCCTTTGAGGAATTTTTCTCACTCTTGCCCGAAATCTTGCGGCTGCTGCCTCCCAGTGCAGCATGAATTTCCTTTGTTTGCTGCAGTACAACCTAGCTGGAATCAGATGTTCCATACAGGCCTCAAGTTCTGACATCTCCTTCCTTCCTTTTCTTCGATTAAAGTTGCACGGGGATGATAATGATGACTTGGAGAAAGAAGGAATTTCTTGGAGTTAGCAGGAATTCTGGAGGGAGCCGGAGACAGCCTTGTCTGCAAGACAGATTAACTGGCCTCCTCCCTACCCTTTCACCCAGGGCTGTTTTCCATTCCGGAATGATCCTGAAGCCGGCCAAGACCTGTCCCAGGCTGTGTGGATGGGGCATTGGGCACACGGCAATTCCAATTAGCAGTCTAATTTTGACTTGGCTTCTGGCCAGAGGGCTTCATCTCCCAGCACATTTCAGACACCGGAGCGAATGGTCAAGTGGGTTACCGTGCACTTATCTTGGCCTACCCCCGAGGTCACGGTCAATTACGTCGGAGGGTCGTTTTCATGCAAGACAGAATCAAGAATTGGAATGGCGGTTGGAACCAAACATGCATTTTTATCCCGACTGGGAAATGCTTATCAAAATAGTTCTTAGTTATCAAGTAAGCACAAAGTGCCTGGAAATGACGTTCCCAGTGAGGGGAAATGGCCCAGCTGTGCTTTTTTTGGCTTTCTCTCATCTGCTCAACAGGAAAAATATTAATCAATGGAAAAAAACACTCTCTTTCTGTTAATTTAACACATGAGTTTTAGATCGTGTGGGAAATAGTAATACCTCATGTTTTCCCATCACGGTTTTATGACGCGGATCACAAAGACCTTTTCAGAAAATGGTCCTTGCTTAAGCCATTCGCACCTACTGGGATGTCTTAGTTTCTTGACGGCCCAGCCAAAAACCCAAGATAGAGAAGGTCCCAGCAGTCACTGCCATCTTCTAGTAATTGAGTGGAATGGCGAGGGAAGACGTCTGGTGACCCTTGCAACTTGCCATCAGGCAGCACCTTTTTCCCCCATCAACAAGGAAGCAATTCACAATAGAGTATTTTCTCATAAAACAAACTAGCGACACTTCTCTAAGGAGATTGAGACTATCCAAGCCAGGAGTCCCATACCTGGGATTTCCGTAGTTCTCTGCCCGCTCTCGGATGTTTATCGAAGGACAACTTTCCATGCAGCAGGACGCACATATCCAGAAGCGTCCAGCCCGATGCGCGTTCCCTCAGCGAGCCCACCCACCTAACCGTCTCCGTGCCTCTTTTCAAGGTGATGAGGCTTCGCAAACTGGCTCAGCAGATTGCAAACTGCAAGCAGTGCATCGAGCGGTCGGCCTCCCTCATCTCCCAGGCCGAGCACTCTCTGAAAGAGAACGATCACGCGCGCTTCCTGCAGACGGCCAAGAGCATCACCGAGAGGTGAGTTGTGGGGGCTGCTGGGAAGTTCTCAGCCGCTGGCCTCCTGTGTCTGCGGAGTGATTGCTTGGTCTTGCCCTCGCCTTGCTTTTGTTTTCATTTTGGAGGCTGAGTACCAGGGAGAATAGAGCCTTTGAGTTGCTTTGTTCCAGCCAAAGATGCTTCCCTTTGACATGGCAAAGCCTTTTCAGTAGCGCCCTGGAGTTCAAGGCCTTTGAAACAAGAGTCCACCAGTTAGAGAGAATAAAATCAGCCTTGCTTTGGGTAGGGGGTGGGGGGGGGGCAGGGGAGAAAGCGTACAGTGGCACAGAAATGGCAATTACTGTGAATCTCAGCCCTGATCTTATCATGCACTTGGGAACAAAGAGTCAAAATGAAGGCACCGACATGAAAGGGAATCTTTTCTTCCATCTCAGGGCTCGTCTATTAAAAAGGAGAAGAAAAAAAAGCCAAGGCCCAGGTGTTGTGCTCTGTTAGACCTGTGTTTATTTGGTTGAGAAGCTTTGCTCGTCAGAAAGGTCAAAGCTGACTCATGTGGGAGAGAAAGGACCCAACTGTCAGTCTCATACCTCTTTCTTTTAAAGGATCCTTTATTCTGGGGTAGGGAACGTAAAGATAACATTATTCCATTGGTCAGTTCAGCAGTGAAACTGATGGGAGTCCGTGTTTCTTCGCTGCCTGTCCCGATTGGCATAAACTCCACTGAAATGGTACCTCCAACCCCTGCCGATGCCCTTGACTTTTCATTCATTCTCATTTTCGGAGTCCCCTGCCCCTTACGCAAAGCAATAATAGAATGCTATCACCGGACAACCCCGGACAGTTCATTCATGCTGGTGTTTATCCTAGAGCAGAAGTCTGCACACTTTGATAAAGGGCCAGAGACGAAATATTTTCAGCTCTGCAGGTGATAAGGTCTCCTTCACAACTACTCAGCTCTGCCGTGGTAACTCCATAGCGCCCTGTCATACACAGAAAAGATCAGGCGTGCCTGGGCTTCCAGAGACATTTCCCCCAACAGGTATTTCACCCTCTGGCTGTATTTTGTCAATGCCTGACCCGGGGGGGGGGGGGAAATACTCACCATCTTCTCACTTGCATTTCTTCAAGGAAAGAGAGAACTAACATTAATCGAGTGCGTGCTTGTGTCAGACACTGTGCTAATTCTCAAAATAGCACTTAGAGGTAGTCATTGACGTTTCTGTTTCCACTGTTCTCTTAGTTAGAGTAATGTACAGTGGTTTTATACCTCGGGCCCTGTATCGAGCCAGCTTCATTGTGTTATTTCTTATATTTGAGAAAAACTCTTCCGCGACTGGTTACGATGGTTACGATACTTAATGTCTTCCAAAGCGCGTGGCTAACAGCTGCTTATCATTGCTTTTATATCCTTAAAATGATCGCCTCCCTACCTTAAGAGAAGCCAGTGTCTTTGCTCATGACTCCTGGGTTCCCAGTGTTTGTCTTTATGGCGCCCATCTGGACTGTATCCAGTTGCTCTGTGTTCATCCTAAGGTTAAAAACTGCAAATGGCGCTAATACTCCCGTGTACCTAGGCCACTCTGCTAGACCCTGTTTACACTTACGTCATGCTTTCCAACTGGGATCCAAGAGCGCTCTTCTCCAGCTACGAATCATGAGGTGTCCAGATGAAAGGGCTACTGTGAGCTGCATTTCTTAGTAATCCCTAAAAATTTCATCAAGTGTAATACGAACAGACTCTTAGCTATTGAGGGGAGAGAATGTGGCCCCATAACAGTTGGGATAGAACATTCTGGAAGAAGACCTACCTTTGAAATAGAATGTGAGTGCATGAATGTCTGTCTACATGTGATCTTCCACAGATCCGGCAGGTCATAACCTGTCCCATTCACTTCTACCTATAACAAGCCCATCTCTTCGAGAACGGAAAGATGACTTTGATTTTTTTCTTTCTACAGATGAATTGTAGAATACAGTTGACCCTTAACCAGCATGGGTTTGAACTGCTCAGGTCCACTTATACATGGATTTAAAAAAAATATATAGTGTAGTACTATAAATGTATTTTCTCAATAATATTTTCCATAATAAGATTTCTTAATATTTCTAGTAATATTTTCTTTTCTCTAGCTTACTTTATTGTAAGAATGCAGAGTATAATACATATAACATACAAAAGATGTGTTAATCGACACTTTATGTTATCAGTGAGGCTTCTGGTCACCAGTAGGCTCTTAGTAATTAAGTTTGTGGGAATCAAAAGTCATACATGGATTTTCCCCTGAGTGGGGGTTCCCTAATCCCCATACTGTTCAGGGGTCAACTGTATGGTATAATCTCAAGCCTCACTAATATATAGTTCTTGGTGTGATTGTATGTGTATTTTTATAAAATCGTTTTAAATAAGCAAAACTATTCACTGAACCCAGACATAAGAAAGTCAGCCTCCTGCTTATGAGAAAGCTAAATTTCCAGCAGATTTGAAGACGTGGTGCCTATAACCATTGGCCAAGAGCCTTTGTCCTTCTGCTCCTACAGCCCCTCTCTTCCCGTGTCCATTGTCCATCCTCTTGGTCAATTCCTGAGCCTTCCTCTCTTTCCAGGACCGGAATGTAGTGAAGGCGCAGGGAGCTTGGACCAGGACCTGGGGAACTAGGCTGGGATCCCAGCACTGCCACTTTTTAACTGTGATGCTTTGGGTTTGCCTGTGAGCTATTTTCTGCGTAGAGTGTTGGGCTCAAAGGGGCACCCTGCTGGCACAATCAGATAAGCATCTGACTTGGCTCACATCATGATCTAGGGTCCTGGGATGGAGCCTGCATGGAAGCTATGCTCAGCGGGGAGTCTGCTTCTCCCTCTCTCTCTCTCCCCCTTCCCCTGCTCATGCATTCCCCCTCTCCCTCCCTCTCTCTCAAATTAAGAAATAAAATCTTTTTTTAAAAAAAGAGGGGTAAAAAAGAAAATTGGTCTCATAATAACTGCTTCGATTAGTAGTTGTAATACTGTTGCTGATAACTCCTAAGAACAGAACTTCAGCATCGCAGATAATCCATAATGTCTGTTGGATTTAAGTTCTCGTAGTTTAGTATGTGAGTATGGCCCCGCCTTGTATGTTCTGGGGCTGGTCTCTGCCTGTCTCTACCCTTCAATCCTTTTCTTAGTAAACATTCTTCTCTAGGACATGACTTTGTAATTTTCTGCCTCCTACTGTGTCTGCCTTGGGCTTTGGCACCTGTGTACTTCTAAACCATCTTTATTCTTCTGTTCGAGGAGGGAAAACCCGAAACAAACTTTCAGTCCTGCAGGCCTTCCTAAAGTGAGACTTGGATGGGATTTTTCTGTATCTTAGAATCACTTAAAGTAGGTATGTTCCTCTACAGGGTGAATCTAACTGCAAAAAGATTTTCGATTCAGACATATTAAAAAAAAAAAAAGAAAAGAAAACCAAACCCAAAGGAGAGAGACCATCAAGCTTTACATTGTAGGAGATGCATATGCTTTGGAGTCAAGTGTCTGGCTCTGTGCTAATTGCTTAGGAGTACTTATGGCCAGCACTGGGGCTGCTCCTTTAACACTTGGGAGTCTAATTTCGCTCATACACTCCTAGTGGGCAGAACCCCCAGCCACCTTGTTTTCACCATGGAAGCGCCGGCACATAGCAAACTGCCTGCCATAAATGAATGAGTGAACAAATCATAAAACATGTCGATTGTTCCAACCTAAGATGGTTGTTAGAGGGACAAAATGAAATAATACGGTAAAACCGTTAGTCCGATTCCTGTCCCAAGGTGATCATGCAACAAATGCTAATTCCCTTCCTTCCCACTCACTAAATTGACACAAATGGAGTGCGTAACACACTATATTCCCAAGTCACACTAATACACAGGTCTTCTGCATGGTTGTGTGGATATCTTTATACAACTACATTAAGGAAGCCAAACTCTTCACTAAATCCAAGCATAAGAAAGTTGGTTATGAGAAATCTGAACTTAAAATCACTTTTAGTACCCAGTTATCAAGATGGTAAAAAGAAACTTGCCTCCGAACGGTACCCATTTTTCAGAGCTCCTAGGAGGGTGTCCGACTGCGCCGTCCTTCAACACCGTAAGCAGTTCAAGCATCCATCAGACTTGCCCTGGATATAAAACCAAGACCTCCAGTTGTCAACGCTGGAGAGATGTCGCTTGATTTTAAGAATTCAAGCACATATGATGAGTGGTTTTTGAAGTGTGTTCTGGTAGGGTGTTAATTGGTGTTAAAACAACAACAAAGTTCCAGAGCCAAATGCATCTGGGAAACCCTGAGCAGACCAAAGCAAACCGCGTTTTGCTGCTGTGAGACCTCACTGGGTTTTACTGTGGTGATTTGCCCACTCGCCCAAGAGAGACCCATTTACGTGCCATTGTCAAGGGTCGGGCATGGGGAGAAGGATATTGGGCAGGAAGGATAGAACATCTTCCCCTGGCATTGGCTGTTTGAGAGAAAGCCTGTGAGCCACATAGCTCCAGACAAGTCCATCTTCTAGAAAATTGCCTCCAAGTGGCCCTAGCAAACTGTCAGGGAGATTAGGAGCATCGAAGTCAAAACAGAAACAGGAAGTAATGTGCAGGCCACCCCCTTAAGCATCAGGATAGGACACATGTCCTTATTTGCCTCAGTAGGATAAGAGCTTAACACACACCCACAAGCATGTGCACACATGCGAATATACGTACACACACAGAGACACACAAAACTATGAAGGCACAGAATTTTAAAAGTGGCCTAAGGCTGATGGCCCTGGTGGATTTTGGCAACTCATCTGAAAGGCCAGAAGATGGGCAACAAGGATTTGGGGAATAAAAACAAGGCCTAAAATGTTGAATTTGGCAGATCTGCCCTTGCCTGTCACTCCAATTACGAATTTGAAATTGTAGCCAAAGATAAATATCTCTCCTTCCATCAAAAAACTGTGTAGGTGTTAAAAGCAGCAGTAATCCGCCCAGATTCTTGCTGTCAGTCTTGGCCTCCCAGGCTTAGGGACTTTCAGCCTTTCCATTCCCACTCCACAAAGTTCCCACCAGCGACATGGCAGGCATTGCCATTTTTTTTTTTTTAACACTGTCACTTGCCTGAACCACGTTTTAGTTAACTGTGGACCATAGAACGAGGAGAAACTTGGGAGTAAAATCTGTTTGGGGTGTACCTGAACAGAAGCTTCTGTCCCTGGACAGCAGAGCGCTAAAGCGAGATTGTCTGCTCAGAGCGCCTGGGATCCTCTCAGCCCAAGATCTGAGCCACACAACAAAGACAGAGAAATGCGACAGAGAGACGCCTGATTCTTAATAGCTCGGTGCAGTTTTCCCTGCTGGACATCATGAAACATTCTAATTGGGGGTTCACTTTGAAATTTTTATTTGGGGAGTTCACATGGCGCTATAGCATTTCTTTTAACTTTTCTGCACTGACGCAAATATTGCGGGCTCTTCAGTACATGTGGGCATGCTTTAAGAGCTCCTTATGTATTCGCTGAGTGATCCCAGGATCGCTCTGAGTTCTGAGGAGATTTGTGATTATGGGTCATAAGGAAGGCATTTTTTAAGTACAGTTTGACTATGTGTGAAAAACGCCTAATAACCATGCCTTTATCCACCAGTCTAAATTAGCAGGTGTTTGTCACAATAATTAGCCCATTCCCGTTGGGTGCACTTTTTACCCAACAAAATCCCACATCTCTGCTATTCACGGTTTCTTTTTTTTTTTCTTTTTAAAAGATTTTGTTTATCTGAGAGAGAGGGCACGCACAAGCAGATGGAGCGGCAGGCAGAGGGGAAGCAGGCTCCGTGCTGAGCAAGGAGCCTGATGTGGGACTCGATCCCAGGACCCTGAGATCATGACCTGAGCCAAAGGCAGACACCACTTAACTGACTGAGGCCCCCAGGCATCCCAGCTATTCACTGTTCCTGGGTGAAACAGGTGGTGAATTTAGATTCTCCACCCTCATTCAAACACTTGAAACGTTTCTTTCCAGAGTCTCTGCCTCTTCAAACTTTTTATCAGTGGATCCCAGCATCATCCTGGTTATTACATTATTAATTATCCTGTCTACCACCCTCCCGACACAGAACTGGAAATGTATCAGAATCATAATTCTAGAAACTTTGTTTCTAAGGATTTTGAGCACTTCACAGGTGTAACTTATACTGAGGTGAAATTCGGAGAACATGAAATTAACCATTATAATGTGTGCGATCTGTCGTATTTGGTATATTCATGATATTGTGCAATAAGAGTTCCAAAATCTTTTTATTACCCCCCCAAAACTCCATACCCATTATGCAGTCATCATCCACTGCGCGCCCCCCGCCCCCCACCGCCGGTCTGCTCTCTGTCTCTGGGAATTTGCCTGTTCTGGACATTTCCTACAAATAGATCATACAATACACGGCCTTTTGCATCAGACTTCTTTCACTTAGCGTTAACACTTTCAAGGTTCATCCACACTGTTGTGTCTATCAGTACTTCAGTCCTTTTTACGCATGAATAATATTCCATTGTATGAATAGACTCGCAAGTATAATTTCTTTAGCCAAAATACATCATCTTTATAAGATACAGTTTTAAGAGCCATTAAGAGACCCAAGAGGAGATCTCCTTAGGTAACCAGGCTGAAATTTTTCTAGATTAAATGGAAGAATTTAGACCTAGAATTCTCTTCCTGGCTAGCTAGGTAGTTTCCTAGGCTAGCTCTTCCTGGCTAGCTTCCAGCTAGCTTTGTAACTTTCTATAAATGAGCACCAGCACTCTTAATGAGAAAATAACTAGATTTAGAGATGAACCATTTCAGAGTATTTCTTTGCTCACCGAGTCCCAGCACCCTACACAGCACTCTGCATGTAGTTGGCCCTTGGTGGTGTTTACCGAACTTCCTGAAATACCCAGATCAGCAAGATCACGGGTCTAGCATGGTCTGAGGCGCTCACACGTGGTTTATGTCATGCCACAACTGTATCGTTTTTAAGAGGATCGCTTGCATTTTTAATTAGTCCAAACATTCTGCTATTGGCAACTGAACTTTGCAAATCAACCTGAGGGATTAACACACACATAGCACGAGATTCTCTTCTAGCAGGAGCGTCGTACTCACCAATACGTTGCTTTTTAGTTTACAAATGAGAACGCTTCACTAGCAACTGTAAATGAAGAGGGGAAATGGGGCATCCATGGGAGGAATTTGTGAGGGAGCTCGTGAATATTTTCCATGGCATCTGCTGGGAATATGGTGCAAAAAAAAAAAAAAAGAATACAAGAAGAACGAAACAAGCCAGACAAAAACTCCTTTTTAAATGTTTATTTTAGAGAGAAGCTAGTAATTGATTAAACTAATCCAATATCTGGAAACATTCTTTTTTAATCTTCACTTTGCCTTTTATGCAGTTTGAAATTTTGGAGACTCCTCTTTGAAGTGGAGCAGGGTCGGGTCTGAAAGGAACAAACAGTTTCCCAGACAGATGTGTGAAGAAATGCCCGGAGCTATGTGCTTCTTGCTGGGGTTAGATGTGAAGGGGGCCGGGCTGTTAAATACACAGCAACATGAGATATGAATATTCTTCCACCTTCGTGGGGAGTTTTTTTCCGACAGTAAAAAGGAAGGCGGGTGGGGGGGGGGGAGCCATTCTACTGTTTCCCCAGTTCCTTTGCCTCGTCTTTAAGCTCGATCGTTTGCATTGTGTTGGCTGTGTTGTGCCGTTCCCAGGTTCTCTTTGAACCTGTAAAACGTGTAAAAACAGCCCCATTTTAAAATGATCCTTCTTTTCCTTTCATTTTTTTTCATTCCCAGGCAGTGACGGTGACAGGCATCTTGACATTTCTAAAAAGTTGTTTTGTTTAAATTACAGAGTCTCCATGGCGACTGCATCCTCCCAGGTCCTAATTCCTGAAATCAACCTCAATGACACATTTGACACCTTTGCCTTAGATTTTTCCCGAGAGAAGAAATTGCTAGAATGTCTGGATTACCTTACAGGTATTGTCGTGTGTGTGTGTGTGTGCGCGCGCGCATGCGCGCGCGTGCTTTAATATTGTGTGTGCACTTTGATGTCGTGTACAGTCAGTGATACACATACTTTGCCACCACATCGATTCCCTCAAAACCAGAGGTGTGGGCTCCTGATTTAGGAATGGAGTCTAATATTCCCCTAAATGATTTCTGGCATGCTTTTTTTTTGTTTCCCCACCCGAAACAACACGGTCTGAGACCAAATTGGGGACAGAGGAAAAAGGCAAATCTCGAGAATTAAAAACGTACTTCCTGCCATTTTCTCTCCCTCTCAGAGTGTGGGTGTCACAAAGAGCAACTCTGCTGGCCATCACAGAGTAGCGTAAGGTAGCGGGGCTGTTTTCCACTTCATCTCAGCAAGGCTTCTGACTCTCACGGTGTCTTGGCAGAGACACAGTTGGCAGCTAACTCTTGGTTGAGTGTCTACCTTGCTTCAGCTCTTTGTATCTGAGATCTGGCATGATCTTAGCATGTTATAATCCTCATTTTTCCCATGACAGGGGTCACCCATCTCGCTGGAGGTCAGGTAGCTCGCAAGTGGCAGAATTAGAATTTGGCTTGGGTCCGTACGGACTCCAAAGACCTCTTGTTCTTTCTGGTAAAAGACCGCATTTCATCTTGGCAAAAGGTCACCACAGCAAATGTCCCAAAAATCGCATGTGAATTCCCAGTGCCATCATTCTGATAGACAGTTTTTATGGCGGGAGGTGGGGGGCTGTCAAACTTACGAAAGAAAAGGAACAGCAATAAAAGAAAACCTCAGGCTACTCCTGTTCCTAACCATGCTTCCAAATGTTTCGTCGCCGTCGACCTCGAGAGTGAGGACTGAAATCATTTGCTGGCAGAATGCAGATTGTTTAAAGGACCTTTATTTGTGTTAGCCAAAGCCACTGGTGCCTAGGACTTCTGGAAGGCTCCATGTATACAGTGAAGCCAGATGTGCATGGAACTGAGGACATGCGGCCTTCAAGAGACCACGTCCCTGACTCAGCATGGCGTCAGCGTCCGCATTTCGGTTCTGCACGTGTGCATGTCGGAGAGAGGTTGGAAAAGATGGAGCAGGAGAAAGGGAACATTGTGTGATGTTCACTTTCACAGTCTATGGATCAAAAACGGGCAGTTTTATATCCAAGGGGTGTTATACCCAGATAGGTTTTTTTTTGATTTGCAAGAATCCGAGATGCTGTTTTTAGCCTTTCTGCATTTGCAAGCCAAGTGTTCATCCCACCAACTTATCTTATGTCATTCTTTCAAACCACACCACTCTTATTAAGGAATTAAAAAGGTGACTCCACAGTGCATTTGCAGTAAGGACCCAAAGTCGGTTTCAAATATTTATTCATATACTGACCCCCTTTTTAAGCTTTTAACTCTGAGATCTGTCTAAACTAACGCTACCCCCCTAGAACCTGCCACAAGGATAGAAACATTCTGTATCGGCACTGTCCGTTTTGGTAGCTGCTGTCCACATGGGGCTATCAGAAACTTGAAATGTAATGGTGAGTCTTTACCTTCATTGAAATTTAATTAAACCTAATAGAAGTTTAAACAGCTTGTGGCTACTGTATTAGGCAGCACGGGTCTAGATTTTCTCTGGCTGAGCGGTTTTTCATGATGGCATCCTATGAAAAGTCTTTTTTTTTTTCTTGCGTCATTTGGAATTGAGTAGGATGGCAGCAACAGAAAATCCAGTTAGCAGTGACTAAACCCATCAAGCGGTGTTTGTATCCTGCAAACCCGGGCAGGGAGATATGTGCTCCAAGCCTGGGCCGCAGCTCAGTGAGGACCGCAGACCCCAGGCTCTTGCTTTTTCCCTGCTCTGCCATCTTCGCTGCGCTGCCTTTTTGCCACACAACAGCACAGCTGCCCCACCTCCACGCATCGTGCTCAAGTTACAGGTGAAAAGAGACGGATGCAGGGCAAATGGGGACAAAATTCTGTCCTTGTTTATTAGGAAAACAAAAAGCTTGCTTAGAAGGCCCACCTGGCAAACTCCCACTTGTGTCTCGGGGGCCGGATCCACGTCACAAGGTCATGCCCAAGGATAAAGAGGACTGAAAGACTGTTGGGCCGGGCACATGACCTTTCTGTACAAAATCAATGTCTTGCTGACCTGAGTGTGTCCTCCCCGTTGCCCAGTCATCGTTTAATGGTGTTCCGGTGGGCGTCCACTCATGGGCTCCGTCTCCATGCGAATGCCAAGGCAGTGATTAAAGGGGAAGGCGAGGAAGTCGTTTGCACCAACTAGGACTGTGTACCCCATGTATCATCCCGATCGCTGTTTATGCCAAGCTAGAGACCACATGGGGTACCTGCCATTCTGCCTTCTTAGCTGCCAAACCTCAAATACAAATCTGGCCCATTTCTAGACATAACATCGATCCTGGCCATAACATATGATGCTTGGCTGATATTGCCAAGTCCAAATAGTTTATCAGACATTTGTAAGCAGGAAAGGAAGTGTTTGTGGAGTATTAGCCCACCATTTCTCGTGTCCTGTTTATAACAGAGGCAAGAAAATAATAGTTCTGCCACCAATCCCATGAATGTTGAAATTGGCATGCTGCTATCCTCACTTACAGTAAATTGCGTATTGACTTTTTGGGACAAACCCATTGGGCTTATAATCAAAACAGGGTTAGCCTGCGTGGCTGTGAAAACAAGATGATTTTTTTCCCTCTGTGACATGCCTCTAAGTGGTATGTCAAGTTAATAATCCAGAGAGGTGACATTTCCTCCCCGATCACAGCTACTTGCTTATTTTGAACACAAGTTTGCTTTCTACTTAATCCTCTATTGCAATACAGAAAAGACACCATCTTTTCTCTGGTGGTTGATGGAAAAGTAATTCAGTGAGCTATTTAGATTATGGGAGAATAAGCATTTCTCCACCACTCCCTGCCGGGTGATTGCACAGCGACAGCAGCCACACAGACGATCCTACGGAGTTTTATGGAGCAGCTGGGCCTCCCCTGGCTCGGTGTCCCTGACTCCTGCACAACCAAGTCACAGCAGACGACACTAAATCTTGCATGCAGATATACTTCAGGAGACAGACGTATAAATACACATTCCAGAAAGAGTGCTTTAAGGGCTCTATGGAGCCTTTCTGTCTTAACCCATGACTTAATGTGTTGCCAGCCCACATGCACAGGTGTGTAGTCATGTTGGTGGAACTCAGTGAGCAAGAGACCAAGCTGCCCTAATTGACTTTATGCAACAAACATAGAAGTTGGACAAAATGAAGCCTAAAACAATTCGAGTTTTCAAGTAGCCTTTTTTTTACAAACTCTTCTCCCTCTTTGGGTTTGTTTAGGACTCCTCGGGCCTAATCAAAATTTAGAGCAGGAAAGAACTCTGCAATAGTGTGAACAGAGGTCGCTCTGAATCTATAGAATGCGGATATGTTTCTCCTTTTGAAGTTAGGTTCTAGTATACAGAAGACTGGAAATAAAGGCCTGGATCGATTCTCCAAACCAGGGATTGGCAAACTTTGACTATAAAGGGCCAGATGGTAAATATTTTAGGCTTTGCAGGACATATGGTCCCAACTACTCAACTCTGCTAGTGCACAAAAGCAGCCACAGACAATACATAAATGAATGAGCCTGGCTGTGTTCCAATAAAACTTTATTTACAAAAACAGGCAGTGGGCCAGATTTGGCCCGTAGCCATAGTTTGCCAAGCCCTGCTCTGAAATATTATTGCCAGTGCAGAGCACTCCCTGCCTATTCTTTTTCTTGCTCACAAACTCTTCTCATAAAGCCAGTTACTGAAATCAAGCTGGTAGATTTTGAGTCAACTTCAAATCATTATTTTGCTAGGATTTAGACTTCTCTGCTCCAGACTGTGTTCGAGACATAAAACAGCAGCCTTCTCCAGTAATAAAGTTAACCAAATGCCAAGGAACCATGTTTTCTTGGGGAAGGAAAATGTACTTCTTAGATAGGATTGACTGTTAATCATATTCTTCTTAATTTGAAATATCACCTTTAAAACTGAAAGATGAGAGCAAAATAGGACCACACTAATAAGGTGTTTTTTTAAATAAGGCATCAAAACTTCTAATGAGAGAAAATCTTCAAACAGTTATTTGGCTGGGTTTCTTATAGGATAACAAACATTGGTATTTTTCCAATCGGGTGTGTAAATATAAGAATACGTAACCTCACATAGCTCAGAGGTTGGCAAACCTTGGCTCTGAGGCCAAATCTAGCCCTACCCTCTCTTTGTCAATAAAGTTTTACTGGAACCTGCCCATGTCCATTTGAATACGAATCGCCCAAGGTTGCCTTCATCGTGCAGCAGCAGAGTTGAAAGGACAAAGAACGAAGAATGTATGGCCCGCAAAACCTAAAACATTTACCACCTAGCCCTTTACTGGAAAAGTTTGCCATCTCCCCAGTGTGGGTGAAATCATAGAAGTTCATCTTGTTTGCTTTTTGTTTAATATTTTTTTTCATGGATAAGAGTATTATTTGCTTAACCTCCTAAACGTACTTTCGTGATAAATAGAGGTAAGTCCCTACTGGCTGGCTGAAGTCACGCTACCCTTTAATGACAGCAGCGACCAGCCAACCAGACGTTGGTTCTTTGGATCGGGGTCACCACCTCTGAGCTAGTGGTCCTGATGGACCTGTGTAGAAAGGCCTGCTTTGACTGTCCCATGTCTCCTCCGAAATGTGTCCCGGAGGTGCCTGCTTTTTGGCTGATGAGCGTTCTTGATCCCACCCCCTCCCCCCACAGCTCCCAACCCTCCTACAATTAGAGAAGAGCTCTGCACCGCTTCCTACGACACCATCACTGTTCACTGGACCTCCGATGATGAATTCAGCGTGGTTTCCTATGAGCTCCAGTACACCATATTCACCGGACAAGCCAATGTTGTTAGTGAGTATCGTGCCCCCTATCGATTTCTCTGTTTGGTGACTGTCTTCTGTTAGATGGCAATTCTAAATTGAAGCGTCAAGGTAAGACAAGGAAGGAAAGGATTCACAGTAGGTATTGGCTGCATTTCCTCACCAAGAGGATGATCGCATTCACTTGTACTATACCAGCAGAAATAACGGGCCAAAGAGTGATAAAAATTAGTGATCTCTAGCAGTCCACATGGATGAGTCTTACAAACATATACTTAAGAGAAGGAAGCTGGAAATAAAAGAATACATGCAGTAGGACTCTATTTATACATTCATAATTTAAAGATAAAAAGGAAAACCATTTTGTGGGGCGGGGGCGCCTGGGTGGCTCAGTAGGTTAAGTGTCCCGACTCTTGATTTTGGCTCAGATCGTCATCTCAGGGTCGTGGGATCAAGCCCTGCATTGAGCTCCGTGCTCACTGGGCAATCTGCTTGAGATTCTCTCTCCCTGTGCTCCCCGACCCCGACTCGCACATGTGCATGCTCGCTCGCTCTCTCTCTCAAATACATAAATCTTTAAAAAAATTTTTGTTTAGAGATGCATACGTAGGTATAAAAATGATAAAAGGGAGGATGATGGTTACTTCCGGGATGGGAGGGGAGTGGCACCACTGAGAATCAGTATACAGGGGCTCATGGGGTTAACTACTTTCTGGGTGGGAGTTACACGGTTTAGTGAGTTTATCCTACATTTAGTATTACGTACTTCTCTGAGTGTTATTTCACAACGTAAAAAAGGAATTTAATAAAGTGGATAGCCGAACAATGCCCAATACCACATCCCATTTGGAGGAAAGCAGGCCCATTGTTTAAAATGTTAGTCATTGACCCCCACCTGGGAAGAATTTCAGACCTTACCTGAAACACAGAGAGACCCTTCTCTCCCTGGGGCCCATGAGCTCTCTGGTA
Organism: Lontra canadensis; assembly: GCF_010015895.1. NCBI lineage: Eukaryota > Metazoa > Chordata > Mammalia > Carnivora > Mustelidae > Lontra > Lontra canadensis. The sequence goes on from NW_022631062.1 coordinate 4,647,776, forward strand.
TCAGAGACAGGTTGATGATCTCAGAGAACCCCAGTTGCTGGCCAGAGCGGTGGTAACAAAGCAATCTCGCCTCCCTACCCCCACGGTTACTCAAATTGAGTTGAGTAAATGGGAGAGGACCAGAAGATCTGGCTTTTCTGGGAAGCAAGTTTGAAACTTCTTTAGCAAATGAAAAGAGAACTTATCAAAGTAGAACAGAATAGAATAGAATAGCAGTCACTTTTCAACAAAGAAATGTTTTGAATAAATCCATATCAACTGAATGTGCTTTTATTACATACACCTCTTCTCCCTTAAGCATGCTGTTCTTTCCTACCACAAGGAATTCTGAAGCACATGATGCTTAAAAAAGAAATTAAATTTAGGATTAATTAAAAGAGCGGGGGGGAAAGAGGGATGCATGAAGAACCCCGCCTCCAAGTAACTAGCATTGCCGGCTCATACCTACAAACAGACCCCCCGGCCTCCTTAGATCCTCATTTCCCAGGCTTCCTTCCTCAACCCTCTGACCTTCCACTCCCTAATTGGCCTGCCTTGGAAGCCTTTATTAAAATCTTACCATTTTCCAGGAATGCGTAAGGAGGAAAAAAAAATCATGAAATGTTGCTAACCGCTGTGGCCAGCTGCTTGAGTAAGAAGGCAGACATGGTGGGTGAAAATGTCTTGAGGAAATGATGGTTTAACTAAGTTTTGGAAGAGAGTGGGTACATATCAGCAAGCTAAGGGGAATGCCAGGCAGCCACATGATCGGGGGCAAACCTGTGGAGACGGAGAATGGCAAGGCATTTTCTGAGACATTCTCTACTCAAGCCTGGCTGGAGAATTGAGTGGGGAAGGGGAGATGGGGGGAAATGAAGATAGAGAAATAGAACCGGGACTCAAACCCATCTGGGTCTAGTTCCAGAAAGCACGTGTTCTTAATCACCAGTCTCTTAATCCTCACCCACAGTAAAGACCTAGACCACAGAGGGCCACTCGGGCCACACAGTGTGGGATTTTTCCCCACACAGAGCAGCAGTGCGATCAGATATAGGGTTAGAAGCCCCCTCAGGCAGTGCTGTGGGGGATAGAGTGGAACAGGGCAAAACTGGAAGCAGAGACATGAACTTGGAGGTCTGTAGTAATTCACAGACGCAGAGATGGCCAGGACCTGCCAATGGCAGTAGCGCCCACGAAGGTAAGGAGAAGATAAATTCCAGAAGAGACTTCTCCACCTGTGACCCATAGCTGTTGGAAGTGCTGTGGGGGGCAAGTCTAAACAGCACGGGCATATCAATGGTTCGTCATGGTTTGGCATCATTTTGCCCTCCTTTCAGGATTTTGGATTCTTCTGGTATTGCTCCTCATCCCTAGTTATACGTGCATGAAGAAATACTAACTTCCCTAAAACCTTTCTTTTTAGTAAGTAATGCATGAACACTGTGTGATAATATATAAAATGTCTACAGTGACGATTGGATGTTTTTCAATATGGCAGCCCCAAAGCCCCAATATGGCAGTTCCAAAGTTACCTACTGCACCAACTCCATTTCACACGCATCCTTCCTGTGGTTGTCTGTTGATACAAAAGGATGCACAGACACTCACACACATCTAGAAATACGTTTTTTAGGGACACAAAAGGTAGTGGGCCAAACACAGTTCTTTACCTTGCTTTGTTCACCCAGAATAATCTCTTTTGATTAACTCAGAAATAGCTGGTCAGGGATCGTAAGTACATTTGCAAACTCATGATGCTAGGACTTTTGTCCTTTGCTGTATTCTCTTTTTTTGGAAGCAGGCCACATGTCTTGCCTGCGCTCAAGGAGGGTGAGAATTACATGAAGTTGTGAATATATCACTGGGGAATCATGGGGGCTACCCAGGAGTGCACCCACCATAGATGGTTCCGTCTTTCCTGAAGTGTCTTAAAGCGAATTTTTGTGGGCATTGAGGCACTACGTAGAGCCTTGGCTTAGACGGGCAGGCCCTATATCAGTTGGCTTTTGCTGATCAGCCAACAGCCACAGAACCGAAGTAGCATATAACAGTAAACATGTATTGCCTGTGTGTCTGGAATCAGGTGGGGCTCTGCTGGTCCCACTGACCTGGGTGAGCGCTGTCAAGGTCATGCTGCGGGTTGGGGCTGCCTCCTATAGTCCCACATGGGTGCATTCTCCTGGTGAGTGAAGGTGAGCGCAGCGCACGCCTGTAAGGACAGGCACACTTGCACAAGTGCTTTGCAGGCCCCTGTCTTTGTCACATTAGCTGATGTGCTAGAGACCAAAGCAAGTCCCATGGGCGAGCCCAGAGTCAGAATGTGAGGGCCAGCGAGGTTGCTCCGCAAGGAGTATGGATACTCGAGGAGCGAGGATGTGGAGCTGAAAGATGGTGGATGCGCTTAAGAACTTGGACTCGATCCCAGTGCTTCATTCCCCCACCCCCCACCAAATGAAAAGAGGAGACCTAGTGCGTAAAACTTGGGGTTTCTCTGGCTGACTTGGCTTCCGTGCTGTTGGCATGAAAAATAATATCAAAACAAAAACATATGAATGGAGTAGATGAGAAAAAGCCATGCCTACAGAAACCCACCAGCAGCCACACCACTGACTTCAGAGCTCCATTCTCGGTGATTCCAGACACGGTGTATTATTCCCCAAAAGCAGGTGCCACAAGAAAATAAATGGGGATAACTTCTTGAAGGTGACAGACCTTGCTTGTTTGGTGCACACATGTCGGAAAGGCTATTCTTCCCAGGACCAGTGGAAATCAGGGAAACCTCAGGTGCCCATCTGACTGGACACTCTCATCAGCCCATTAGTACCGGGAGCTGTTTGTCTCTCTAACATCCATTAAACCAGTATAGTGACGTCCTGAGGCCTACAGGATCGAATTGTAACAAGGAAAGAAAGAGTAAATGTAAATAAAAAGACAACTGACATGCAAAGACCTTCAAATTATTTTCTTCTTGACTATTATATATATTTATAATGTCTGAGAGGGACCTGGATTTGAATCCCAACTGTGGACCTCACTAGCTCCGTAATTTGGGGCGAATTATTCAATGTCCTCTGCGTCTGTTTCCTCGTCTGTAAGGAGAGGTGATGTTTTAACTTCCATGGCTGAGATGATAAAACTATGGTCTGAGCCCCATGCTTGCCACAGTGTCAGCGCAGAGGTATCCAAGTTATTATTCCTGCAAAAATACAGCGGCACTCACCCGTCACTGCATTTTTTTTTTTAAAGCTGATGTTTTGGGTCGTAGGACAAAGGTCAGTCATGAAATTAGTGAGGGTTTTCTACACAATGGCATTTTACACATTCTTCAAGTGCCAGGCCTTCCCTGAATGTTGTTTGTCCATCTGTCCCGCCATTTGGAGGAATATCCTTTGCAGATGTTGTTACATTGAATGACGAGAGCTAATAGTAAAACTGTACCGAAAGTTAGAAGACATGGTAGCCCCCAAACCGGCCACAATCCCTCGTGCCACTAGGAATCTTCACTGCCTATAGGTCATGGTTCCTTCACTTGTTGTAATGAATTCTAGTTAATTGCCCACAACTGACTTTGGTGAAGGAGAATTAGATAATATCTGTGAAGCTTTTGATCTTTTAAAAAGGCTCTCCCTAATCAAATTCATATATTCAAATGCAAAATTAATGACACCATTAATTTTTTATTATGCATTCTTATTAGCAGACTTAGGCCTACAGATGTTAATGAATTGCTTTTTAATAATTAGATATGTATTTAATTTCACAACGTTTTTCATGTTTTTTTCCAAAACCCCTTTCAGTGCGCCATTTAAAATCCTAAACGGGGCCTTTCCCCAGCAGCCTATTTTTATTATTAGCCGAAGTCCAAAGATGCGCTTTTCCAGGTCTCCATGGCAAGGTAGTTTTATCTGTATTTAGTTAATCTTAGTCGATTTGAAAACATTCATGAGCAGTTATTAAACAGATACTATTTTTACAGAGAAGAAGGAAAAGGATGTTCACTTCTGTCCAGTCTGGTAGAAGAAACAAAGGACGTTTGAAGCCACGTGCCGCCTCTCTGAAGGGTGTCCGTGTTGTGTAATGTTTTATACAGAGTGTTTTACTGTAAGATGACTGTTGCTATACAAGGCTCTGAAATCCCAAATGTAATAAGGATCTTGTAATGAGCAGCGTTATGTAGGGAGATGCTTCTGACCCATTGTGAATGAGAACAAAATGTATAAGATTGAGAAACTCAATTAAGTTTCATTATGAACTAATTATCTCCCACATTCCATTGTTGCTTTAATACTGGAAGCCAAGTTAGATAAGGTGGATATTGGAATACCCTCAAAGATGATTGAGAATGAATTGGGAAAAAAGTGAGGCTTCATTCCAGGATGGTGCCACGGGTGTCTCGTAAAGAGACGCTTAAAACCTGGTCAGCGGCCCCGACCTGGTGTGGTACCGAGGCAGAGAGGTCTGGCACTTGGCACCATATGCAAGATGTTAGGTGATGCTGGCCCAGGACCAACACTAGCAACGCAGTGACGGTGTCCTCGGAGACGCCCCACTTGCTCCAGCCGCCAGAAGAAAATGGTCGCTGCTGCTTTCTTGGCATTTTTAATCAACTTCTCAATTATTGTCCTGGCAGCAGTAGTAACAGAAAGGTAAGCCGCCACAGAAATAGCGAGCGATCGCAAGAGCAAGTTGTCCCAGTGTAGACCTGTCCAATCAAATTTTACCACTCTGTCAACATTTTTGTTCTTTTAATCTTTGAGGGGAAAAAAGAGCGACCTCTTCAAAGTCATCAGGATGGTCAGGGTCCCTTTTCTGTTTGGAGAAGGGTTCTGAAACATTAAATCTCTTTTGTTGGGTTTTAAGGCCAACTTGCTGTTCGTAGCAATTTCAGACATCTGCTTTATGATGTCGCTGAAAGCATTCCCCCACCACATTAAGCCCAGCTTTTTGGTCGCACAGTGATGTAAAGTTTATTGAAACATTTTTACATTTGCTTTCTTTGACCACAATCGTCATTTTCCTGTAACATGTGCAATTAAACGGGAACAGTGTAAACGCAGTGACATCGATAGCGTTCTCATTTGAGTCTACTGAATGCCGTTACTGTGTTCGTCCGTACTCGACTGCTATTGACAAAGGTCTAGGAATATGAGTGGATTATCCTGGGCAATAGAAAAAGCTCATTGTTTTCGTTTTATTACTCTTGGAAGATCACGATGAAATGTCTAAAGTGAGTTGCAGGCTTCTTGGGGCCCAGAGCTCAGAGTTCAAAATGACCCTTCTTTGGTCGGATCCAAATCTGTGATTTGGCCCTGGTGCTATCCAGAAGCACCAAGCTTATGACAGCTGTATTCATGGTAAAGGTGAGGTGAAGAAGTAGCCAAAGGGAAATGTACTAGGGAGAGCCCCGTGTTACTGAGCCCCTGGTGGATGTTTTCCTGGGTCTCACACAAGTGAGAATGGGCAGGAGAACAGAGGGCTACGACTTGGGGGAGAACAGGGGGTGGGGTGGGGGTGGGTGGTGCCTCAGTCGTCCTGCTCCGTCTCCAACATGAGTGCACACACGCCTTCACCGCCTTCCATGAGTCTCCCACGGTTCCCTTGCTTTATGCTGGCTTTGTCAACTCTGGCGGCGCTGCTGGTGAAATGTTCGCAGGTGGAGATGAAAAGAGGTGACAGGAAGCGCACAGGGTCAGATCTGACCTTGTGAGTTTGTATGTGTGTGTGTGAGTGTATGTATCTATGACTCACTGGAGGGTGTCTAACGAGACTGTGCCCCCAAGGTACAAATCAGACGAGGTGAAGTTTCACACTTGACAAAAGACTTCTAAGGTTCTTCTCAACGGTGCAGACCAGCAGGAGCGGTGTTTTACTCAAAAGTTGGAGAAGGTATTTAGTGCCATCCAAAGACAGATGTCACGGGGCTATGAATGTCTTGGAATGCCATGCAGATATTTGTGGCTCGGTAGGGATCTGCACATGTGACTCTCCTGCTATAGAAATGTTTTATTAGATTCTCAAAGAGGTGAGACCAAAGAAAGATTAAGGGACTGCTTCTTGGGATTACTGTAAGGTATAAATTGCCTCCAGATCAAAAGAACTAACCCTTTGACTTGCAAATCCACTGAAAGGGAGAGAGTGGGGGGGGAGTTCAAGCCCCTCAGGAAGTGGAGGGACTGAGGCCTCCACCAAGAACTGGTGAAGGAAATTCACCAGAGTCAGGAAACTTGGTGACAGCCAGTCACCAGGGGGCTGGGAAAAGGTTCTCTTAGAGTGGAGATTGATGGGTGGAGAGAGCAGCGCTGGGCCCAATACCAAAGAGACGTTTTCAGCATCAGCCTGCTGCAAAACGAAACGGGCCTCCTTTTCCCTACATGTTCTTCCAAAAGCATCGTAAATCCTCAGCCTGTCCACCCCCCCAGCCCACATCCTGCAGAACACAGCCAGAGCTGTGGCCCCGCCACACTAGGGACTACAGCTGGTCCGAATCCCTGTTCTTGCTTTTCTAAGAGCTACACTGGGCCCTGGCTGCCCCCGGGGTGCCACTGCTCCTCACTTCTCCTAGGGACAGGCCTCCCGAGTTGGTTAACCGTGGCCATGCTAATGCTGGGAACGCCCGTGACCCTGGTGATTGCTTTCTTCACTCCCCGGTCAGAAGTCAGGCCAGTCTCTGCCGGCCTCACTCCTGCAGGGGTGAGGCAGTAGAGCTGTTCCCGGTGTCTCATCCTGCTCAGACGAGAAGACTCTGGGGAACGTTCTCCCCTTGGCACTGACAGAGACCCAAGGCATCAACAGAAATCCTCGAGGCCTTGGAATGCCTCCTCTCGCACACTCTTGTATTCCCACGAGGGAACCCATCCCATCCCTGCCAAGCCGCTCGGGCCTGGGTCTGGGGCAGGCTGAAGATGAGAGGCACAAAAGCGATGGACTATGTGGACATCTGTGGAACCAACTTCTACGTGATTCAGGTCTCTTCTCACCTGCTGTGAGGCTCAGACTTGATGAGATTCCGATTTAACAATCACGCTCATGAGTGTGGCGTAAGGGGGCCGGGAGCGGAGCCTGCGGTGACTTGCGCCTTCTTTCTCCTCGCCATGATGCATCGCGCACGGACACCACGTGCAGCCCGCCACACGGGACTGCCTTGGCTGCTCCCGTGTTTACTGAGCAGAAGCTGCGATAGCATTTTCCTGGAGTTTTCCATTTGGGGCAGACAGCAGGAACATATAATAATAAATACAGGTCGGTCGCCCACTGTAGGCAGGAGGCAGCCCTCCGGTTTATTAGCGGGCTCCCTCGGAGATGCAGAATTGACAAAGAATCGTACCTTGTCTGCTTGGCTTCACAGGTCTGTGTAACTCAGCCGACAGCTGGATGATCGTGCCCAACATCAAGCAGAATCACTACACCGTCCATGGTCTGCAGAGTGGCACCAAGTACATCTTCATTGTCAAGGCCATCAACCAGGCGGGCAGCCGCAGCAGTGAGCCTGGGAAGCTGAAGACAAACAGTAAGTGCCACGAGCTCGGTAGAGCTGTCGCCTCCCTTCTGCTCTCCTTTCGGCCGCCTCTGTCCCCCTTTCTTCTCCTTCTGTCTGCCTCAGGCATCATCGACAGGCCCGAGGAGCAAGTCAAGAGCCGGGGCGGTGGGGTGCAGTTGGCATCAGACGCCTCTGGGGTCCCCAACTCTCTCGACCCTTAAGGGCTGTGAGTCCATCCACTTCTCTGCGTTGACTTCAGACCTGCTCGCTCTTCTAACAAATAATCTTGGAGGGGTTCTTGTGAGAATTAGAACAGATGTGTGTGTGTGTGTGTGTTTCTTTATATATAATATATAAAATATATATTTATGCTTTATATATTTATAAATATTTATTTTATTTATATATTTTTTTATTTTATTATTTATATAAAATTTGTATATCATATAAGATATATGAATATAAATTATATATATATAGAGAGAGAGAGACCCTGATAGGTCGTTGGGGTGCTGCAAACGGCAAATTATTTTTCCATAACAGAAGAGCAAATTAGTAACTCTTTCTTCAAGAATTCCTTACTCCAGATATCTGTCTAGGTCTATGATTCTCAGAAGCAGTTCTGCTCTCCCCACCCCCAACCCCCCAGGGACACTGAGCAATGTCTGGAGATATTTTTGGCGGTTAGAACTGGGGTGGTTGCTACTGGTGTCTAATGGTTAGCAGCCAGGGATGATGGGAAACACCCCACACCCCACAGGACACAAGGAAAGATATGGCCCGTACATATGTCTTGTAACACTGTCGTCTCCCTCGCTGTCTCTGCCCACATGTGTTTTCTTTTATCCTCTCTTTTTTCTTTACTATTTTTGATCTAGAAATATGTTCTATAACATGGAATTTCTTTGCATAGGACCTCCCAAGAGAAAGCAAAGGGGAGTGTGTCGATATGGCACCGTGTTAGACAGTTGCCCCTAGTCACTGGGGACCATTAACTGCTTTTCCAGAAGAATCCTCACTTAACGCAAGTCCTCGATTTCAGCAGCCAAATAACTTCATTATACTCCAGGCATATGAATTTCAGCCACATACATTTAGATGTGAAGCTAATTTCTCCCCTCAGCATTTCTGCTGGTAAAGAAGGAAATGTTTTTAGAGATTAAGTAGGAAAAGAATTAGTAAATACATACACTGAGGTTAATTGTGTAGAAGATGTCTCTGAGACATCGAACGCGTGCTTCATCAGTTTCACTGAAGATATCGCATTCATTTCATGTAGACAGATAATGTCATCTTCTATTTCTAGACATGCGATTATTGAACAGATGTTATCAAGTTGTACACGAGGAGTCGGCGGACTTTTCTGCAGTGTGCCAAAGAGTAAAGATTGGAGGCTGTGCACATTAGATGGTCTCGGTCACCATCCATTCTTATACACCCCTGCCACCGCAGTGCAAAAGCAGCCACGGATTACCCATAAATGAATGGACATGCTTGGGTTTCAATAAAACTTTATTCACAAACACGCAGTATACTGGATTTGGCTTGCAGGCTGTAGTTTTCCAAACTCCTACATGCACGATATTACAATGAGTTGAATTCTTTAGTAAAGTAAATGGTTAACTTGGCCCTTGAACTAACTTGTCCTCGTCGAAGCAAAAGCCTTGAACTTGGACAGAGTAGGTGATGGTGCGTTTGAGAAACACATCTGAGGCGCAGGTGGAATTTGCTCGCTGAGGTTGCAGGGGTTGGGGTTGGGCCTGACCTAAGCTGTCAAGGGGCTGCTGCACACGTGTGTAGGTGAGGGTGTGAGTTGAGGCGAGATGGCGTACATCTCCCGTCTTCATGAGGCCAGTCTTCCTGGCGGCTTTGCCATTCTCGTATTCCTCGCTGGATGAAGGGCAAGCAGCACACGGGCCCCCTCTTCAGTGACGGCTGCCTTAATGAAACCACCCCTCTCCCCGGTCTGCCCGTTAACATCCACTTGTTTTTATACACAATCTCTTACACCTTTTAAAATGGAAATATTTTAGGCAAAACTATCTTCCTACTCTCCTTGCCTTAGTTCATACTTTATCCCTAACAGTTGCTGGCATGATCATTCCTGAGGACTGCAGTGTTTCCCAAGACAAGCTGAAATTCAAACTCAGCATGTAACCCAGCAGCTCTTAGAGCCTCTGACAATGTCCATGCCCTGATCCGCCCTCGGAAGCTTTTTTCTTCAGCATCCTCTTTAAGCTTTTCTGTGATGTGGACAGAAATCTAAAATGGGTCAGCAGACGATCCAGCCTGCCAGCCACATCTGGCTGCCTATTTTTATAAATAAAGTTTCATTGGCACACAGCCGCACCCGTCCATTTCCCTCTCGTCTTGGGCCGCGCACGCTGCAGCAGCAGTCAGGTAGCCACACAAGAGACCCCATGGCCAGCCGAGCTGAAAATATCCATCTGGTCTCTTATCAGAAAGATGTGCTGACCCCTGTCCTAAGAGAAAGGATTTGACAGGTGTGCATGTCGTGTTTGTATCCAGGTGACGGCTAGAGATCCTCTGACCCACGCGGACGTGACACAGCACTCATTACCCGTGCTCTGCGTGCCACTGTCTCAGCCGGGGTCGTGGATTTCCCCAGCCAGTGTACCAGACTCTGTCCGCTGGCTGCCTGAGGGCGGGCCTACCAACTGTGGCCGTGGCCGTGGCCGGGGAGGGGAGTGGCCTTGAGACAACTTGGTATTTGCATGATCTTGTAACTCATTTCATGCCTTTTAACACCGATGTGGTGTCGAATGACAGGCAGTCCTCCAGGACCGTGTTACATTCTCAGAGAAGTAACAGCTATGACAAGACGCTCAGGGATGACTCTGCCAAGATTTTCTAACAGTTCGATCTTCAAAACATAAATATGTATTATATATATATAAATCTTAAAAATTACATAAAGAGGGGCGCCTGGGTGTCTCAGTCATTGAGCGCCTGCCTTCGGGTCAGGTCATGGTCCCAGGGTCCTGGGCTCAAGCCCTGCATCAGGCTCCCTGCTCAGTGGGAAGCCTGCTTCTCCCTCTCCCACTCTCCCTGCTTTGTTCCCTCTCTCTGCTATCTCTCTCTCTCTCTGTCAAATAAATAAATAAAATCTTGAAAAAAAGTTACATATAGCGAGATCTTCAAAACACAAATGTGAATAATGAAATACAGGGGCCTTTATTTTATGTATATGTATGTATACACACACACACACACACACACACACACACACACACACTCAGGAGTAGAAAACCCAGGTGTTATGATCACATTTTTTTCCTCATCTTGTTGTGGGCTGAAAAATGCACATTTTTATAGTCATTCTGAGTTCATGAGACTCATTTGTAATTTGCAACAGTTTCAGAATTATGTAAAGCCTTTATGTCAAAATCTGCAATCTTGATTTCTTTGGCTTCTGGTCTGTAGTGTACTGAGCGTGAACCCCATTTTAAGCTGGATCGAATATGGGAATGGTTAAAAACGAAGTCTTCATTTTCTCCTTCCCTTGGGAATGCTGTTTAGCCACTGTGTACCAGAGCTGCTTGTGTCCACCTGGGACCCCCAAAGATAGCTTCTACTACATACCGTGGTTAATCCCCGCCCATGCTACGGTTGAATCTTTAGCCATAGCAACTCTAGATCCCCATCTCAGAACTGACAGGCTGGGAGTTCATGAAAGCAGGATCATGTTTGTATTCAATATTTTACCATGTTCTTAAAACCTGATTATGAAAATACAGTATTGGTCATGTTGAAATAAACGGTCCTCTTCTTCCTCTCTTTGTTTTTTGTAAACTTGTTCCCAGGCCAGCCATTTAAACTGGACCCCAAGTCTGCACATCGAAAGCTGAAGGTGTCCCACGATAACTTGACAGTAGAACGTGATGAGTCATCCTCTAAAAAGAGCCACACGCCCGAACGCTTCACCAGCCAAGGGAGCTATGGCGTAGCTGGAAATGTGTTCATTGATAGCGGTCGGCATTACTGGGAAGTGGTCATAAGTGGGAGCACATGGTAGGCAATGCTATCTGTTGTCGTCCAGTTACAAAAAGCCACATGTCATTCTGTACTTTGTCAGAGCATTAACCCATTCCAGGGCCCGTCTTGCAGGAAAATATGCAGAAAAGCTTTTTGTGTCTGTTGTTGCAACAGTAGTGCTGTGTAACGAGCACCCCAAGACTTGGTGGCTTCAAACAATAATCATTCATGATTGCTCGCTCACTACACCCTTGTGTGGGTCTGCTGCCAAGGCTAATCTCGGCTGGGCTTTGCTTTAAGCTGTAGATTGGGTCTAGGTCTCTTCTTTGTGTCTCTTCGGCCACGAGGGCTGCCCGTGTCCCGTTTCTCTCGAGCCCGAGAGCGCAAGCCCAGCTAGGCCAGCCCATTCCAAGCCTTTGCTTACGTCACTGTCTACTGACTTCTCATTGGCCAAAGCCAGTCACCTAGCCATAGCCAAAGCCAAAGCTGGTGGTCTAGGGAAGACTCTCTCTCCCATGGAGGTGAGAGGAAGGAGCGAATATTTGCAAAACCATCATCTAGTCTTCCTTTCAGCCAATAAGAAAAACAGCTTGCTTTAAGTCCATCCATTTTTTTTCTTTTTTACTTACTGCAAGAATTGTAGTTGAGTTGATTGAGTCCCGGTCCCTAACAGAGCTAGTATGCTAACACTGCTCTTCTGTGCCTTAAAACACGAGTCAGCCGATGATGGCCAGTAGGCCAGACCTGGCCCTGTGCCTGTTTTGGTAAACTAAGTGTTGTGGGAACACAGCCATGCCCATTCTTTTCCACATTGTCTGTGGCTGCCTCTGAGCCACACGGCAGAGTTAAGCAGTTAAAATAGAACCCTGCGGTCCGCAAAGCCAAAAATATTAACTCCCCAGCCCTTTATCGAAAACGTGTGCCGATTCCTTCTCTAAAACGTTACTCTTTGGCATCTAAAGAGAATGAATTTCTGTTGCCTTGTATGTTTTATGACTCTAGATGGGGCCGACGACTGGAAATAGTCCAGAGTGGAGGGGCCGAGGCAGTGAGCAGTTGCTGGGAACCCTTTCGAATAGTCTGTTAGGTCCAGCGCCATGCCTTCCGCCCGGCCAGCTCTCGAAAGCGGGGGGTGTCAGGCAGGGTGCGGTGTCTGCGTTGGAATGAGCCAGCCTTTGCCTGGTGAACCTCACAAAGCTTACCTTGTCTATTCTGTGAGCCACGAACTGCCCCCCTTCCTCTGGCTGGCTGGCTGACAAACACCTGTTCGCTCCTGCTCTTTTATTTGTGTTAACCTCGCCCTCCTCCAGCACAGCTGTGGGCCGCGCATGGTCTAAGCATCCTGCAGATGTTCACTCCTTCATTCATCTTAATAGACCCCAGTGGTAGGCGCTAGAATCCCCCATTTACAGATGAGATGACTGGGGCGCATGCCCATTAGCACAAGGTGGCAAAGCTCGGAGGCGACAGAGTTAGGAAGGCCACAGTCAGGGCGCAGCCTCTGACCCAAGGCTTCACAGACCTTTCTGTGACAGGCTAGTGAGCCAGTGTTGCAGTTTGGCAGGCCAGATGATTTTTATCCTGACGACTCAGCAATCCGGTTGTAGTGGGAGAGCAGCCGCAGACCATGTGCCCGTGACTGGGCATGGCCTTGCGCAAATAAAACTTTATTTATAAAAACCAGCAGAGGGCCCAATTCGGCCCGTGGGTTACAGTTTGCTGATCTCTGCTCTGAAGCACCATGCTCTGATTTTGAAACCTAATTAGTCTTTCTGGCGTACAGTGGTGTACTTGATGAACGATAGCTTGCTAATCCTTGCTTAGAAAGAAACACCTCCCAACTGCATAACCCAAAACGAGGAGTATCATCACAGTGTTATGTTTGAGATAAGGAAGCTAAATCACTTATTGTGTCTTAAGTCCCTTATGGTGTTGGTACAAGGCCACTGAGATCTAAAAAGTGAAACCATAAGCTTGGGTGTCTCCTTTCTCCCCAGAACGGTACCTATGTCGGCCGAGCAAGGTTTTCTCCTGTTGTGATCCTCGGAATTCTCTTGGCCCAGAACATTTTCCTGTTCCAACATCCTGCCAGAGGATGGAGGACAAATCCTTCCGCCCCACTCAGCTCTAGGCCAGATTTGGCATTTACAGTTTTTAGCGGCACTGGGGCAAGATAAAAGCCCGAAGGAAAACACGATGCATTTTTCCAGGTGCAAAGGAGCAAGCATTTCTAGTTAATTAATGTGCTTGTATTAATCTGGGATAGACTCCAGTGTCTAAATAATTACAACCCCATTAATAATTATTTATGATAAATGATACCCGATCATTATGATCTCATTCCCATTGATGAATGGTGAGGGAATTTCCAGCAGACTCCTTCAGTTATATAAACACAGATCGGTATTACCTTGAAAACACCCTCCAGATGTCAAAACCAACTCAGGAGAAGGGGAAAATCTAAAATTAATTGCCACACTTTGGATCTTTACACACCGGATTGTGTCAGCTTCAGAAAACATCTCATGGAGAAAGTAGTTGAACATTTCCTGGGAGGTGTTCAAGGAGAAGGGGTGACCCATATGATCAAATGCTTGGGGCACCTTGATTTACACCAGCTAATGACACATCCATTTTCTCATGAAATATCGTCCTGACTTTCAATTAACGTGTATGTTACGATCCCTGCAATTGGGGCGTGTTAGCATTGCTCTGAGAAACATAATTTTTATACTTCGTGAATTCTCCAAGTGTCACTGCATAACTTAATGGAACATTACCTTCTGCCTGCACCTTTTAAGCTCAATGGAAATCCGTACATCGTTTTACAGATTAATGATAACATAATGGTATTTTCCTTTGCTTAATGGGCTATGCACGGAGTTATTTTCTTACTCTCTAATGCTGTTAATGTGCACTTGGTGTTTTATGAAATGGTGTTAACTCACCGTGGGTTCACGCGAAGACGACTGGGCCAGAAGTCAAGGGGGGAGGGGGCGAGTTTTCAAGTTTTCACTGAACAACACTTTCCTCGAAGTCCTGGAAAATGACAGCTTCCGGATTCTGCTCCTAATTGTAACCTTCTCTGTGTTTTCCCATTGCTACATGAAGGCAGTCATATCTGCCACAGCTGCTTCAAAGCAGGTTCAGTGAAGGTTCAGATGGGAAATAAACGTCAGAGTCCTTTGGTACAAAGTAAAAATGGTGCCCAGAAACAAAAAGGAAACAATACAAACGTGGCTAATTTTATTATGCAAATGCAGGTTCCACAGTATCTGAAAAAATGGAAATAGCGTCTGTGGGGCATAGTGAACATCGTGGGGGGCCAATAGTCCAAACGAAAACCTTTCCAAAGTGTCTCTCTGGCTGCTGTCTGGAAAAGAGTGTTTCCCCGCCTCTTAGAAGTTCTGGATCTCAGGCGAAGCCATCACAGGGGCAGAACCTGACCCAGCCTCCCACTGGGAAAGGAATCTGGGAAATGCAACCCCAGGATTCTCCCCGGGATGCAGAACCAGATTGGCCAGAAAGAGGAGAGGAGGCCAGGCTGATGGCAAGCAGGCTAGGACACTAGGCTTTCCTGAGGATCGAGTCCCTCCTCTTTTTAAATTCAGTGATAGCATGTTCTGTTCATTTTTTTTTTAAACACAGCACTCTTAAAGTGATTGTATTTTAAATCCAACTTGTTGTTATTATTTTTTTAAGAATGTAATTTTATCAAAGACCAATGAAGTTGGTTTTTTTTTTTTTTTTTTCTCTGCACTGGGTAAGGTACCCTATGTCAGTATCGGCTTAGACTGGTTTCTGCTCTAACATATTAAAGGTTGAGCTCTGAGTCATTTATTCTTTATTAAGAATGATAGGCTTTGCTTATCTTAATCACCAAAATCCTGCAAATGTTAGGGAGGCATACCTCAGCAGGGTAAAAAGAGATTAAGGAGCTTCGAAGACTGTAGAAAGAATTCTTAACTTTTTTGAGCCGTTGAGAGTATATTTGGAGTAACTGGGATATTCAGAATTTTTTAAAATGTAGTAAGAAATGTAATCAGAGGGGCTCTTGGCAGTGATGAATCACATACTTTCTGGTGAGGGACGGGATTACAGAGCTACATTTGCGGCTTTTTGAGTCATCCTAGGTTCAAATTCTGATTCTGAGACTTCTTAGTTCTGTGACATTCGGCAAAGATAATAAAACAGCAGTTATCCAAGATTCCTTGCCGTGCCTTGTGCCCCAGATTTTACACATATTCTTCCCTTTACTCCCCAGAATCACCCTCCGAGATGGACGCTGTCCGTGTCCCTGTGTTGTAGATCTAGGAGAGGACAAGGAACTTACACTGGAAGTGAAAACCATTCTCCACAATTACCTGTTGCAAACTGTACTCGAAGTCCTGGAAAATGACAGACATGGGGGTCAGCCGAAAAATTCGAAGTAGGTCAGAAGGAGAAGTCTAGGGTTGTGCTATTCAATATGGTAGACCTAAGCCACATGCAGTTAATTTAAATCATTCAACTTAATTAAAATTAACTAAATTTAAAGTCTGGTTCTTCAGTCTCCACAGGCGCAGTTCAAACATGTGGCTCATGGCTACCATACTGAGCGGGGCAAAACATTTCACTCATGCAGAAACTGCTATGGGACACCACTCGCCTAGAGAATTCATTGTGCGGGCCAAGATGCGTGTAAAAAACAAACAAACAAAACCCAAAAGGCAGCGAGGCACAAAGTTCTAATTCTCTTATAATGTCCGAACTAAAAATAGGAATATGAGTTAACACAGCGGCCCATGTCCGCGCACTGTGTGTTTGGGAGGAAGGTGATGAGGAACACTTGTGTTAGGGCCTTTGTCAAGTTTTCACTGAACAATGAGCAGGGAAAACAGCAAATCATGTTTTCGTGACCCCTGAAAACCAGAGAAAAGAGGTAGTGTCCATATGCAACCCACCTCATGGTTTTTGCCGTCGCTGTTTTGTTCATGCAGGTATGCCATTGGCCTTGCTTACAAATCGGCCCCGAAGCACGAGTGGATTGGAAAGAACTCTGCTTCCTGGGCGCTGTGCCGCTGTCACAATAACTGGGTGGTGAGACACAATAGCAAGGAAACCCCCATCGAGCCAGCCCCCCACCTCCGGCGCGTCGGCATCCTGCTGGACTATGACAATGGTTCCATCGCCTTCTACGATGCTTTGAACTCCATTCACCTCTACACCTTCGACATCACCTTCTCGCAGCCTGTGTGCCCCACCTTCACAGTGTGGAACAAGTGCTTGACCATTATAACTGGCCTTCCCATCCCAGACCATCTGGACTGCACAGAGCAGCTGCCGTGAGCACCTGGCCACAGGGAGCTGCTTTCTGGGGAATACAAAGGGTCGTGGCCACCATTTCAGGGACAGAGAAAGCACAGGCTTCCAGAGTGATTAAATGTCGCCAAAAAGCGTCCAGAAATATCAGCTAGGATAGGACTCGAAATAGGCGATTCTCCCCTTTTACTGTCTTTTGTATTAAGTACACGCTTTAATAATTTCTTCAAATTTTTCCTGTATTTGCAGGAAAATTTATAGATTATTTATAAAAGAAACATAACCGGAATTACAACTCTTAGACATTATTTGGTTTTGCACATTAAGAGGCCCAGAAGTTTACCAGCTCTTTACAACAACCTTTGTGTCATCACGGTCTGTGGCTTGAGGAAAAAAAAATCTTTTATAGTTTTGTATGTTTATTCACCTCCTCACATCTCATACTCAGTATCTCATACTGATCCCATCGTGGGTCCCGTTGCCTCGACAGTGCGTAACAGAATATGCAGTTACCTTAAAAATAAAAAATAGTTTCGAACCTAGTAGGGCAGCAAACGGGCTTTCTTAGTCTGCTTTATTTTGAAGTGTTTTCAGTGTGGTGTCAAAACCATCTTGGATCAAGAGGGAGAGTGGAAAGAATTAACTTGGGAATGGCCCAATCTTTAATCGCCCTCTGATGGCTGGTGGGGTCATGTTGGACAGAAAGGTTCTGAAGTCTTTGGCCATGTGTGACCTCACCCTTCCCAGGATTCAGGGTTCTGGGAGAACATTAAGAATGAGCTTGCCATTAAAAATAGTCACTTCGAATCCTACTGATGATTCAAAACGTCACAGGCTGATTTGTCTTTGATCAGCAGTAGGATTCTTTTTCATGACCTAAATCTATTTCGTTCTTCCTTTTAATAGTTTCTTTAGGCCTGTGACATCGCTTACTACATTTAATAGCTGTCCTGTCTCTCTTTCCCCCAAATCATTCTTCTTTTGTTGCTGGGGGTGAGGAAATTAACGTTTTCTGTTACAAATGGTAGTACCACTTTGAATTGACTTTGTTCTCCAGGACATCAACACAGGGCCCTGACTGTCTCTACCACGTCCAGATATGACTCACCCCCAAATACTTAATATTTATGAGTTGGTAATGACAAGGGACGTTGCATAAAGTACTCTTTATTAGTATATGTGCCTCAAAAGTTATAAACAGACTTTTATTAAACACATCTCGAAAGATGTAGAGGTCCCTCTGTATTCTAGTATAGTTCACCATAGAGTTGTAAAATAAAAAACAAAAAACAAAAAAAGAACAAAACAAAACAAAAAAAAAAAAATCAAACTCACTATTCCCATGCTAGAACCTGCTCATAGAACCTGCTAACAGAATGTCAGGTGGGATTCTGGGCCTGCTGATCTGGTAAAATGGAATGGTCCATGAAGCAAGGCTTTCATAAGCAGCCCTTGGACTTGGACTGGGAATCCAGCGTTGGTTCTATCTTGACGAAGGGTGTGACATCTATAAGTCATTTCATCTACGAAAATATTTATCTGAGCTACTGAGTTGGCCATTTAGACTGAACGGACTAATGGATTTAGGTATTGTTTTTAGCAATTTTGTTTTTAACCAAATCAACCCATTGTCTCCCTGAGATCCGTCCATAGACCCACTGTTTCAGCATGGCGCTGTGTGAGCCCCAGCCTAGACCCTATGGGCTGCGTCACACCTGCTTCTGTCCTCTTCACCCCCCCAGAAGCTCTCCTTTTTCTTAACAGATAGAGTTTATATATTTACTATATTATTTATACCCAGATGAATATTTTGATAGCTACTTAGGACAGTTCCACATCTAAAAGATGGACACCTCAATGGAAAAACGTTAATCATTCTCTGGAAACTTTTTTTTTTTTTACGGTATAAAAACAACGTGTATTTGCCTTCCCTGAACGAACTGAAAGGGTTGTAACTTTTACATACTGTTTTTGGTAGCTGGATAACGGATATTTTAATGCACTTTGTACACTAACAGGTTTTAAATAAAAGGGTCTAAAACTCAGCTTCTGAGTTTTTTAAAATCATGGTCGCCAGGTACCAGTAAACGCTACAGTTTGCCTTATGATGTTAATGTAAAGCATTTACAAGGACAATATTTCCATGAATATAATGTTTTTCAATACAAAGAAGTTACTACTCGAATTTTCGCTGCAAGCCATTTAGTTTCTGTTTTGGCTATTTTTATAAGGACAAGAGGGATTATGTTATAATTTGGTTGTGGAAGTCTCACTCTTTGCTAACTTAAAAACCTTGTGGATAGCAGCAGTTACTATTTCCATGTTGTCATATTTACAGGAAAATATGTATATGGTGAAAGGCCACAGTGCTTACCTTCATTACTGTAACGATGTAGAAAAGATTTCCATGTGGATTTTTTTTTAAGCCTAAAAAATACATGCCATAAACATTGCTGCAGTACAATTCTTTTAAGTGGACTGGGGTCACAGTATTTTGTTTTCGAGGTCCTGACTTCATAGGAAGCATTGTGACACAGGGGGAAAAGAGATGGCAGTGCCAGTTACATTAATACAGCCAAACTGATGTGGCACCAACCAAGGCTGCCAGGTCTCATGTCGTGGGTGTGTGAAGAGGGCTGTCGCCGCCATCTTGAAATTCTGTGTAATATTTGAATAGGGGGCCTGCACCTTCATTTTGCGCTGGGCCCCCAAAATTCTATAGCCAGTCCTCATAACAGAACTCAGAAACAGGGTACCTCTCTTCCTGGTGGATACAAATGAAGAAACCTGGATCCAACGTCAAGAGTGGCTGGCCATATAATTTAAGTAGGAATCCAAATGGATTAAGAGGAGAATGGCATTGGTGAAGATGTTCTTCCCAGCTTGAAAAAAAGAAAAGACTTCAAAAACTGACTGCAAATGTTGGTGAGGATGTCTGCTGGAGAAGAGGAAATGGCCTGATGGCACATGCGCTAGTTGATCGCGGTACTGAGATAACTGACCCTAAACTTCCCAAGAACTGAACCAGTGCTGTCCGGTGAACGGGGGATTCTGTTTCGGCTCCACGCACCTGTGCGGTGCCTGAAGAGAGACACACGTGCACGCTCGCCTACCGGCGCTGTTGATGTTGGGACGTTGATGATCTGGTCTACCCTTACCAAATGTTAAAAAGGAGACAGACCACAATGATGGGGGCAGGAGGATGTGTTTGAAATTGTGCTTCTCAGCGAAGGGGCGATTTGGCAATGTCTGGGAGAGGGTGCTATTGGCGTCTAGTGGGTAGAGACCAGGGATGTTGCTCAACAGCATCCGGGCAAAATACCAGTGGTGCTGCGGGGGGGGGGGGGGGAATCTTGCTCTTTGGGGTTCTTCAAAGCAAAACTCTCACAAATATGTTTTACTGTTCCTATCATTGGTTCAATGCCCGAGAGCGAAAGAAAAGGAGACACCACTGCAAAACCTTCACTGCAGTGGCTCCTTCACTTTAAAAAATATATATATTCACAAAACCGTGGTAAAAGCCTGGAATCTGGAAAGCAGCCCCAGCCTGTGTCAGTGGGAATGCGGGGATTGGCATCCACGAGGATGTGGATGCGATCGGCTTAGCTGGGAAATGCCAAGCCGACTCTGTAGGCCGCTCCTTTCACCCCAACAAACGCAGCCCCTGGTACTTGCATCAGGCTGCCACGCCCTCGGTCCTAACTGGTCTGGCCATTGCTGTTGCTTTCTAGTTCGAAATAAAATCCTTTTTGTGGTTCCAAGGCCCTCTGTGTTGCCTCTCTCTGTTGCCTTTTCATCATTGTGTGTTTTCACGCTCATTGTTTCCACACGTATTTATTCACCATCTGCCGGGCTTTTTGAACTACTTTGCGACCTAGAACGTTTCCTTTCATTCCGCAAATTCTGACCAACTATCCCACCTCTCTCCATTCAGAACACAGTTACTAAGCTCCAAAACGGTCCTTAGGAAATTTTTAGAAAAAGAAAAAAACAATAAGGGAAACCTACACAGGAGTGGAGATCCAGAACAAGAATGGCTTGATTTCGAGTCTTCTAGAAGGCTTGGAAGAGGTGAGGACAAGGGGGACTAGAGCAGAGGAGTGAGGCTTTTCACAGTGGAGGCTGCTACACGCCCAGTGGCCGGCCCGAAAGTCTATCCCCGACCCCATCCTGTGGCTCCCGCGACTTGACTTTCTCTCGTTAGGGATACAAGCCCTTTCGATGGAAGTCAGTGTGCTGCAGAGTGGTCCTGGGTCTGCAGCGCCGGCACCACCTGCGAGCTGGCGAGTAATGCCCGTTCTCCAGCCCTACCCGCCCCCCACCCAGGCCTCCTCATCAGCATCTCCGGGCGTGGGGCCAGCAGTGAATTCGAAGAGGCCCTCCCGGGGACGCGGATGCTGGCAAAGGTTTGCGAAGCGAAGCTCGGGAGGGCTTTATGCGGTCCCCTATCCCCTGTGAAAATGCACTTACAGCCTGAAGTGTGTTTTCAAGGTAATGTGCTTTAGAGACAGCATGATGTAAGGCGGTCATTCGTAACCCGGCAGAGCGTTAAAATCGCCTTGTTTACAAATGCTGATTCCTCGGTCCCCTGCTGGCAGATCAGGGCTGAAAGAAGGTTTCGAGGGTGGCCCGGCTCCCTATCCTGTTGTCTGAACAGATTCTAAAGTGCCGCCAGCATTGGCAGCGGGTGGCGGAGACGGGGCTCGGCCCCTCTGCTAAAGAAGTCAGAGAGCGAATTAGCTGGGGGTTTTGCAGGGCATACTGTCTCTGCGGCAACTGCTGGAGTCCGCAGCTATGGAGTGAAAGCAGCCCTAGAGAATATGTAAATAAATGGGTGAGGCTGGGTTCCAATAAAACTTTATTTGCAAAAACAGGCATGGCGCTGCCTTTGGCCCTCAGCGTCCTTTTGCCGCCTGCCGCTGTAACAGATCCAGTACTCGCCTCACCACGGTGCATTCACGATCCCCTCTCCCTGAGGGCTCGGCGGCGTGGCTCCGGGCCTCTTAGCTCTCAAGTCCTTTCCACCTTTGAATTACATCAATTCTGAAAGCACAGAACTCGTGGAGTGCTCGTGGAGTCACCGAGTGCTTAAGACAGGGCCACTCAAAGGTTATTAGAAGATTCTTTCAATCGGTAGAGTAGGGTGTGTCAGTTCTAATGATTAGCGTTCCCTCTTTCATAATTTTGGGTTGAATCAGCCCTTCTCATAAGTGACAGGTGTGGAAAATAGATTCCCTTTAATAAGAGTTTTGAAGTACATTTAATTTGAACTTTTGAAACTGAGCAGACAGCGCTGTAATTAATCACCTTTTAAAGTCAGCTTGAAGGGCATGCCAGACACTCCAGAGAGTGGCCCTCATCTTCCTCTTTTTTAAGTTATTATTTTTAAAAATAGTAGACATGTTGAAGAAGATAGTTGCTTGTGATGATAGTAGGAGCATTAAAAGGGAGACGTGTGCAGCTTGCAAAGTCCTCCCTTGAGTATCATTCTTGTGTGGGATGCACATTCAAGAACAAAATTAAAAAATGGGGTTAAGGCCTTATGGAAAACTTTTCTTGTAGCTGTCCTATCTTAACATGGGCGATTTATGGAGAGGAATTCAGGTCTCCCTTTGGATCTTTTTCAGCCATGTTCTCCTGGGAGAATTATAAAAGCATGATTAAACAGGAAGTATAGCAATTAACAGACAAATGTGTCATGGCCAAAACCCAATTACTAATTAAGGAGAGACACAGAAAAAAATGATTTAATGAACATTGGTGCTTTTACACGGTCTGTTTATTCTCAAAGCTTAATTTTTGATTATGGTCATTAAAAGGTATTCAATTTCAGTGAAATATTTCAGTTAATAAAGCTCACAACTTCCCTAGTCTTATTTTCCCTCCAGCTTCTGCCCTCTCGCGCCTCCTATTTTCTGTCAAGCTTCTCACAGGGCGGCTCAGATGTTCCATTTCTAAGAAATCAGAGAGGGAGATAAATCATGAGAGACTCTGGACTCCGGGAAACAAGCCGAGGGTTACAGGGGGGAGGCGGTTGGGGGACCGAGGTACCCAGGTGATGGGTATTAAGGGGGGCATGTGTTGTGATGAGCCCTGAGCGTTATACGTAACTAATGAACCAGTGAACACATCAAAAACTAATGCCGTATTATATGTTAGCTAACTGAACATGAGAAAAAAAATAATAAAAAAAACCCAAAATGTTCGTTTCTGTTTCCTCACCTCTCGGCAGACATCCCCACGCTCCGTCAGGCATTCGGGGTCTCCGTCTACCAAACCGTGGGCGCAGACGTCGGAAACATGCCTGCGTCAATGCCGACGTCCGTACACATTTGATCAACCTCATCTTGACGTACAGCAGCTCTTGAGATGCTGGCAGCTTCTTTTTAATCCCTTCCTCTGCGATGCCATCCATGCCACCTCCTCTGGCACCGTGTTGTGCAGAAGCCTCCCCAGCCTCAGTGTCTCCGTCTGATTTGTCGGCTACCTCAGCCCCTCATGTTGGTCTGCTTGCGGTCATCTCTTTCGTACATCTGAAGGGCACCTCAAACTCCACATGTCCAAAACCGTGCTCATGCTCTCTCCCCCAAAACTTGCCTCATCCAACCGGTTTCATAAACCCCCCAAACCACAGGTTCATGTCCGGTGCCCTCTTTTACCCTCCATGTCCCATCCATCACCAAATCCTGATGATTTTATCTCTTAAGTATCTCTCTACTCCTCTCTCCGTCTGCACACAACCTCCAAGTCCAAGCTTCCTGATCTCTTACTCTACAGCTGACTTAACCGGCTGACTGGTCTACCTGTAACTCCACACTGCACCCCACCCGCCAGAGGACGGAGCAGCCCGTCCTCTGAAATTGGGTCACATCATCATGTGACCCCTGAAATTGGGTCACATCACACTCAGCCCTGCACACTCCTCCCGCCATTCTCACCCCCGACTCCTGCCCCCCACCCCGTATGTTGACTTTAAAACTTTTGGGGCGCCTGGGTGGCTCAGTGGGTTAAAGCCTCTGCCTTCGGCTCAGGTCAGGATCCGAGGGTGCTGGGATGGAGCCCCGCATCGGGCTCTCTGCTCAGCAGGGAGCCTGCTTCCTCTCTCTGCCTGCCTCTCTGCCTACTTGTGATCTCTGTCTGTCAAATAAATAAAATCTTTAAAAAAAAAAAAAAAAAAACTTTCCCTGAAGCTCTTCTGCAATTCCCACGGTCCCTGTGTATTTCCCCGGTGCCATCTTGAACCACCCTCCCCTTATTCTCTGTATTCTGGTTACACCGGCACAGACCTTTACTCCCCTCACCTTCTTCCCTACCACTAACGTTTCAGATTACTTCTCAACCCTCATTTCCCCATGACTCTTACCCCGATCCCCCTGTCTGTGCCAAATTCCCCTAATCTCATAAAGCAACTCCTAATGTTTGTCACAGTTGAAAGTTAGCATGTATTTAAGTTTCGTTTACTAATTCTGTTCCTTCCCGCCCCCCACTAGACTGTAATTTTCCCGAAGTCTGAGGCCAAGACTCGCTTAGTTCAATGTTCGCCATGTAGTATGTCCTCAGTAAATATAGAGTAGAATTCTGATTTCTCATGAGTGTGTTCTACTAGAAACTTTCTCTTGAACCTATAACATCCACTATTCTCTCTTTTTAAAATTTTTTATTTAAATTCAATTTAGTCGACATATAGTGTATTCTAGTTTCAGGGGTAGAATTTAGTGATTCATCACTTGCATATAAAACCTACTGATCATTCCATCATGTGCCCATCACCCAGTTACCCTGTCCCTGACCCACTCCACCTCCAGCAACCCTCAGTTTTCTCCTAGACTTAAGAGTCTCGTGGTTTGCCTCCCTCTCTGTTTTTCTCTTATATTATTTTTCTTTCCCTTTCCCTATGTTCATCTGTTTTGTTTCTTTTTTTTTTTCTTTTAAATTTATTTGATAGATCACAAGTAGGCAGAGAGGCAGGCAGAGAGAGGAAGGGAAGCAGGCTCCCTTCGGAGCAGAGAGCCCAATGCTGGGCTCGATCCCAGGACCCTGGGATCATGACCCGAGACAAAGGCAGAGGCTTTAACCCCCTGAGCCACCCAGGCGCCCCCATCTGTTTTGTTTCTTAAATGCCACATATGAGTGAAATCATACAGTATGTGTCTTCCTCTGGTTGACTTATCTTGCCTAGCATAATACCCTCTAGTTCCATCCACATCGTTGCAAATGACAAGATTTCGTTCTTTTTGATGGCTGAGTAATATTCCACTGTCCGTGTCTGTGTCTGTGTGTGTGCGCGCACGCACCTGCACGAACCACATCTTCTTTATCCATTCATCTGTTGATGGACATCTGTGCTCTTTCCATGTATTGGCTGTTGTGGACATTGCTGTTGTAACATTGGGTTCCATGTGCCCCTTTGAGTCACTCTTGTTATATCCTTTGGATGAATACCTAGCAGTGCAATTGCCTTGTCATAGGTAGCTCTATTTTTTAACTTTTGAAGAACCTCCATACCATTTTCCAGAGTGGCTGCACAAACTTGCATCCCCACCAACACTGTAAGAAGGTTCCCCTTTCTCCATATCCTCTCCTACATCTGTTGTTTCCTCACTTGTTCATTTTAGCCATTCTGACCCATGTAAGGTGGGATCTCATTGTGGTTTTGATTTATATTGCCCTGATGCCGAGTGATATTGAACATAAGAGCTGGTATCCAAAATCTATAAAGGACTCATCAAACTCAACACCCCCCAAAAAACAAAAATTCCAGTTAAGAAATGGGCAGAAGTCATGAACAGACATTTCTCCAAAGAAGACATACAAACGGCTAACAGACACACTATTCTCTTTTTAAAAGACTTACCTTAAAAAAAAGAGTCCTTTGTATTTGCAGAAACCACAAACAGTACAGAATAAAAAATCATATCAAAATGAAAGCTAGAAAATCTACCTTCTAGCAAATTCCATCCTCTCTTTATAGTGACCACAAATCATCAGCAAAAATAAAACCTTCAATTTGGGCAAGTAAATCGCCCATCCGTGTCTCCTGTACCCTCCTGCCCAGCTCCTGTCCCTTTGTTGTAAGTCTGTGGTTGTACTGGTGTATGTCTCACTTGCCGGCTCAGCTCATCCCACACTCTAAGACAATCCGGATGCAAATAAAATGGGCTCCGAGGTATCACTGTCAACCTAAGCCTTGGAGAAGGTCCCCTCTGACCTCGGTACCCCATCTCCTCTGTACTTCCACCCAACTTCCCAGAAGGCACAGTCTCTTCGCTCTACCATGGTGTCACAAGACTCCCGGCCTCCTTTCTCATGTTACCCGGTAGCTAGGCTCTCTGTCCTTGTCCTCCCTCGGACTTGGTTTCTGGTGCCTACACTGAACTTCTCAGGCAGGCAGAAGCCCTCCATGTGGAGTTTCACCCAATGCCTGTATTGCCTGCTTATTCAGCTTGGTCTCACGTTACCAGCGGGGTGCTCCTGTCTCCTTCTTTGTATGGGCTGATTTCTCTGGTTTCATTTCCTCAGATTCTCCTCCCGTGTTCCCAGCTCTGCTACCTCCCAGCCCCTTCAAAAGAACTGGTCACGGGGCCCCTGGGTGGCTCAGTGGGTTAAGCCTCTGCCTTCGGCTCAGGTCATGATCTCAGGGTCCTGGGATCAAGTCCCGCATCGGGCTCTCTGCTGGGCAGGGAGCCTGCTTCCCCCTCTCTCTCTGCCTGCCTCTCTGCCTACTTGTGATCTCTCTGTGTCAAATAAATAAACAAATAAATCTTTAAAAATTAAATAAATAAATAAATAGAAATAAAAGAACTGATCATGTCCATATTTCCCAAAGACCGTAAACCAAGAGCAACGCCAGGCTCATCCCTCCTACACCATATCCACTCTACAAGAAACTCACTTTCAATGAGAAAGACAGAGACGGGTTAAAAGTACAGGGATGGCTGATGAGGTAACATGGAACACTGGAGTAGCTATGTTAACAGCAAAGTCAACTTCCAAGCAAGGAACCTTTCCTGGGAGCCAGCGTGCTTCATAGGCAAAGATTCTTACTTTCTTTCCCTCCTGTTCCCATTTTCTTTCTCCCCAACCAGAGAGCGAGAGCAAGAGCAAAGACAGGGTCAGCTGGGGAAAACAAGGCCTGGCGTCGGGAAATCTGGAGCTGGAAAACCGAGCTGGCTGTGCAGCCTTGTGGTCGGGTCCATTGCTTTTCGGAGTCTGTTGTCAGCACCCGACAAGTAAGTTACCGTAGATGATGACAGAGACGAATATTCTCAGTTTCGATCCCCATGTCAAGTCTCGGGTGAGTCCATTCTTGGTGAGGCCCGTTCAGAAGCAGCCGGAGACCCAGACAAGAATAAACGTCCAGCCCGAAGCCCGGAACGATGAGCCCCACCAAAGCCTCCGACCCCCGGCCCCCGGGGAGCCGGTGCGCACAGACAGGGGAGGGGGTGTCCACGCGGTAGCATCTGTTATCCGTTGCCTCTGGGTCCCTCCCCGCATTCCAGGCCCAGCGCGCAGGACATCCTGAAACGGAGACGGTTGCTGTTGCGGGGGGACGTTTGAAACCTTCCAATGATTGACTGGAAGCCGACGTGCAGGGCATGAACCCTGAACCCCGGAGTTCACGGGGGCCCACCAGCCTGCAGAGCCCAAGCCCTTGATGCCGCCGGACAGGCAGTTCTCATTAAGCAATGCCGCGGGAGCTGGTGGCAAAACCGTCAGGCCGCCTGCCCTGCACGCCGCCCCCCACCCGCCACCCCCTGCCCCCAGGCTCCATTTCTAGGCCCCGAGGTGCCGGTATTTTTAACATTTCCCAGTCAGGCCATCTTTTCTTGGCAGCACGGATCCAGCAGGGCTAACATTTGTTGAGCAGGGGATGAGGTACACTCGTCCTCACAGATGGCCACGTGGGAAACATCCCAGGCACGGAGGGCGGCCCAGGGAGTCAGGCCCAAGAGAAGCTTCTGGACCATCACAGGAGCGCCACTCGGAGCTTCTGTCTGAATGACTTGGGAGAGCGACTGCACACGCTGGGCCAGCCGACTTGCAAAGGCAGCTTCTCCTTCCAGAAGCTTTTGCCCTTGAAACCAGGAAGTCCTCAGGGGACAGCTCTGATTGGACAAAAAGCCACACAGCTCGTGACAGCCCCCGAGACACAAACGTGGAACAGTTCTTCACGCTGTCAGAATCATCCCCAGCGCGGAATGGCCAGGCTTCAGGCTGCGGAACAATTGGGCTGTGGGGAGATGGAGAAGGTTCTGGGAGATTCCAGAACCTTCAGAGTTCTGGAAGGAAGCAGAGTGGCCAAGTGCTCACATGCCTTGTGAGCTGGGGGAAAGTGAGGAAGTTGTTCATTCGTGCTAATTACAGTCTGGGTGTCAAGGTCTCCTTTTCAGTTTAGGCAGGATATTATGAAATTCATTTGCCTACGTATTTGGGGTCTGATGAGATTGCCGAGTACAATCTTGTACCTTCATGGAGACAAAGGACAGGAAAGCCGGTCTCTGTTGGATGTTTTTTCCTTAAACACTTCTTCGTCCCATCACTTGTTCTGTGCCTAGTCTTCGGATGCCTGCTTTCACCATCGCTCAGTCTTTCCTCTAGCTGTGCCTTCTTGGAAAGCGGGAGTTCCCCACCTCGGCGCTGTGAACATTTGGGGCAAGACAGTTCTTTGTCGGGGGACTGTCCTCTGCATTGTGGGATGTTCAGTCACATCCCTGCTCTTGGCTCCTCCCAGCTGTGACAACCAAATATATCTCTGGACACTGCCAAATGTCCCCTGGAGGGGACAGTCACTCCTGTTTGAGAACCGCTGGCCTAGACTTCAATAGTGCTTCAATAGTAACATCGACATCACATGATTATAACATTCTAATGTCACATATGTTCTTTCATAATACCATTCCTTCTGTCCCCAGGACCTTCTCATGTCACCTTCCTACAATGTTCTATCCCTTCCTCTCTGCTCCCGAGCCACTGCGTCACTTGCGGGGTGACTGTCGATAATGTGGCCATCATCCTGCTCATGGGTCAGCGTCCCCGGTGTGCCCAGGGTGCTATCAGTAAAGTCGCGAGAGAGCGAGGCAGGGATGTGGGAAGAAGAAACACTTCCAGCTTCTCCCTGGATCTGGAAGCTGCCAATAACCACACACCCAGGAGATCTGATTTGAGATATCTGTGGAATTCAGATAGAAGGAATTTTTGTACACTTGCTGATAATATTATACAGATTACTGTTTGCAAAAAAAAAAAAAAAAGGAGTGAAGTGACAATGTGAATTTTAAAAGATACCTGAAAGGAATTTACTTAAGTCCTCACGATATTTCTCTGCATTGCAAAAATGGATTATTTCTGAGTAGCCAAGGAAATCCTGGCCCCCTCACTGTCTACATCAGACCTCCAGGGAAGACCCTGCCCCTGGTCGCGGCCGCACCATCACTCTGCTGTCCTTACATTAAGCCTCTCTTCCCAAGGCTAACTTGAAAGGATAGTTTTGGGTTTCTGGTTTTGTTTTCTTTTTGCTACCAGCTGGAAACGTATTCTACAGCAATATAGGGGTCCGCTTTTTGAAAGAATATGGCAACCCCAAAACCTACCATATTTTCTTTTTCCTTCCTTTCTTCCTTCCCTACGCAGTTCAGGAGAATCCACAAATTTCTGCCTTTCTTCCCCTGATGGATTTTTTTCTTCTCTCAGGACTTAAGCTCCCTGAAGGTGGGGATTGTGTTTGTTATCTTTTCTTATCTCTGGTGCCCAATGCAGTTGCTAGTTTGGTGCATATCTCCGGTGGATGTTTGCTACCAAAAGGAAGGAAGAGAGGGATTGGGGGAGGGAAGGAAGGAGCGAAGGAGGGAGGAAGGAAAATTGAAGGAAAAGAAACAAGAAAAGAAGGGAGGAAGGAAGGGAGGATGTCAGTATTAGATTTATGTAGGACGTACTGTTTCAAGATCAAAAGAATCACATAACTGATGCTTGGCTTCACCTGCTCTCACTGGCCGCCATATTGCCCAGAAGTGAGTCGTGCTTCTGGCCTCCAGCATCTCATGCAGAACAGAAAGAAGCAATGTGTGGGTTTAGATGATCTAAGAGATCCGATTGAATGAAAAGTGACAGCGAGAGAAAATAAGCAACTGTAACTAGTCAACAGATGCCCACATTTTCGAGTTACACACATTCCATTAACTAATATTAGACAGGAGGACAGAGCTTCTGCTATGGCGCCATGAAAGACAAACAGAATGAGAATGAAACAACAGGCTTCAAAGTCCTCCAATCCATTCCCATGCCCTTCAAGCAAAACAAAACAAAACAAAACCAAAAAACCTTTTAATTTTCCTTTTCTATAGACTTTTGATGGCAACTCCACTTCTTGAAAGGTCCTCTTGATACCACATCAAGTTTTCAGCTCTCAAATTTAGTCCGTTTTCTCCAGTCTGGTCGTGTGTATCGATTGAAGAAAATTGTGAAAAATATCAAAGAGTACGAGGGAAAAAGCAAAGCAAGATAAATGCCCCTGGTGTTCCAGGAATCATTTAATCAATGAAATATCTCATTTCTGAAAAAAATTCATTTCTACTACATGTGACTGTATGAATCATTCTGCCTCTACATCCTGACTCAGCCCTAATTCTTAATTCACCATTAATGAGAAGTGTTGTATATTTTTGAAGTGTGTTTAAGTCTTATATTAGGACATGGGCCAAAAGGCAAGGTTCTCCAACTCATTAACCTGCGCCATAAACTTTAAACCACTGTTTCCTATGGGAGGAAAACATACCTGGGAATAGAGTTACTATTCTAATTCTTTCCTTCTATTTCAAGACCGGTTTATCCCCCATTTCATCTGAATGAAAATTGCTTGAGAACGTTTCCTCCCTTGTGCAATAAGGGACTTAACAATTTAATTCTGGTTAAGAAATCCGATTGCTTCCATCGGTCAAAGATCCAGAAGCCAAACAAAAATTAAGAACCAAAGGAAATGCGCCCTGATGGCGTCGAGAGTCCCACGGAGGGTGCTGCCAATCAGCGGGCCGGATCTACCCTTCCGACCTTGTAACTCTGAGCCGAGCTCCCTCTGGCTTCCGCAATGGGAAGGAGGAAGGAGTGTGGTCACCGCGCCGTGTTTGTCCTCAACCTTCTCCCAGCCATTTCCTTTCCAATGAGGAAAGGGAGCCTTCGGGTTCAGTGTGTATGAGTTTCATTTGTTTTTCCACTTCAGGATTATGATCTTTGGCTGGGAATTTGGGAATTCTGCTTCTGCAGGCCTCAGCCTGAAAGCCATCACTTCTCCCAACTTCTCTAGGCGGGAGCTGGCGTCCAGGCCAGTCAAGAAAACTTCCCGGCTTCCAGGGGGCCCGCAGCCAGGGGTTTCTGCGCTGCTCAGGGAAGCCTGCTCATGGAGGGGGGCTGTTTTCCCGGGGCCTGGGCCCATGCCCACATTTTAATGACAGGCTGGAGCCAAGTGCCTTTGCTGATTGGGAAAGCTATATGCTTGCTTGGGGCTTTTTAGTCATAAAAAGCCTTTGCAGGCATTGTTCCCGAGCTGTTTCCACCTTGGCCTTGGGATCCTGAGCTAAATAGTCCGCACACTGTTATCAATGGTCAAAATACCCCACCAGTGTTATTGCAGGGCTCTCCGGTGTGGTCTGACCTTGCGCAGAATCAGTAAAAAACATAACCTCTGTCTTGAAGACCCTGTACCCTGAAAGGCTGGTGAAAGCATATGCAGATATGAAAGCCGACAATCAATCATCGACAAACATCTGAAACGTAGTAAAACCTTGTTAATCCACTGTTGCCGATCCCAAAGAGCATGTAATTCAAAGCAACTGCTGTTCCTGTCCTCCATTGTTCTTTCATGGAAATACGACATAACTCAAAACTGGCGATGGGATGTTTCTTTTTCCAGGTCCCTGGCATTTCAAATGTTCTAATTGTATGTGTGCCATTAAGTAACGATTTTCCTACGTCCACCAATTGAGTTCTCTCTGAGAAGTTTCACCGTTGCGACTCCAAGGCAGTCGTGTCTGATCAGAAAGCCGAGGCTCCGATTGTCTCAAGAAATTAACACCAGCTAGAAATCCAAGCGTGGATTAGCGACTCCATTTTTTTTTTGTAAAGGAATTTGTATCTGATTTAAAAAATGATACAGGTTTATCGCAGAAAGTTCCAATTTAAAGAATAGCACAGAGGAAAACAAAAAATACGCTCATGACCCCACATGCAGCGGGAACGCTGGTTTATTGACCTCAGAGTTATGGAGATGTTGATCCCGAAGAGATGGGCAGAAGGAGGGAGGCAGACACAGACAGAGAGAAAGAGACTCCTTCTCCTTTATGACTTGCTCCTTTCATTTATACTAATTTGGATCCAGAGCAAAGAATCAAGCCAGCCACGGCTGCCAATATCGTAATGAACTCTCTTTTCCATGAAACAGGATTCATGGTAAAGCAGACGCTGCTCCCATTTTAATTCCTGAAGTAAAAAGAAACTCACGACAAGATGGCCTCCTGCAGGAAGTGACGACACAGGCTAAGCCCCAAGGACAAGTCTGTATGCACAATGCTGCCCTGGGGACATTGAGTTCAACCAGGGGTTCTGAACTTGTGGTGATTTTGTCCTGCAGGCAACACTGGCAGTGTCTAGAGACAAAAAAAGTTCTTGGGTGGGGGGCATGCTACCGGCACCTAGTGGTGGGGGGGACCAGGGATGCTTCTAACTATCTGGGGGGGGCACCGGGTGCCCCTCACAGCAGAGTGTGGTCCAGCCCCAGAGGTCACCAGTGCTGAGGGTGAAGAACTTGGGGTTAAATTCATCGCATCTTCACCCACAGAGAGTCACAACCTAAGGGGCCACGCGGCTGCAGAGACAACAAGAGACCAAACAGCCTGTGCTTCCTGTGATTCAGTGCGTGGAAGGATATTCCGTCAGCCGAGCGCAGAGTTTAAAATCTCTGCTGTGAAGACAAAACGAGTTAAAGAGTTTAGTGCCTGGCACTTCGTTTGTGGCTCCAGAAATGGTCACTATGGTCATTGTGGGCTAACCCCAGTGACTTCCGACACGTGGCTTCTAAACTGAGAGGTAGACTTGAGGTGTCCTCTGGCAGCAGATAAACCGACAAAGGGCTCTCGGGGGGAAAAAAATGGAGTCATTTCCTTAAAAGTTCGTTTGCGTCTAAACCAGAGTAATGCCTCATGTGGCTAGAAGCCTTTTTGGGTGTCCATTGTTTTGTAATCACGGTATAATCAGATGGTCTAAGAAATTCTTCAAGCTCTAGATTGCTTAGCCTTCCCCGATGCTAAGCACCTTCTAATGACAAATGCTAAATGAATTTGTGGTAAATGTTGTAACGATATTCTGTTGAAGAGATTTTCCAGCCAAGTAAATCTTTGGCTTTAGAATTCTAGACAGCTATCATCTGGCCGTCCTTCCCAGCATTAACTAATCACCAGTGAAAAATACAAATGTCATTCACAAATCATATCAAAGACGGGAACAGCTGGAATCAAATTCAAGAGACTGCATCATTTTATCATCTTGACATTAATCATTCTACATGGATAGCCCAGGCAATCTGGAGCAAAGAATTATTTATGTTGCAATATAAACGTTAACCATTTAGGCCTGGGACACTCTCTTCCTTTTCCCTCCATCCAACCCAGAACAGCCCTAGAGACTCAAGTCTGGGGGTTAAACGAAAATGTTTTGTGAAACATTATTTATAAAGTAGCCACGAGAGCTAGGGAAAAAAAAAAAATCCTAGTATGGGGGTCATCCAGATTGGGGGTCAGCAAATTGCTCTCTGTGGGTCCGTAGACCAAATCCGGCCTGCTGCCTGTTTTTCTCTGGCCTGTGAACTCAGAATGTTTTGGTTGTGTCTTTGTTTGGTTGTTTTTTTGTTTTATTTTGTTTTCGTTTGGTTTGGTTTCATTTGGGGTTTGGGTTTTTTGTTTTTTGTTTTTGTTTTGTTTTGTTTTGTTTTTTTGCTTTGGTTTGGGTTTTGTTGTTGTTGTTTTGGTTTGGTTTATCTTTTTTTCAAATTTTTAGAAAGATTTTATTTATTTATTTGGCAGGGAGAGAGAGAACACAAGCAGAGGGGCAGGCAGAGGGAGAGGGAGAAGCAGGCTCCCCACTGAACAGAGAGCTCAACTCGGGGATTGATCCCAGGATCCTGGGATCATGACCTGAGCCAAAGACAGAGGCTTAACCGACTGAGCCACCCAGGCACCCTGGTTTTGTTTTATTTTTATATGGTTGGAAAAAATCAAAAGAATAAAAACATGGTGGCAAGTGAAATTTATATGAAATTCACATTTCAGTGCCCATAAAGAAAGCATCATTGGAACCCAGCCATCCCCATTGGCTTACAAGCTGTCTCTGGCTGAGTATTTTCAACAGAGACCATACAGATCACAAGTCACAGAATATTTATTACCTGGCCTCCTCCAGAAAAATCTTTGCCCACCCAGATCTGGGAATCTAGGGACTCAACACTCTATTTTTTTTCTATGCAATAATTACAAACCTGACCAAATATCTGTAGGATTTTGCCTGCCTCACCCATACACTGTTTCCCAATAGGATAGCCCTCTGGAATCCTGGTGGGCAGTTACCTCTTACCCTGTTGTGAGTGGTCTCGGTGGAAAAGTAATTCCAACTCCTCTAGCCCGACATGTTGGCCTCTACTGCCTTTGTGTCCCTAAATCTGTGCTTAAGATTTCAGAGGCGGGCCTACCTCCAACGGATTCTTCGTGTATTCACTCCACAAACACCTGGGGAGCAGCTCTCGTTTCCCAGGCGCTGTTCTAGGCTCTGCACAAGGTAGGCGAAGTCTTAGTGCCTGTGGAGTGTACCAGTGAGACGGTCACAGAGACAGTCACAGTGGCTGTTTGACAAGGAGCCAGAGAGGTCGGTTGGTGGACATTGGTAGTCAGGAACGGCCGTCCCCGACGAGGCTGTGTGCAATGCCCTCTTCCCGTGGACACGGACCCAGAATGGTCACGAGGCTGGTTTTTAGCTCAAAGGAGACATGAAGGCTAGAGATAGAAAACTGGAAGTCACAAGTCCACGAGGAGAAGTGTAAACCCCTGAGCCTCTAAGGAGAGAGGGTAGAGGAATGAGGGAAATGTGATGCCCAGAGAAACCACAGGAAGAAATGGTTTAAGGATGAGGAAGGGACTAATGAGGAAAACGTCGGAGGCAGGCCTAGAAGCCGTAGGCTGGGCCTTACGGTCTCATTGCTGGCGCCTCTCACAGAGAAGAAAAGAAATCCCCTCAGTGTCCCGCCGAGCACATCTCCTTTCCCCCATTTTCCTGGGACGAGAAGTCAGAAGACCTGGATTAATTTCAATACCGAGTCGTAGGTGATGGCTAAGGGTCTCCTCAGACGGTTCTGGGGTAGAAGAAGCGAGGACGAGGGAGTTGGCTACGCAATGGGAAGCCACAGTCTTCGCGGTGTGAGCCTAGGCCGTGAAAACTGTCCCTTCACGCTCGAGCCCGGATCTGGCTACACCACTGCAGTGTTCCATTTCCCAGAAGCTAAACCACGAGTGGGAGTGGAGAACTGCAATGAGCTTTCTCTAAATCATTTAAAGATGCACAGAAGCCATTCTGGAACACCAGTATTTGTGAGGACCAACTGAGGGGAATATAAAACAGCGACATGCGAAGCTAACACAGAAAAGCGCTTCAAGTGACAACTTGAAAGGAAGGCTGGTACAGAAAACAGATAGAACCAGAGCCATCTCATTAACATTTGCGTGGGGC
Source organism: Lontra canadensis (assembly GCF_010015895.1). NCBI lineage: Eukaryota > Metazoa > Chordata > Mammalia > Carnivora > Mustelidae > Lontra > Lontra canadensis. The sequence continues at coordinate 4,683,288 of NW_022631062.1, forward strand.
ACATGGAGCTCCATCTGCTGGAGCCCCCCTTACTCCCTGCAAGTGGGAGCCACAGATGTTCTGCAGAGCGGATTTGAACACCACTGGGCTTCAACAACTGGAAGGTACTCTTGGATTAGTTTTGTCCGAGTCTCATCCCCAAGGTCAATTTGGTCTGCTTCCTTACCCTGGCGATCCTGGCAGGTCAATCCTTGTCCAATAAGACCCAGAGGTTGCATTTGGAGAAGGGCATTGGGGAAGAGGCTGGATGTTTTGGAGCTAGAAGTTTGCCCCTTTCTGAGACCCCAACAACAGAATGGGAGCAGGGACCTCCTTAACCTCTAAGAGGGCTGAACTGGGAGAAGGATGAAGCATAGAAAGAAATGCTTTATGGGAGATTCTGGAAAACACCACTCAAGATTCCTTCTGACCCAGCCTTGGAAGCATGGGTCTCCAGTTTTTTGAGAGCCACTTTCAGAATCTAAAGAGCAAATTAAATTGAAAAATTCGATAAACTGTGGGAGACTACCCCGTTTGGATTTTTACAATGGTGTGTTAGTGTGGCCTCCAGCAGTCAGATTCTCCTTCTCTTTGAATTCACTTTGTTACTTTAAATTTATACACACTTTTAAACTTCTGAAGACTTCATATAATCCCTGTATTTTGTTCACGTGCCCCAAACTTAAATTAAACCGCAGGACACCAAATTCATTCAATCTTTACACCGCGTTTCCTTATTTGTCATGTTTTTGCTGTATTAATGGTGATAACTATAAATTCTTGATAACATCAAATTAAGCATTATTCAATACAAGAACTTTTCCAAAGAAAAGAACTTTCATAGCTGAGTTCAACTCAAACATTTGTCTGATATTTTTCCCGCTAATGATATTGACGTTTTACTGTATTAGTTCATTAGAGCATGAAACTTCCTGTCTTATTTTTGAAAAGCTATTTTAGTACTTCGTATAAAAGTAACTCTATACCACTGGGACGAAGCAAATGCAATGGAACGATCAACCACTCAGTGGGAAAGAAGCCCACTGCAAGCCACGAATCGTTATTCTAAATGGAGCACGTTTTAGTCCGCACTTGACACCACGATGGGTTCCTCACGACCTCTCTGAATAGCAGCAGGGCTGAAAAGTAGATCTTCTTTGTTTTACTTGTTTTGTTTTCTTGGACAAGTTTGCTCTCCTTCTCCATAGGTCTGGGTAGAGATGTTAATTTTTCTAGAAGAATATCTACCTACCTTCGCGACGCTGAGTTTGGGTGGTTTGTCCAGCAGCAGCAGTAGCAGGGACACTGAATTCCCACTCTGTTGTCAATTGGGTGACCAGGATGGTGCTGTTCTTTCAGTCCTCAAATATCTGCTGACTGTCCCAAATGTCCCGACCACTGTGCGGATACCAGAGCCGTGGGAACATAGGAGAGGTGGGTTTTGCGTTCCCGCACTTCGCAGCCGAGCAGGGAGAAACAGAAGGGGGCTCCACATCCACTTCACCCAACAGAATGCTGGGCGTGGGTCAAGGTGTAGACAGAGGAGACCCTTGACAGAGGCTGGCCCCTGGGTTTAGGGGAGACAAGCTGGGGTTACAAAGTGGAAGCGCCATTCTAACTTGGTCACTTAGAAATGGTACTATGGACTAGATGACAGCAGTCCTGCCTCCTGAAAGACGCATTTGTCTGCACGTGGGATTGCGGGCATCGATGCACGTTTCAGTACTGGTGTTACTCGGGTTAACTGGTACCCAGAGAGCTGGTTGATTGACTCCGGATTTTCCTTTTCCATTGGTTTTGGAGCAATGTAGGAGCCACAGCTTCAAACACAAATGCTCATCACCAAGGGCCTGACATCGGAATTGTAAGCCTGAGCTCTTCTCTGGGCCCCCACTATCATCTGTGTGTGCAACGCTATGAAGGCCGATTAACCTCTCTGAGTCTGGAAAAGGACTTATAAGCCTCGTAGCAGATGTGCAAGCGAACAGATTTAACATTCTTTAGAGGGCGGCATCGTATAAATGGACTGAAACGTTGCCTATTGCTCATTGCTCAAAAGGAAATGAGGACCATAAAAGAGTAAAGTAACACAAAATAAAAGCTTATAGCTTATTAACTGCTTCTCAAGTTAAGGTGTGCTTCAGCAGACATGTTCTTTAAAGGGACAAAGAAATACTCTTGCCTTTGCTGTCGCTGTCACAAATGCTCAGTGCCACTGTTGGGGTGCAGAAGTCACCATAGACAAATGTGAACACGTGGGTGCCATGGTGCTCTGGCAAGACTCCGTTTACAAATGGGAGCAGAGGGCCAGATTTGGCCTAAAGCCTGTAGTTTGCCAACCCCTGGTCTGTGTTAAAAATGATATCGGGGGGGCGCCTGGGGGGCTCAGTGGGTTAAGCCTCTGCCTTCAGCTCAGGTCATGATCCCAAGGTCCTGGGATCGAGCCCTGCATCGGGCTCTCTGCTCAGCAGGGAGTCTGCTTCCCTCTCTCTCTCTCTCTGCCTGCCTCTCTGTCTACTTGTGATCTCTGTCTGTCAAATAAATAAATAAAATCTTAAAAAAAAATAATATCTGGTGTCCTTCCATTCTGCTCAGCCACATGAAAAATTTCAGTCATTATATTAAAAATGGAACTGAGCAACAGGACTGTAATCCTGGCTTGCACCTCCAGAATGCGCTAGAAGTCATTAGCAATATCAATGGATGCCTTTGCCTTTCTTGTGTAAGGTGGTTTATTTTTAAATGAAACAAAACCTACATCATCATGAGACACAGTGTGGGTCGCTGGGATTCTGTGCTCATTGACTTAATCATATAGAATAACTATAAAGGAACATAAAAGGGGAACATATTTCTAAGAATAAAAGGCTGTTTTTGAGGCATCTGAGTGTCTCAGTCAATTAAGTGTCCACCTCTTGATTTTGACTCAGGTCATGGTCTCAGGGTCGTGGGGTGGAGCCCCACATCGGGCTCCATGGTCAGTGTGGAGTCTACTTCAGATTCTCTCTCCCTCTCATTCCTGCTCTCTCTCTCTCTCTTGCTCGCTCTTGCTCTCAAATAAATAAAATCTTTAATTTAAAAAAAGAATAAAAGGTTATTTTTATTTATGATCTTTTTCTGGAATGTCATTTTTCCTAAATCCATTTTCTTCTCCAACATAAGAACTATTCAGACTGTAAGCATCCCACGTTTTTTAAATTAAAAATATTTATGCCTAAGATACATGGCTAAAGTCACAGATCACGGCAAGTTCACCACCTAACAGAAGAGACCAAATCATAAGGGAAACTACCAAGCAGGGCAAAAAAAAAAGTGGAGCCAAGCTTTTTGAGACAGGAAGAGCCCTTACCATCCACCCAGCCCAGGCCCCACCGTACACTTGGGGAGCTTTATCCCTGAAAAGGAGACTTTTCTGGTTTTTTGCAGATAGACCATGTCCCAGGGACTCTGCTGGGTCAGGAAAATGCAGTTCTCAGCGGGGAAACCAGGGACATGCCAGGTGCACGTGCTACACTAAGGCAGCTGGGACAGGGCGTCTCACCCTGGCTAATGACACACCTGACTGAGGGATAGCAAAACCCGTTCCAGATCCCGCTACTGTCACACTTGCGTTGGACGAGACACTCTCGCTCCTGGTCAGGACGGGCCAGACACTGCCCAGGTAAGAACACATCTTGGCAGCCCGGGGATCAGCCTAGGGAGGGAAGAAGGCAGAGCCGCTGATAGGTGGCAATGACCCCGTTCTTCCTGCCAGTACTGGGCCAACAAGCTACCTTGGTTCTGAAGACTCCGTGTGTGGCTGCTCAGAACAGATGAGCGGTCTGCACAAAGAAGGTTCCTGTTTAGCGTGGCACCTCTTATCTCCAGACCCTGAAACGCAATTCCCTGAGCACCGCTCAAACCCCACAGAGGCTGGAAAGCCATTACGTTTCATGTCACTGAAGGTTTAAATGGGCTCGGCCAAGAGCAGGTTCGACCCTCTCTAGTCTCAGAGCACTGTTTTGACTCGCTGTGTGATTTCCAGCCAGTTATTTGCTTTCTCTGTGCCTGAGCCTTCTTCCCTTACACAAATGGGGGATGAGCGATGTTGGCCCACCTCGTAGCACTGCCAAGACAACAGGCAAGCTCGTGCCCGTGACGTTGTTCTAGCCGCCCAGACGTCACCTACGTGTACTAGTTACATTGCGTGTTTTCTGTATTTTATGATTCTTTGACCTTTGGAGTCTTGTCGATCCCGGAGAGCTTGCCCTTCTAGAGCTAATTCAGCCCCAGAGACAGCCCACACCGGCTACCTACCTCTTCGATCTAGCTCTCCCGGGTCCAGCCGCCACTCATGTCACGGTCAGAAGGTTTGCACCCCTCCAAAATTCATATGTTGAAATCCCAGCCCCCAGTACAATGGTACGCGGAGGTTGCATTGCACCCAGTCTGCAACTGAGGGGACGGCCAAGGCTGGGGAATCATCTCAGGGCTTGACTGGAGAAGGATCTGCTTCCCAGTTCGTGTGCGGTCAGGGTTCAGTTCCTAGAGGGAGGTCGGACTGAGGATCTCCGTGCCTCAGTGGCATTTGGCTGGGGGTGGCCCTCGGTTCCTTGCCATATGGGCCTGTCCCCCATGGCCGCTTGCTTCCTCAAAGTGTGCAAGCTCAGAAGACCATACGGAGAATCAGATGGCAAGACAGAAGTCACTATCTCACGGACGCTAATCACAGAAGTGACATCCCATCACTTTTGCTGTGTTTCCTACGGTAAGAAGCATTCACCTCGTTCACGTTGATGAAGCCAAAGGATGTAGCTATAAACATACACCTTTCCATGCTCAGCCCCTTTTCAAAGCTCACGTGAACACAAAAAGCCCCTCAGTTTTTGACGAAGAAGCATCAGGTCTCCCGTTTAACTACTGAAAAAAGCAATGTGCGTTACTCGGCCAAAGTAGACAGAGCCTAAAATGTTTAAATTTCTAAAAATAAAGTTACGTATAGCCCTCTGAGGTGTTTGCCAGTTAATATTTAGAACTGAGGATTTAAATATAATCAGTATCCATGAAAAGCAGTCTCTCTCCCTTTTTTTCTTAATGCTTTTTTGAGCAGAAGTGTTTCATAGACTGAACTCTCTAATGAGGGAATATTTATATGACATACCAAAGCAGCTGCAAGTCCCATTTTATGAAACCCAAACCCAGATGGTCTTTTCTTTCCATTGTCTTATGTAATTTATATGAAAGCAGAACATGAAAAAAAAATTCAAATGTAATTTCTTTTCCACCATTTATACTTAATGGTCCTGTAATCACTTTCATGGCCTCAGTTTCTCTGCCGAGTCTCCAGAGGGTCTGTGGATTAGCTCATGGCACAGAGGTGCTCTCCGGCAATTGGAAATGCCCAGCAAGAGTGGAAATGTCTGTTATCATGAAACATGCATTTCCAATTTAGGTCATTCCACCATGTGTCCTCCGTAGAGAGTCCAAAATACTCTTCTAATTTGAATCAGCCCAGAGGGTATAAACTAAAAGAAAGACCCGTAGATGAAAAAAATAAAATAAAATAAAAAGACTGACCCTGAACTCAACTTCTTAAAATGAGTTTTCTGGGGGAGAGTTCTATTTCGTTTGGTCATCTGCAGGGAAATGGAAGAGAGGATTGAGGGATGAAAGAGAGGGGAATACAAAAGGGCTCGGAGAGGTGTCTAGGAATTTCCTTTTGCTTGAGAATTCCTGGAATATGACGAGGAGAGGGTTTAATTTTTCCACTTGGCTTAGTGACAGTTTCTGCCACCTTCCCAGACATTACCTTGACAACCAATTCATGCTACGTTCTTGAGAATTCGTTAGCAGGCTCAGAACAGAATAATAACACCCATTTAGTTATCCTCTGTTTAGAATTGTATTTGTACATGTTGGCTTCAAACACTCTGAAGGGCATTTGGAGCTCCGCGGATAGCATTAAATTGGACCATGTAATGTAGTATATTTCCCAGCACCTCATAAATTGTGCGGTATTCATATATTCACGGTACAGAGATACCTCGGATTCTCTTTGAAATTAAAAATTATTTTCTTCTCATTTCTCCTTGAGTCGCATTCCCCACATTCCCCGGCGTGTGAGTGATTGGCTGAGGGAGAGAGGACTGAGTCCCTCCACCCAGGGGGGACCAGATACCAGGAGAGTTTCAGGGAGGGCTTGTGAGAGCCAGCAACCAGGAGACCTCAAAACTACAGGTAGGTACAGGTAAGGAGGTCTGAGGAGCCGAAAGAAAATTAATATCGGGGCCTTGGGCACCTGGGGTCTGGAAATTTCCGCAGGCTGAAGAAAGCTAGCATGTGGACGGTTTTCTGAGCACAAAATTCTGTGGGAATTTAACAAAGGGCATTTAGAGCTTTGTATTTTCCTCTCTGTGCTTCTGAAACAAAATACAAAAGAAAGGGGGGGGACTTTCCACATTTGCAGGCAGCAGCTAAGAAGCAACAAGAGAGTTAAAAAAACAACAACAACAAAACCATTTACACACCATTAAACTTAGAGTCCCTCATAACACCGTGAGGTTCTGTGACAGATGCTGAAAATATGTGCCACACAATACGCCAGAGGACCTGATCAGGGCCTCCGATGTTACTCTCTCTCCTAAGCTTATTTTTTCAGGGGACGGACCTGAAAAGGTCTCATATTTCCGTCCACTACGTCTGTCCTGCCGACACCTTGATTTCCCTGCCAGCCCCCCCAACAGCAAAAAGAAGTCAAGGCAGCTGGCCCTACCTAGAAGGCCCTGGGACGGCACCTGACGGGCACTGGTGGGGGTGGGGGGGCAGGTTCAGTTTCCCCAGCTTCAGAGAGGGGTCCGAGGAGGATTAGGAGATCAAAAGCATCCTGTGACTACTTTTCCCACCTGCTCCCTGTGCAACGGGTCCGGGGCTCAGGGGACTGCGGCTGGAAATGGAAAGCAGTGACTTCGAAGCAAACCTTTCATGGGCTTGGCCAACTGTCCGTCCAAAAAGTCAGAAGTCCCTGCCCCACTGTGATTTAAGTGTGCACGACCAATGCCCTCCCCCGCCGGGCTATTTCCTAAGCTGACACCACACACTGCAGTTCCCGCTGTCAGCGCCGCGACACAGCCCATAACCAACCCACCGTTAGAAAGAAACTTAACTTCTTCTAATCAAAGAAGAAACCAGGACGTTTGGTGGGGGGATGATTTATATCTCATAGGCAGCTTCACATAGTTTTAGAGTTATATCAGTGACTAAAACCACACAGTAAATACCTCCAGATTCAGAGAACTCTTAATATTAAAAAAAAAAAAAATGGACCTTCAAATCTAAGAAACGTTTTGGACATTTCCATAAAACACAATTGATTTTCTTAACTCAATTACCCCAAGGAGAGCCTTAATGAGTACCACTGCTCTTCCTAAATGGAAATCGTCCTGAACTTCAAGATCTTCCGCACATAAAGGTATATTATCTGACCATTTTTTAAAATGTAAATAATGTCTCCTATGTCTTAGTAGTCTGCAATTCCCCCACCAAACGCATTTGGGTAGCAAAACCATATTTTCCCCATTAGAAATTCTGTCTTAAACGAAGCCTCACCCATAAAAGTGAGATAAGCATCTAATTGGAGAACCCTGGGAGCTTCAAGTTCGAATTTTTATCATGCAGCTTACTGCCATCTTTGCTGAAAATGTCTGGATCTCCACATACAAAAAGCACACTGCTCTCTGCTCGTCACGTTTTTAACTTTAATCTCTGCTATTAAAAAATTGCATTGTTGGCCTTTGGAAAGCTTCCATTGTCAAAAGGAAATATAATAACCTTTCCTGCAAAGAGGCCAGGTGTCCTGCAGTAACAAGCCTGGTGACAGAGCGGCGAGTTGTCTGTGACAGCTATGCCTTGGTGATCTTGCCGCGGCTGCTGTGGAGACGCTAACAAGCTTGGGCTAGAGAGCGGCTGGGTCCACCACACCATCTCCCACAATGGAGCGGTGCTGCGGGGAAGCTGCTGGAAGACTTGGGAAATACAATAAGCTTGATCTCTCATGTGGGAAAACCCATGGTGTTTAATAGCTTCATAAAGCGGCGTGCTTTTGTCTCTGTATATAAAGTCCCCAGTAAATTCTTACATTACCACCATTATAAAACGCAGCAACGGAAACGTTGAGCTGTGCTATGTGATCCCCAGTGGCAAAGGTTAGGAAGAACCAAAATTCATAATGACTTCCAAGAAAATACTATTAGAGTGTAATTTAAGGAGGCTTGGCAGCCATAATTTTCGGTGTGATGCAAAACGTGCTTTCATGACACACACACCGCACCAAGACGGTAACGCTTCCCGAGGAAAATTGACAAGAACCAAAAAGATGAAAGGTCGGGAGGGAAATGAAGAGTGTAATCCTTCGCGACAATTGGCTCTGCGGCAGGAGTTCAAGAAAAGAGACCACATGTCGTTAGGATTCTATGGTAATTCGGAGGTTCTGCTCTCCGCTCTGAAAGGACACTGCTTTCCACCAACTGTCATGTCAGTGTGCACCTGGAGCCTGTGACTGGAGGCTGAGCCAGGCATTTCCATGGAATCACCATGGCTCCTGCTCATACATGGTGGGCTCTCATCTTGACAGGGAGCCCTGCCAGTCACTCAGACATGTATGAGAGTAGGAACCTGGATTTTCCCCAGGTTGAGTCCCCAGTTTGGGCGTGCGTATCAGTGTCACTTCGTGGTGAGGACGATCGGTGAGGACGATCAGTGAGGAAGGGAGCACAAATTCTCTAACGGGACACTAAATGGAGCAAATGGTCCACCACCCACTAACTTGAGCGGAGGGGTGTCCTGGATATCTAACTGCTCATCGTAATATACCATTAGCCAAAATGCATCCATTTTCTGGGAAAGAAAAGACTATAATAGACATATATATATATATATATATATATATATATATATATATATATAATATTGAATTAAAGACTCGATACATTCCACAAATGTAGAAAGGACATTTTATCCGATAGTCTTAGCACAGGGGTTAACAGGGTCTGTGAAGCCCCAAATGGCAAATATTTGGGGCTTCACAGGCCGACGAGCTCTGTCTCAGCTTCTCGACTCTGCTGTTGTACACACAAAAACAAATGGCATGGCTGTATTCCAATAAAATTTTATTTACACAAACAGGTGGTGAGCTGAATTTGGCCAGTGGGCCGTGGTTTGCCAACACCTGGTCGAGAACAGCCCTGCCCAATAGAAATATAATGGGATCCACATAGGTAGTGTTAAATTTATACTGTAATAACATTGTGTGGTGACAGATGGTGACTACACTAATTGTGCTGAGCCACGTACAGAATTGTTGAATCAGTACGCTGTCCACCTGAAACTAATAGAACATGGCATGTCGACTATGATAATAAAGAAATATAATTTAAAAAATGTAAAAGAAACACTTAAAAGCAATGAGTAAAATTAATTTCAAGAATATATTTTATTTAACCCAATATATCAAAAACTGCTGGCAGCCACCTAGTCCCCTGGGGGCACACTGAGAGGGGCCCTGTCAGCAAGAACGGGCACGGCCCTGGAGGATGCCAAGGAGGTCGTAATGAGAAATGCAGGTGGAAAGGTAAGGGGCTGCCCCCTTCCCCAAGCCATTCCAAGAAGCGGCCGAGCTCCCGGACCAGGTTCCGTTCCAAAACCGAGGGAGAGCACTGCCTGGAAAAATCTCTTAGGACTCCGGGCAAGAGGGGCGTGAAACATGCCTTCCTGTGTGGTAGAACACCTCCTTAGCTCCTAGACCAGCCCGAGGTCACGGGAGTGGAGAGGGGAGCCCTCCGTGGGGAGAGGTGTTTTGTGCAGAGGGGGGAGGGGCGGCTCCCAAAGCAACTGGAGGGAGGATCCCACCTGCGCAGGCCAGCCCCAGATCCGTCGCCATTAGGACTGTAAGCTTACCCCGAGGAAGGGGCCAAGAGGGACGACATCCGTGGAACCTTTGGCTGGAGCCAAAAAGTGCTGGGTCTGGCAAGTGACTGCCCGCAGAAGTGGCGAGAACCACAGTCTTCGTCTCGGGCTGCAGGCGATGAGACCTCTGCACGGCCTGGCCCAGCGCTGCCTTAAAAGCACATAGGATCTGGTCAGCCCACGCAAGGCCATCGAAATCCCTGCAAGTGACGGAAGTCGAGACATTAGCTTGAACAGAATATTCGAGAGCCTGCTGCCCAGGAAGGGGACGGTGTGCGGGTGAGCAGTTATCACGAAGAGTAAAAGAATTTGATCTGTATCCTGTGGGTAGAAACTCCTCCAATAACAGGGTCTCCATCAGTAGGATTTTCACAGGAAGACAGGAAATTGGAAGTCTGCTATAATTATAAAGGCTTGAGAAATCAAAACCATTATGGAGAAAATTTTCCATATAAACGAAAGCTGTGGCCTGACCCACGAGACAATTTCAGCTTGAATTACTGTTGAGAAAAAGAGAAGGAGCCCCTGACATCAGAAGCTGGCGGGCATTCCCAGCCAGCCTGGGTGTTCTCCCCTCGAACAGGAACTGTTTCACAGAACATCAACATCAGACAAGGCCACCCTGTGACCATGGTGAAGACAACAACAGCAACAAGAACAAGACTCCTCCGTAAACATGTTGGATCACAGACAAAACACGGACACAGTCCAAGCCACAAATTAGAAAGCCTCCCCCTCCCCAGCGACTAGGAGCGATTGCTGCATTTTTTTTTTTTATCGATTACTGCCTTGGCCTCGTTCTCCTCTTCGCTCCTCCTAGTTGAGATTTATTGCAATACCCAAGCCCAGAATTAGGCTTTGGCTTCCTGAGATCGTGCCATCCAGAGCAAAGCCTTGCTTCCTTACAACCTCCTCAGAGTCACCCAATAGAAGTTCAAATCCTCGGCAGAGGCCAGGTGTTTTCCCTGCATTGGGGAACTAAGGCATCAGCACCTAAGAAAAGAAATAATTAAGGATTTACATGGCCACAGTATCCATGGCAATGACTTAGTCACTGCTACCTGAGGCAGGGGAGTCGGGAGCTGGGTAACCAGCATCTCCTGAGCTTCATACCCAGCGCACATGATCTACTTTGATCCTCAGGACCACTCCTGAGGTGGACATGTTGTCCATTTCATGTCCATTTCATCCTGCGTAACTGGACATCCACTTGCCTCAGGGCCAACACGAGGTGGCAGGGCTGGAACTGCGTCCCAGACTCAGTTGGCTGGGAGCCCCGTGGCTCCAGGAGTTTCCATGGCTCTTAGAGTAGGTGACTCCCATCAGCCCATGTGACAGAAGAAGCAGGGTGATGGTCGGGGGGACAAAGGCATGAAGGGAGAGAAGCCCAGATAACTGTGGGAGAATGTCTCTGGCACTGTGTTTGGTTTCAAGCAACAGAAACTCAAGTCTAGGGACGCCTGGGTGGCTCAGTTGGTGAAGCGTCTGCCTTTAGCTCGGGTCATGAGATCAAATCCCACATCAGGTTCCCTGCTCAGCAGGGAGTCTGCTTCTCCCTCTCCTTCTGCCTGTGGCTCCCTTGCTTGTGCTCTCTCTCTTTCTCTCTCTGACAAATAAATAAACAAATTTCTTTTAAAAAAAAGAAATTCAACTCTGGGGATCTTAAGGAGAAGATGAATGTATTTGGAAGTTTACAGTGTGGGTGAGAGACTCAACGCGACGGCTCTAGAAACAGGGCCAGAAAACCCAGGGGATGCGAGGTTAGGAAACAGGAAGGGTTTGGGAACTGAGGGCAGGCCTGCTTGTCACCCAAGGCCCCTCGGCTCAGGAAGCCCAGGCTGGGGTGCCCAGAGAGCTCTGAGGGTATGGAATGTAGTCACTGCCCTCGAGGGCCTCGCAAACTCCCAGGGGAGCCATAACCTTGTCAGGACAACAACAAAAGCAGTAGTGGGGTAACAGCTAGTGGAAGTAACAAAGAAGTAACAATTAGTTCCACAAGAGGGGTATGGGAGAGCTTTATGGAAGTGTCCCTATTGTCTGAGAATGTTCTATTTCCTCACCTTTTGGTATCTCAATTCCCAAACCAGATCAGGAAGCGTAATTTCTTTTTTTTTCTTTTTAAAGATTTTATTTATTTATTTGACAGACAAGAGATCACAAGTAGGCAGGGAGGCAGGCAGAGAGAGAGGAGGAAGCAGGCTCCCTGCTGAGCAGAGAGCCCGACGTGGGGCTCGATCCCAGGACTCTGAGATCATGACATGAGCCGAAGGCAGAGGCTTTAACCACTGAGCCACCCAGGCGCCCCAGGGAGCGTAATTTCTAATCTCATCACTGAAAAGAGCCCCTAGCATGGCGTGGGGAGCGAGGCAGTGCCCAGGGTGATGGGCCGCTTCCCTGGGCCAGCCCACCCACCGCCCAGCACCCTGCCCGACACGCGACACACGGACGTCAGCAGCGCTGGGCACAAGCCGCAGTATCGCTCCTTCACTGCTGGCTTAGGCACACTCTGGACAAAAGGCAGAGCTGCCATTGTGAAGCACCGGCATTTCACGCATTTTATTTAATTCCCCGATTAATACAAAGCTCTCTTCAAGCTCACTCTTTTCATTGCCAACAGCTACGTCCTTCAGTAGTTTAACGAAATTTCATGGAATTGTTTTATCTACCTCAAGAAACTAGGGCCTTTGGAGCTTTGCCTGTGAGAGGATTTCATTAGTACAGTTTAATCACTGAAATCATAATGTCCTTATTTTAAATTCCTTAAACTCGTCCGGGAAGTTCCTTTCGGAAACCAGATCCTCTGGGCCGTTTCATGGACTATTATTACCTTCACTTTTGCCAAAGTTGAAACCCTTGCAAGTCAGTTGGTTAGAAGGGTGATGCTCCACAGAGGGTCAGCGCCTCCCGACCTTGAGTGTGTGTGTGGGGGGGGAGTTCGCATCACCTGGGGGGCTTTTCCATGACACATGTGTCCCCAGGAAATTCTCACTCACCTGCTTCGAGCAAGGTGTCTTGCCAGAGTAAATTCCTGTTGCTTTGAGGGGTGTGTGTGGATATTCCCGCAAAGAATGGTGGGAACCATTGGTTTAGGGACCGAAGCCAATTTGTACCTCAGACCAGGTACCTGACATCCACACCTTGATGGCGTGCTTGCGACGTCCTACTTTAGGGTTAGTCTGATGGATGGTGAGAACATCACCCCCACCCCCACCCCAAACAGCGCTGACGACACACAGGCAAAATCCTTCTCACAGCAGCATCCTGGCTCTGCCCCCATCAATAAAATCTGGTTATTTTCATTTTCTTGAGAGTAGTGGCAACCCCTAGCATATCAGCATCTTCTCTATAGACACTTTTCAAAATCAATACTCCGCTCTGTGATAAAATTAATGGAATAGTTCCCATCCTTGTCATCTTTATTTTTTATTAACCTTCCTTTTGGACACTTTATGGTCATTGTTCTCCTTTTTGTTCTTTTTTAAAAGATTTTATTTATTTATTTGACAGAGAGAGATCACAAGTAAGCAGAGAGGCAGGCAGAGAGAAAGAGAGGGAGAGGGAAGCAGGTTCCCCGCTGAGCAGAGAGCCCAATGCAGGGCTCGATCCCAGGACCCTGAGATCCTGACCTGAGCTGAAGGCAGTGACTTTAACCCACTGAGCCACCCAGGCGCCCTGTTTTATTTTTTTTAAGATTTTATTTATTTATTTGACAGACAGAAATCACGAGTAGGCAGAGAGGCAGGCAGAGGCAGAGGGAGGAAGCAGACTGCCCTCTGTGCAGAGAGCCCAATGCAGGGCTCGATCCCAGGACCCTGAGATCATGACTTGAGCCGAAGGCAGGGGCTTTAACCCACTGAGCCACCCAGGGGCCCCCACTGTTCTCCTTTTTAGTATTCATCATGGACTCAGCCTTCCATAGACACAACTTTCTTGTAAAAACAAATATTTAATACACCGTTTGTTTTTCCCTCCAGGAGAATATGAAATCCAATACTCACAAAATGCTCTTTTAATGGAAAATGGAATTAGAAGCCCGAATCCGGGCATTAAGTGTGTATACTAAGGACTTCTATACGTGTCCTAGTAGTTGGTTTCCAGGCCACTTTAGTGATAGATCTAGAACAATTTTTCTATTTATGGTCATGACTTCCTATGTTTATTTCCAATATAACGCTAATACTAATAAGCCTCTTCTAAAACTTTTGTCTGCATCTCAACGATTCATCCTTATTTTTGGTACAATGTAACGAATCAAACTGTTAACTCCTTTCCCACACTGTCATCATATCCCTTCTCTCTAGAATTCTCCACATGTCTTTTGGACCGCTCTTTTGTAATCTCTCTTTTGACCTATATGAATCTATTGGGAATTATAATATCTACCTCACTGGGTTGTTTTCAGGACTCAATGAGATGATGTAAGTGAAGTTTTCGGGGAAATTGTCTTTTTTCAATGAGTGTAGTGATACATAAAAGCAATCGAACAGCTTTCACAGAAGTTAAACTGGGAGGAAGACATATTCTAGTTGAAGTTAAATACTTTTGAATCTACTCATGGCCGGTCCTGTATGTCATCCTTTTTCTCTCTCTATGTGTGCATCAAGCTTGAAACCCATAATGAGACATGAGACCTGGCGCGTCAAAACACACTGTACTTCAATAGCACATGTTTTAAACAAATCAAGCTCTGTGTCCTTGCGACAGGTAGACAAAATAAACTCTGAAGTCATTTTCAGTCGTAACCATCTGTGATTGTAGGATTATAGGTTTGCCTCTTTCTTGAGACGTCAATACCACTTTGCTTAAAAATTTTATTTTCAGGAGGAGACCACAAGAAAAGGAAGGAGCAAAAGATAGTTGCCTAGGAAGTCAAGGAGACTTCTTGGAAAGAAAAGTGGAGAGGTCTCCTTTGTATGCATAGGTAGCAATGAGATGTCACATCAATGCTTCCTTTAGCCTGGATTTTATTTGAGAATATTTTTAACCCTATGTTTTAAAAGATATGGAGTCAGTGTAATAAACCACATTGAAATAATGAAAAAAAAAACCCACATGATCATCTCTCTTGATGCAGAAAAAGCATTTGACAAAATTCAACACACTTTTATGAGAAAAACCTTCAAAAAACTAGGAATGAAAGAAAATAATTTCAACATAATAAAGACCAGATGTGAAACACTCACAGCGAACATCATACTCAAAGACTGAAAACTTTTCCTCTAAGATCAGAAACAAGCAGAGGTGCCCACTTTTACCACTTATTTTTTTAAATTTTTTTAAAAGACTGTATTTATTTGTTTGTTTGTTTGTTTGAATGAGAGAGAGAGAGCACAAGAGGAAGGAGGAGCAGAGGGAGAGGGAGAAGCAGTCTCCCCGCTGAGCAGGAAGACCAATGCGGACTCGATCCCAGGACCGTAGGCTCATGACCTGAGCTGAAAGCAGATGCTTAACCAACTGAGCCACCCAGGTGCCCCTCATTTGTACCACTTCTTTTCAACATAGTACTGGAAGTCCTAGCCAGAGATCAGGTAAGAAAAAGAGATAAAAGGCAAATTGGGTAAGAACAACATTATCTCTGTTTGTAGATGACATGATCTTGTGTACATATAGAAAATCCTAAATATTCCTTGAAAAGTTGGTAGAACTTATAAATGAATTCAGCCAAGTTGTCTGATACAAAATCAACATGCAAAAATCAGTTGCACTTTTATACACTAACAATGAACAACCTGAAAAGGAAATTAGAAAAATAATTCCATTTACAATAGCATCAAGAAGAATAAAATTCTTAGGAATAGACTTAATCCAGGAACTGAAAGATTTTTACACTGAAAACTACAAGGCAATGCACAAGGAAATTAAGGAAGACACAAATAATTGGTGAGACATTCCCGTGTTCATGGATTGAGAGACTTAACATTGTTAAGATGGCTACAATTAGCGATCTGCAGATTCAAAGCAATCCCTATCAAAATCCCCGATTTTTTTTGAAGGAATAGAAAAATCTATCCTAAAATTAATACAGAATCTCAAGGGACCGCAAATAGCCAAAACAGTCTTGAAAAAGAGGAACAGATTTAGAAACATCATACTTCTTGACTTCAAAATGTATTACCTAAGCTACAGAAATCAAAACAGTGTGGTGCAGGCATAAAGGCAGAAAGATAGACCAATGGAATAGAATAGAAAGCCCAGAAATAAACCTTTGCATAGATTGTCCAGTGATTTTTTTTTTTAAAGAGTGCCAAGACCATTCAATGGAAGGAAAGACAGTCTTTTCAACCAATGGCGTTGGGAAAATTGGATTTCCACATGGAAAGAATGAACTTAAGCCCTCATATCATATATAAAAATTAACTCAAAATGGATCAAAGATTTATAAACATAAGAGCTAAAACTATAAAGCTCTTAGAAGAAAACACGGAATGGGAGAAGATATTTGCAAATGATAGTACAGACAAAAGGTTGATATCCAGGATCTATAAAGAACTCCTCAAACTCAACACACACAAAACAGACAATCATATCAAAAAATGGGCAGAAGATATGAACAGACACTTCTCCAATGAAGACATACAAATGGCTATCAGACACGTGAAAAAATGTTCATCATCACTAGCCATCAGGGAGATTCAAATTAAAACCACATTGAGATACCACCTTACACCGGTTAGAATGACCAAAATTATCAAGACAGGAAACAACATGTGTTGGAGGGGATGTGGAGAAAGGGGAACCCTCTTACACTGTTGGTGGGAATGCAAGTTGGTGCAGCCACTTTGGAGAACAGTGTGGAGATTCCTCAAGAAATTTAAAAATAGAGCTTCCCTATGACCCTGCCATTGCACTACTGGGTATTTACCCCAAAGATACAGATGTAGTGGAAAGAAGGGCCATCTGTACCCCAATGTTTATAGCAGCAATGGCCACGGTCGCCAAACTGTGGAAAGAACCAAGATGCCCTTCAATGGACAAATGGATAAGGAAGATGTGGTCCATATACACTATGGAGTATCATGTCTCCATCGAAAGGATGAATACCCAACTTCTGTAACAACATGGACAGGACTGGAAGAGATTATGCTGAGTGAAATAAGTCAAGCAGAGAAAGTCAATTATCCTATGGTTTCACTTATTTGTGGAGCATAACAAATAGCATGGAGGACAAGGGGAGATGGAGAGGAGAAGGGAGTTGAGGGAAATTGGAAGGGGAAGTGAACCATGAGAGACTATGGACTCTGAAAAACAACTTGAGGATTTTGAAGGAACGGGGGGTGGGAGGTTGGGGGATCCAGGTGGTGGGTATTGGAGAGGGCACGGATTGCATGGAGCACTGGGTGTGGTGCAAAAATAATGAATACTGTTATGCTGAAAAAATAAAAAATTTAAAAAAAAAGAAGAAAACACGAGAGGAAACCTTCATGGCACTAGATTCAGCAATGATTTTTTGGATGTGACACTGAAAAAAGAAAAAGGAAAAACAGACAAATTAGACTACATCAAAATTCAAAATGTTTGTTTCAAAGTCCACCATCAACAGAGTGAAAAGGCAACCCACAGGATTGGAGAAAATATTTGTAATCATCCACCTGATAAAGGGTTAATATCTACAATATATGGAGGATTCCTACAAGTCAACAACCAAAAAACCCAATTAAAAATGAGCAAAGGACTAAGGTAGACATTTCTCCAAAAATATAAAAACGGCCAACAAGCATATGAAAAGATGCTCAAAATCACTAATCATTAGGGACATGCCGAGCAAAACCACAGTGAGATACCATTTCCCACCCATTAGGCTGGCCATTATGAAAAAAAAATAGAAAATAAGAATTGTTGGGCAACACAGAGAAATTGGAACCCTTGTGCATTGCTGGTGGGAATGTAAAATGGCGCAGCTGCTGTGGACAGCAATATGGCTGTTCCTCCAAAAAGTAAAAATAGAATAACCATGTGTTCCAGCAAGTCCACTTCTTGGTGTGTACTCAAAAGAATTGAAAGCAGGGACTTGAATACCCATTTGTATGCCTATGTTTATAGCATCGTTATTCATAATAGCTAAAAGGTAGAGGCAACAGAAGTACCTATTGATGGATATATGGATAAAGAAAATGTGATCTGTACACTCAATAGAACGTGATTCACCCTTAAAAAGGAAGGAAATTGGGGTGCCTGGGTGGCTCAGTGGGTTAAAGCCTCTGCCTTTGGCTCAGGTCATGATCTCAGGGTCCTGAGATCGAGCCATGCATCGGGCTCTCTGCTCAGCGGGGAGCCTGCTTCCCTTCCTCTCTCTGCCTGCCTCTCTGCCTACTTGTGATATGTCAAATAAATAAAATCTTTAAAAAAAAAGGAAGGAAATTCTCACATCCGCTACAACAAGGTTGAACCTTAATGACATAATGCTAAGTGAAATAAGCCAGTTACCAAAGGACAAATACTGTATGGTTCCACTTGGGATAACGCACCTGGAGTAGTCACTCTCAGAGAGAGAGAAAGTAGAATGGTGGTTGTCAGAGGCTGGGAGAGGGGAGAATGAGAAATTAGTGCTTAATGGGTACAGTTTCAGTTTGGAAAGATGAAAAAAGTTCTGGAGATGGATGATAGTGACGGTCACACAACAATGTGAAAATATTCTATGCCACTGCGGTGTGCACTTTGAAATGTTAAATTTTGGGTTATATATATTTCACCCCAATAAAGATATGGAATTAATGAGTTCTACCATTGGAGATGCTCTTGAAATATGAGCCAATATGTGGAACTACTAAAAACAGTGTCCTTTCACATTCATCTTGACCAAATACAGAAATAACACGTCTTCAAGAGGCCAAATTCGTTCTGGGCAGATTTACAGAACGATCTGATCAAAACTTCTTCAAACTCCTGCAAGTTGATACACACATTAAGTGTGTATATGATTCTGGAGTCCATGGTTTAAGTCAGATTCTCAAAGGACTAGGACACCATAATTTAAGGATGCTTGAAAGCATTGAGACGTTTAGCTGTGACTAAAATGTAATCACTAAGCTGACAGCAGAACTCACATGGAGATAAGGAATCAGGTGAGGAGAAGATGAGAGCAGACCCCAAGGCGAAACAAGCCAACATGGCATCTCTCAGTTCCCACACTGATCTTCAGGCCTGGTCCCAAAGGTCTGCTGTGTATGGAAACGTAAGCACAGAACCCTGGCTTCATACTGAACCCATGTGTATGTAATTAGGATATATTTGCTGGGAAAAGACCCCGTTGTTTTAGTTTTTATTTCATTTGCCTGATTATAATTAGTTTTAGCTTATTATTGAGTGGTTATGGCATAGATTTTTCACATTGCTTCTTGATGAAGAGAACACATAAAACTCTCATCGTGAGAACTTATTCGTATTTGTTTGGAAGTCTTTGATTTTCACACTGTCTTCCGCTCAGACTGTGAGATGGTATTTAGAAGTACACGGGGAGGGAAGGAATAGCTGAGCTAGGTCTCCAGACTCCCAACCCACCTCTAAGCAATGTAGTTTTGCTTCTCTCTGTCTTACACATGTGGATTTCACTGGAAAATATTATTAACGTTTCTGAATTCTACAAACCCCATCAAATATCAAGTCTGTATCAGTCAGTAGAAACTAGATTATGCCACAGTAACAAACAGCCCCCACCTCTCAGTGCTTCACCCAACAAAAATACCGTTCTTTTTTTATATTACCTGTCCAACCTAAGTTTGCATGGGTTTGTGCTCCCTGAGGTCACTCAGGAAACGAGGCTGATGAAGAGACCATCTGGACATTCTTCTGTAATAAATAAGATAAGCAAAGGGTGAATGTTAAATTACATATGAACTCTTAAACATATCTTCTCATTTTCTTCACCGATGCAAGTCATTGGACTACACCTACCTGAGAGCGATTAGGGGAGTGACATCCCATGGCATGCCAGGAAAGAGAGGAGAATATTTGTGATAGCATGAGAAACCTCCATAATATCTGTATTACTTACAACTGTGTGAAAATTTTTAAAAAGATTTTGTTTATTTATTTGAGAGAGAGAGAGAAAGCACAAGCTAAGGGGAGAGGGAGAAGGAGAAGCAGACTCCCTGCTTGAGCAGAGAACCAGATGCGGGGCTCGATCCCAGGACCCTGGATCATGACCTGAACTGAAGGCAGAGGCTGAACCCACCAAGTCACCCAGGCGCCCCCATGTGAGAGATGTGTTATAAAAAGATTAATAGGAGTTTACCTAAAAGTTCTCTTTGGGTTTACCTAATCTCAGGGGAAGGGGAAAATCCATATCATGACTTTTCCTACACAATATTATTTTATTTTATGAAAAAGAAAGGCTAAGTCCAACTAATCATATTTATGAGTACTTTTTTGTTGTTTTTTTTTTAAGATTTTATTTATTTATTTGACAGATAGAGATCGCAAAGTAGGCAGACAGGCAGGCAGAGAGAGAGGAGGAAGCAGTCTCCCTGCTGAGCAGAGAGCCCGATGCGGGGCTCGATCCCAGAATCCTGGGATCATGAGCTGAGCTGAAGGCAGAGGCTTTAAGCCACTGAGCCACCCAGGCGCCCTATGAGTACGTTTTGTTGTAAAGCGTATTCCACATTAGTGATAACATTGTTCCGGTCAGCATAACCCAATCAGAAGGCTGCTATAATTTGTTGAATTCATGTCCCTGAATACGATAAAGCAGTTGAGCCATGAATAAAGGGACTTAACACTTCCACCTTGCACTCCACTGACTGGGCAAGAGGAGGAAACAGACCAATGAGAGGACAGAACCTGTGTGGAAGGGCTGGGCCTGTGAAGAAGAAACCCCACCCCCATACCCTCTTCACCCAATAGATAGGAGTGGGGGTGGGGCACAGACAGAAGGAAAAGGTCTGCAGCCCAGGCCACTGGAATGGCCATATTACATGCACCATATTCCCATGCTTCCCTGAGACCCAGTTCTCCTTCTCTGGCTTTTCTCAGACAAGAAAGAGAAGGGCAGATCCTCATGACCCAACCGTGGAATATGAGAGGAGATTACTAGCACAACACTGTAAGCTGCATCCTAAAGGAAAGAGTGACTCATCTGTTAAAGAATCCTATCATGGAGCCAAAGTGGGAGCCAAATAATAGGCTTCTTCTCCACGCCCACCTCCCTTTTAAGTGCTTTTTGTGCCAACGGCATAATTTGGCGGAAACACGACATGTTCGGTTGGTCTTGTGAGTACATAAATACTCTGCCTTTAAATGACTCCAGGTAGTACCTAGTATGATGCCAAGTGCTGGCCGTGGTGAGTAGCACTTAAACGCGGCAGGCCGAATGTTCCTATTAGCTTCTACTCCTTCCCACAGTCCTCTATAAGGCCGCTCCCTACCTGTGTGCCCCCGTTGTATTGTAGATGGCATTTCTCTGACTTGCGAATGGTTGACTCAGCTTCCTATTAAAGACAGTGAATTAGAATACACATGTGTGCCTCTTCCCCTTCCTGAAATCCCGTCCTTAACTCCCATGGCTGTAAATACATTTCAAAACAAAAGGCAGAAACTCAGGACAACAAAGAAAAAGAGAGGAGATAATAGGAACAAAATTTCAGCAGCTGGTGAGCAGATGGATATGCTAATTGATTTCGCAGACCCAGGAAAGTGGGAACCTAACTCAGCAATGGAGAAAGCCAAGGGGAAAACCGGTATTACAGAACCCCCCAAAGGCTCGGGAATTGATTGACTCAGATACTGCTGCAGAAAAAAAAAAAAAGTGCAAATGTGGAGCTAATGATAGAAGGGTCAGTGGCATGTTTATTTCAGAAACAGTTTAACTTTGTGATTCACCAAACAAGTAAGGATTTGATGTCCACCAAACTCAGAACAAAAAATGTATGCTTATGCTTAGGCGAGAGAGAGAACTTCTAGACTGGGAAACACCAGGTTAAGGTGGTGCTTCTCAGGTCGGGGTGACTGTGCCCCACAGGGGACATTTGGGAATTCAGGGAGATGTTTCTGTTTATCACACTGTGGCGGGGGGGTCGATGTTAAGGGCATCCACTGGGTAGAGATCAAGGATGTTATTAAACATCCTACAAGGCCCAGCCCCCTCCATGACAAAGAATTGTCCCACCCTAAATGTTGATGGAGCCAAGGTTGAGAAACTCCAGGTTAGGGCAAGGAGTCCACGTTGGAAAGAACGAAATCAATAAACATGTGTATTCTTTTTTTTTTTAAGATTTTATTTATTTATTTGACAGAGAGAGATCACAAGTAGATGGAGAGGCAGGCAGAGAGAGAGAGAGAGGGAAACAAGCTCCCCGCTAAGCAGAGAGCCCGATGCGGGACTCAATCCCAGGACCCTGAGATCATGACCTGAGCCAAAGGCAGCGGCTTAACCCACTGAGCCACCCAGGCGCCCCAAACATATGTATTCTAAATCCTGAGGCACCAACGCTTTCTCCCTGTTTCCCACACTCAACTCCTGATTCTGGTAGCGGTGCACGCTCCTGCTAGGGAAGGGTGCGGGAGTTGTCTCGGAGAAATCTCATCCATCTGAGAGGAAGACATCTGAAGATACTGACCTCAGAAGGCTCCAGTCCAAAGGGGCAGTCATCACCCCAGAAAGAAGCCCGTAGCCACCCCAACCACTCCACCCGTGTGCTCGGAGCTTCGTGCTGTCCCAGTGTCCCACTCACACACACACAGTCAAGGACGGCCAGATTTTGAGGGAAGACGCGTGCAACATAAGAGGAAGAAAAAGCGGTGTGGAACAAAAGAGGCCATGTGAGGGGGTAGGCAAGCTCAGAGATGCTCGTGTCCTTGGAAAAAACCAGATGGGATCATGTGCACGAAACAAGGACAGATGTTTTGAAAAAGGACCACTCAGAGGATAAGCACCATGGCCCTTGGAAATTACAATATAGCAGCTGAAATCAAAGACTTGAAGTACTGGAAGGGAAATTGAGCGGATCTGCCACAAAATTGCCTTAAAAGATGAAGTTACGGAACATGGGAGAAGAAAGACATGATAAAAGGGAGGGGGAGGGGACACAGCAAAGTCCAGAGAGACAAAGGGAAGAAACAGGAGCAGGGTCCACACAAAGGACCAGGAATCCGAGCAGCATTAAACTTCTCAGCCCCAACGCTAGAGGATGAGAGCGGCCAGAGTGATGCCTTCGAATTTCTGAGGGTAAAGGACCCGCGGCACCGACTTGCACATTACGGTAATGCTGTCAGTCAAAGGTAAAGACGTTTTCTGCCCCCACAGTGTCTCAAAAAATTATTTCCCATGCGTCCATTCTCAGGAACCAACCAAGGGACACACTGAACCACAGAGAGGAAAAACATCAGAAAGGAGGCAGAGGAAACAAGGGCATTGGAAGCAAGGGCCCAGGGGAACCTCAAGATTCTGGGGAAGGGAGACCCTGGGATGGTGGAGAGACAATGGCAGGCAGAAGCTCTGGGAGAAATTTTCCTAAGAAGATGAACTGGACAGACTTCCTGGAAGTGCTGGAAAGCGGTAAGAGGAGAGATTTAAATCCAAGGGAGTGCTTGCAAAAGCATCTGACACGTGCAGAGAAAACCAAGCCAACCAGGAAAATAAAAAGATTATTTCTGCCTCCAGAGCGAGCTGTTTGGGGTGGGGCGGCATTACCTTGTCACAGTCATGCCAACTCTGAATCCTGGTCTGACCCAAGTTCAGCAGGACCGGATTTCCAGGATCAGAGGCGGGAGGCGGCGTGTGGGCGGCAGAGGGAAGCAAGGAGGTCGGCACGGAGGTGGTCGCGCGGAGAGCTCAGTCCTCGACCTCCAAAATGGAAGCCAATGGGTAATGCGGAAATGAAAAAATGAAGAAGTAGCAATATAAACACGCAACCTAGAGGCATGCGGAGCGATTTCCAAGCAGTTAAGGTCGTTGCCTTGGGAGTAGGAAATAAGAAGGGGTGGGGGAGGTCGCAGAGTGCTGCTTTTCAGATCAAGCCCGCGGAACTGTGTAACTTCTTAAACTGTGCGAACGCATAACTCGCAGAAAAATCATAGCTAGATCTTAAGGGAAAGGCATTTGGTGTGCATTTGATGCCCGAGCCTGCGCTGAGCTGTTTGGGGACCCCAGTGATGACTAACGAGTAGTCCCAAAATGTCCCGGGGGAGGTAAGACACAGAAATAAATAGCCACAAGTGTGATGAACCATAAAGAGGGGGAGAATTACTTTCTCCTTGGGATCGGAGCTCGATAGTACGGGTGTCTGGGGCAGCTCCGTGGAGGAGCTGGGAGGGGGCGGTTGGACCTTCTCCAGCTGGGGCGAAGATAAAGGGAGGGGATGCAGGTAGGGGCAAAGACGGATGCGGGTGAGCACTCACACTTGGTAATGAAATAGCTGTCCTTGCCCCTCGATATTACAAGGCCGCACCCATCCCAAGTTTCCCACCGGCGGGTTGGACTGTCAACTAAATGCTTTCAATACGGCGATCTGAACCTGGTTTGTGGGTTTGGGACTGAGTTTGTGATTTTCAAACAGGCCATCCGGAAACCAAGAAATGAATGCTGCGGGAGAATCAACAAACATCTCAGTTGAAACCTTGACCTCTGCAGATCAAAGGTGAAGGCAGGTCAGGCTCCTGGTGCCTTCATTATACACATAGAAGATTCCAGTCCTAAGACCCTGCCAAACGCAGAACGACACCAATGCTAAATTCATCTTAACCTTCTCGAGACCTTTTCTCAATGAGATAATTTTCCTTTTTCTTTCTTTTTTTCCTTCTTTCTTTCTTTTTTTTTTTTTTTGGTAAATCCTTTTTCCTGAAATCATACTTTTCCCTGGAAATCACATTTCATCAAATTCATGGTCGTCTTTCTCACATGACACAGATTACGGATCCCAGGTAAGAGAACTTGCCAGAATTCTAAAGGTTGTTATCGCTGTCCTGTGCGTTGACGCTGAAATTACAGGGAATGGAACATTGATAGTAACAAGAGCTAAAAACAAACAAATAGCCCTCCTTTCTATATTTTATCAAGATAAATGTGCACCTGTTCTTTATAATAAAAGTAACACGAGCGTTGGAACAAACACTATGCACTAGGAGAGCATAGAAAGGGTAGACAGAGAAGGCTCGTGACCAACGTTCCAGAGCCCACCAAGAATGACAGGACGTGACGTATTGTCCCAGGCACTTCTGTATGCAAGTGCATATATTTTTACAACAAAATTGGAATCATTTAGTATATTCTGTTTGGCGAGCCACTTTTTCCCCAGGCCAAACATTTTCCCTGTCAGTCCACTCCTGGTTTATCGACAAAGAAAATACGTAACAGGGCAACTTCTCTTCAGTGAGTGAATCTTAAAAATTTCCCTGTATTTATCTGATTGCTGAATCTTTCACTCCACAGAAAAGGGCAAGATGTTGCAATGGCAATGTTTCTTAGCTGGAAATCAGAAGAGTTCGCTTTTACCTCTGGGTCCACCTGCTTGGGCGCTAAGTGAAGGCTTGGAAGGACATGTCAGAGAGCAGCTTTGGGAAGGGGGAGAAGGTCAGCCTTGGAGTCAGGGGCGTAGACCTTTAAGCTCGCCCTTTACTAGCCAGGAACCCCCGTGCCAGGCACTTAAGTGTCGCTAAGTATCACTGTCCTCCTCAGGAAAAAGGGACAGGAACGAATTCTCTTGAACGGGCTGTTCTGGGGGAGTTTGTGGCCCGGGCCCGAAGCTGAAGACGGCAGATGAGCTAGACCATCGGGGAAGGATTTGCTAGGTGGTTCGGCGCAGACTCTGGGACCCTGGCTCATTGCGGGCCACCTGCCTGCATGCAGGAGTAGGGGCGGGCACTGAAAGAAGGCAGCAGCCCGTAGAGAGGGGGTCACGAGGCTGCTCTGGTCCCCTTTGGGAGAGCAGCAAGCAGGCTTCCTCTGCCTGCTGCAGGGGTAGAAGCCAGCCTCAGGGACTCTGATCCTGCCCCTGTCCCAGCATCTGGGCCACAGAGACTGGTGCGTGACGCTTGCCTGGACAAGTTCAAAGGTGAGCAGTCAGAGGCTGCGGCGGCTGGCACGTACTACACCTCCGGCACCCGGTGGGGAGAGAGGCTAAGTTTTCCCCGGGGCTGAGCGGGTGATGCTGAAGGTGGCCCCCCAGAGCCTACCGCCCAAGGACCCGCCTGCCAGGATGACAAGTCCCCACCACAGGGCGGCTGTGAGGGAAGGAAAGAGAGGATGGCTGGAGTGGGGAAGCTGGGGGGAGCCTGAGGTCCCGGGGGGCAGGATGGCCCACATCCCACAAAAGCACCGCAGCGCACGGGAGAAAGAGCCAGCTTTGGCAAGGCTGCCCGGTGAGGGTCCCACACAGGACCATGAGGGCACGGGGCCAGGAGAAGGCTCTGCTCCCTGATCTCCCTCCCTCGTCCAGCCGGGCCCTGGAGGAGGCAGAAGCTGCCGGCAGCAGAGGAGGGAAAGGCTAAAAATGGGTTTCGCTAAGGTTTCCAAGCTGGACACGCAGAGCAATGGGAAAGCTGAGAGCCTTTGAAATGCGTTTATTATTGAAATCTCAGTTTCGGGGCGCCTGGGTGGCTCAGTGGGCTAAGGGTCTGCCCTCGGCTCAGGTCGTGATCCCAGGGTGCTGGGATCGGGTTCCCTGCTCAGCCGGGAGCCTGCTTCTCCTTCTGCCTCCTGCTCCCCCTGCTTGAGCATGCTCTCTTTCTCTCTCTCTCTTTGTCAAATAAATAAATAAATATGTTAAAAAAAAAAAAACTTTAAAAAAAGAAGCATCAGTTTTGATTGGACCAGACTTCCTTAAAAAAAAAAGATTTATTGATTGATTGATTGATTTGAAAGAGAGAGAGACAGTGAGAAAGGGAACACAACCAGGGGGGAATGGGAGAGGGAGAAGGAGAC
Organism: Lontra canadensis; assembly: GCF_010015895.1. NCBI lineage: Eukaryota > Metazoa > Chordata > Mammalia > Carnivora > Mustelidae > Lontra > Lontra canadensis. The sequence goes on from NW_022631062.1 coordinate 4,710,058, forward strand.
TTCCTGTTGACCAGGAAGCCTGACATGGGGCTTGATCCCAGGACCTGAGCTGAAGGCAGATGCTTAATGACTGAGCCACCCAAGGCACCCCGGACCAGACTTCTTAATAGTTACAAATGAGACTGTTCTGCTGCCCAGAAGAAACAAAGAGACAAACAAATAAAACCTAGGGGTTCTGCCTGAGAGATGATCTGGTGGGACAGGGAGAGGGAGATGTTAAGAGCAGTGAGAGGAGGACCTAGAATTGTTCCCTGAGGAAACCCTATGCCATTCGGCTCAGGGCTGCCCCTTAATATGCCCGGGCATCCCCTGGGCCTTGTGAAAATGCAGATTCTGATCCAGGAGGTCTAGGGCCAGAATTCTGCGTTGCAAAAAAGCTCCCGCAGGATGCCGGGATCGCTGGTCGACGGAGCACCTTTTGGATAGCAAGAGTCTGGAGCAAAGATCTACAAATGCCCGCTGATGGGCCAAAGACCCAGCCCATGGGCTATTTTTGTGAGTAAAGTTTTATTGGCACCTAACCTTGCTCTTTTTTTATGTATTGTCCGTGGCTGGTTTTGTGCTACAATGCAGAGCTGAGAGAGACTGTACAGCCCACAAAGCCGGGAATATTATAACCCGGCCCTTTATGGAAATGGTTTACAGACTCAGTTATGCGACCCTACAAGTGTGTCGAACATTAGAGGTAGTGATGTCACAAAATCCATCAAGAGCCTCACACATACTGCGCGGTGAGGTCCTGCAACCCCAGACAGGTTTTTAAAAGGAGCTGACAGGAGAGATGGTAATAAACCCAGAGGACTAAGAAAAGAAAAAAGGTGGTCAAATATGGGGTCGGTCATCTGCTAAAACAGCCCCCTTACCTCTACCAGGGGATTTTTTGTCATACTACATCATGTAGTTCTTTTACAAAAACTGGGTGTCTTGGTGGCCCCACGAAGATGGTGGCCAAGGTTGGAGTCCTCTGCCTCTCTCCTCTTATGTACACCCTCTCCCTAGTTTCCACTCCAAGTTGGCCATTTGGGAGACAAAAGCTCCTTGAATGCTGTGTGGAGATTTCAATGGGTCTTGTTTTTTTACCCCCACTGAGCTCACTGTAACATACAACAGGAATCTGTCTCCGTAAAATCTTTAAATGGAAGTGCCTTTTGTTTTCTCCAGCTCCGCACATGTGATTTGAGGAGACACGGGACTTTGAGAACCTACAAAAGAATGTGCCCAATTTGGAATGAATTATGATGCCAACGAAGGGGATTTAGACCTAACCGAGACTTAAGAGGTAGACATTCCAATACGAATACTAGAGAAAAGCCCGTGTATTTGTCAACAGTTGCTTCGGAGTGGCAGTTCTCCCAAAATGAAAGGGGTCCTTCCCAGTGAAATGTGCCTAGTGGTCTCCACAGTTAACACCCTGTTGTCATTCTGTCCAACGGACATGCCCTTCCTGTCCATTGGAAAATCCTCCAGTCACTTCACATTCTGTAGTAGGATGAATTTTGTCAACCATGGGCTCTCCTGATTTTAAAGGCTTGTGTTTGATCAGAACCAGGTGGGCACGATTTCAAGTGGAGTTTTCTGAATGATAACCCCCGTGTCCGCATACTTGAATATGGTAAATGGACAGTATGGGTTATACTGTATAGGTTGTATATGGGTCATATGGTATATACCATACATGCCAGAGAGATAGATAGATAGGTAGATAGATAAATAGTTATATAGAAGGTAGTCCTTTCTAGTCTCATTCTGGCATCACTGAGTAGCAGGCTGGAAGGTGTCTATGCCTTTAGGACATTATCATCCTCCTTGCCCCAGTCTGGTCCCTCCTGAAACCCACAGAGACTCCTCCTTGTCCTGATGCTAATGGTATTATCCTACACACCTCCGGCCATTCTCTTTGAAGTACTGGCATTTTCAGGTCCTCTGCCTCCCCTTTATTTTTCAAGGTCTGGGGGCACTCTGAATGCTCCTAATCCCGTTTTATAGTAGTTGGAAAGAAGAGACAGAGCTCCAGTGACTTGCTCTAAGTCACACATCAAAGTGGATACTCAATTAGAACACAGATCTCCAGGGTGTTTTGTTAAACTCTTCCCTTTATTAAATGTTACACATAATAAATTTCCAAGGCAGCCCCATTCCTGGAATGTACAGCGTACATTACCCAGGGCCCAGTGGAGTTAACCTTGCCACAGACACCTTTAGACTCGTTTCTGTATTTGCTTCTCCGTCAGTGGGTTCCGCCATAAGGGAGAACATCATTTCCCGCAAAATGATCTAGGAATGTGCCAGCTCCTTTTCCAAGTTTACCATCTTCGAGATGACTCTTTTCCAAAGAGCAGGTGAGCCCACTGGAAAGAGTAGAATGAATTATGCAAGTACGGAGATCATTTATTTCAGTAAGCAAACGAATTTTTTCTCCCGCAAAGCCTTTTGGTTTCTATGGGCCATTTTCATTATTAATAAAAACAGCTGGAATTTGCTCAGTGCGCGCCCTTTGATAAACAATGGGCTATGTACATCGTAGGAATGTATTTGTGTCTCGCAAGCACCATTCAAACACACTATTATCATCATCCACATTTCACAGGTAAGGCGCTGAGGTTTTGAGAGGGCATGTAAGTACCCGAAGTGGCGAGGCCGGGATTCGCGCCCTTGGAGCCGGTCCCAAGCTGCCTGGTGGCAAAGCCTGTGGCTCCCAGCACCTCTGTGTCTTTTTTCCTCTGGTCATCACCGGATTTGCAAGTTGACGTTACTTTCGGGGACTGCTGTGATGATCCGTCACCCCACAACAAACCACCCAACACTTAGTGGCCTTAAAAAACATGTTACGGTCTCTGTGGTTCTGTGGGTAGACTGGCGACCAGATGGAGGCTGGGCCTGGCGTCACCGAAGGCTTGGTGCTCACACGTGTGGTGCCTGGGCTGGCCAGGATTATGGGAACTGGCCGGTCATCCCTTGCTCTCCGTGTGGCTTCCCCACAGGCTTGCTTGGGCTTCCTCACAGCATGGTGGCAGTCCTCCCTGCTAGCAGCACCCCGAAAGAACCCGGCAAGGCTCCTTGGAAATTCCAGAATGTCAATTCCACCATATTAAGTAGGAATGCTCTCTTTGGACTACTGTTTTATTTTGAGGGAAACAACTAGTTATTCTCCAATAACTTGGGTTTTTTTTTTCTTTTTAATGGAAATCAAATCGAAACCAACCCTAAAAAGAGATGAGTTAACTTCTTACAGGTGGTTTGTTCCATTTTCATTTATGTTTGTATGTGTAGATTTTCATTCCGCCTCTCTTTTTAATCTTCCTAGTCGATCGGTGAGCAAGTTGAAGACGTCTATCCAGAGAGAACTCTAAATTTCATCCCATCTCCCAAAACACCACCACAATCCCCATTACCAACAATGAAACAACAGAAAGTTCTATAACAAATCCACTGCAAAAACCATGCCACACTGTCTTTGATTGTATTCCTCAGTTCCCCCTTGGCCATTAGCTCAGTGCATGGGGCTTGGCCATCTAAAGGCCACTCTACCATTTATCAGACAGAACGATTTTTTGGCAATGCAACATTCCAAACAGCAATGGACATGCAAGAACTAGAGGCCTTTGGCTTCCCCAACTTTTCTTGAAGAAGCAGACAAAGGACTCTTAGCCAAAGTTTAAAGTTCTGGGGACAATTACATTAACTTCTCCCACTCCTCGTACTCTAGCCTCTTTGCTGTGGTAGAGATGGTATCGGGCCTTTATGTGACTCCACCTCTGTTTTTTCTCCTTTTCATAAAGCAGGTTTTCTCTAAAGGAACCCAGAGGGTTAATCTGAGAACAAAGATGCTTTTAAACTCAAAACCATGTCTCCGTAAAAACACCTGTGACTAGAAACTCCAGGCCGCGGTCCGTGGCTGTGCCAGCTCATTGCGTTAGCCGTGTTCTTTCGTGTCTGGCCAACAAAGAAGAGGGGAGCCATCCGTCTGCTCTAGAAAAAGTATCCATGGAATAAAATGCATCCGAATGATAAAATATTCTTTTTTATAGAAGCAAAGCTTCTAGAGAGGCGAAGTTGACCAAAAGAGGATTTCACTCGTTTGTTTGCCTTAATGAGACTTCAAAAGGTTCTTGACTTATTTTGGAACTAAGACTTGGCCGAACAATAAAAATTCCTCACTTCAGTGGATGAGTCAGCTATGCCCACCCTCTTCCAGTGGTTGGAGATTAAGTCCTCGGTGACTTGATTATTTTCTCAAGAGCGCGAAAAGGGACATTCTTCTTCTGGTTTGTTGTTTTAATGTTGCCTAAACAAGAGTAGCAGTGACTTATCCCCAAACCAAGCTCTTCTGGCTTGCTGGAGGAGTGGAAGCTATTAAGAAGGTGAAATATAAGACCTGATTTTGTTAACCTAAATTGAATCATTGTGCTGAATTTAGTTCTAATTATTGAAACAGCTGCCATTAACGAGCCGACTCTGCCTCCCCTAGGCTTCCCTGAAGCCCGTATCATCTTCTCTCCCGTCTTATCTGGGGCTGATTTGAGAGAGTAATTTGTGTTTAAGAAATGGTTTTTTCAGTGAGTGTCAAACATTCCAACCTGGCCATGTAAATCTGTGTTTCAGTGATAGGAGCATGCTCGTGCCCTTCAACAGACAGTTACGCCTACAGGATGCTGTCCTAAGCCTGAGCCTTGCAATCTAGGCCATTCCCTTCTGCCTCTTATTCACCTTCAAATTTTATCCCTGATCGTTCTCTTGTCTAAACCTCCCATCACAATTTGCTGGGTCCTACCACTGTAGCGGTCTCATCTTTGCCCTTCCGCACGTGTGACTTTCTCCATCCAAAAAAGCCCTTTCTTCTTCCTAGCTATCCGTCCAGGCTCCATTCTAGTTCCAAATCTTCCATGAGGTCATGCCTGAAAGTCCCAACTTCCCTTTCATCTCATTTTATCTTCAACCTCTATTACTCACTGGCCGTACTTGTTAAAAGACACATCCATACCCTGTATGAATTCAATGTACTGTGCAAACGAGGGTGTTCTTGGGAGTGACAGTGCTATTAATAATTCCACTGGAACAATAGGCACAAATTGGGACACTCCCAGGCATCTGGGGACATATGGTCCTTTCTCCTAGACTGTAAATGATATTGATCTGACGTTTTCCAATGGCACTCAAAACACAAAGACATTACAGAGGATGTCCAAGAAATGCTAACCACACTTATGACTGCTTAGGTTAAACATACATGACTAATTAGAACATTTCTGTAATTTTGTAACATTTCTTAGCTTTGCCAAGCTCCAGACACTCTTTTGTTCAACAAGTCCTGAAAATGCAGACAGAGGCGAGGAAACAACCCTGTACACATATAGTCCATAACAAAACACGAAAATAAAGAATAGTATAAATGAATATATAATGAATAAATAAATACAATGAATAAATGGGTAATAAAAATGAAATACAAACATTGATGAAATCTATGAAAAAAAATAAGCATGGTAAGGGGGAAAGCAGAACTTTTTCAAGAGATTGGTAACTAGCCAGTTAAATAGGGTGGCTAGGGAGGTCATGTTAGGGAGGTAAAATTCAAGGAGGTGATATTCAAACAGGGACCTTGTGGAGAGTAAGTATATGAGGCAGGGGGGACATCATGAGCAAAGGCCCTGGGGTAGGACCAGCAATCAGGCCAGTGTGGTTGAGGGTAGTGATCAAGGAGCAACCTGGGCAGTGTGAAAGCGGGGAAGGTGGCAGGGGCCAGATCACCCAGGCTCTGGCAACTCATGGGGAAGAGCTGGGGTTCAGCCTGAGTATAGCGGGAAGCCACTGGAGAACTTACGTAGGGTGTCATGAGGCCTGACTTTTGCTTTTTCAAAGACTAACATGGGGACTGGAGAAGAGACTACAGCAGGAAGGAGTGGAAGCAGGAAGATCAGGTAGAAGCTGTGGTGGTCAATTTCTGAGAGTCATGACTATCTTCTCTTAAAGCTTCCTCCTGTGTCCTCAAAGATCCTGTGGTCCAGGCTGCCATTTCTCCAGGTTGTGCAAATGGTGAGGGTGGGCAGCACGTAGGGAGTGACAGGCTTCCAGAATAAATAACCCAACGGTGAAAATTTTGCTGTGGTGATGGGACTCTCCTCTCCTTGCTACAGATCCCTGCCTGCCCCATTTGCTTCTTAGGTATGCGTTCCCATTCTGGTGTTGCCCTTGGTTCCTTGGCTTCTCTTTCTAGAGGATGGGGAATTTTCACCTGGGGCAACGTAGCTTACCAGGGGACTTTTGGCAATGGCTGGAGATATTTTTGGTTGTCAAAACTGGAGGGGCAGGGATGCTACTGGCATCTAGTGGACAGAGATCAGGGATACTGCTCAACAGGACACCCCCCCCCATAGTGATCTAGTCCAAATCATTAATAGAGCTTAAGTTTTCCAAATTTGCCCTAGGGTCCCCACCTGGTGCCCCATCCTCCCTCAGGCACGTCCCAAGGGCCAATTCCTGTCTCTGGGCTCAGACCCACGGGGATTCATTCTCTGCTCACTCTATACCCTCTGCCTGCTCCAGCCTCTTTAGCCTGGGCTGGGGATGGGGCCCTTTGCCACCATCACCCCCCAGAAAGTCTTCGGGTTCTGAAGAACTGGCTTCTGGGCAATGACACCGACAAGGCCACGTTCCCTTCCAGGAAAACAATCATTTCTTTTCATGATGCTTCTTGATCCTTTATTTGACACACACCTTAGCCCAGAGCAAAGGTCAGGACCACACGTGAGTCATACATAACCGACTGTCCTAGCTTACAACATCTGGGATAATGGGCCTTTGGACGGCTATTGCTAGACTGAAAGCCAATCGTGCATGCACACAAATTAATTTAAAAACTCTTCACTTTTACACTGAGTGGCTTTCTGGTTAGTGTCACCGGATCAAATAGTCCCACTTAAATCTGAATTTCAGATAAACAACGAGCAGGTTTTTAGCAGAGGTATGTCCCACGTGATTGAATTATTTGGAATTCAAATTTAACCGGGTATACTATGTTTTGTTATTGTCATTTCTTTGGTGGCTTTTCACTGTTTTTTGGCCAAATCTGGCAAGTCCATTTTCTGTTTCTCAGGGAGTATGAGGTGTGCGTCTCTGACTTCCTTCTTGCTCTGGTCGCTTCTTCCCATGTCTCTCTTCTCCCTCGGACTTTCCAACTCCTCCTCCTTAGATGGGGGCAAAGTGTCCCTTTGCAGTGCTCCTGACCACTCTCCTGAGTTGCTCTGACACATTGTTGACTCTCCCTTTCCACCAAGTTGGGCAGCAGCTGTAGGGTAAGGCTCAGAAACCTCCTTCTGAAAACCTCTACATTAAAAAGATGAAATGAATTGGAACTGAATGTAAACATGTTACTCTTTTAACCAAATCTGGTTTGTAAAAAGTTCTGCTTTACAATAGGTAGAGTAAAGTGCAATCAAAAGACTGAATTTTCAGGAGCCTGGGTGGCTCAGTGGGTTAAGCCTCTGTCTTCGGCTCAGGTCATGATCTCAGAGTCCTGGGATGGAGTCCCTCATCGGGCTCTCTGCTCAACAGGGAGCCTGCTTCCTCCTCTCTTTCTCTCTCTGCCTGCGTCTCTGCCCAATTGTGATGTCTCTCTGTCAAATAAATAAAATCTTAAAAAAAAAAAGATTGAATTCTCTATATAATTCCTTTATAGAGGGAATTTCCCTTGGATATCCAACATTTGATTTAATTTACTAACTAAGTGATATAATTTTTCAAAAATCGGGACTCAAATGTTGGGGAAGGAAGTATGGAAGAAAAGGTGGGAAAAAGAAATCTGAGACAAGCAGAATTTTCTGTGGCAAAAAAGTCTTGAGCAGTAAATGGCTCAAAGAAAGCCCAGTTCCCACAGGGATTTTTTGTAAAGAGTATGGAATGAATGTAGAGGAGTCTGCGATCTCCCCCCCGCCGCCGCAAAAGGAATGAAATAGATCATTGTGTTCAATAACTGTTTGTTGAACTGAATTAAAAACTTAGTCTCCATCCTCAAGGAGCTCTCAAACATTTAAAAGAAGGAAGAAACGTAAGTGGAGAAATTAAATTGTAAATCACATGTGACCTCTGTAATCAGATAATAAAATCCTTGCAAATGAACAGTGGAAGATAGGACACGAGCAATTAAATAGCTAACCTCTTTAGAGCGTCTAGAATTCCAGGGGCTCCTGATGTTTTCCTGGTCTCTGTGTTTGGCCCAAAAGCAATTCACTAGGCTTCATACCCTGTTCAGCATCCCCATGATTTATGCAAAGGAAAGGTGCTATTCAAAAGATAGGCTCCTGAAGGCGAGGACCTGATCTACCATATTCACCTCCTTTTCCCTGGTGCCTAGGACAGCGCTCAGGCTAAGACAGATGCGTAGAGAACAGATCGTAATAAAGCCCAATCACTATATTATATAAACTTAGCTTTATTTACACTCCCTATGGAGCGAAGGATGACAAGGCTTTCCGTGTGTAATAAACAGAGCAGGTGATGGTGTTGAAGGGCACCGGGCTAATTGCCCCCACATCTTCAGTTTTCACCAAGCCCCCTCCATCCCCAAGGGCAGCAGTGCCTGAAGTCCCCGCCCCCTGCCCTTTGTGACGACTTCTCAAGGAAGGGTGACATCTCCCAAGATGCACCAAGCGTCCTTCCGCCCTGTGCCAGGCACAGGATAGCACTAGAGAACACTAGGAAGCACGAGGATACGAAGTTTCTGTCTTTAAGAAAGAAGGGCTGGAGGTAAAATATGCACTTCAACTCATACCCGTCAATAAGCTGTATACCCTTATAGCAAACCAAGGTGCTCTAGAAGCCCACAGAAGAAAGATCCCACAGAGGAGGCAAGGGTCACGCCGAATCGTGAAGGTCCCATACAGCATCACTGCCCTAGTCAACACAGGCAAGGTGTGGTAACAGACAGCCCGAAATCTCTGCGGAATAACACGATCGAAGCTTCCGTGTTGATACAAAGGGCAGAGCAGATGTCCCCCAACACACAGCTGCCCCGGGCAGCACTCTTTCCACCAGGCTCCTTCTCTCTGGGGGCTTCCACCGACACTTCAACTTCAGAGACTTCCAGAGCCAGGAACCACCCTGCCCAATTCTCTCTAGCCCGCCCATCCATGAAGGGAGGACGGAAGGGCTGGGAAAGATTCTGCAGGACTTTCAGGAGGCCCAGAAGAGGCAAACGTCACCACTGCCCCCAGCCCATCCCGTGTGCACCATCTCAGGACCCACCCATTGCGAGGGTCTTCCGCAGACCCAGGAGGAAATGGAAACAATTTCATGAACCTCGTGTTGATGCCTCCTCGAGCACCAGAAAAGGAAGAGCAGACCAGCCAGAGAAAAGTACCGAGTCCCAGTCGGGAAAATGGGACAGCGAGGGGAGGGAGGAGACTGGGGGGAACAAGAGGGAAGTTTCCAGTAGGAGAGGCCGAGGGCTCTGATGGAAGGTGCCCAGGAGTCATGTGTGATATGATATCAGGAGGGAAAGTATCCCTAGCAATCAAGGCAGAGGGGAAGAGGTGTGTAATGACCAGAGAAAGGGAAGTGACCTAAGGCTCTTTTCCAGAAAGAGGGACGGAAAAGGCTACCCTTGTCCCAACTGCCTTCTAGAGTTCAGCTATGCATTTACCTATTAAATCCTCCTAAGAGTATATGAACACAGCCCCGATTTATACAAATCTAAGACTTCTTTATATTTCCGACTTTCTCTTCTCTGCGAGTTATAACAACAAGAAGCTTTGAAAGAAGCTAATAACTATACAGGAATGCAGTCCTTCTGGAAAAGCCACAGGGAAGGGACTGAGTGCACCTAATATTTATGTAAATTTTAACCACATAATGGGCAACTCAAGAAGTCATGATCTGACTGCTGGGACCAATCTCCCGAACTGCAAAAGCATCAGAGTCACGAGGAACAGTGGTGTGATTATTGCTGCTCGGCCAACAGCCGATGGTCCGCATTTAGATCGGTTTGGGTGGAAACTGAAAATTGCAGACTTAGATTTAATGGGCTTACTGATGTCTGTAAGAGACGAGTAGTTTCAAAGTGGATGTATAGCATGCAGAATTGTGAGTTGCATGGAATTAGTGAGAGTAGAAACTGATGATAATAATATAATTTTATAACGTAATAAGAATACATTACTGGAACATGATAGGAGTTGACCTTTGAGATGCCACTTTACACGTTTTCTTTCGCTCTCGCACACTTTGCGTGGCACCGAGGAGCTGGAGAAATCGATGAAAATATAAAATCCCTCTCCTCGCCGGATCGCTCTTTGGGAAATGAAAGACTTGGCAAGATCTTAAACTGGCTGCTTCAGCGTGTGATGCGGGCTGCGAGAGCAACAAGCTCAGGATTCCCTCCCTCGCTTTTCCTCCTTGTTTATTCTTCTGCGTATACAGTGGTTTTGCATCTGTTCTAATTATGCTCCTAGATTTCAATATTTAAATAGTGCCCCTTCACTTTCCCCCTTCTGTCCGGAAGTGAGAATGTATTTGCATCGTTGTAGACGTACTCAGTTTATTACCCTCATCGACTCTTTGTGAATGGCTTGTAGATCTTCTCCTAGCCTGGGCTCCATTTAAAATTTAGATTCTCATGAGGATCACTTGCATATCCCAAACCGCGGCTAATTCATAATTCATAATTTGTGTTTCCTCCAAGGAGGCACATGTATTATTTCCAGAGTAGAGACGGGGAGATACACGAGTTCTCAGGAGCCCCGGGCTCCGAGTTTGGGTGGGTGCCCGCCCCACAGTCGGCTCGACCCCTGCCGTGGAGAACTGGACACGGCAAGTAGGGAAGAAAGTAATCCTCAATGTCTCACTCCAACAATTACTCGGTCAGTTCCACTTGATTTTCAAACAGCATGTTGTTTCTGCAAATGAACATGATCTAAGAGAAAAACCTTAAAAAACCTAATGTATGTTTTAATGGCACATTTATTACCACTCTACTGCTCTCATTACCCATATAAAAGGTCATTAAAACGTAGAAGACTTTTGTCAGATTATTTAGCTCTCGGGACACAAATAAGCATCTCATGGCCGGTAAAAATTAACAACTTGATCCCTTAACCAGGAAGCACGTCAGTTCCTCTCTATAATTCCCCTCAAACATCATAACTAGTCAGAATACATTTACACATGAGAAGGCACACATTCTCCCCTGGGAAACACTCTCCTGTTCAACTACATTTGGACACATGACTTTACGAAGAACAGTACATTTCACAGCACATTCTGACTTCCCTTTCTCGACTTGGGAACTGAAAGGCATGAACGACAATGGGAGATGTGTTTTTTAGTCATCTAAAGCAAAGACAGTTGAGTTTGGTTTCGTTTAGAGTTAATTGTACATTTTGAGTGATTCGGTTTTGGCAAAATCCAAAGCATATTTTGCAAATCGCTTTTCCCATTAAATGCTAAAACCCTTTATTTTTAAAAGGAAATGTAATCCATATGTTTGGAATTTGTTTACACTAAAAATATAAAAAAATATATATTTTATTCCTGTTCCAGAAGCTTTCTGCACTACTTTGTACCTCTTTCAAAAATCAAGAAGTCATGTATTGCCAAAAACTAATGAGAGCAAATCCATAAATGTTAGAAATATTGATTTTATGATTCCTTATGGTCTGACCTTAGAAAAACCATGTCCTTGGTTTTCAGTCATCCATTGTAGAGAAAACACCCTTTCTTTGGAGAAACCTGTAGCAAACAGGCCTTTTAGGGCAATGCTTTCTTCTTGTCTAGGACGGTTTTTTGCCTACACCGATCAAGCTACTTGACCGAATTAAATTTGGAAAATTATTTAATTCAGTTCAAAAAAAGAAATTAAGAATTAATGAAATGCTGGGTTATTAAAAATCATATCCAAAATTGTCAAGTTCAAGTCTTGGGGCTCATTAAACATGAGGAGGTTTCGCACAGTCAAAAACCCACCCCCAACACCTGAAACTAATATAACATATGTCAACTCTACTTCAATAATAAAAAAAAAAAGTTTAAATCTACCACCCAAAAATAAAGAAGGCCAAGAGGAGATAAAGACCCCAGATGTTCCTTTATAATGAGGCAGAATATGAAAATGAGTTGATCTTTGCTTGGAATCATGAAGTTGTCATTGGCTTAGAGCACGGATCGTTCGACTGCTTGTGAACGGGGCCAGATAGTAAATATTTTCGGCTTTGCAAATCATGCGGTTTCTGTCACGACTACTCAGTTCTGCCACTGTAGTGCAAAAGCAGTCATCGGTAATACATATGTGAAGGGACGTGGTTGCTACCAATAAAACTTTATTAACAGAAATGGAAGGCAGGAGGAATTTGGCCCGTGGGTCCTAGTTTCCTAAGTGCCTGGCTTAGAGCGACTTAAAAAAAAAGGGTTCTATTTGATATATATCTAAGGTCACATTTGAAAAAATTGACTTTGGATGCTGAAAGGCATCAACTTTTCATCTCTTCTACTACTTGTGTTCTCGGGACTCTGATTTTGAGAAGCAAAGACAACTCGTGAAGAGACCGACACCTTGTCCTTTGTGCTCGGAAACATTCCTCAGATGCCCACAGCTTCCAGTGCAAACCTCAGCCTCCTGAGGTTGGGATATTTGCAGCCTCTTGTGCACTTTCACACCTTGTGTCACAGGCAGCGTGTTCTTTCTTTTTTATTTTTAAGGTTTTATTTATTTATTTGAGCAGGGAGGCCACCATGGGGCTTAATCCTAGGCCCTGGGATCATGACCTGAGCTGAAGGCAGATGCTTAACCGACTGAGCCACCCAGGCGCCCTGGGCAGCATATTCTTAATGAACATAAACCACACTGAAATGTTTGAGAAGTGCTCGTGTTTTACTAGGATGATCTTGGTCTGGTTACCCTGTTTCCCTCCTGTCTTTAATAGTCCTTTTGCTTAACGGACACTCTGTTGACTTGTGGTCAGTGGCTGCAGACCCAAGCGTCCGACTATAGTCTTGGGCTTATATAGCAAACAACTGAGAACACAGTCTATGGAGCCATGCTGAAGCGCGTGTCCCATCTGCCACTTATTAGCCGTGTGACTCGGTGGCTGAGGCCATCCTAAATCTCCTGCCCGGGTGACCTGCAGCCGACTCTAGATGAATGAGCAGGCCCAGCCACGACCAGCAGAACCGCCGGCTGACTCACACACTCCAGAGCAACAGCAGACGGTGGTCGTGACAGGCCACTGAGTTTCAGAGAGGCTTGTTACACAGCGTTAAGTAAGTGCGGCAAGAGCACTTACCTGGAGATAGTTCTGATATTTATCTCATAGTTTGATTTTTAGACTCAAATGAGTTATTTTAAATATGTCCCTTAAAACAGTCAATGGCACACAATAAGCACTGAAAAAGTGTTATCTACTCAGATTACAGCTATGGTCATTATTACTATAACTACGGCTGAGACCCACAATGCCTCCAAACCTGGAAATTCAGTGATTATCAGATAGGACTGACTCCACTGTCTAAATCAGCAAAACTTTTTTAAGGCATTGTTATTCTTTTTGTCCTTCTTCCCTTCTCCCTTCTAAAATCTCACCACTCGTATCTAGCCACGTATCTTGCTGGTTTCTTTTGAGCGTTGCGTAGATGAAGCATACGACTAGTTGGTTGGGTTCTCTGGTGTTGCCTCTGATTTGGCGTCACGAAGCCATAGCCTGTGTGGCCCATTGCCGAATCAGGAGGCATGAGGCAGGCTTGTCAGTCTGCTTTCCCCACCGACTAGCTGTAGGACTTAACGTAAGTCACTTCGGATCTCCAGGTTATATACAAGGACTGGGACACTTGCTGGCAGACTGGATCTTACTTGTCATTGCATCCCCAAGGCTGATACACTATAGATGCTCGGGGAATGTTTGTTGATTTTTATTGAATGGAATCGAGCCAATTCAATTGAGTAAATTCAATTGAAGAAATTGGTTAAACCTCAGAAAATTCCTTTTCAGCTTAGTCTTTCTGTAGTTTTACTACATTTTTCCTTTTACAGCTCCTCTTTTAAACAACACCTCTCTGTTATAAACAAACAAAATAAAATTGGCTTCCAGTAGAAATCACTTTCATCCTTCCTTTTCAGTGGATGTTGTTCTTTGAAGGAGACCATGTGGGAAAGACGCTAAAATTAGCCATTTTCTGTGTATCCGTAGACTTTGCGTTCCTCCCCTTCTCTCCTCAACCTTACACCAGTGACTGTGCCGTGGGAACAAGATGGTCAGGGATCCTGTATCAGGAGACGGATTTACTTTTTCTGTTATTAATTCAATGCAAAAATAAATTGTAATAATCATAGAGAAATTGTGACATGTGAAAGCAGGAGAGCCCTCAGTTTCCCACTTTGGAACTTCAAACCACAACAAGCCAGCCTGCAATTTGAATCTTAAACTGGGCTCCTTTGAACTATTTCTCTTCTGTGTGTTGACTTGGGCTTTTCAATAGTATTTCTTATTCATTGCTTTGTCTGGGTTAAAAAATTAAAAAAAAATAGTTACTGTAAATATATCTGTATTTATGTTATTTTTGCAAATAAAATAAAATTTCCTCTCATCACAAGAACTAAGATACACTATCTTAAGGTTGTCAGGAAGGTGGGCACAAAGTTATGGGGAAACTTAATAGTATAATACTTACTAAGACAGCAGCTTCGGTTTTGAGTGGAGAGGAATTCTATACAACTCCGTTTCTTTGTATTTCCTGATGCCACATTGAGAAATGCCGGGTCTGAATTGCCAGAATTGTCAAAATGTCAGGTCTGATTTTTTTAGGGGGAGAAGGGTTTTTTATAGTAACCTGATGACATTTTGAAACTAAAATACCAAGATGCATCGGTCAAGAAATGAGACTGTGATTCCTCAGAGCTACAGCCCTGTGTCACTTACAGGAAGAGAACAAAGATCCTGTTCCATCCCCCAGAAGGAAAATGAGGGGAAAAGCTATGAATGGCTATGGCAGATAATGTGCTGTATCCTCTTCCTGGGAATACAGGACTACTACATTTCCCAGCCTCCCTTGCAGTTAAATAGGGCCATAGGATGAAGTTCTGGCCAATAGAATGTGATAGAAAGTGATGTCAGCCATTTTCTTCCCTAGTCCTTGGTTGTATCTCATGAAACCCTTGAGTCTTCTATTCCTTGCTAGCAATATAGACTTTCTTGGAAGCTCTATCAGTCCATCTGTATTATGCAACAAGCTACCCCAAAATTTAGTGTCTTAAAGCAAAAGCAAGTATTTTACTTGTGCGTGATTCTATAGTTCGGCACTTTGAGAAGGGCACAGCTGAGCCATTCTTTTGTAGACCTTGTTTAGGATCACTCATGTGACTGGTGGGTTGGCCAAGGGGCCCTCAGCTGGAGTAGTTCATCTCTGCTCCGTGCGGTCTCTATCTAATATAAAGAGAACGACACTTCTCTCAAGTACGAGAAGTATTTCTACTACTACTACATTCAGAACATAATCATAATATGAAGCCATAAATTGCTCTTCTGAAAGCCCCCCTTAGTTGATAATTAACATAGAGTTTTACTATTTAGATCATTGTTACACATATATTAACTCATTTCACGCAGGTACCAACCAAAGAAATAGATAAGAGGATCGGATGTTCTTTGGAGACCAAAACCATCAGGCTCAGCGTTACATAATGCACAAAGAGCACAAGAGTAGAATGAACAGGGATGACACTGAACTCTGGATCTATTATCCTTTAGTTCAGCAGATTTGTCACTATTCTGTGGAAAAATCTTGGATCAGTCAGTGTGCTTAGGGCAACTCAAGCATCAACACAGTCTGACATTATCTTGCAAAGTAACATTCCTTGGAGAGAAAATAATGGCTTAATGGGGGCTCCTTAGGCAAAACAGGAAGTCTGTGACTGCACTGACCCCAAGAGGAGAGGGATGTATTGAGTGTCTGTCTGTCTGTCTGTCTGCTATCAAGACTGGTAGATTCAAAACCTAAAAGCTGACTAGGGTGTCACCGAAGAGAGGAACTAAGTCTAACGTTAGCTGAGCGAGGTGCTGCGGGCACGAAGAGCCAATGGGGAGAAAGGAGGCTTTGCAAGGGCAGCTCCGAAGCCCACAAAGCACAATGGGAGAATGTTAGTGTAGACGAAGCCTCTTTCCCAGCTTGGAGAACCAGAACCAGGCTTGGACCTAAGGGAGTCCATGCAGCTGTAGAGATAAAATGAGGGGGACTGGCCGGAGTTGGACCAGTTGGCTCTGATGTCTGCTCACACAGAAGTCTTGGAAATGGAGGCGCCTGGGTGGCTCAGTGGGTTAAAGCCTCTGCCTTCGGCTCAGGTCATGATCTCAGGATCCTGGGATCGAGCCTTACATCGGGCTCTCTGCTTTGCAGAGAGCATTCTTCCCCGTGCCCGGCCGACTGCCTCTCTGCCTATTTGTGATCTTTGTCTGTCAAATAAATAAATAAATACATCTTTAAAAAAAAAAAAAAAGAAGAAGAAGAAGAAGTAGTCTTGGAAATGGGTTCCAAGCAGAGTTGGAGAGTTCGTCAATCATCAAAGTGGGGTCTGAGGTGTGGAGAGCAGGCCTTAGAACACTGTGACTCTTGGGCCACATCCAGCAACTGCCTGGTTTTCTTGGTTTTGTTTTTAACTTTTTTAAAATTGAGATATAATTCAAAATTCGCATAATATAAAATGAACCATTTTAAATTAACAATTCAATGGCACTTAGTACATTCACACTGTTGTACAACCACCACCTCAACTGAGTTCTAGAACATTTCCATCACTTCAAAATACAATTCTTTATCCATTAAGCTGTTAGTCCCCATTCTTCCTCCACCCCCAGCTGCTGGCAACCACCAATCTACTTTCTGTTTCCATGGATTTGCACTTTCTGGTTATTTTATATAAATGGAATCATACAATACGCGACTTTCTGTGTCTGGCTCCTTTCACTTAGCGCCATGATTTTGAGGTCCATCCACAGTGTTGCCCGTATCAGTACTTCATTCATTTTTATGGCTGAATAATATTTCATCCTACGGATAGACCACAAGTTGTTTATTCATTTATCCATTGATGGACATTTGGGTTGTTTCCAACATGTGTGCCGCCACGAGCATTGGCTGAGTACGTGTTTCCAATTCTTTTTGCTTTATACCTTTAAATGGAAGAGCTGCCTGTTTTTGAGAATAAATTTTACTGGAAAGCAGTAATGTCTGTTCATTTACATATTGCCTATGGCTTATTTCACACTATAGTGGCAGAATTGAATAGTTGCGAGGGAAACACAGCCCTAAAGCCAAAAGTATTAACTACCTGGCTTTTCATAGAAAAATCTTCCTGACCCCTGGGATAAAGGAAACACAACTTCCACCCTTCAGATCTTGGTACAGTGCGTACCCTAAGCCACTTTTCTCCTGGTCATTGATGGAAAGGAACTGGAGTTTTCCTCTCATTTGAGACAGCCAAGACTTGATGTGGGAGGTTTCCAGTTAAAATAAGAGATACGTTTTGGTGATCACGCCTCTCATTCTCTTTGCTTCTCCTCCTTCCTTCCCTCTTTCTTTCCCCTCCCTTTGAAAAGTGCCGATCTTTGCTCAGTAACAAAGGGACAGAAAGAGTCTGCACCTGTCACGACAGGTGAGGGGATCAGTGCTCCTCTTGTTGCCAGGTGCGGAGGTAGCAGCCAGATCTACTCTCCTTGGAAGTCAGGAAAGTCTGCCCAGCTGGGGCCAGCGGTGCATGGAAGCCTGCTGCTGGCCTGTGTGACTTTTACCCACCCTTCACTGTGCAAGCAACACATCTGGGTGGGCGCGTGGTGTCTTGCCAAAAAATAGATTCTGATTCAGTATGTCTGGGACGGATCCGGAGACTCTGCGTGTCTAAAGAACTCCCAGGAGCTGGCAAAGCTGTTCAGCCAAGCACCACTTTGAAGAGCAAGGTGAGCGTGGGTCCCCAAACAAGGCTGTGCTTTGCAATCCCCTGGGGAATTACAAAGAATGCTAATCCCCGAGTTCTGTCCCCAGAGTCTGAGGAACTTGGTCTGGGATATGGCCTGGACTTCCGGATGTACAAAATTCCCCAGTTCGAATCTAAGACGTGGCAAAATTTGAAAGGCAGTGTACTAGAGTTTGGGGGGTGAGGATTGGCATTGGGTCAACAATGTCTGTCTTCAAAAAAGATTACTGGCAAATATGAATAAGGATAATATTAATTGAGAATCAAATTGACTGTCTACCCATCTCCCATCAAGGGACTTTCTATAAAGTGTCCGCCATTATATAACTAATTTGGGCTCTCAGGGGAAATCCATGTAATTCAAAGCTGGATGCATTTTACAAATAAGTGATCTGATTTCATTACTCTTTTTCCTGGGAATTGTGCCTGGCCGAGCTGTGATCAGCTTCCTGCCTCTCATTGTAACAATAAATACGTCAGCATCGGGCCACTGGGACCTCATCTACACTGAGAGCAGAACGTGCAAGACGATCCAACACTTAATGTTTTAGACTTGTCTCTTCCCATTTCCAAATTACACACTTATTGTATTCAGGCAAAATCAACATAAGGCCAAGTCTGCAGATGTTTGAAAACTTCCAGATGATTCCTTTAGTTGTTCGTTTTTCATCCTGATGTAAAGATGTCTACATTCATGGTCTTTACTGTACATTTTTCAAGTGTTCCAGTAAACCCAAGTGTTCCAATCTTATCTTCCATGTCTCCAGACCAAGATAGAAGACACATAAATGTTTATTAACAAGACTAAAATGCTAGCTGGTGAACCACGCCCGCCTCCCCACTCTGGCCTCTTAGGGCCTCCGTCTATCCAGGCTACTCTTCACCGATTATTATCTTCAGAGCCTTGCTTTCCATTCCTTCGGGGACCAAAATCCATTATTAAGACCCCACCCCACTACCAAGACTACCTGTGTTCTCTTCCCTGCGGTCTATTCTCAGGGTAAGGGATCCTGGTCCCAGGGTGCATCATTAAACGGCTCCCTCCGAAGAACTCACAACTCTTCTATCTGTGCGGCACAACCTGCTGAACATAGTTCATCCTATTAGTAATCACTGGCTTACATCAGTGGTTCCCAAAGTGGGTCCATGGACAGGCAGCAGCAGCACCGAGAAGCTTGATACAAATGCAGACCCTTGGAGTCTAACCCAGACCAACCACTTGGGCGTTCAGGGAGGGTGGACCTGGGAAGCTGATCTACAAGCCCTCTGGGAGGCTCTGATGTGGGCCCAAGTCTGAGAAGGGCTGGAGTCGATTAATGCTGTCATCCTGTGATTTCTGGGGTCCTGTTACCATCAAGTGTATTGCATTAGCTATGAAATATGCCACCCCCAGATGTCAGGGGCATGTGACGAGAACCAGTCCCTTCTCACTCTCGGCTCACTGATTGCTTCTGGAGCTTGGCTGAGGGGCTCTAGGCTGAGTCCAGGTGGGCGGCGCACATCTTACTCTGGGGCCAAGGCCCGAGGAGTGGCAGCTACCTGAGCTTATCATTCCCATGGCAGAAATGAGAAGCTCCCACAAGGCTAAGCTTCCTGAGGCCTACCGAGACCTTCTGGTAGTTTCTTCTGGCCCCATTCCATTGGCCCAGGCTGGTCACCTAGCCAAGCTCCCATGCAGGTGATGGGGGATGGGGGGGTTGCAGGTTGGCAAGGGGAGTGAATACTTGCTGAACAAAAATCTAGCAGACCACATTGGGACAGTGGGGAAATAAGCCCAGTGTGGACCTTGCCAGCTGTTAAAGGCAACTGCATTCTACTGGGCTGACAATGGTAGTCAGATGAGAACAGCAGATATTTTAAAAAGATATTTTAAAAAGCATAGCAGGCAGCCCATAGACAGTTTTTGTCACTCTTTCATATTCATAGGAGAAACCCTAGACAAAGAATTTCCGTCCACGTTTCCTTTCTGCTTCTACTTCTAAAGAACATATGTAGCATGAACTTGAAAAAAAAAATCAAGGGAAATACCTGCTACAGCATTTTCCCCCATGGTTATTTCCACTTTGAAAAGCTGACCAAATATTTTTCTCTCTTATTGTGTTTTTTTTAAAAGAAAACTCTCTTAAATTCCCATCATTGACTCTCTAACCACATTCAACTGGCAAAAGCCAAAAAGAAAATATCTTCCCTGAAGATACAGCGAAGTCTGCCACTACGAACAGAATTGATCATTACAGGACCGGGGACAATGCTGTTGTGACCAGGTGGTCGAGAACGCGACTCAACCCCACCGATGACAGGACTGAGAGAGCCTTCATTTCTTCAGGGCAGTGGCTGGGACACTGGGCCCAATGAATATTTGTTGGACTGAAAATGTATGGATTCTGCTCGAGATGGCAAGCAACTGGCAAATTCTAAGCTCAACGGCCTTTTGAAAGGAGAGCAAAAGGAAGCCCGTTCCAGAAAGACCATCATCCACCTCCCTTCCACGGGCCAGACACTCAAAGCTGAATGTGTTGCCATGTAATGGACATGTAAAACGAAGCAGAAGCACTCCATCCAAGAAGGTGGTGCAGTTTTCGAAGCACTTTTTCATAGATTAGGGGGAGTTGAAGAATTTCTAAGAGGGCGAGAGACTCTAACAGCTATGCGGGCTGTGGGCATAGTCCTAATAGATCTGGAGAAGAGTTATGAGCAGGGCAGATGAAAACAAACAAACAAGCAAACAAAAAGAGATCTATAAGGAGGAAAGTGGGACTTTTGGGGAAAGTGGGATGTTTTGTTAAAATCGTCAGTCTTGAGTTCCAGCCCAGGATGCCTCTTACACTGTTGGACACCAGGCAACTTACATCTCAGCCTCGCTTCCTCGTCTGTAAAGTCAGGATAATATGCCTGAGTGGGCTTGAAGCTCAGTTTGAATTTTATGTGACATGGTCCCTTGTTCTGCGAAATGTTCTTACTATGAATAATATTGACACTGGGAAGAAGTGAGTGATGGACCCTCTTCCCTCAAAGGGATTGGTTGAAACAGACATTGTATCCTATGTAAATGGCACCCCTGGGGTCCTACAGTGCCTCACCTCTACAACTGCATGCAGGGCTGAGTCACTTTCCATGCCCTGGCCATCGTGGCATCTAAAAGCCATGGTGACAAACAGATTTTGAAAGATTGCACAAACATACCAAGAGAAGACCACCCTATTCACCAAGTGCATTCTTGATTGAGATTGGTAAAAGAAAAGAAATAGTTTGTGTCACCTATAATAGTAATTTTTAAGAAACTCTTCGGACACCAATAAAATGATTCCCCAATCACTGAGATGACAGATGCAACAGAGTTGACATTTTTCATATGATTTTGAAGTTTTCTTATAACTTCATAGATACTGTCATGTATCAGGATTTCATTTGGGAGGCAGCACAGGAAGTATCTTCCCTTTAATTCCCTTCCTGTTTCCCTCTGGCATCACCTCTCAGAGAGGGGAGAAAGAGGAAGTCCATTCCAGAAGGATCGCTATCCCTCAGTGCATTACACACCTGCTATGAGTCAGAGCCAGGCCCTCAAAGGTAAACAAAGTCACTGTGCCGAATGAAACAGAGCACTCAAACAAAAACTGTATTGCAAGGTCCCAACTCTTGCCTCATTTCTCACTATTTGTGGTGGACACACCCTCAGGGGACCCCCCCCCAGTGACCCCTTGTATAATTCTTGAATAGTTCCTTGTGTAATTTCCTCTTTTTGAGTGTGAGCTGGCATTTATTTCTAATACGGCAGAGGGGACAGGATGTCACTTCTATGTTGACGCTGTTATATGGCAAAGGTGACGGTTGTCACTCCTGTGGTTACATCATAGAAGACTCCATCTTCACAGACTGGAGAAGGATACTTTCCTGTTGGCACACAGACGTGTTGAACTGCTTAAGAGAAGACCACATAGCAAGGAAAGGCTGGTGGCCTCTAGGACCTTAGACCAGCTTCCGGCCAACAGCCAGGAAGATTCCGGGACTTCAGTCCTATAACCATAGGTTCTTCTAACAACCTGGGGGAGCTGGGAAGCAGAATCTTGGCTAGTCCAGGCTCTGATGAGAATACAACCCAGCTGGCACCTTGACTGTGCTTCGTGAAGCCTCTAAGTTTGTTATGCATCAATAGGAAACTAACAACACATATAGTATTATATAGGTATAATACATATGATACTACACTGAATTCTAGTAGTAGTAGTAGTAGTAGTAGTCATCAGTTTAATTCTCTAATAGATTAGATTCTGGGATATGTCCAAAGTGGAGAGAGAAACCCACCGTGGGCTTTTTTTTTTTTTTTAAGATTTTATTTATTTATTTGACAGAGATCACAAGTAGGCGGAGAGGCAGGCAGAGAGAGAGGAAGTGAAACAGGCTCCCTGCTGAGCAGAGATCCCAACCCTGGGATCATGACCTGAGCCGAAGGCAGAGGCTTAAACCCACTGAGCCACCCAGGTGCCCCCCACCGTGGGCTTTTAATGTTGAGTGGAACATTCACAGATCTTGTCATGGACACACTGCTCAGGGGCTGCCTCAGCAGAATAGGGAATCCCTTAGGGTGTCTCCCTCCCTCGCATCCCGTGGCCAGAAGCCCACTGATCCTCTGGGTAACATGAATCCACATGAATCCACATGAATCCACACAGACGCCTATAGGATCATCCAATGCGATTATTATGGCACTAAAGCTACCCGAAGACACACATTCACCTCTCAACTCCCTGAAATTTCTGGCCAAGGAGTTGATAGGAAACGCTCTCCTTCTCCCAGGTAGAAGAGGGACTCTGCAGGTATGACTTTTGACAAATTGAAACGTTGAGAATGTTTTGTGGCATTTGACTTGTTTTTCAACATAGATTCCAGGTTCCATGGTTTGGTAGTTAATAGCTCACAGAAAATAGAAATGCTGCATATGGTTTTAAAAATTTGGTCCTTTAGAATAAATTGCACATACACAAAAACATTTATAGTGGCTCTGGCATAAAATTGTTCTTTTATTCCTAAATTTAAATCACATTTTGTATCATGGGTAGTAGTTTCTATTTCAGATCTCATGAGCTATTCTTAGTTGAACGTTCAATCTAACTTTGAAATCCAAAAATAATAGGGAGATCAATTCTTTTGATCACATTGATAACTGATTTGACTTACAAACATCTCCCCAAATACACTTTTTTCCCTATCAACTCTACAGTCACAGGGTCTTGGAATTCCTTAAATAAATAGTCACCAAGTATTGTCAAACTGCATGAAAGTCTTCTATGAAATGTCAGATTGGGTCCTAATATAAAATAATACATCCTGTCTCATGTTTTATCCTTAATGCGGCGTGTGACAGTGGAGGATATTTTCAATTCTGATTTTCAACAAATGCATAAAAACTTCCCAAATCTTTCAAGTCCCATGGTCTTGAGTCTCCATAAATCTTCATTTATGTCTTCTCCAGGAACTTAGCATCTGAACTTAAATGCTCATAATCAGTCAACTAAACCTATTACTTTTTAAATAATATTTCACTCTTTTCAGAGGTCATCCGTATGTGAAGAGAATTATATAAGCCCATGATGCAAATCCATGTTACAAGAAAAACAACGTCGCTCTGAATCCATTTGATTCTGGTCTTGAGGTTAGCCCCATCTGCAACAAGCATGGCTCCTTTCACGCCATCTACAAAGTTACATCCTGACCAATGAAACACAATCTTCACGGCCTTGTTACTCAAAGTGTGGTCCGTGGACATCAGCAGGAGCATCACTGGGAGCTTGTGAGAAATGCAAAATCTCCGCCCCCACCCAGCAATGCTGCTGAATCCAAATCCACCTCTGACCAAGAACCTCTCTGTGCACAGTAGTGTTGGAGGAGCTCAGCTGTATGGTGCACTGAACATGCCGGCGGATTGAACATCTCCCTTTTGTCGCCCGTTCTCTTTTCCCCAATCTGTGTAAACGAGGTGTTGAATGCCAAGCTTACTTCCTAACGGGCTACCTCCAACAAACTGTATCCTTGGGTCGCTCCCCAGGTGCTAGCTATGATCTTCACTCACCATTTGAGGACACTGGTGCTAACAAGAAAGGGCAAGTCCAGAATGAGGTCTACATGGAGCAAAGGCCTCCGGCAGCAGAGCCTTCCACGTCGAAATACATAGCAAGACAGAGTGAGAAGAATTTAAAAAGCATTGTGAAAATCCAAATGCCCTCTGTTTTCTTACGAAGGGCTTCTCTCAAGGTACTGATATAGTCTGTGATATTTAAGGTCCGACATTTCTTTGTGATGTAGGTGTAGTGGGAAATTAAGAGCAATGCCATGATTACATAGGAGGTTAACATTAGGGGCGCCTGGGTGGCTCAGTGGGTTAAGCCTCTGCCTTCGGCTCAGATCATAGTCTCAGGGTCCTGGGATCGAGCCCCGCATCGCATCGGGCTCTCTGCTCAGCGGGGGCCTGCTTCCCCCGTCTCTCTGCCTGCCTCTCTGCCTGCTTGTGATATCTCTCTGTGACAAATAAATACATAAAATCTTTAAAAAAAAAAAAAAAAAGAGGTCAACATTAGGGGAAGCTGGGTGAAGGGCCAGCGGAAACTCTACTATCTTTGCAACTTTGCCGTAAATCGGAAACTATTCTAAAATTAAAAGCTTGTTTTTAAAAAATGCAAGATTTCGTTGGCAATTTAGGAAAATGCAGTCGCCTCCAAAAAAACTTCTCGAATGATATTGTGCAAAGAGCTGGATACATGAAAGGTAGGGAAAAAATAGAGCAAAAGCAATAAAAACACTTCTCACATATTCACGTTTTTTTCACCCTGTGTTGGAACAGCATACACCTATTTGCTTGGCAAACCCACTGGAGCACACAGGTATGAAAAAGCCAAAAAGAGAACAAAAGGAGAATGAGTAATCAGTACTACAGTGCCCGAAATGTGATAAATATATATTCAGAGTGGGGAATTACAGCAGCATCTCCCTTAGGTGGTTTATCTCGCCTCTCTCTCCAAATATCTACCCAAAAAACCCTTTGTTTGGAACAAGGTATACACTTTAAAAAGAGCTGGGTCCATCATCTCACATATGAAGTACTCAAGTTTTATTTTATTGGTCAGGATTCTGTCCGGCAAACGCTGGAATCCATTCTCTGGTGAGTTTAAGCAGGAAAGGGCTTATTGAAAGATACTCAGTAGCTCCAGAATCGTGGAAGGGCTGGAGAAACAAACCCAAGGCGTAGCTTCCAGGAAAAATGCCAAAACCGTGCTGCACGTTAGCGGGATTGGCGTTGGGGGAGACGCCACTGCCACTGTACTGTTGCCACCCCCGGGTCCCCAATGCCAAGGACTTGCCCTCGATTGCAAATGATAGCGCATCTAGCCTTTGGCTCTTCTGCGTTGGGAACACCAGTTTGCAGCCACTGCTCCGCCCGCCCCGAAAGGCAGCCTGTCGCCCCCCCCAGCACAATGGAAACTCACTGCAAGCCCGTTTCCTTCCTAGCTCAGCTGTGACCCTCGGGCTTGGGTGGCTTTTTAAATTCTAAGCGGCAGAGTCTTGGTTGCACGCTCCATCCTGGCCCCAGAAGAGCCTGTGGGTTTTAGATCGGATTCTACGTCTGACAGATAAAACCTAGGGTGACCTACTATTCCCAGCGTGGCCCGGATTTTCCTGGTTTTCCCAATTCCTGGGAAACCCCTGGGTCCCACGCAAACTGGGACAATTGGTCAGTGACCGAGAACTCGTAACCTATGTATTTTCCCCAAGCAGAGAAAGGCTTTGCAAGCGATGCTGGATAGCCACGATGATGAAGAGCTCCTACGATCATCAATCCGCATTGATGAAAGATCAATTTGAGGCACTCCCGACTGTAGTCAGATCGGCCACTAGCGCCCCTGGCCCTGACGAACGGACTCCTCCCCCTTCCCCATGTCCTCACCCTCCCCCAACCCGGAAGTCATTGCTTGCCCCTGGTCACACATGGTGATTTGCATGAAATGCAGATGATTTTCCCAGCCACTTTGCATTTCTTATGTGGGCTATTTGTATCTGACAATTACGACATTGGACTTAAATGGCTGTTTTATTTTAAACACCCCACCCGGTGAGCACCGCACACACTGGGCTAGGTTTCAGGGCAGGCACTGGAAACCGTCTCTCCAACACTCACTCTTGTGACTTCCAGCACGGCTCTCTGTAACACAGAGGCTGGAAAGCTGAAACCCTTTCCAGATTCCTCTGCAGCTAGGGTTCTGTGTGAGCCCCAGCGTCCTTGGAATGGCTCTCGGTCCCTGCATGCCTCGGGCCCCTTCTCTCGTGGCATCATCTCGATGTGCTTGTCCTCACTTGGTATGCTCCTTGTTTTTCCTTGAACTCTACAGAGATGCTAGAGCTTCTGACCTTTGTGCTGGCTGTTCCTCAGCCAGGAACGCTCTTCCCAGATATCCGCACGGCTTGCTTCTTCAACCCTCACGTTTTCTCCAATGCGTCTTCACACAGACACCATCTCTGGCCACTTTTCCTAAAATTACAACACACTTTCCCCATTCGGCCAACAACCCATCCGGGCTTTAGCCGGCTTAGCACCTGTCACCGTCTAATGTCAGCATACTATCCATTTATTTTTTTTTATTTTTTAAAAAGATTTTATTTATTTATTTGACAGAGAGAGAGATTGTTATGCCCAAGTTTTCGCGTCCGAGAGACCACCAAGGAGTCAAGCACCGATGCAATCACACGAGGGTTTATTTGACAAGCTTAAGCTTGGGCCCAAGTATACCCGACACAGTGGAGTAGGGACTTGGACACCGAATCAGATTACAGTCAGAGTTTTTAAAGGCAGAGTAGGGGGTGGCCTCGGCGGTGGGTGAGGACAAAGGGGATTATGGATGATGTAAGTCTCCAAGGACTTTCGGAAGCAAGGTCTCCAGGACCTTGAGGGGCTAGCTATTGTTGGGAGAGAGGTTATTTATGACCAATAATAAAAATCTTCTCGTGAGACCCTTTAGATGTATATCAGTGGGCCATATGCTTGGGAATGATTCTCGACACTATCTTGGAGGTTTAGAGATAAAGTTTCCTAAAGGAATTGTTAAAGTAGACTTACAGGATTCTGGTCGGACCTGTCGGGGTAGGGGGTCGGTCAGGCTAGGATTGTCCTTAGCAAAACCTCAAGGTGAGGGCAGTCGAGTCCCCAGGGGAGAGCCACTCTGTCTGTTTCAAGGGTTTGTCAGTAGATGAGGAATTTTAATGATTTTCTTCTGCTTCTGTTTCCCACATCAGCTAAACTTGAGGTGGGATGGCCTTAATTTTCTCAGCCTCCACATTTCCCACTGAACAATTTTGACCCTTAAATCTTTAAGGTTGTTGAAGGTGGAAGGTCTCATCTTCTGTAACTTCCTCCTGCTGAGTAGGGGCGTAGAGTTGTCCCTACCTACTCGGGTCAACATTGATCAGTTTAGGAATGTGTAGGGGAGTTACGAAAGACGGAGGCAGCTGAATCCAGGGGTTAAAATCAATCATTAAAGGAGAGAGAGACTGTTTAAAGTGCTAACCTGAGTAGGTCAGAACCCAAGAAATATTTTGTGATAATCTGGAACATCAAGATGGCTGCACTTATGTCAGGGCTAGACTCGAGGTGGGTACAGCCTTGTTTTTCTTGGCCTCCACAAGATCACAAAGAGGCAGAGAGAGAGGGGGAAGCAGGCTCCCTGCTGAGCAGAGAGCCTGATGCTGGGCTCAATCCCAGGACCCTGAGATCATGACCTGAGCCACCCAGGTGCCCCAACATACTATCCTATTTATCTCATTCTTCTTGTTTATTGCCTCTTTCCCCTCCTAAAAGGTAATGTCCCCTGGGGCACTATTTTTTGTTCCATTTCTTTCACCATTCTATCTCTGCAGCCAGAACACAGCAGACACCCAGTAGGTGCATAATAAATGTCAAATCATCGTTGAACAAAGGATGTCAAGTCGCCCCGGACTCAGTCCGAAATATAAAACCACTTCTATAAAAATGCCAGTATTTTCTAATAGAAGAGCAAAAGTTGAAATGGAAAATGAAATAAGAGAAAATAGCCAGAAACTGTCTTGGGTAAACAAACAGACGCATGATGAACTTGCCACACCCTCAACAGGCGTCCTAGAGATTTGCAAGTGGAAGGCGGTCACAGAGTCAGAACAGCCCACAGGAACCACGGGTTTGGGCCCCAGGTGCCTCCAAAGCTTCTGCCCAGCCCCACCCTTCCCTGGTCTTCACTCCCCTTGTTTCATTATTATTGTCACCCTGCTGCCTTTATAATTTTCCTTCCCTTTCCCGGCTCCTTAGCATTATAGTAAAAAGCTTGTCATAATTTCCTCCAAATCTGGATGTATTATACTAACAGGACTGTTTTGAGTTTCTAGTACCTAAAAAGCAAACATCCCGAGTCAAAAATGACTTTAACGGGTGAAAAGGCAGGAAGAGAAAGGTCAATTAAATGCATTTGAAGAAATAAGCACTCCCACACGTTGCTGGCAGGAGTGTGAGCTAATACCGCTTTTAGGGAGAGCAATGTTGCCATTTCGGTCATAATTATGAATACACATAGGGGCGCCTGAGTGGCTCAGTGGTTAAGCATCTGCCTCTGGCTCAGGTCATGATCCTGAGCTCCTGGGATCAAGTCCCGCATTGGACTCCCTGCTCAGCAGGGATCCTGCTTCTCCCTCTGCTTCTTCCCCCTGCTTTTGCACGCTCTAGGTCAGATGAATAAATAAAATCTCAACAAAGAGTAAAACAAAAAATAAAATGATGAATACATACACCTTTTGGTACAAGAATTCTACTTTCAAAAATTTATTCTACAACTACTAGTGTATGGGGTGCTTACTCATGGCAGTATGACTTGTAATAGCCAAATATTTTAAAGAACTTGTATGACTATTAAGAGGGAACTGTTTCAATAAATTATGGTACACCCATACGATAGACTATCATTGCATTATTCTTACAAATGAAAGCATTTTAATATACCGGTATGATGCAATAGCCAAGCTACGTGATCTGTGGAAAGCACGAGGTGTGGAACTGTGTGCATTTTGGGTCTTGTTTTTTTAAAACTGTGTATTCACATGTTTGTTTGGATAGCCCTAAAATATGATTGGAATGGCGCATAAAATATTCTGCCAGTGTTGGCTGCCCCCAGGCTAGGGGACGGGATGCCTGGAGAAGGAAGGTTGAGAAGGAGACTTACCATTGTAAACCCTTTGGGACTTTCTGCATTCTGAGCCGTGTGAATGTATTCTGATCTGCGAAAGGGTTTGCCCGCTTACGGCTGGCCTCACACGGAAGTTCTGAAGAGGGAGCGCCCAACACAAACCTCGCTTTCTTCTCCCGTTTGCCGAAGGCTGTTCTCACTGCGAGCAGAGACAGAGCGTGGAGAAATCTGGAAACCAGGTTGTCCAACAGAGACGGGGCGAGCTTATGCTGAGTCATTGCCCTTCTGTGCCGTGTGCCTCCCGGCCTCACCAGGTGACTAATAACGAACCCCTCAGCTCTTCGTTTTATTGCTTTTTCACCCAGAAATTTGGAATGTCACAGATGGCTGGGTTTTGACAGGCATGTAATGCACGCTCAGATGTACAAAAGCCCAGAATCAAAGCAGCAATTCTCTCGCTCTCTCTCAGAGCCCGGCAAGGGATCGGTCCTGAGATGTGGCTGGTGTTTTGTTTCGTGTCTCAGACCCACAGCGTGGACTTAGCCACACCGTACCGCATAGGGCTTCCGGGCATCGCGCTGGCACCTCCCTTTCTGGGGCCAAAACCCCGGGAAGGGAAAGGAAATAATAGGTCACTTAAGTGAGTACGATCGCACAGCTCACACGACTTTGGAACTGGGAAGTAGAACTAGAAAATTCAAAATGGAAGCTGCAAGGTGCAGCATTCAAACTGAAATTCCACTGGGAGCGGGGGTCCCAATTCCTTCACTCAAGCACACGATCCTGTTTCCGAAAAAGGGCAAAACTACAAATGACACAAAAAATGTCATCTTTTGTTTTCACTTTTTTGTTGTGTGATAATTGTTCTTTAAAACGCATAATTTGGAGGGTGCTTCGGTGGCTCAGTTGGTTAACCGTCTGCCTACGGCTCAGGTCATGATCCTGGGGTCCAGGGATCGAGCCCCGCATCAGGCTCCCTGCTCGCCAGGGAGCCTGCTTCTCCCT
Organism: Lontra canadensis; assembly: GCF_010015895.1. Taxonomy (NCBI): domain Eukaryota; kingdom Metazoa; phylum Chordata; class Mammalia; order Carnivora; family Mustelidae; genus Lontra; species Lontra canadensis. The sequence continues at coordinate 4,740,202 of NW_022631062.1, forward strand.
CTCCCTCTGCCCCTCTCCTGCTTGTACTCTCTTTCTCAAATAAATAAAATTGTTTTTAAAATTAAAAAATTAAAAGCATAGTTTGGGATGTGGTTCGAGGCTCCCGTGTCCCTCCTCCTCTTCCCACTGGCTTCCCTCCCTCCCGAGAGCTAACTGGCTTTCAGAATTTGGTGTTTATCATTTCCATGCATGCTTGACGCCTTCATAGCATGTATGAGGATTCATAAACAATATATAATCCTATTTGTCCTGCTCTAAACGTTATAGACGTGCTATTCTGGGTTAAGTCTCCTTTTTGCATTCGGCTTTTTCTGTTGAAGGACATGTGGGCTATTTCCATTTTCCCCCTTTACCAGAAATGCCTGCAAGAGAACTTCTGTCCTTCCTGCAAGCACACACATGAGGCACTTTCTCTAAACTAGGAGACAATTGATTGGTCCTAGGATATGCCTCTGCCCAAAGTTTCCAGAGAACAAGTTACTCTCGAGCATGAGCATACCATCTTACCACCTTTAAATAGCCCCCAAGTTTTCTAGGTATGCTTCCTAGCTTCACAGAGCAGCAGGAAAAAATACATGTTGGATCCAAATACTAATCTGGCAAACTAATCTGTCGTGGACACTGTCAGCCCCCAGTCACATCCTCTCAGACCGCTTCGAAACGTACCAGCCGGCTCCCCACTGCCACACCTGCATTGTCTTTTGTCTGGGAACATTCTCTGGCTGCCGGAGAGAACAATACTACTGGGGCAGCAAGAGTGTCTGGGAGGAGCTGGGGAATTTCCATCGCCTGGGAGCTGTTTCAACCAACAACCGATGGCAGTTGGCGTATCAATACCTCAGCTCCCTTGTCCTTCAGGCAGGATAACTCTGAGGTACGTGTTTTATCCAGATTTTTGGAGTGCCTGGCAGAATTAAGCCACAGTTGCCCACAGGGACCATCTGTGTGATATCAAGCCCTACATTCAGTGATCCTCTGTCTCACTTCCCCTTCTCCCCCACCAGTGTCCTGGGACCACTTCCCAAATAAATTACTTGTGCTCAAACCCTTGGCTCAGCGTTGGATTCTGGAGGAAACCAACTGGACTCTGATAGCCCTCATGAGGATGCTTTCAGATGCTCGTAATGGTCAGAGTTGGGGGGGGGATTGTCACTAGTTGTAGAGTTTGCCCATAATCACACCAGCAAAAAAAGAAGAGAAAAGAGTTTGTTTATTAGTCAGAGACAGGACACAATAAACACTTTGCTATTTGGTTCTTGGAGAAGATTAGACAACAATCACATAAATACAGTGTTCATAGCTGCAACACCAGGAGGCTTTCCTTTGGAAACCACACCTTTGGTTTCTGTTCCAAATTTCTTCACATGAACTAAAGAGAAATGCTTGTAAACCTTTTGACTTGTTTTGCATAGTTTCGAGATGACTAGGGTCAGAATTCTGAGTTTATAGAGTTGAAAGTATGAAATAAAAATTGGAAAAAGGAAGAAAAAAGAAAGAACTATCTTCAAGAACAAAAAGGCAGTGGTTTGCATATAGAAATCACCTTGTGGAGGCGCTGGGGTGGCTCAGTCATTGGACGTCTGCCTTTGGCTCAGGTCATGATCCTGGGGTCCTGGGGTCCTGGGATCAAGTCCCGAGTCAGGATCCTTGCTCAGCAGGGAGTCTGCTTCTCCCTCTCCCACTCTCCCTGCTTGTGTTCCCTCTCTCACCATGTCTCTCTCTGTCAAATAAATAAATAAAATCTTTTAAAAAAAGAGAGAGAGAGAGAGATCAGCTTGTGTGTCTGAGTTTGAAGAAAAGGTCTTTTTAAAGCCTATGTTTGGGTATAAATCTTTTAAAAAGATTTAAAAGTCTTTTTAAAAAATAAATTTGCACTTCAACACACTTAGAAATTCCAACATGTCTTGGTTCTCTGGAGGCTAATGGACAAAATGAGAATGCTAAGTCATGAATACCAAGCTTGTCTTTGCAATTATTGTTTAAAATCTGTGAAAACTGCTAGGTTCTAGAGGGTAGGTGGGCAACTCTGCTCTGTCTCTTCATTTTAAGGACCTTCCCCCCACCCATCTGGCATGTTTTATGTAAAGGATTCCTCTGCGAAACCCCTCAGTTGCACTGCTCCCTTCTGGTTAGGAGATATGATCAAAGGGACTGAATTAATTCCCGATAAGATGTTCACAGACAACAATGGGCTTTCTTTTGTTCGAGGCTTCATAGGCACCTATTACATGCCAAGAACTCTGCTAGGAATAAAGACGCAAAGTCCAGAGGCCTTCCCAAAGAAGGTAACTTTTAAATTGTTTGGAAATGAAGACTTCCAACGTTTAACTCAAAAACTGTTATATCACACAAGAAGAAATACAAATGGCAAATGATAACAAAAAAAGGCCCCAAAAGCTGAGTCTTTCTGAAAGTGATGTCTCACTGATCACCAGCATTGGCTCTCCTAACTGACGTCCTTCCAAGCAAGCCAAGGTGGAAGCAAAAACTCCAGTCCTTCCCCTCCAGGCTCCTCCCACACCTCCAGGCCTTCCAGAAACTCCTGAAAGCGCGCTTCCCAAGAGGGCCGGCCCGCGGTTGCCTGGGCAACGGAAGGCCTTCCGTTTCCTGCAAGAGGCCGGATGTCTCCCTGGGCCGCTATGCCCTTCTCTCCTGCAGCTGACTGCCCCCTAGGGCCTGGGCCAGGGAGACTTCTGATGACCTCACACTTCCACCGGTGGCTCAGTCCAGATAGAACATCCCTGCTTCCTTCTCCCATTGCTTTGTCCTTCCAGTCCACCAACCTTTCACGTTATTTCTGCTTGCCTGTGGGATCCACATTTTTTCATTTCTTCTGACCCATGAAAGCACCCATAGAAAAATCCAGAGAGAAGCGATGAGTCACTAAGTTTCAGGAAGACCTCAAACGGAGACTAGAGTTGTTGCATATGGAAATCTTTTTTTTTAAAGATTTTATTTATTTATTTGACAGACAGAGATCACAAGCAGGCAGAGAGGCAGGCAGAGAGAGAGGAGGAAGCAGGCTCTCCGCTGAGCAGAGAGCCCGACGTGGGGCTCCATCCCAGGACCCTGGGATCATGACCTGAGCCAAAGGCAGAGGCTTTAACCCACAGAGCCACCCAGGTGCCCCCTGCCTATGGAAATGTTATATGGGTTTTAAAAGGGTCACAGACACATTCTCTTACATGAGGCCCTGATTTTTGTTTACTCTTCAAGAGCTATCTGGGTACCATTGATCTTAACCATAAAAATAAGACTCAGCAGGCTGAGATATCTGATAAATACAAGGATATTTCTGACCATATCAATCACTTCGGACTTGGAGAACTAAGTGATTGTTTGAAAAAGACTGACTTCACCAAAAATGGACAGACAGGGACAAAAATTAGAAATAGTACACAGAGAAGGATAACATTGCCTGGGTGTTTGGGTGTTTGAACTCATGGACCTAACTAGTCCCAGAGGAAAAAAGAAATGTTGACTGGTGAATTGGGCCAGGATAGGCTACATAGGTTAGCCATAGTGGTTAAGATGCTGACCTCATGTAAAAACATTCAAGGGAATGTGGTTAATGCCAATGTATCAGGCTCCCACCGACTCCTGCAGGAAAATGGATTGGGTACAGTAAACATAGAGCAAAAAAAAGTACGGTAGACATAGAGAGCAGTCAGGAGGCCACTGCTGTAGTTCAGATGAGGGACGATGGGGCTCTGGGCCAGAGTGCTCTCAGTACATGGCATCGCCGAATAGGAGTAGCTAAGGAATCAATATGAGCAGAAGCTCTAGAGTTCCTTAGCTCTCTACTCCCTTGGAGGGAGAGAATTCATCTCTCTAGGCATTGGCTGGGGTGTTATTAGACTAAGGCACCAGAGTCAATATCGTCTGAGGGCCTTTCTCATCTTCTTTCCCACCCTCCTCCTCTTCCAAGAAAAGCTGTGGGTCCAAAAATAGGCTGGTGCTGGCAATTTAAGGATGAGACCTGCCCCTCACACCTCCTCAAACCTCAGCACACCCTGGCAAGTCACTCCATGAACACGCAACGAGCAGGAGAGCGCTAACAGAGCACCCTCCTGCCTGCTTTGGAACTACAAGCAGGAGGCCAGTGTTTCAGAGTCTGATGAGGTTTCCAAGAGAAGGTTCTGATTGACTCTGATAGCCAAGCCCAGAGTAGGCTGGCAAACACACTCCAGACATACTGACAGCACATTGACACCAGAACTTGACACATCATCTTTCTAGAGCATCACAAAATTCCAGCTTCAGTCTGATGGGGCCAATTCCAGAATCAATCGCTGTGCTCAGGAATTACCACCATCTGATGGGTTTAGGCACGAGTTACCTAATCTAATGGCTGAGACCGGGGGTTTGGGATCGGTTTGGTCTAATCAGAGCCTTGTGATGAAACTTGGAGTGCAGTCCATGTTGCGAACTGCCTAGCTTCTTCCCAGTGGAGTAAGGTAGACTGGATGCTGGGGAGCCCACCATGATGCCCTGTACAGTGTACGAAAATGTCTAACATACAGAGTGAAAGAGAAAAATGCCAGAAAGGACAGCACAGTCAAGCGTTGTGTGTATTTAGGAACTGAGAAAGCACATTGCTAATTTGAAGCCGGTGTTCTTTCCATGGTACTGGTGGGCTCAGGTGATCACGTACTTGCAGTAGGTATCCAAATGGAATTACTCCATGTACTGTTAGCCCACAATACTCAACACTCAGGATCCACAAACATGTGATTTAGTTCACCTACACAGGTAGAGCAAACACCGCTGTAATGTTAACACCAAGCCCAAGCACTCCGAGTGGGAGGCCGTGCCCCCTTTGGATTAAATTTTTTACTGATCAATTATTTTACGACTATCTCATCCATCACCTGTGAGTGTTCTGTTCTTTATATGCACAGGGTGCTCTTTTGTTCAAATCACCACGTTCGGCTAAACAAACATCAACTTTGAGACCATTTTATATTTCCATATTAAGATTGTCTTATTGGAAAAGGATTTTTGAAACTTTAAAAAAAAAACAACAACAAACAACTTATAGGAATGCCTGGATGGCTCAGTCAGTTAAGCATCTGACTCTTGATTTCAGCTCAGGTCGTGATTGCGGGGTTGGGAGATCGAGCCCCACATCGGGCTCCAAGCTTAGTGTGGACCCTTCGTAATATTCTCTCTCTCCCTCTCCCTCTGTCCCCCACCAAAGAAAAACCCAAAACCAACCAGCCAAACAAACAAAAAGCCTCTAACCCCCAAATTCTCCTAACTATTTTAAGATAAAGCATGCGTTAATCCTATTTCTTAGATAACAAATGCAAGGACGGGTACTCCTCCCTGTAGTGGCGTAACAGATTTTCCTCATGCAAGTCAGTGTCTCTTAACCTTGTTTCCTCATCACACTTGTTAGAGATCTGTTAAAAAGGCAGTTGCCCAGCGGCGCCTGGGTGGCTCAGTGGGTTAAGCCTCTGCCTTCAGCTCAGGTCATGATCTCAGGGTCCTGGGATCGAGCCCCGCATCGGGCTATCGGCTCAGTGGGGAGTCTGCTTTCCCCCTCTCTCTTTGCCTGCCTCTCTGCCTACTTGTGATCTTTCTCTCTGTCAAATAAATAAACAAAATCTTTCCAAAAAATGCAGTTGCCCAGGCCCCATCCTAAAATAGATCTGAAGTTAAAAGACATCTGCATCCCTGAAATGTCTCTATGAGAGAGTCAGAAGCTCTATTGTGACTTGCCCCATAACTCGCACCCTGGCCCATGAACTTGGGCATGGGTGGCAGGCCCGAGCTGGCAGGGTTTGCCAGGCTCTCTCTTTTCTCTCTGTCATGACAACCAGCAGCGATCCAGCTGGATGTTACTCTGTCACCTTGGTGTCACAGTGAACACAAGTGGGTGAGTCCCCATGAATACATATTGTGAACGGGAACCAAGTCTTTGCTTAATAAGCCATGAGATTTGGGGACTATATGCTACCGCAGCTTGGAGAATCCCATCCGACTCAGCCATTCCTGGAAGTGACAGTGATACACAACCAGGATCGAGACTCACAGAGGTAAATGTACTTGAACATGCATATACACGTTAGTGTGGGCTGCATTCACAAGACAAAATGAGAGACTCCTGAGATGCTGATCGTCCTCCAGACTCGGGGATTGCCAGGTGATACGTGAAATTTTCATGAATGAACTTGCTGTGAAAAACTCTACTCATCACTGCTAAGAGTTACCCCCCCCCAAATCTATGAAAACACAATGGCTTTCTCTGGGCTTTGTTCAGTTCCCTTTGAATATGAATTAATTCCTCATGGTTTTACAAGGAATTTGAAAATGAATGGAACCAATTATTCCCTGTATTTTCTTCATCACACCCCTGCAGAAATGAGCCTTTCTAGACTTCCCCTGGAAGGAGGATATAGACGAATTCAGCCCTATTTTGACTAATACGCTGGTTGTAGGAGCCTGCTGGAAGTTATTTTTTAAAAAGTTAACCTCTTTTCAGTTATTTAAGAACTGTGTTTTAAAGTCATTGAAAAATTGAACTGCCTTTGGCGAAATCAACAATAGACTTGTATCTCTTTAACGGAACAAGAACACTTTACCCTTACAATAGTTTTGGTCAACAACAAACTCATTGATAAAACATCACTGGCCTGCTTGGAAATGCAGGAACTCTGATCCTCTGCCGTAGTGGACTGGGAAGGGTTAACGCGCCAGCAGAGGGCAAAGGAAGAAAAGGGGCTTCCCACAGAAACACAGCTCAGGGGTCAGCATGAATCATGCCACATCAGCTTCCTTCCTCCCACCAGGGACCCTGACCGGTGAGTTCCTTCTTTTGCTCTTGTGGGACCTCCTGGACACCCGCCTCAACCTACAACCAATTGCTTTGGCCGTTGGTGTTTACAGATGGGGACGCGGGGCTCAACCTCACAACCCTGAGATCATAACCTGAACTAAAATCTATCAGGAGTCAGACGCTTAACCCACAGCGCCACTCAGGCGCCCCAAAATGGTTCTGCTTCTTGACAACAGGAGGGCAGACTGGGGCTGCGGTGAGCTGGAGAACTGAGAGGACCAGTGGGGCCCAAGAGATGATTAATTCTGGGCTGCCGAGAAGGGTCTACTTGATTCTAGCAAACCCTAAAGAAGGGGCCAAATGACTCATTGGATCCTAAGTGGACTTAGGTTTTACAGCAAATAATATAGCAGAGGATTTCTGTGGTAAATCAACTTTTGTTTTCTCATAGGACTAGTATTTCCCTTAAATGCATGTATTTAAAAGACGGAGTCAGATACACCTATTGTTAGAACACAAGCTGGGAAGTGACCATTTTTCAGCCCGGTAAACATAAAACTACCCACTTCCATTCACCTCACGGATTCCAGAACCTACTATGCTGTGCGGTCGAAACTACACTTCATGGCAACCTATTGCACAAACTGTGAACCCCATTCATTACGAGAAAAATAGATATGAGAATTATTTGTTCCAATTTCAACAATTCCCTGCTTCTCTCTCACCCTAATCTGGGTTGGATGAGTAACTCCGACATGCTTGAGATAAAATCGAACATAAATTGGCTGATTGATTGGGCCTCTTGCTTGCTCTTCAAAGATCAGAGGCTCCCTGATCACCTGAGCAGAGAGGAGACCATCAGAAATTCATTATCTGAAATTACTCCGTTCATTTAAACATAATTTAAATATTAAAGGAACAAGGAAGTGGGAAAAAGGTCGGGGCAATGATGTATCACTTGCACAATAAAAAAAAAAAAAAGGCAACTCTCAGAAGTTCTAAAAGAAATGCTGAGAACCGGCCAGAAAGGACAATTACTTTTATTTACATTCATATGCATAATTTCTAAAATAACATTTGATGCTGTCTCCCTTTGCTGTTTTCTCGGATCAAGATCTGATGGTTTTAACTAAATGTGTTTTTATTCTCAAGCTTCTTTCCAGGGACTTCGTGAGTCGGTGGGACTTAAATATTAGTGGCAAATGGAGCCTTTTTCATCTTTCTTCTCTGGAGCCAGTCACGAGGCAGAGAGAATCCTGGTTATTCCTGGTCATTTCTTCAAGGAATTACAATTAAATAGAATTTAAACCAATGTAAAAACGCAGGTTAGCAGGATTGGTATTTGTCTCTACCTTTCTTGGGCTTAAATTACATGTCAGGTCCGTTTTACCAGCGCTGGGGTGCCCTTCCCTCATGAAATAGTAAAAGTCGTGTTTCTACCCACATGCTACATTTGTGTACTAATGTAGGTAGAAATTTCTATCATCAAAGGCTTAACTAGACATGCAGAACTCATAAAGGGAGACAATATGGGCCATAAATACTAGAGTTTTTAAACTTAAAACAAATTTGGGTGATGAATTTCCAGCTCTGGGGCAGGGACGTGAGAGGTGGGGTGTCTGCGTGATTTTTTCCCACGCGACACGCAAAGCGTTGTTTTGTGTCTTGTAACCCAGCGCCAGGAGCAGCAAGCCGAGTCAAAACGGAGAGGTTGTGTTTCGGCGAAGAAATGGAATCGTAAGAGACCTTGTATGCTAAACATAGTATCCTTCAAGCGCTCCTAATATAATACATCAGACAAAATACATCAATTAAAATAATGTAACAAAACACGGAGGAAAGTAGGAAAGAGAAAATTGCTTGTGGTACTTCAAAGGTACCACATGTCCCCCGAAATTCCCCGGAGGATTTCCTGGATGGTAAAAAACGCAACGTGAGCAAACATGCTTTCCAGCTGCAAAGCCCAACGCAGACACGGATTGGGGCGGGGGGCTCCGGTTCTAGCTTTTCAAATAAAACACCGGGTGTTTACCTCAACAATTGCCTGGAAGAGACAAGTACAAGTGGACGCCTAGAAATGAGACCAAAGCAGCTTAAACATGAAGTAAAAAGCGTCCATCCGGAATTGACTGGAGGCCTTAGGCCCGGGGAGCCCACGTGTGATGGGGCGGCAAGCTCTCCCGGGACCCCAATCCACGCTGGGGCATCCCCCCGTGTCACCGCACCCTGCACCTCCAAAACCGAGTCTTCGGAAATCCAATTATGCATACTTCGGGGAAAAATGGGAACTCTAAGTCACATTGGATGGTGATGAAATTTTCTTCCACAGAAGAGACATCTCTCCGTATGCTATTAATTTAAAGGGCATCTGGCCAAGCCATTTATAAAGGTGCAGCCTCCAAGGGGGGGAAAAATGAAAAAAAGGGATTCACTTTTCTTGAACTTTTTCTATTAAGGAAATGGTTTCTCTTCTCTTGCGACGTTAGGGATTCGAGTCTTTAACTACGCTGCTCTGCCTGGTTTTCAAGGGAATCCGGGAGAACGGGCTAAAAAAGAAAACGCATTTGGGCCCTATCACAGTTGTGGGGATGACAAGGTTCTGGAAATTACTGCAAACACTGCGACTTTCCACCCTCCGGTCACAAATACTGTAGTAATTTCATCGAGAGATGAAAGGCTTGGAGAGAGAACCCAGGCAGCACGGGGGGCACATGGACACTTAGTTCCATGAGTGGGATGATGGATTCAGGGCTGGGATCCCCGTCGAGTCGGGCTGGTAGGGGGTGTAGAAATGAATCCTGATTTATTTGCCCCAGCGCGTTGCTTGACCGAGGTGCTGTGAGCCCAGTGGCTGCATTATAGACCCTAGTGGGCTAATCAATTCGCCTTTGAGGCTGCTTTATTCCAGATCAGTAATTGGCCTCTCTTTGGATGAGTGAACACAGTTAGGACCTTAATCCAGACTAGGGGTGTGACGGCGGTTATGCCAAGGGAACATTCCGAGAGAACAGCCATTAGGTCCGACTCTCTGCCTCAAGGAAGTCAGTCTGAGTTTTCAACATCTTCCCTTCTTCCTACTGTTTTGTGTGGGGTTTTTTTTTTTTGTATTTTATTTTGTTTTGATTTTTTTGGTTTTTTTCTCCCTTGTGCTTCCTTGGGGCCCATTTTCCAAACTTTAGACTGTTAGTTTGGTGGTATCTTTATATTTGACAATTTTTTGTCCACTTGAGCCTGATTTGTAAAGACATCCTCCTGATGAGATGTTGCGGGGCACCTGGGTGGCTCAGTGGGTTAAAGCCTCTGCCTTCAGCTCAGGTCATGGTCCCAGGGTCCTGGGATCGAGCCCCACATCAGGCTCTCTGCTCAGTGGGGAGCCTGCTTATCCCTCTCTCTGCCTGCTGGTCCGCCTATCTGTGATCTCTGTCTCTATGTCAAATAAATAAATAAAATCTTAAAAAAAGAGAGAGACAGAGAGAGAGATGTTGCTTGAGCACCAAAGCCCTAGCCCCTGCCCTTGAGCTCCCGATGGTGTTAAAGGGCATTTATGTTTCCGACTCCCCTAATGGATAAGAAAGCCCAGCAGACAGGACAGTATTGTACTCCTGTCTCGGAACCCCACTGTTAATGTGATGCGTGCCTTATTATCAGAACCTCAACAAAGTCTTTCCAATAATTTTGCAAACAAAAGGTTTCAACGAGTTGAATAAAAGAACGAATAAAGGTTGCACCCCCATAGAATTCAATGCCAAGTGAAACACTTTGGAAACTGCACTTAGTCAGAAATTCTAAAAACAATTTTTAACATCATCTATTTTTTTAAAATAATTATTTTCTAGCAAAAGAAACTGAGGCGATATAAGCTGTTTGTAATCCATGGCAGCGTGATTGGAAAGGGAAAAATTCAGTGACTGCCATACCCTGGATAGAGACAGAGGAGGCCGTTCCTGGGAATGATCTGAAACTGTGTAAATCAAGTCCCCTGACCAACCACCTTCTTCACAGGTGACTACTGAAGATGTACAAAAACAGGAAGCAAAACACATGACACACAGGGAGAGAAAACCCAGATCCGCGCCCCCACAGGGAACCGGACACAGAAGAGCAAGCGCTCTGAGGACCCGGATGAGGAGCCCTCCCCACACCCCAATCTCAGGTCTGTACCCCCCTCACCCCTCAAGGCAAACACAGCCTTCTCTCCAAGCCGCCTGCATGGGCTTTGGCTAGTCATGTTTTTGAGAGGATTACACTGGGTTCCGAAATTGTTTGGTGTCTTTTATGCCTTCGTGTTTTTTATAGTTATTTTGAAATCCTTGGAGGCATTACAAGAAGACCCTAGAAGAGTTATCCAAAACAATCTCCAGGACCATTCTCGCTAATGCTTATAGAACCCATCACTTCCTGGTGCCTTTGGGAGGTGGATTAGTTTGGGCTGAAACTACACACAGGTGTTGGATTGCGGGTTCCCCTCCCACCACCCTACCTTCAGCAAACAGGTCAATTTGCATTTTGTCTTAGTTTGCTGAGAATCTATCTGTGATCTTAGCATTCTGGGGGTAAAAATGTAAATGTCCTGTTTTTTGTTTCCAGAGAAACAAAATTAATCTAGTCAAATAAGATCAGAATGTCAAACAAGGAAGAGGAGGAGGAAGGAAGGGAAGGAGAGAGGAAGAAAAAAAGAAAGAAGTAATCAATTTCATCCACTTCTAGTCACCGGAAGCACTGTTGTTGGCGGTGGAAATTATTATGGAAATTCATTAAGTAATTCTGTGATTTATAAAGCCGCAGAGTTTAGATGCCGATTTACAACACATCTCTACTCTCAAAAGAATATAGAAGACTTGGAAGATTAAAACACACATAAAAATTCACATTCTACTCTGCTTGGCCAAATAAAAGTGTGAATTTCAACTGTGGTCCTGTCAGAGTGGCCGGTCTTCTGTGTCGCGGAGGGTGAAATGTCTCCAAGTTGCCACGTCTCCTTCCCCTCTCTGCAGGGGCTGTACATGGCGGGAAGAGGCAGAGACCACAGTAAAATTCTTCATAATTATAGACTGGAGTTAAGAAGGCCCCATTCCGCATTATTTTTAAGTAACCGCTGCTTCTAGTTGTCAACATGTCAACATGTCTCCCTTCCAGGCATCCACCATTCGCCGTCACTTGAGACGGGTAGGGTACTGTGTCTTTGCTTTTAGTAACTGGTGGCGACTTGAGTGGTGTAGAGATTTGTCTTTCTGTTGCAGAAGCTGCTGCTTGGAGCACGTGGGTGGCTCAGTGGGTTAAGCGTGTGCCTTCGGCTCCAGTCATGATCTCAGGGTCCTGGCATCGAGCCCCACATCGGGCTCCCTGCTCGGTGGGGAGTCTGCTTCTTCCTCTTCCCCTCCTCCTGCTCGTGCTCCCTCTCTCTCTCGAATAAATAAACGTAATTAAAAAATAAAGAAGGAGATGCTGTATAATACGACTGAACAGATGATTCTTTTTTTTAAGGTTTTATTTATTTGACACAGAGAGAGATAGAGAACACAAGTAGGCAGAGAGGCAGGCAGGCGGGCGGGGGGTGGGGGGAAGCAGGCTCCCTGCTGAGCAGAGAGCCTGATGCTGGGCTTGATCCCAGGACCCCGACATCATGACCTGAGCCGAAGGCAGAGGCTTAACCCACCTAGCCACCCAGGCGCCCCTGAACAGATGATTCTGATTAAAATTGTTCTTAATGGGAGCACTTTCCTTTATTATTACTATTATTTTTTACCTTTTTTGAAACCAGTTATGGGCACTGGTTGAGACAGACAAGGTGTACCACCAGGAAGTTTCCAGTTCAATAGTGGAGGCGGGGAACCCTGTAGTCCCGTCGCCCACCTGATCGCTTACAGAGCCACACAGGAAACACGGAGCCCAGGGTCGGCTAGGTTTCCAACCAGGGGCAGCTTGTCCTCAGTACACATTTGGCAATGTCTGGAGACATCATGTGTTTTCACCCTGGAGAGAGGGTCCTCCTGGAATCTAGTGGGAAAACAGGCCAGGGAGGCCGCTAACATTTTAAGATGTTCTTAGGGGTTCCAGGGCCCGATTCCAGTTCCTGTGTGTGTGTGTGTGTGTGTGTGTGTGTGTAGGCTTCCCTACACCAACAAGTCTGAGAATTTAACCCAATCCTGACACTACCTATCCAGAGACAACATCAGATCCACAGGCAAGGGGCCCAGTCCCGCAAGACTGGCCTCCATTTCAGATGCCCCTCGCAAACCCAGGTGGCTGCCCGTACTTCTGACCAACTGGCTCTAAATCAGAGGTTTTCATGCCCCCGTCGTTGGGTTCCCTCTCTCTCTCTAAATAAATTGCTAGAATGGCTCACAGAGCTCAGGAAACCCATTTACTTGCTACATTACTGATTTATCACAAAGGCTATTAAAGGATACGCATCTACAGCCATATGAAGAGTTACACGGGGTGCGATCCTGAGCTGAGAAGCTTCTGTCCTTGTGGAGCGTGGGGCCAGGCACAGTGACATGTAGAAGTGTTCTGGTTCCCCAATCCGGAGACCCTCTGACCCCCTCCTTTCGGGTTTTTATGGAGGTTTTATTACTCAGGTGTGTTGGTTTAAGTCATTGGCCATTGGTGATTGGGTGAACCTATAACCTCTCTCCCTGCCCCGGAAGTCAGGGGGTGGGACTGAAGAGTCCTCTAATCACGTGGTTGGTTCCCCTGACAACCAACCCTCAGCCTTAGGTGCTTTCCAAGTCACCTCACTAACGTAAACACGGTTGGTTGCGGTGGAAAGGAGCCTGTTAGGAATAGCGAGATGCTCATTCCACCTCCGTGGCTCTGGAGGGATTTCCAGAACTGAGGACAAGAGAGCAAATATCAGAACAAAAGACGCTCCCTGTGCTCATATCGCTCAGGAAATGCCAAGGGTTTTGGCAGGGGCCATGGATGAAGACCAGATATATGAGAAATACATTTTGGCCACCTGAATGACCAAATATATGTGTTTCTTCTAAATCACAGTATCCCAAATGCACAGAACAGCCCCCACCACAAAGAATTATCTGGCCCCAAACGTCAGCGCTGCTGAGGCTGGTCTAAGGAATCAACTAGAACTCATACATCAGGGAAATCGAAAGACAAGTTAGGAGTGATAAGCAAAATTGGGCAATTGATTTTTAGGCAGGGATGGGTCAGAGTTCAGGCAGAAAACAGAAGGCCCCCTGAAATACTGGAACTCGAGATCTTACATCAGGGTGATGCTATCAGCGCTCTGCCCGTATCTCCTGGGACTTCCGCAGCGAGCTTTGCGCGCACCAGCTATCCAGGTCTCAGACTCGCAAGCAGCACCCCTCTCCTTGTCCAAAAGCAGCTCTAAGACCACTGGAAGCTGCTGGGCAAACAGAAGAAGCTGCAAGCTTGGGAGGTCACCGGGCGACCACACTCAGGCCGGGGCACCCCCAGGCATCCCAGAAGTCCCAGGTGGAGGGGAGCGTGGAACCCAGACTCAGCCCCAGCTCCCTGTGCCAGGAGGAAGGGCCAAGCCCAGGAGAGCAGGACCGAACTGGGGGAGGAAGCCGGCACCCTCGCTCATGTGGGTAGAGACCAGGGCTTTGGTTTTATTTCTGTTTTGTTTTGGTTTTTGCACACGCCACTACCCAGCACAAGGTCAAGCTATGGTTAATGCCCAGTCAAGTGAACTAATTAATAAATTAGACCAACCTAGGGGGGTCCGCCGTGGCAGACACACTCTAGGGTGGCACCCCTCCCACGATCCCCACCTCCTGGCGTTCACGCTCTGTGTCATTCCCTCTGCTTGAGCGTGGGCGGGACCTGTGACCTGCGGGGGTGACAGGAGAAACGTGATTACACGTACGTGACTCCGTGACTGCGGCGCCCAGCCTGCCAGAGACCTCTCTCTTCTTCCTGGCTTTGAGGAGGCCACCTGCCCTGGGCAGCGCTGCTTAAGGAAACGGACACTTGGCTTGGTGTCCGGCTGCCGGGGAGAAAATGCAGCCTCCGTCTGACACCTGCCAGGACCATGTTGCAGGAGCTGGGAAGGGGACTGTGAGTCTCAGCTAGGACAGTCACCCTGGCCAACACCCCACAGCAGCCTTGCAGAGACCCCAGCCAAGCTGTGCTATGAGATAGTAAATGTGCGCGGTTTTAGGTTCCTGAGCCCATGGCAATATTGTTGCGGGGCAGTAGATAACTAATACAATTGAGTGTAGGGGCCGAAAACTTTGCCCCGTCTTCCCTTCCCGGTTCTTCCGCTGGCCTAATCATGACACCGACAGGAGACAGATTAACAGGAGAAAAACAGATTTAGTTTTGTACCTATGGGAGCCCATAGAAATATGAGACTCTAAGAAGTGACCAAGGCAAGCAACTTTCATACCTTTTAGACAAAGAAACCATAAATCCATGAAGAATTGACAAAAGTTGGGGCTTGGAGTAACAAATGAGTGGAGAAGTAGCCTGTTTGCTTACACGACCTTCTAGGCCTTGACTTCCCCATCTCTGGCAAGAAGGACGTCTCCCTTCGTCCGGGGACAGGGCGGGCACCTTCACGGGGGACACTTATGTCCCGCTTCCAGGGCACGAGGGAGGTCAGAGCGTCCTCACGCTCGCTCTTCCTCACGTAACTTAGATTCCAAACAATCGATCTGTCAAAGTGGCGAGGGCGTGAGCGATGATGTGGGCCAGCGGTGCCCGCCGGACGCAAGCGCGAACGCGTGCGGAGAGGGAGGGCCGTCCTGGGCCAGCACAGGGGACACGCGGGCTCTCGTCTCTCCCTGGGATGCCCGGGGGACACCGTCCCGCTCAGCCACCATTTCCCGCGGGCACCGACCCGTCCTTAAGCCCGAAAGAGGGACGGACTGGCCCCCCTCTTGCTTCCGCATCACCCCGTGTGGTCTCGGAGGGCCCCTGCCCACGCCGAGCTGCGCCGCGGCTCGTTCCAGCATCTCACGCAGACTGGGCTAACTGGGTCCCCTTTCCAGGCTTGATAGATGTGACGTGTAGTTTCACGTGGACCTTGAAGTACAGGAGAAGTGGGAGAGAGGACACTCCGGCGGATGCAACGTCCTTAGCTGTTGGGATCGTAGAGGCTGGCCGGGGAGGGGACCCCGGGATTCCGGGGCTGAAAGGCTCATGTCACGAGCTGGGAGACCCGCCCGAGGGAGAGGAGGGGAAAGGTCTGGGAGCACGCAGGGAGGTAACTGGTGAGACAGAATCCTCCCAATACTAGTGTTTCCTTCCATCACATTCTTATCCTTCAGATCCCGGGTGGGGACCTCCTAAATCTCCATCATTCTACCACCCGAGAATTTTCCCAAGCATTACAGCTGCCTCCGAAAGAAATCCTTCCCTCTTTTTAATCTTTTATATATTTATAAAATATTTATAAATCTTTTCTATATTTGGCTTTCCAAAACTCTGCTGAAATCCTGGAGAAGAATCATGTAAGATACAGGCTACAGCTGGGGGAATGGCAGTCACACTCAGTCACGCTGAGCAAACTCCAGCTTGTGTTGAGGTGGTTTTTGGCTCAACCTTTGGACTCGCATGTCATCCTTCTGTCCTCAAAGCTAGCATTGGGCCATTAAAAAAAGAAAAAAAAAAATGAGGGCCCTTTCAGATTGGACAGCATCTCAAATTTCCGTAATGGGGGTCATTACACACTTTTAAGACTCAAATAATCCGACTGCCTCCTGGTTGGCTATTTAAAAACACAAAGGGTTGGCAGAGTTTAGGCGAATTGCTCACATTTGGAGTTTTTATGTATCATTTTTAGACGTAGGCAAGACAAAATAAGGTGCAAACCCCCTTTCATAAAAGACCCCATCTGCTGCAAGGAAAAATATTGTTATCATGTATGAAATTCCACTACATGCTTAAGGGGGAAATCAGAGCATAATCTAAAAGTAGAAAAGATCACATATTTCCTTAAATTCCATCTCTTAGTCTGTCTCCTCCAGTTCATTCTGGTATAAGACACACATAGCAGGCTCTAGCTCTCTGCAACCGTGGCCCCAAATAGAGCATTTGTTTTTAATCACGGAAGACTTGATTTTCATTCATTTAAAGCCAGGGGTAACCATGAACTTACGTGGGAGCTCAGAACGAGGCTAGAGATGCCCTAGGCCCGCCCCTTGAGCATCTGATTGGTCTGGGCTTTGGGCTCATGGTGAATTGCTTTCACCTGCCCAGTGTCCCCTGGTTGACGCTGACTCATTCTGCCAGTGAGCTCTGGGAGGGCGCCGAAGTCAGCTAATGGGGCGCCTTGGCCGTGACATCTCAGAGGCCTTTGCCTGCTTGAGGTTTCCAGTGCTAAAAGGTCTCGGCCTCACTGCTGGATTGACTCTTTTGACCCTCCCTGTGAGGAGGTGGAACGATGACTTAGGACCAGCAGATTTGGAAAGACAAACAGTGACTTACAAATCAGCAAGTTAAGAGGTTTGTCAGGGTTCGCCAATGCAGTCTGCATTTAAGGTCACCTTCACAATATAATGAATCTTGAGGAGCTGTTTTCCTTCTCAATAAAATGCCAAGAGTCTAGGGAGATGCTCTGGGCAGGCTTTTATCTTAGGAAAAAGAAAACTTGGAGCGTTACGTGGTGCCATATGTGTTATGTGTTATAACACGGAACAGGAAGTTCAGTCCCAGCCATCCCGGTCCAAGGAGTCCAAAGGTCTGTTGATTCAACAGTTTTTCTTCTTTATTGTGTTTATTAATTACCGAGAAAACTCAAAAGAATAATTATGTTATGTGTGTCTTTTAAATCATTATAAAATGTATTCTTATGTTTGCATTACTGAAAGAATTCCAGAAAATGAACATCACGACGACTTTGTCCTCTACATGTCTCATCCCAAACCCACTCCCTTTCCTGAGGTTTCTCAACCTTAGCACTACCGATATTTACAAACAGATTGTTCTTTCCTGTAGGAGCCTGTCCAGTGCACTGTAGAATGTTCATTAGTGTCCATGGTTTCTACCCACTAGAATGCCAGTAGCACCTTCCCAGACGTGAAAACCAAAAATGTCTCCAGATATTGTCAAATGTCCCCTGGGAGCCAAAGCCCCTGGTTGAGAACCACTGCTCTAGAGGTAAGTCTTACCCAGAACTTTGTATGATTTCTGGCTTGTACTTTTTAATCACCTATATTTGTATAAATGTTATTTAGTTTTGCTAAATATTAATTTTTTAGGATTCTTCTATAGTGTAACATTGTGTCGACTATACTTTAATTAAAAAATTCTTATAAATCTAATTGTCAAGAAAAAAATACATGCCAAAACAAGGCAAAGGGATCCATTCAATCTGTTGGTCAAATGGTAGACAAGTGATATTTTTATGATATTGAGTATTTGGTTTAAAATATGTCCAAAAATTCTTTGGCATTCCCTTCAAAAGATTGAAATGAATTCTCCTCTTGAGTGTGGGCTTGACTTAGTGACTTGTTTCCAGTAAATAGAAAAAAGCAGAAGGGACGGTGCATAACTTCAGAGACTCCCTTTTCCATCTCTCACGCTGTGGGAGGCCAGGCGCCAGGATGCCATGTGGAAAGACCCATGTGGTAAGGAACTGAGGCCTTCAGCCACCAGCCATGTGAGTGAGCTTGGAAGTGGGTCTTCCAGGCCCAGTCAAGCTCTCAGATCACTGCATCCCCAGCTGGTTTCTTGACGGCCACTGTCACCTCACCAAACCTTCAAGCCAGAACCGCCCAGCTGAGCTGCACTGGCAGACCTGACCTACGGGAGCCATGAGATGCAAATATTTGTCGTTTGGTGCCACGGAGTGTGGGGTAATCGCTTGTGCAGTAAGAGATAACTGATGTCTGCGGTCAATTCTACGAATATGGTATGACTCTTCATTTTATAGTCTTCAGTGACGTTCAGCAAATCTTTGTAATTATTTCCAGAAAGCTCGGTGAAGGGGCACCAGGGTGACTCAGTTGTTTAAGCGTCTGCCTTCAGCTCAGGTCATGACACCAGGGTCCTGGGATCAAGCCCCACACTGGGCTCCCTGCTGAGCAAGGAGTCTGCTTCTCCCTCTGCTTCTTACTGGCTTGTGCTCTCTCTCTGGTTCACTCTCACTCTTGTTCAAATAAATATCTAAACTCTTTTAAAAAAACGTTGTGGAGGGACCCCTGGGTGGCTCAGTGTGTTAAGCCTCTGCCTTCAGTTCAGGTCATGATCCCAGGGTCTTGGGATCGAGCCCCACATCGGGCTCTCTGCTCAGCGGGGAGCCTGCTTCCCCCTCTCTCTCTGCCTGCCTCTCTGCCTACTTGTGATCTCTCTCTCTGTCAAATAAATGGGTGAAATCTTTAAAAAAAAAAAGTTGTGGAAATTATTCCTCAATACTTTAAATTTTTTTAAAAGATTTTATTTATTTATTTGACAGAGAGAGAGATCACAAGTAGGCAGAGGCAGGCAGAGAGAGAGGGGGAAGCAGTCTCCCTGCAGGGAGCCTGATGCCAGGCTGGATCCCAGGACCCTGAGATCATGACCTGAGCCGAAGGCAGCGGCTTAATCCACTGAGCCACCCAGGCACCCCCTACACCTGATTTTAAAAGGAATACATTTAACATATCATCATGTATGCAATTTACTATAATCTCTTTATAAATATTCCTTACAAAACATTAAGGAAACTTTGTTCTAATCCTTGTTTACCAAGATTTTTTACTATGAATACTGAATTTTATTTAAAAGGCTTTTTATGCATCTATTGACATGATTATATAATATTTCTCCTTTAACCTCTTAAGTCAATAACTGTAATTGATTTTTTCCTTATTAAAAAAATCTTATATTTCTAAGCTAGACATTCATTTCGAAACCAATTTGGTCTCGATTTTGGAAACAAAAATGAGGGTTTAAGACTGAATACCTCTCCCCAAAAACATGGCTAACCCCTCCAATATGATTGTAACTTTTAGCAAGCAGAGAAGTAGAAATGATTTTTGGTTTTATATGCACTCATAAAACAATTGTATGCATTATTGACAACCCTGGTGTAGTTTTAAAGGGAATTTGTTCAAACTATAAGACATTCTTGAAAAGGCAAAATTGTGAGACCGTATAAAGATCAGTAGTTTCTAGAGGCTAGCGGGAGAGGGAGGACAAGAGTTGACGCATAGGCGACCTTTAAGCCAGGGAAACTAGTCTGTATGTTATTAAAAAGGTAGATACGTGTCCTTATATATTTGTCAAAATCATAGCATGTACAACACCAGGCGTAAACCCCAACGTAAACTATGGACTCTGGATGATAATGACGTGTCCGTGCAGATCCATCAGTTGTAACAAATGTCCCACTCTGGGGGGCGGGGCTGTTGATAATAGGGGAGGCCCCGCACGTGTGGAGGTGGGGAGATACGGGAACTCTCTCTACTTTCCACCCAATTTCGCTGTGAACCTAAAACTGCTCAAAAAAATTAAATCTATTTTTTTAAAGGGAGGGGTTTGGTTCTTGTTTTATGTTAGAACTGCATATTGGAGTGATTAATGGACCCTTGGTTTATCCACAGAATTGATGCACACTAAAACATGCTTGAAATATACTTTTAAACTTTTTGATTTTGCAAAGGATGGAATGGGATTGAGGGGAAGCAGAAGGAAAGAGAGAGATGTAAATCATTTTCAATATTACATTTCTAATTTGCAACTTTAACACCACATTATTATTGGAAAATATTTATGATTGCAAAAGCCAGTTATGGGCGAGGACTGTTTTGATTTGATTTGTCTTGCTTTGTTTTTCAAGAAACCAGAAACAGTTGTAAATAACAACCCACTCAGTGCCACAGATGAATGAGTTAGTGTTGCCAGATCTTGTGATATTGTGTGCCTGAAATTATACCTTAGGATTACAATCATCACGTACGTTTTTCTGATGTATCTCTCTGTGACTTTTTCTCAATCTGAACCAACAATTTACCGGAGTGTCCTTTGTTCATTTATTGAGTGGGTCATACATGTAAGACACCATGCTAAATGCTGTGTTCAGCCCTTCCAGAATCAACTAGAAGACCTCCTCCGAGGCTTAACAAGCTGTGCTGTCATCTGAAGAATGTTTCACTCACAGTCTCAAGTCAGACTATCTGGCAACGCTAACAACAATGGTACATTATGCTTTTTGTGTAGATATTACTTATGAAAACAAGAAGAATATAGCTTTCTTGTGAGGTAATATATATGAGCTCTTTTCTCTTGGAAGAAAAATATGAAAGAACTATTTTTAAAGACACGTTGGCTCAAAGGAGAAGGAATTACTCATTTTTTTTTTTTTAAGAAACCCAGCTAGATTAAAAGTGACTTCTTTCTGGTTTAAGATTGGGAACATAATTTTGATATCTTGTTGTGAAACTTACTGCTTTAGGGTTCCAGGGGTTTCACGAAGGTATCACAATGGTTGTTATCTCCTTCCCAGCTAAGTTGAAAAGACTTTTGGTTAAAAAAAATAAAGCAGGGGTGCCTGGGTGTCTCAGTCGTTAATCGTCTGCCTTCGGCTCAGGTCATGATCACAGGGTCCTGGAATCGAGCCCCACATTAGGCTCCCTGCTCAGTGGGAAGCCTGCTTCTCCCTCTCCCACTCCCCCTGCTTGTATTCCGTCTCTCACTCTCTCTCTCTCTGTCAAATAAATAAATAAAATCTCCAAAAAAAAAAAAAAAACCTAAAGCAAACAAAAAATCCCAAAACCCTGAAATGGAAATCTTGTTTGTCCAGTTTGAAAGTTAGTCAAAGTAGGGTGCCTGGGTCGCTCACTCCGTTATGCATCTGCCTTTGGCTCAGGTCATGATCCCTGGGGTCCCAAGATAGAGCCCTGCATCAGGCTCCCTGCTCAGCGGGGAGCCTGCTTCTCCCTCTACCCCTCCCCCTCCTCCTCCTCCTTCTCTCTCTCTCTCTCTCTCTCACTCTCTCTCAAATAAATACAATCTTTAAAGAAAAAAAAAAGAAACTTAGTCAAAGAGCTTTCATGGGATAGCTGTGAAGTGCTGTCCTTGGGCTGTGCAAATGTTTACACCTGGGGCTGCTTCTACCGCACTACACCGAGGCAGTAAAAGCCTAGTGACCTCATAGAATTTTCCAGGGACTGTTTAGTGTCTGCACTATTGAGGCTCCCCTTCACACCATTAGATAAATACTATATTGTATCTAAAGAAAGGACAGAAACTAAGTGTGGTAAATTTAAGATTGTTTCATTCTTTTCTAGTGATATTTGCTTGAGTGTAAAGAAACTAACCAACGAACAGTATAAGATGGTTGGTACCTTTTCACAGTGATTTTTGTAAAGTCAAACCAAACAGAAACAACGTTCCTTGTCAAGAAAAAAGTTCCTTATCAAAGTGCATCTCGAGACGTATGGAAGAAAGAACATGTGCTTTGGTGACAGACATACCAAGATTCGTTAAAACACGTTGGACTTCAGTTGCCTTATCTGAGTATTAGGTATAATAAGGACTTCGTTGAGAGGCGGAACTAAATAAAATCACATATATAAAACTAGTATGGTGTTTGCCTCACAACAGGTATTTTAAAAATGTAAACTTTGGAAAGAATAAAATACCCACCAGAAACACCTACTGTTACTCCTATTGCCACTGGGAGAGGAGGCAGGGGAAAATCTGGGCTGTCTTGGATTTTTACTTTTAATACCACTGTATGCAGTTAGTCTATGTCAAGTTTCCTCAAAGCAATAAGGGCTTGCTGCGTTTATTGGGCAAGGGAGAGAAGCCCAACAACATCATAGTTAAGTAAACAGGAGGTAACTGGCTCACATAACCGGACAGTCCAAGGTTGCATCTGGCTTCAGGCACTTGGTCTCACATGTAGTCAGTGCTTTGCCTCCCCAGCTCTGATGAGTTCTGTTAGCTCCTTTAAAGAAAACAATTATTCTGATACTTGTTACAGTGTCAGAATGCAATGGGGTCAACACTATCATAATCGGGGAGAGAGACTGGGCTCAATTCCAAAAACAAGGACAGTGGAGATTTATAGCCAAAGAGTAGTGTGAGGGGGGCAGTGGATGGAAACCTACTCAGAAAAGACATCAAGGGTAGAGGGGTTAAAGGCAGGCCAAGGACTTAGACATCAATAGGTGGATGAGGAACTTGATCGGATAGATACCAGGTGGGGGCAGGGATTCTCCAGAAACCAAGTTAGCAGGATTCTTGCCAAACCTGGGCTGTGCAGGCCCAGTGAAGACAGGATGGACATGGAAGGCCAAGGCTGAGGCCTAGTCGAGAAGAGAGGTCAGGGGAGCCTGACTACAGTTTGGTCAGGAGACAATCTCTGTCACCCTCTAAGTGCTGGTCAAGATTTCCATCCTCCTGTTCTAGCAAACTCAAGGGCGAACGTTGATCTTTCTGAAGATCTCTGTGTGACAATGACTCTGATTGGTCAGGTATGGTCCCCATGCTCATCTTGAAACCAATCACCATTGCACCATGATTGGTCAAACTTGACTTACACTTCCTCCCCTGTGAGGGACCACATAGAAGAGAGGAGAGGATTCTCAAAGGATCTAGAAAAAACGAAGATGGACAAAAATGTCAGGCCCTCCAAATTTGTGGCTATCTATTTGTGGCAGTCTATCACAGTCATAATATACATTTTCTAAAAGACTTTAATGTGTAATAGCAAATACAGTGATAATAGAAAGTATCTTAGATGTGGTTCTCACCCACCTAGACTACTTGATGGAATGCGTTTTGAATTACTGTGTTTGTTTTCCTTACCTCCCAGAATGTCCAGTAAAAATCCACTGCTCTGCTTGCTGTCCCCAGCTAGGCAACTCTTACAACTGCATGTGATGGGCCACTCTCACCCATCAGCTCACACTGGCCCTCCAGGGCCTCCCTAAATGAGGTACCTAAAACATTAAAAGTAGTTAATGTGGTGCTTGCTTTGGCAGCCCATAAATCTGGAAAGATACAGAGATTAGCATGGGCCCTGTGCAAGGATAACACACCAATTTTCAAAGTGTTATGTATTTTAAAAATAAAAGTGATTAGCGTGGAAAGCGTCCCTAAGATGACGAAGGAACAGGTATCCTCTTAATATATCTACCGATGGTCATATAAGCGAAACTTTTAATAACCATTCACACTAAGGTAAAGCTTTGGAAAAAAACAAGAGCTAACGGGTTATACATTCAGAAGGCATTCCTAAGAAATGGGATCCAATAGATTAATTCATTGAGCAAATTTTACTTGAATTCCAGCTTTAATCGTGGAACTCTGTTGAAGCTGTTTAAGGTATACACCGTATTACAGTACACACACTTCTTTTTTTTTTTTTAAAGATTTTATTTATTTATTTGACAGAGAGAGATCACAAGTAGGCAGAGAGGCAGGCAGAGAGAGAGGAAGGGAAGCAGGCTCCCCGCTGAGCAGAGAGCCCGATGCGGGACTCCATCCCAAGACCCCGAGATCATGACCTGAGCCGAAGGCAGTGGCCCAACCCACTGAGCCACCCAGGCGCCCAGTACACACGCTTCTTAAGGACCTCACAAACTAAGGGGTTTTGAGGTTGTGAATGATGAGGAGACATGAGACGTGCACCATATCAACTAGAAAAGCAATGTGGTGCAGATGACCGTCTGTAGGTACATTAAGACGATAGTTTAAGGCACTTTTTGTTAATCCTTTGGAACTCTGTCTTACCACACAACAAGCATTCTACTGGGAATCAGAGGACCTGGTTTCTAGAATTGGTGTTGTCACCCATGGTGTGTTGGACCTTGTAAAATTCAGTGTCTCAGTCTTCTTATCTGCAACTTGTGGGGTACCCCTGAGGTTTTTTATGGATCAAAAACACTTCTATGGTTTCTTATTGTTCCCTATGTACCTGTTCCTTTGTCATCTTATGGACTCTCTCCATACTAATTACTTTTAATGGTGTAGGTCCCCAAAACTGCCTAGTTCCTTCATGAAGTAAAAATAAAGATTTATGTCTGTACTTCACTAAATACTTTATCAAGAGCCTTCATACCAATTGCATTTGATTTTCATAACAATGTTTCCTGGTAGATATTATTTTAACCATTTTAATCATGAGGACACTGAGCTTCAGGGACGATCTGGGACCAAGAAATAGACTGTCATGGGTTGGGCCCACCTAATTCGACTTCAAGTCCAGTGCTCTCTTCTCTACAATGTCAGCGAAGGTCCTAGGAGTACAGTTGTGTGTGTGTATTGGTATAAGATGAACAGGAGTATAAATTAGTATTTGAAGATTCATTACAGAACTTTGGCCTAATCTTCAGAGAAAGGTACGTAGGACTTGGAGATCACATGGCCTCTGTTCTCATGGTGACTTGGACTAAGCTGGTCTCTGGAAATGAACAGGAGATGATGTGTAGACCCTCTTAGCCCACATTTGGTTGTATTTTAAATGAAATTAGAGCTAATGTGCAAATATGTCGAAGGTCAAACAACAGTGCTCTTGAAGGACCATGCAGTCAGGAGGACACTGATGAACAGGCACATGGCCCATCTATGATGAACTTGGAAGCTGATCCAATACCTAAGAGCATTTTCCTTTAAACCAGCACCCCTACTCTACCTCTCCTCCCTCCATCTCGAGACTCTTCTCCTCCTCCCCCTGCAGCGTATCTGAGCAGAAGCCTGGCAACTTCTCGCAGAATTGCCCTCCATGGGAGCAATCCCCTAGGGATTATCAGTTCGTTTTGCTGGGGATTTGAAACACTCATCCAACAGGCCCTACCCCTTTGACCTCCTTATGCTCTGAGGCCATTTTATCCTCATCGTTATCGACGACCACTGGGACTCGAGTTGAGTAAGACCTAAGACCACAAACCCAGCCCTGATGCTAACCAGCAGAGCCCCCACTCACCACTGTTCACACTGTCACCCAACTGCTGTGACCTTCCAGCTATTTCTTTCAATTCAATATGCTTAATATGGGCCAGTGGCGTGATGTTCCGAGAGAGTACTTTTCTCAGTAGGTTGAAAAGGGAAAGGCAATGACAGGAGGTCACCATCATCTGTGAAGAATAACTGAGGAAATAAACTTAGTAACAAATGTACACACCAGGAATGACCATTAAGCCATTTCAAGTATAAGAACTGAGCCAATTCGAAAATGAAATGAAATAAAGGGGAGAGTGACGAAAGCAAACTAGGTTTCAAGTATCTCGTGTTCACATGCATCATATTTTCAAAATTCCACTGGTTAGCTCTCATTCCGGTCTGATCTTACACATGTCTCTAAAAAAAAATGAGGGAAATTTGAATTGCCCAAATATCTACGAATGTATCAGGCAAATAAAAGAACTCTAGAATCTGTGTTATATGTGTGCGTGCGTGTGTGTGTGTGTGTGTGTGTGTGTGTGTGTTGGGAATGGGGAGTTCCTCACATTCACTACCTCTCTCAAGAGTGCAACTGACTAGTTTTTTCATCTTGAACAAGCTACTTACTCTTTCTGATCCTTAGTTGCCCCATATGCAAAATCAATGTAGTCATACAGCCTTCAGAAAGTTCTGGTAAGTAATAAATGAGATATGTGTGGGAAACACCCAATTCCAAGTGAATTCCAAGTGAAAAGGAATGAAAGTGAAAGGGTTCCAAGTGAAAAGGGTGACCACTTGATTTTTATTGCTATTATGGAAAGTTCCATATGTCAATATCTAGATGCTTGTCAACATCCAGAACCAAGTTCTGCGTGTCAGTACTTAGCTGCAGGTCAGTAAGGAGAACCAATGATCATCCCCGCAAAATCTCTTGTTTGCAATTCAGATGAGCTGTTTAACAGAGCAGATCTCCTCACAACGTATGAGAAACACACAGACAATTGGGATCCACACCTCCCACTGTTCCAGGTCTACAAGGCAATGTGGGAACACAAAACAAACCAGCAAAAAAACCAGCCACTCTCTTTCTCAGGATTTAAAGGCCTCCGGTTCCCTGGAACTCCCAGTCACTCAGTGGTTTCCTCTGCTCTGGCTGTTTTTCAAGAACTTCCACCCACTCTACCTTCCCTAGCAGCAGTATATCTCCCTCCTGTTTTCTCTTCATACTGGGTCTTATTTGACCCAAGAAGAATCTTCTGGCAAATTAGGAGTCTAGAAGAAATCCTGCCCGGTGCTATGGATAACAACGCCTTGCCGATTTCTTTTGTGAGTGAATGTGATCGGAAAAGAAAACTTCCCAGGCATTCTGCAGCTTCTCTGAATCATTTTCTGGCACTACAAGTAAATTTATGGATTCCAGGCCCTTGTGTGGGATCTTTGATCTAGGACTGTTCCAGAAAGTACATCCTCCATCCATTATGCAGTTCCTAGTTTGCTGTGCTCCGGTCCATGTCTTCAAATCTCCAATCAATACAAAATTTTCCTCGGCTCTGCTGATTTACTCTCTTGTCACTCCCTCCCTGCATCCTTCCTGCTCTCCTGCCTGCCTGCCTTTCTAGCTTTTTCTTTCTTTCCTTTCCTTTCCTTACCCTTCCTGGGCACTCCCTCTTTCTCTTTCTTTTTCTTTTTCACTCTCTCTCTCTCTCTCTCTCCCAGCTTAGACCCCAGGCCATTTCAACCATTATCTCCTAACCCTCAAATACAGGGGCTTCTTATACCGCTTTGTCAGAGCAAGTCGGTTTTCACAGGGCACATAGTCAGTCATGAGCTGCAGTGGCTTTGCAAAGGCGCTGGGGAATTTTTAACAGATTTCAGCTGGAATGAGCCATTACCATGTTAATGGCATCCTGCAGTAGGGAGGCGGCAGATGGTGATTCGGAGGGATTTACACCCCCATTAACTTCATAGATTAGATTGGAGGTAAGGAAATGCCCATGCGAACAAAAGAAAATAAATGACACAATGAGGTGGCATGGAACAGTTCTTCCCGTTCTCTTGCAATCTTGCGCTAGTCAGACCCAAGGCTAACAACACGCTGGGAAATCGGGGATCCAGGGAGCCCTGGGTGGCTACCAGCCGGGGTCTTCCTTCCCGGTCCCGAGGAGAATTCCTGGTTTGCCGCTGACAAGCCCGGTGACCTGATGAGCTGGTTCAACTCTCTGAAACTTAGCATCGTCATCTAGGAAAAAAGCTGGGTGGTGGTTTGATGGCCCCACGGGGTTGCTCTGACAATGGGAAGAGAGAGGGCCCACTGCACCTGCCAGGGACTCAAAGCCAATGGCCAGCAGCTGCTGTTAGTTTCTCCCCAGGACCGAGTGGCCCCGGCGCTCCCGCAGAGTACCACCCGCTGCCCCGCTCGTCCACAGGACACGGCATCCCTCACGGGCCTGGGGGCAGCACGCCCCACATCGGGGTGCCAGCCCCCGCTGCTCAGGGTCAGTAACACCTCTCCTGGGCTACACACGCTGCTTCTTGGTGTCCTTGCACCCTGGAAGCCGGCGGGGGGTAAGGGGGAGCTCTCTAGGGTGTCTTATAGAAGAACAGGAGTCCCGTCATGAGACAATAGTGTTAGTTACTGCGTTGGGAAGAGCCAAGTCTTAAGGTGCTTAATTCAGCTGAAGCATCTGGGTGGGCGAGGAGGGTAGACTGTACACGAATGAAGTCGGCCTGCGGAGATTGTCCCTGCCACCTAAACCCTGTCTTCTGGATTTCCTACTTCCTTCTCCAACATGAAAACTGACCTTTTATCTGTTCCATTTGTTCAAGGAGTTCTAAATAATTAAAAATAAATTTGCTTTGAGGATTCAGGTAGCCTTCTAAAGAAGTTATATTTCACAAGGAACATCGCTAACGAATGACTTAACCCAAAACTTAGAAATCCCAGTGGAAGCTTCAGACAGGTGGGTATTGGGGTGGAAGGATAGGTCTCAAATGAAACACATCTCCAATTACCAGCAACGCTTATTCATGTATTTTGTTTTATTTGATCCCATAGAAAACCCAGGGCAGAGGCATTTCCGGTACGGTTTATTGTGTGTTAGACAGTAAGTAGAGGTGAGCGGCAACGTGGACCCACATCTTCACAGTTTAAGGATGCTGGACTTTTGTCAGGTGATTCTCAACTGTAATGTGTGTGTGGTGGGGGGAGGGGGGTTGCGATCCCTTGAGAGGGCCACCACATCAGATTGACCTGGATGGGGGTTCACACCGTGGCCCCCTTTAGAGATTTTGCAATCCCCCTTGAGTGAAAGCCACATCGCGTCTGGGAGCCTCGCTACTGATAGGATAGTGCCCAAGCCCAGGAATGTTCAGAAAGAATAATCCCTGAAAACTATAAATTCAATTTTATAGTTAATCAACATATCTTCACATGGTTGATAGATATAATTCCATGGACTTAAAGAGATAGAGTCATAAAATTAATACAGGAAGTTTTAGCGCATTTTCTTGTAGAATCAGCTCAGTGGTTTATGCAGCATGGACAAAAATATTCATATGACTATCTTTGCATAAATATTTCTCATTCTTGGTTTCCTTTCATTTAACCAGGTATATCAGAATTTCACTTCTGTTTATCTTTTTACAATGACAGCTAAAGGTTACATGTCAGAATGTAGAAGGCTGAGTTAAGTGTGGTACTTAAATCCTAATAATAATGAAAAATAACTCATCAGTGAGAACCCTTTTGGAAAAGATCACTCAAGGAGAAAATTGTTCTTGACAGTGTTAAGAGCACTGCGCGGCTCCACCAACGGGCAATCATGAAGCTCAGGAGAAAATCAGCATTAGCATCAGATAACATCCTTCCAGATGCCATCGAAATTCTCTCTCATCTTCCACAAGTACAATACTCTGTTCCCCACCACCTGTTTCATTTGAATTAGCTGCCAGAAAGAGGAGAGGAATGGTGTACATTTCACTGCTCTGCAATTTCCCAGAAGTCAGACTTTATAATGCAAAATATTTGAATTTTGTATATTTCTTGAAGTGGGAACATCAAAAGGAAGACAAACAACAGCCCCAGGTTTTACGTCCCTCTGCCCAAGTTTAAGTGCAGGCGGTCTCCTGTGAGTGGCGGTGCAGAATGCTGGGAATGGCCGCCCCAGCAGAAGCCGTGCAAAGCGATCTTACTCATGCATGGATGGGGAAATATGCTTGTGCTGTGGATTACACTTATGTTAAAAGATTAAAGACTCTCTTCCCAGCAGTTATGAACGTACAGGGAAATAAAACATGGCCAAACTCATATTTATTTAGTACGCTGTAATTTAAAACATCGGAGACATTAAGAATCAAAGTGTTGTATTTGTAAACGCTTATTATATAACCCACAATGGAGCGTCTTCTCCAGGCCTTGGAAAATTGTCACACTCCTTTCTAAGTCCAGATCTGCTTCTTCCACTTTATCCTTTGTACTTTTAATGTCAGGAACTATCTCTGAGGGTTCCTTCAGTGTCAAGTTCTTTGCCAGCGTCGCTTCCTCTGGGACATCCTCCTTTCCATCACAAGCGCTCTCCTCGTTTCCACTGATCTGTGCCCCTTCAGCAAGTGTCTCTGGCTGCCTATCTACAGTCCCCCGGTATGGCCACGGTCACCTCTTCCTTGTGAAATTCCATTTCTGTGACTTGAATCTCACTTCTGAAGTTACCACTTTTCATTTCTTTGCCGCACTTTCACTGTCATTGGCCAAGTTCCATTTTCAATTATCCGTTTTGTATACTATCATGTGGATTCATGACTGGGGACAGGAAGGCAACACACACCTACCTGCTTGGCTGTCTGTGCGTGAACTAAGGGATGGAGACGCAGATGCGCTCATCAATAGAGTTTGAAAGAAGTGATTGCCAACTAGTCAAATGCCCAATACCCCAGATGACCCATTTTTTCAAAGCCAATTAATGTAAGGATCAATTTGCAAAATGATTGAGTTGCCAAATGACCAACTGCTTGAATTTGCCAAAATTCTTCATTGGCCAAAACCTTCCTTTAAGAGACAGTCTTCTTGAATATATTCAAGAAAATAAATATTTTATTCTTAGGATCATAGGCTTCTTAACTATAATAAATTAAAAGATTGAATGATTGTGTTTTGGAAGAGATTTGTTATATTTATAATGTAAAATCTTCATAATTATTAATATATTCAATAAATAACTTTATTAACATTCACCAATGTGAACATTAAAGGAAAATTTATTCATGAAGTCAAAATCACCCTAAAAACCCAGAACTTTTGACAAGTCGATGTGTCTAGAGGAAATACATTAATTGACTAGACCCAAGGAAAATATTCTGATAATAAGTGTTTACTAAACTTTTAAATTCAGATGAATCAGCCATTAGGCACTGGGTGATTGGGCCATTGGGAAATCGGTTGCCAGCAAGTTGGCTCTTGACTGACTGGTTTTCAGCAAATTATCCCCAAGCCCATCTCTCTGTCCCCCAGACCCTCCCTCCTCTAGACTAGTGTTGGTGTCCCTGCTGCATGTTCCCTGATCCTTAATCGTCATAATTACTGTCTGCCTTCCTTTCCCCCCCTTTGCCACTGCAAGCTCCATCGGGTCTGAGACCAAGTCTATTGTGTTTATCTTTGTGATCCAGCACCTAGCCCAAAATAAATAGCATTTCCGTAGCAACCTTACTGACGTCTTCCTCCAAGCCAGGCACCAGACTGGTATTTTACACATATCATTTCATTCATTCTTCAGGCAGATTGTACGAGCTGGGTGAAATGAGTGTTACCATTTTCCAAATAAAGAAACTGAGGCCAGAGTCACACAGCAAATGCAAGATAAAATAGATCCCGGAACCTGGTAAGCAATCTTGTAGCGTTAGGAGTTCCAGAAACATATGCTGACTTAATTGACGTTCAGGGAGCCATTGCTGGAACTTTCGGTTTCGGCGGCTACACCACAAGGGCTAGGTCTGCACCAAAAAAAAAAAAAAAAAAAAAAAAGGAAAGAAAGAAGGATGCCGTGGTCCTTGCCTGTCAGCATGCACCCTGGGATCTTTGGTAATGCAGAAACAGAAAACACTTTGCGTGTCCGCAACTGGCTTTGCCAACATAAAGAGCAGAAGTTGGCCCCACTGTGTTCCTGTCCTCTAAATCCCTCAGGAGTGCGTCAGGTTCTCGTGACCTAAGGCACACCCAGACCCTAGCCCCAAGCCAGACTGGGATTTGTAGTTCCTGCTTTTCCAACCTAGAAGGAGAGCGGGATGGATGGTACATGCCAATTTGCCACCTTTTCCATCCACAGTGACCCAGTACTGAGGTGGTCGCGGGAACCGGGTGCTAACAGGTCTGTGCGTCCGATTTCTTCGTGCAGGAGATGGGAAGGATTGTCCTTGATTCATCTACACTCTTGCCCCTAACCTCACTGTTACCCAGAAATTCCTCAGTGGCATCGGGAAGCCCCAGGTTTGGGGATGGGAACAGAGCGGAGTAAGATTACTCCTGAGCCAGCCTGTCCGCATTAGACAGTGACCCTCATTAAAGTCATTTGATCAGTCAGCTTCAACCTCTGCCATAACCCTGTGCTCATTCCAGCAGAATGACAGTTCCTGGTCCAGTCCTTGGAGAGGCGACGTGTGGAGTAAAGGGCCATCCATAACGTTGGTGCCAAGCTGGGAACAGCTTCCCAAGACCCACAGATCCGTAACTACCTCCAGCAAAAAGGGCTGGAAGTAATCCAAATGGAGTTGATCGATGGGGAGGGGAAAGGATCGTGAAAAGCGCTATTTCCTTGCAGGTTATGCAGGGGACTCATGGAGTAGGAAGTAATCCTTGGATTAGCACCATGGACGACAGGTGCAGCTGGACCTGGGCTGATCCCCTGGAGCCCAAGGGCCCTACCGAGCCTCTGGCTATAACCTAGAGGACATTGTGTCTGTACCCGAACTTTCCTCTGATGTGGCCATCCTGAAAGCTTTTTAAATTCAGATTTTTTTTAAGGGTCTGAAATTTTGTGGGGCGGGTCATTGATATTTGCCGCTAAATTTTCACTCACTTTGGAGCAAGTGTAACTTACTTAAGTGTAAGTGTATCTTACCCAGGGATATATCTCTTTCCTATCTATACTATAAAGGTTCAATTAAATGTCCTTAATACTCCTCCTTCTAGCATTTTCATAAAATTTTAAGGAGGAAAAATGTGATTATGAAAAGCTACCCTCTAATGTAATGATTCGGAAGCAAACGTTTATTGCATGCCTCCTTCTTCGAAGACACTGAGCTAATGTTGGACATGTATCGACTCACTTAATACTCAAAACTCTAAAAAAAGGTCCATTCTCATCTCTGGTTTTTCATTCCAGAAGCCAAGGCAAGAACAAGTCAAGTAACACATTCAAGGTCACACAGGCAGGAGAGGTTGGAGCCAGACAGTTTCCCTCTGATTCTGATCTCCAGACTTAATCACTTAATCACTATCCTTTATTTCATCTCTCAGTCCTTTTTTGCTCGACACACACACGCATACGGAGCATCTTCTCAGATGAGAGCCTCTGCCAGCAGCGGAGGGTGCAAAGCCAAGACCCAGGATGTTGGGGGCTTGTGCCGTACAGACAAGCCGTCTGGCCCCAAATCTCCACTCTGACTACTACTTACCCTGCCACTAAAGAGAACTCGTTTGCTTTCATTTCTCTGGTTACTTCAAAGCTGCCCTTTTCCGCAGCAATGAGTAACATTTCAAGTTTACTTCCGAAATTTGTTAGTTTTCCTTCCGTTGTTGGGAAAGGGCTTCCCAGGAAGACTCCAAGTGTTTCAGAGGCATACTTGACACGCAGAGCTTGACAGTGTCCCTCGGCTGGTGCCTCGTGGTTCCTTTTGCTTTGCACTGCTCTTTGAAGGACGGAAGGGGCCAAACAGGCATTTCTACACAGTTGACGTCCAGGGAGATGGAAAGTAATGTAAATGAACACAAATACTTATGAGGGCGGTTTTTTAAATCTTGCAAGTGTTGAAATATCAAAGAACAGAAATGAATTGTGACAGAGCGTATTTGCTAATCGTTTTTAGTTGCATGTGGTAAAAATCAGCTTGAGCTGGTTTAGGCGGAAGGGGGATTTATTATAATAATAGGGGGGACCTCATAGAACCAAGGGGAGGAATGAAACTGGGTCTCAAGAAGAGAATGTAAATAAGAACCAGAAAGGAGGCAAAAAAAAAAAAAAAGACTGAAGTGGGGGAGGGGGATTGGGAGGGAGGGGGTTGCATACATGTGTAAATAAATGCGCACGAGTGCCCATGTACATATACGCATAGCCATCGATTACTTTTTCTGCTTCTCCATCCAAGTGGCAGAATTCGGCTAACCTTACAGACCCCCCAACTGAAATGCTACCGTTCCAAGAACACTCAGAGTTCAAGTGTCTTTCAGTACCAATTTAAGTTCCCAGGAGAGGATCCCACCGGCCCACTGGCTCATGCATGCAGTCCTGATGCAATCAATTTCAACCCGTGTGAGCATGATCAAGGCTTCCCAGAGGGTCATCCGAGTATCCAATCTTCTAAAAAATAAATACTGGGTGCCTGTTAAACCAGATGCCAGAAAAACAGCAGAGATCACAAGGACGTTTGCATTCTTTTTTTTTTTAAGTTTTATTTTAATTCTAGTTAGGTAACGCACAATGTTATATTAGATTCGGGTGTCCAATAGTCCAACAATTCCATACATCACCCAGTGCTCAAGCACCACAGGACATTTGCATTCTTTGTTTAAGATTTATTTTTTTTTTTTTACAGAGAGAGAGAGAGAATGAGCCAGAGAGGCAGAAGGAGGGGGAGAATCGTCAAGCAGACTCCGTGCTAAGCACAGAGCCAGACTGGGGACTCGATCCCAGGACCCTGAGGTCACGAACTGAGTTGAAATCACAATTCGGGTGCTTAATTGACTGTGCCACCCAGGCACTCCGACATCTGCTTTCTTGAAGACCATTTTCAAAGGGAGCAGATAGCTTATGGACTGCGCAAACTCCCCAAACAATTTCTACCACACAATCTCTAAATTTTTAAAATTTGTTGTAAATCATGAAAACTCACTACCTCCGGGGGTTTTCCTAAAATGCTCATTCCTAATCTTAATCTTTAACCTTTATGCATTCACTCCTTTCTTTCAATAACATTTATTGAGCCCTTTCTGTGTGTTAAATGCTGAGGAGACCAGGATGCCCTGGTTCTAAAAGACGTAAACCCCTCACGAGGGATTCAGATTGTGAACACAACTCAACAAGACATTTATTAAGGTTCAAGGACAGACACAGGTGTTAGAAATATCGGGGAACCAAGAGGCAACGAGGTTCACTCAACCCTGTGACCAGGAAGGGCTGGAAAAGGGATTTTGTGGTGTTCTACGTTTATTTCAAAAGTACTAGAAAGTACATCATAAAACTCCAAAGACATGATGTCCATCAGCACTGCCGGAATTTCTGGAGTCCTGGGTTGCATTTTAATGGGGTACCCTATTCTAACCTTACTTGGAAATGTCCTCTAACATCTACCATCCCTCTCACCTTCTGTTGTGGCAAGGCTGGCAGTGTGGTCAGCGCTCCTTAATCCCTCACGATTATCATGAAGACATCGACCACTTGGTACTTTGGACGGGGACCTTGGATTGGACCCCCTGAAGAACGCAGCTAGTCACAACTCTCCTCCAGAGGGTAGCATCCCTCCCACCTGCACCCAAGCTGTCATCCCTAAAAGCACCCCTCGAAGCACCCTAACATTCCTAAAATGTCTTTTTCATTAACGCACCATAATATTCAACTCTTCATAGACTTGAACACCACTTTCTTCTTCAGCAGAAACATCTAAGTTGTAGTCTACACCTTCTGCACATTCTGAATAAAGGATTCTTCTGAACTACTCCAGGATCAGAGTTGTTGTAAGGTTTTTCCTACATTATGTTGTCATTTTAACGTTCTGGGTTTTTTTGTTTGGTTGGTTTTTTGGGTTTTTTTTTAACTTTTTTAAGATTTTATTTATTTAATTGATAGAGATTACAAGTAGAGAGGCAGGCAGAGAGAGGTGAGGAAGCAGGCTCCCCGCTAAGCAGAGAGTCCAATGTGGGGCTCGATCCCAGGACCCTGAGATCATGACCTGAGCCGAAGGCAGAGGCTTTAACCCACTGAGCCACCCAGGCGCCCCTAGCGTTCTGTTTTGATGCACCATTTCAAAGACTGATGTTCTTTAGTTATTTGAGGTATTTTCCATCTACTGCAAGGTTGTTCCCATTCTGCAAGGTTGGTCCAGGTGTTCTTTAATTTTACTGTAAGGCACACACACACACACACACACACACACACACAACTCAGATCACTATAAGCTTCATATGTTCTCCTTATATAACTGGTTCTCAAACTTTTGCATGAATCAAAGATACTTGGAGGGCTTGTTAAAACACGGATTTCTGGGCTCTACCCCCAGAGTTTCTGATTCAGAAAGTCTGGGATAACCTCAAGAATTTATATTTCTAACAAGTTTCCAGATGGTGCTGCTGCTGTGGCCAGGGACCACACTTTGAGAACCACTTGCCTTAGATCTTTTTTAAACAGTTTGTTGAATCACAAGGAGCTTGAAGGGGGCCAGCTGTACCTTTCGGAATCACAATGGCATAGCTTAAATGCTAAGCATACTTTCAGCTGATTAGATGAAATAACTATTCACGAACCTGTTAAAAATATATGGCCAGTTTCATTAACTACAGACGTCTTGTATGAATATTCAAGAAAATTTTAGCAGCCTTGTATTGATGCAAAAATCTTACATTCTTTTTTATACAAGTATAAAAGTATGTTTGGGGAAGAAAGTACATACCTTGTTACGTAACTCGTGTTTTAAAATGAAGCGAGGTCCAGCAAGTTATTTTGTGGACGCTGAGAAACTAATTCTAAAATTTAAATGGAGAGACAAGAGACCCAGAATAACCAGCACAATGTTGAAGGAGAAGAACAGAGCTGGAGAACTGACCCTATCCGACTTCAAGACTCACTGCACAGTGACGACCCTCAAGACAGCACAGTAGTTACAAAAGAATGAAGAATCAGTGAGGAACGTAGAGGGCCCAGAAATAGACCCACACAATACGCAGTCAGTGGACCTTGACAAAGGAGCGAAGGCAACACAACAGAGCAAAGACAGTCTTTCCAACAAATGGTGTTAGAACAACTGGACATCCACGTATGAAATAAACACATCTAGACGCGAACCTTATTCCACTCACAACAAAGAACTCGAAATGGAACATATGTCAAATACAAAACTATAAAACTCCTAGAAGATAACACAGGAGAAAATCTAGATGACTTTGAGTATGGCAATGACTTTTTAGGTACAACACCAAAAACACGATCCAGAAAAGTAATCATTCATAGGCTGGACTTCAGTAAACTAGAACTTTCTACTCTGCACAAGACAATGTCAAGAGAACGAGATGACAAAACATAGACTGGGAGAAAATACCTGCAAAAGGCATGTCCGATAAAGGACCACTATCCAAAATACACCCCCCCCAAAAAAAACACTTAAAACTCAACAGTAAGAAAAGAAACAATCTGTTCTACAAATGGGCCAAAGACCTTCACAGATACCTCACCGAAGAAGACACACAGATGGCAAATAAGCATATGGAAAGATACCGGACTTTGTAGGTTGTCAGGGAAATGCCAGTTAAAACAACGGGGAGAAACCACAAAGCACTATTGGAACAGCCAAAATCTGGAACACAGGCAACACCAAAGGCTGGTGAGGATGTGGAGCAGCAGGAACTCTCGTTCACTGCTGGCGGGGACGCAAACTGGTGCAGCCACGTTGCAAGACACTTTGGTCTAAAACAAAACATACTCCCAACATACGGCCCAGCAGCTGGGCTCCTTGGCATTTATCCAAAGGAGTCAAGAACTTACGTCCTCCCAAAAACCTGTGCATGGATGTTGATAGCAGCTTTATTCACCAAGGCCCAAACTTGGAAGCGACCAAGAACAGTAGATGAACAGATCAATAAACCACGGCCCATCCAGACAACGGAATATCATTTGTCGCTAAAAAGAAATGAGCCATCGAGCCAGGAGAAGACATGGAGGAAACATAAATGCCTATGATTAAGTGAAAGAAGCTGATCTGAAAGACAACATATTATCTAATTCCAATTCTAGGACATTCTGGAAAACGCAAAACTATGGAGACAATAAAAAGATTAGTAGTTACCAGCAGTTACGAGCAGGGTGGGGGGGGGCGGTGAAGAGATGGAGAACACAGGATTTTTAGGGCAGTAAAAATACTCTCTATGATACTATGATCAGGGATGCCTGTCATTATACATGTGTCCAAACCCCTGGAATGTACCACACCAAGAATGAGAGCTCTGTACCTGCCTTTCAGTTTTGCCGGAAATCTAAAAGTGCTCTAAAAAGAATATTTTTTTAAGATTTTATTTATTTATTTATTTGACACAGAGAGACACAGCGAGAGTGGGAACACAGGCAGGGGGAGTGGGAGAGGGAGAAGCAGACTTCCTGCTGAGCAGGGAGCCCGACATGGGGCTCAATCCCAGAACTCCAGGATCGATCCCAGAACTCCGGGATCGTGACCTGAGCCAAAGGCAGATGCTCAACCTACCGAGCCTCCCAGGTGCCCCTAAAAAAAAATCTTTAAAAAAATTAAATATTTCACAAATATAAATATGATACAAGGTAGGTGGCAGGAGTGGTAATAAACACTACCAAAGTGACATAGTTCACTTCAAACTTGGCATTTTTGAACTTTAACAGCTTGATGATTGGCAGTGTAATTTTAAAATTATTTTTAATTCCAATAAAATGCATTTTTATTTTTTTATTTTATTTTAAATTATTTTTAATTCCAATTTTATTTTAAATTTTATTTTACTTTAAATTTAATTTTAAATTATTTTTAATTCCAATAAAATGACACAAAATTCACCATCTTCATCATTTTTACAGGCTCAGGTCAGTGGCATCAAGTACGTTCGGGCTGTCCTCGAGTGCCCACCACCCTTCCCCTCCAGAGCCCTCTCCGTCCCCCAAACCTGAAACTCTGTCCCTGTTAAACAGCCCACCCTGTTTTCCCTTGCCCCTGGAAATGACCGTCCTACTTTGTGTCTCTCTGAATTTGCAAACATTTCTGGAAGTGAGTAAGTGGATAAGTGCAAACCAACCAAGACTTTCAACTAGATGTGCACCTCAAATCCGCTCTCAGGGAGCAGCGAAGATGTGTCGATGAGTATGGGATTTGGGGAAGCCAGGAACACGCGTGGCTGTAAATTTCCTAGTAAGTGACAAGGCTGCGGTCTTTGTGGATTTCGGCTCCTTACACGTTAAGGACTCTGATGATAAGGGTGAGAGCGATGGAAAACGAAAGCACTGTGAAGCCCATTTTTTTCTTTTTCTTTTTCTCTCGTCATCCTGGAAATCCTGGGCTTCCGGAAGAGCCGAGTAGACCAGTGTCGCTGGCATCAGGTGTGGAAAAACGCCACGGCAGCGGGGGCTGCGGGGTCGGGGTTGCAGCACAGGGGTGAGTCCGCATTCCTCTGGATGCCAGGATGCAGAGTTCAAAGGAAACATCCAGCGAATTCCACCTTCGGTAAATCCCCAGGCCAAAGGTAGACTTTTCAGTAAATGAATAATCCCTGCGTGACATCCGATGAGCTCTTTCAAAGACATTTTCCTTCACCCTGCCCCGACCCCTGACCTCCACTCCGTCCTTGCAAAATGAATGGAACCCACGGTGGAGACTTTGCCTGCAGACGCGGCCTCTGCTGTGCGCCAGGCAGAACCCTTGAGACCCCCGGAGCATCAGTTCGCACTTGGTGTAAAGGCTTGGTGCCTTTAATTTTTAAATGATTGAGTCTAGGGAGGTCTGCTTTAGTAAAAATTAAAGAAGTAAAGGTTCAGGTGACAAGCAAGATGTTTCAGGAACACGTTTGTGTTGACCCAACTCAGCGGCTCCGAAATTACATTTTTAATGCTCTTCTTTTCCTAATAATATAGAATATTAATACTGTGTAAGTCAGAAGTGTACGATTCTGGGTGAGCGTAAATGCAGAGGTGAAAGCTTGCTCGGGGGGCTAAGCTGTGTGCTGCATTGCACTAAAAGTAGAAATGCTGAGTGGACATCAAGGGGACGAGAACGAACACTGGCCGAGACCCTCCTACGTGCTAGGACCTCTGCTGGATCTTGCCCTTGACCTCATTTATTACCACGGCGACAGCTCCTGTCCCCAGCTGTGCAGACGAATGACTGGCTCCAAGTCACATCGTGGATACGTGGCCAAACCAGAATTCAAATCCTGTGCTATGCATTTCTCCATTCGGCATCAGCAACTGAGCCCCTCGGAAGGGCCGGGTGTGAAGGCGTCCAGTAGTACTCTTCATGGAAGTCCCAAATCATACAAAGCTAAACTTCCCATTAATCACCAAGAGGCCTGCTACGGACATGGACAGTCCGGGAAGGAGTCGTTGGCCCAGAGTCACAGAGCCAGTAAGGGATGAAGCTGAGCTTCGAGTCTATGTCTCTCTGGTTCAAAAAGCAACAGTTATAAATTACCGTGTTTTACTTAACCCCTCTGAGCCTCAGTTTCTTTGCCTGTAAAATGGGGCTCACGGCCGCTTTATTCATAAAGCCCAAAAGGGGGGAATGACTCCAATGTCTATCAAATGATGAATGTTTACACTAAATGTGGTCTGTCCCATACAATGCAATATCGTTCAGCCAAAAAGGAAGAAAGTGTCGCCAGATGCTATAACATAGATGAGCCTTGAGATCACGATGCTAAGTGGAAAAAATCTAGACCCAGAAGGCCACAGAGTGTGTGACTTTGTTTTTAGAAATGTTTGGAATCGTAGAGACAGAAAGTAGATTCACGATTGCCTACGCTCTGCCCTTTTGTTCCTTTCTCCGCGACAGCCTTTAGTGTATCCACCCGTCTGTCCGTGGGACCTCGGAGCCTGTACCCTAATGTCAGTGCCACCTGTCCGCCCTGCCGGCTTTCCCTTCCACTTCCCCTCTGGCCGGCAAAAGCAAAGCAGGAGCACCCGCCGTGGGTCAGTCCTTGTTCAGGGATGTCTTTCCCTCATTGTGGCCTCCCACCGTGCTGCCAACTGGACCTACAAACTCACAGTCTGGAGACAGAACTCACAGGAGGGCGGTAGCTAAGAAATGCCGGGACATGCGCAGTTCTTAGCAAGTGAGGAAAGGCGAGATGGGAACACTGATGCGTGTGCAAGCTGTCTGGGGAGCTGCGAAGTCAGATAGAGACCCCGTGGGACAGGAAAGGAAAGACGAGCATGTCAGGAAGGACGGGGGCGAGGGGGGCATCTAGGCCCTGCTATGATGTTTGAGCTTCATCTGAAATATCATGGAACTCTCCTGAAGGATTCGACTGGGGGCACGCCATGATCAGATTTCTATTTTAGACAAACTGTTCTTGCAGCCCAGAAAAAGTCACGAGGCCATCGGCAAAGAAAGGAATTCAAGGGGGAGGGGCAAGCTGGGAGAGAGGGTGGGCAACGGCCAGTCCAGGCTGTCATTTTGAGTTGACAGTGCCTACGAGGACTGGAGATGGAGCTTTCTGGATGGGGTTGGGGGGCTCAATTTGGAACATCAAAGGGAACCCTGGGAGAGAGAATATCAGTGACACCAGGTGGCGGGGGAAGCATGAATACACTGGAGATCGCCAAAGGGAGAGGGACAGGACAAGACACAAAAGGGGTGTGGAGGACATGCCAGCAAGTGCTGGAGTCTGGGGGCGCCGAGAAGAGAGCGGGGCTTTCAGTCCAGAGCTCGTGATAAAACAAGTCACTGTTGCCACAACCTGGTGTTCGGATCCGACCTCTTCTCCTTCCCTGCCATTTTTTTTTTTAATTGTGCCCCTTTTTTTGCACGCCAGAGTACTTAACAACATCACCACTTTTTGAAAGGCCACGGCACAGAGTGCCACGTAAACAGATGCTACGATGGGCACGTGGGCCTAGAGCCAGCTCACAGAAATCACGTGGCTGTGGGGGGCATAAGCACCCACTCAGTCCACCAACGTGATCAGAGTTTGTTTCTTTTTGTTCTTCGTCTTGAAATGTTCGTCCGTTTTAGACTGTTGCAGCGCAAATGAGACAGCGAAACATTATGCAATGTGCATGGCCAGCTGCACAGTGTTGTCCCCTCACACTCCTAAGGGTGGAATGTTTCCGCGTGCGTGAAGCCAGGGGTGCACAAGAACCCTTCAAGCGTGTGGGGAGAACCATCACCTCGCCTCCCTCCCGCTTCCTTCTCTCCAGTTCAGCCCACTCTTTTTTACTGAGCAAATGATTCCCTAGCCGCCTCAGCAAGAGCTGAAAATTGGCCGCCTTTTGAACTGTCTTTCCAAGAAGTGATTTGCTTTTTCTGGGACGTGTATATTTCAGAGAGAGAAACTCGTTTAAAATATCGCCTGTCTCGACATATTCAAACTGAGCAGATGTAAAGGAATACATTAAATCCGTTTTTCAAGGATATGCCCACTGAACACACATTCAGACGTGATCGAGCACTTACACTGCTTATAGGAAAGGCGAGCCTTCCTTAAATGCCACTGATTATCACCTCCGATGGCCTGTCAGTTTCATCAGAACCAAATACAGCCCCCGATCCCTTCTGCCTTTTTGCTGGAGAATCCCAGAAACACGCAGCCATCTGGTTCCCCTTTGGATGGCTGTGTGTTAGAACATACAATCACATGTGATAAAAGGAAACGTAGGGAACATATGGTACGAGCCCCGAAGGTATTTGAAAGAGCACACCAAGGGCCACTTTTAGCTCATTTTATACATGGCCAGAAGGGAAAAAAAAATTTTTTTTTGCAAAGTCATTTGCAACAGTGTATTTGTTTGCCCAACGTGGTTGCATTCTTCGTTCTTTTGATGTTAACTCAGAGAGCGACAGTGAAGCGGACCCGCCATAAATCAGCGGGTTACAGCGGGGTCTCTCTGGCATTCCTCTCCCCTCCGAATGTCACGTCAACCGGTGCATATTGAGGCAATTCTAGAAATTGGGTTATCTTGAGAAGGGGAGAAGTGAGCAGGAAGATAAAGGATGGAGAAAAGAGCACAGGGCAAGCTCAAAGAAGCTCTAAATTCCTGATAAGGCATCAAGATGCCTCAGCTTCTCTGATTTACTGTGCCCCCAGTTTTTGTCTAACCTCGTAGACAACTTGGCTCCAGATTTTTCAGGATATACGTGTTCAGCTCGGTGGCACACAGTAACAGCCTGATAGGACCGATCTACCTTGATTACGGAAGAAAATAATAAATGAATGAAACATCTTACTTGTTTTCCAAAGAGACTCTCAACCCGTGACTCTCATACATTACCTTATTTTTAAAAAAAAATAAATACTTACACTATGCTTGTTACATGCTAGGCATTGCTCCAAGAGCTTGCAAATGTATTAACCCTCACAGCATAAATGCTGTCATAGTCAAAACAGCCGTGTCACAGGCATAATTATTATTCTCCTTTGCAGACAAGAAAAGTGAACCACAGAAGTAACTTGCCAAGGAAGCAGAACCTATAGGTGGCAGATCTGGGATTCAAACTCATATCTTGAATCATTTTGCTGGAAACGAGGATGAGAGATGCACCTGCTTATCTCGGATAAAAAGGGGCATCTTGTAACGCATGAAGACTGATCGCCAGTAGCCCTGGAACTGAAAGCTTCCCGTCAGCACTAAGAACTAGAATGCTGTCTGCCTTTCTCTGTCACGGTCTGTGCCTCAGTATCTCCCCTTCTCTCTGCATGTCCTTGTCTCCAGCTCGCTTGTGGCCTCTCGTGGTTCCAACTCTTTCTCACATATCTGTCCTTTCAGCTGTGCTCTGCGGTGTGCTCATTCTCTCTCTCTCTCTCTCTTTCTCTCCATCCC
This sequence comes from Lontra canadensis, assembly GCF_010015895.1. Classification (NCBI taxonomy): domain Eukaryota; kingdom Metazoa; phylum Chordata; class Mammalia; order Carnivora; family Mustelidae; genus Lontra; species Lontra canadensis. Next base: position 4,783,750 of record NW_022631062.1, read on the forward strand.
TCCCTGCTTTTGACTCCCGATCCTCCAGAAAGTGTCTGGTGACTTGCATAGTTTTCTGGACAGCCTCGCATTGCCTTCCCCTGAGTCAAGTGCACGCCTGCCCCTCGCCGAACTTGGGTGAGTGTGATAACGAGTCCGGAGAGAGGGGGCCCAGCAGCTCTGCCACCCCCGGTATGTGCAAGCTGCAAGAAGTGACTCCATTTCCTCCCACTCGAATCCCGGCTGCCTGTGGTTTACTTTGGCCAATAGGACTGTCGTGGAAGAGACATTCTGGGACTTCTGAGCCCAGATCTTAATAATACTGACAGCATCTGTTTCCTTCCTCCTGGCAATCAGCCACCATGTTAGAAGTCGGACCACCGTGATCAGGAAAAGCCCAAACTCTTACACCCTGTTGCAAGGAAGACCAGACTAGCCATGTGGAGACAGAGAGACTGGAAGAGATAGAGAGAGAAACCAACTGAGCTAGTGGAGAAGCACCAAGATCCCCACGCATAGAAGCAAAGCTTTCTGGAATGTTCTGGCACCGCCCAGCTGCCCTGTGATACAGCCAGATGAATGCCCCTAGCTCACACACACACACACACACACACACACGCACACGCACGTGTGCGCACAGATGCGAACGCCGCAGAAGAACAGTCCATCAGAGCCCATCAGAGCCTGGCCCCAATTGTAACTAATAACAAATCGTCATTTGAAGGTTCTAAGTTTTGGGCTAGTTTGCTCCTGAAACTGGGCTAATTTGTTCTTAATAACATTGTTCATAAAGTGAAACAGGGAAAGGGGAAGAGCCAGAGAGACAGTTGGAGGTCTAGGAGGCGCCCACCAACGAGGCCATCAATGAAGCCAGGAGGAAGCAGCCACCACCAGCTACAACAGACCTGTCCTTTCCTCCGTATGGCCTTCTGGCCTCACCCAACCCCTTTGAGCCAGTTAGACTTTCTGGAAGAATAATGTTGGTGTAAATTGTTAATACAATTTCTCTAAAGTCACTGACCTGAGATTTAACCTTGACCTCCACGGCCCTGCTCTTCTCTCTGCGCCACCCCTCCTCCCTGTCACTCCCCAGCCTCAACTGCGAACATTTACGGACGCCAACCACGTGTGGGACAGTGTGCTAGTAGCCCAGGATGCAAAGAGGTTAACACTCCAAGGTTGACAGCAAGGAAATTCATGGAGGAGGCAGATAAACACAGAAACCACAGCGGTAGTGCATGGCGGTGGCCACCAAAAAGCGGAGGACTATTTAAATTTATTTATTTATTTTGAGGGGGAGAGGGAAACGGAGAGAGAGAATCCTCAAACAGACTTGGCGCAGAGCACGGAGCCTGATGTGGGGCTCAATCTCACAATCCCGAGATCAGGACCTGAGCAGAAATCCAGAGTCGGATACTTAACCGACTGAGCCCCTCAGCACCCCCGGGCAAAGAACTGTTCAGAAAAACAGCAGCTCGGGAACTTGGATAAGGCACTGGAGTGAAAAAAATATTATTATTTAAATTATTTGAAGCTGCTCTGGGTGAAATAGAGATTTAGGTTTCCATTAATTTAATTACGTAGATAAAATCCTTCCAAGTAATTATAGGCTTTCCAAGTTACCTGCTGGAACAACTCGAGAGAGAGAAATAGTCCGTTAACCATGACCGCAAGAAGACAGCCTCTTGCAGGGTCCTGAGCCAGTCTCAGAAAATGTGGAAATCAGCGTGAGAGTTCTTGCCACCAAGGGTGTCCTGGAGACATCTCAGTCTCGCCCCCGTCTGACTGTGGCCTGGGCGCTGCTCTCTCGCCTCCACACGGGGCTGTGTCTGTCCATCTGGTTTGCTGGCGGGGGGGTGGGGGGGTGGGGGGGGCCTTGTTTCTGCAGAGCCTGACCTCACTCATCCACTTGAGCAGGTACCGTCCAGAAACGCAGGGGGATCGTGTGCTTGAAACAACCCTCACCTAAGGACAGATGGGGGGATACATGCCTGCAGCTCCCGCATTTCAGAATGGCAATTCTGGGGCACATTCTACACCATTCTGCAGGAGTCCCCGGTAAGGCTGAGCCCTGGTGTCCACAGCTACAAGGCCCTCATTCACGTGCTCTGTATTCGTTTCTCCACCCCACCCCCGTTCTACTCCCTCCCGCACTCCTGCTTCCCACAATCACTTCTCAAATAAGTAACCTGCTTATCTAAGCCCTTATCACAAGGGCTCATCTCAGGGGCTAAGAGCGAGCAAGAGGCCTCTGGAAAGGATGGAAAGAAAAGACGAGGTGCTGAAGGAAGATCACATACTTCGGGTGAGAGGCGAGAGGGGATTGAAGCCAGAAAACTCTTTGCGAAGGCAAACCCCCTAGATCCCAGGTTGCCCGACGGCTGACCTTGCCTAAAGGGGACCCTGCTGGTTACACGGCGAAGAAGCGAGCGGCGGTTGGCTGAAGTCTGAATGCTCCAGGTAGGACTCTGCAAAAAAGTCTCTTTTTAATAAACGATGCAAAAGATAACACTGATACACGCAGCTCGGATGGATCTCAAGGGTATACTGAGTGACAAAACCAATGTCAAAGGGTTACATACTGTGTGATTCCATGTGTATAAAACCACTGTCATAAGGAGGGAGAAGAGACTGTCAGTGGTTGAGGTGTAACAAAAAGGAGTTTCTTTGTGGTGATGGAACAATTCCCTTCCCTGACTTCGATGGCTTCTGGAATCGACGCATGCAACCAGATTTTATAGAAACACACACACACGCACGCACACAGGCACACACACAGGCATGCACAAGGTCTTGACAATGAATTGGTATCTATATAAGACATTATCGTTGGGGAAGCTGGGTAAAGGATATACAAGAATTCTGTGCTATTTTTCCAATTTCTTGTAAGTTTTAGACTATTTCAAAATAAGTTATAAAATTGAAAAATAACTTTAAAGGTCAGAGAGAGAGAAAGAGAGAGCTACAGCCTGTTGTCCCTTTTTTCTCCCTCAAATGACTGTTTTGGCCATTTTACTAGCATCCAAGGATGAACTAATGAGATCATTCTTGTCCAAGGCCTGCCCCAGTATGTCCGGAATAAACATGATCAGTTCTTATAACGACTGTGGTTATCATTGCCAAGAAAATGCAAATTATTACTACAGCCACCTCACCAGCAAATAGGCTACAATTTTATTTTATTTTATTCTTTTTTAAGGATTTTATTTATTTATTTGACACAGAGCAACACAGCGAGAGAGGGAACACAAGCAGGGGGACTGGGAGAGGGAGAAGCAGGCTTCCCGCCAAGCAGGGAGCCCGATGTGGGGCTTGACCCCAGGAGCATGTGATCATGACCTGAGCCCAAGGCAGCCGCTTAACCGACTAAGCCACCCAGGCGCCCCTAGGCTACGATCTTAGTGAAGGCATTCTCCTACTGCTTAAGAAAAGGGAACTGAAGAATTGTCCAAACTGTTTCTTCAGCCTGCTTTCCCCTGGCCCCAACTGCTAAAGAGAATTTCAACTTGGCCCAACGTGATTCAGACTGAACCTGGGAGGGGCACCTGGGTGGCTCAGTCGTTAAGCGTCTGCCTCCAGCTCAGGTCTGATCCCAGAGTCCTGGCATGGAGCCCCCCAGCAGCGGGAAGCCTGCTTCTCCCTCTCCCTCTCCCCCTGCTTGTGTTCCCTCTCCTGCTGTCTCTCTCTCTGTCCAGTAAATAAAATAGATCTTAAAAAAAAAAATTGAACCTGGGAAATGGAGGGGCTGCTATCAGCGACCAGGAACCCCGTCTTTGATCGGGGCATCATCCGGTGAACTTCACGCAACGGGTGCCTTGAACCTGATCCCGATGAAAGGAAGATCTGCCTGCCATATGCCCCGCTTCCACGCGGAAGGCTGTGGGGCTGCCATGTAGGTGCACATGTGCGTGTCTGAGAGCGCCAGGGCAGAAGCAGCTCTTTGACTAAAAGCCGTATGTATGATGGACGCGGAGTCGGGGCCAGGTGGTGAGGAAAAGGCTAGCCGCCACGCGATGGGGGTCAGTCACCGGAGCAGATGCTGGACACGAAAGCACGCTAGTGGAAGGAAACCAGGACCAGCGGGCAGAGCCTGCGGAGTCCAGATCTTTTCACACGAGCAATTAAGCAGATCATTGGCGGGCTATGTTTACCAATATTTTTCGACTATTTGTCTGTCCTCAATGTTAAAGAAACCTTAAGGGTTAGAGTCAAATTTTAACTTGAAGAATTCTCAACGGTGTACCTTCCATGGTCACCTCTTGGGCTATGCACACATATATCTATATATAAATATGTATATTTAATATATATAAATATGTATATATAATATACATATACAAATATATATGTATAAATATATATGCATATATACATATATAAATATGTGTATATAAATATGTATATTTATATATAGATATATAATAATGTATGTGTGTATATTAGATAGACGTACATAGTGATAGCCCAGGTTGGTATATAGATATGAAAGCTAGCCACCAGTATTATTTTTTAAGATTTTATTTATTTTTTATTTGTGAGACAGAGAGAAAGAGAACGAGCACAAGCAGGGGTAAGGGGCAGAGGGAGAGGGAGAAGCAGGCTTCCCGCCGAGCAGGGACCCGGATTCAGGACTCGATCCCAGGACCCTGGGATCATGACGTGACCAGAGGCAGACGCTTCACTGACTGGGCCACCCAGGCGCCCCGCCACCGGTACTATTTCCAACAGAAATTTATGTATTTTTTCCAGTTCTACTGAGAAATAATTGACTGTATGAGGTGTTCAGAATGATGGTTTGATTGATATATTTTGTGAAATGATTATCACAATGGGTTTACTTAACATTTATCATCTCGTGCAGATAAGAGGACGAGGAGATTCCTGAGCTCCAGTTTAAAGGATGAAGGAAAGAAGGAAGTGGCATCCAGACAGACAAAGCACTGGGGTCGGAGGTAACACCATGGGCAAAGGTACGCGCTGGCTTGAGTCCGGAGCCCGGAGGTTTAGAGATCGGGCTGGAGAGGTAAGCAAGAGCCATTTCCCGAAGGCACCTAAACTCCTTGCCACGATGTCTGAATGGGACCTTCGAGGAGGTGAGGACACGCTGAAGAACTTGAAGTACATTCGTATATCAAATGTGGCTCGAGGAAGGCACCTCGGCGTGAGTGCGGGGTATCAGGTAAGGCGGAGTCGGGATGGAGGCACCAGGAGGCCACTTAGAGGCCACTCCGACGAGACACGACGAGGGTTTGAAGGGAAAGCAGACACGGACGGGAGGCCACATATCTGGGGGGTGTTTAGAAGACAGAGTCAGTGGGTCTTGGTGGCCAACTGGTGGAGGGAACGTCAGTGTGGACTCCTGGGTTTCTCTCTGAAGATGAGAAAGACCATAAGCACAGGGTCAGCAAACCTGTTCTGCAAAGGGCCAGACAGTAAATGTTCTCAGCTTTGCAAGCCAGTCTCCGTCACAACTACTCAACTGGCCTTGGCATCTCAAGAATGGCCACGGACACCATGTTCGTGGTGAGCGCAGCTGTGTTCTAATAAAACTTTATTTACAAAAACAGGCAGTGAGCTAGATGGAGCCTCATGACGCCCTCATCTACCTCTTTCCAGACCTTCCCTCTCTTCAGCACCGGTTGCCCAAAGGAGGGACGTGAATGAACCACGTTCAGAAGAGCAGAGCTTTCACGGGAAGGACAGACTGATGGTGGAGAAGGGCCGTCGCCGCTCGAACCGACACAGACTCGGGTAAACATCCGTGGGCCTCGGGAGGCGTTTGCTTGTGGCAGAGAGAAAGCTCTTCTGCCTCTTGGCGCCGCTGGGGCCGCACCTGCAAATTAAAACACAGAGAAGTTGTCCTCCAAGCTCCAAGTATCCGCAAGCGCCGTTGCTTTGCTTCTTTCCCCTGCTCATGTGTTTTAAGTCCCTTTTAACAGTCTGGGCGAAACAAAAGGAACTCTAATTAGGTACAGACATGTGTGTTCTCGTTCTTTTCGCGAACACAGTGATTTATAGACGTGACGTTGACAAAGAGGAAAGGCATTTGAAGTCTTAAGAGGGAAACTCCTCAGCCAGACCTTCAGTGTACTGAACACAACGCAAGAGTGCAACTCAATGAAAACACGAGAAATGCTGTCATCCCTTTAGGGAGAAAAAAGTCAGTATTTGACGTGTGTGAGTGCGTCTGCTTATGGCACTGATTCATCTGGGTTTTGAGTACTTGTCCCAGGCGGACGGTGGATCTCGGGAGTGCTGGGCTGACTTATTCCTAGCAATGGTGGAATCGCACTTCGTGCCCCCTCCGAAGGCTCGGCCATCCGATTTGCCTTGGCCAATAAAATGTGGACAGATGATGTGAGAGAAGGCAGAAGCTTGCAGGCAGAAGCTTTAAGAGCCGTAGATGGCTCTCCTTCCCTTGGCCACGATGACCAGCGGATTCCAGATGGTAAATGTTCTCTCAGCCTGGGTCCTCTTTCCAGCATTCAGTTCTCATCTGGCAGGCGCTCCGTTGTTCCGACTAGGCCCCACCAACAAAGATGCTGACCTAATTTAACACCTTTGTCTGAACAACAACAGGGGGATAGGAGCAGGGGATAGACTACTTTTCTGCAAGTATTTTCCACTTTGCCGGCCATAGGGTGTCTGTCACAACCATCTGTGTCTGCCCGTGTCTCAGGGAGGCAGCCTCAGGGACAGTCATCGAACAGGGATGGCAGGGTCCTGGGAAAGCTCTCTTTCTCTCTTTTTTTAAGATTTTATTTATTTATTTGACAGACAGAGATCACAAGTAGGCAGAGAGGCAGGCAGAGAGAGAGTGGGGGAAGCAGGCTTCCCACTGAGCAGAGAGCCCGATGCGGGACTCGATCCCAGGGCCCTGAGATCATGACCTGAGCCGAAGGCAGACACTTAACCCACTGAGCCACCCAGAGCCCCTGGGAAAGCTCTCTTTACAAAGCAGGTAGGTAGCAGCCGGGGCAGACCTGCAGGCTATAGTTTGCTAACGACTCTAGACGACTCCCACTCCCACGGACCTCAGTCTAATATTCTCTGTGGATTTCCTGCTGGCCAGGGAAGGGCTCATGGATCCTGCAAGGATGGAAGGAATCACAGCTGCGCGGAGAAACCCTTTCATTGCGTGTGTCTCAGCTGCTGTGGGAGAAGCTGGCCAGAAACCAAAGTTTGACTCGAGATGTAGCAGCAGCCGAGGGGCAGAAATTGCTATAGAAATAAATGTTTTGGTGTCCGGATTTTTTAATACAATTATGTGCACTTTTGTATTAATTCAAATTCCCCATAATAACAGGCAGACAGAGGTGGGCAGGCAGGGAGGAAAGAGGAAAGAGGAGGAGGGGGGAAGAAAGTCTCTAATATTTCATGTAAGCTTTTTGGAAGATGATTTCTGGGAATTAATATAATTCATGGCTTCGTATTTGGCAAAATTCACATAAAAAGAACATTATGGCTGGAATCATGGCCAGTATTTTATGTTGGAAATAGCATATGCATTTTTTAATGGTTTCTCTAGTCCCTGAGAAACTATAAGGGCTCAGCTGGCCCCCTAATCTATATGACATTTTTATGACAATTAAAATATCACCCCAAGGAGGGTCTTTTGTTCCATTGTCAGATTTTATTGGGCTAGCATAAGCTAACAAAGCAGAATAAAATTATGCAGCTAATATTATATTTAAAACACCAATTTATTATATTTAAGGCTATACCAAGAAAATACACTGGCCTTCGGTGTCAGCCAAACAAAATTAGTCACACAAATGTTTAATATCTGATTATAGTTTTTCCCTAAGAGTGAGTTTCTCTGGACCCGTTAACAAGATTCATCCTCCCAAACATAATGAGAATTTTAACAGCCACTAAAAATCATCTTATGTCCTTTCGTCAGTTCCTTGCGGTAGTTGCATGTAAATTCATCTACCTCCTTTCAAACAAATGTCTTTGAGGGGAGGGGTACCGCTTTCTCTCTCTCTCTCCCCCCTCCCTTTTGAACTGTGGAGTGATACAGATCTGTGATCGTGCCGTTACTCCCAATACTTGTAACTGCAGGACTTGGACCGAGTTGCCCCAGCTTTTTGAGTGTTGACTGCCTCATTTGCTAAAAGTAAATAAACAAGTAAATGCCCAGGGTTCATCTCTATGAAGCTCTCAGCGCAGTGGCCGGCCCCTGACAAGTAGTCAGGAATCATCAGCTGTTTTCCTTTCTCTAGAACCACTAACTTTTCCCCAAAACCTCACTGCCCCTCTTGATCTAGTTTGATTACCAATCAATCATATTTGGCCAAAGATCCTGGACTTAGTCTTAGGGGATCCTGCGTCCTTATGCGGTCTTGTATGTGTTTAATCTAGTTAAGCTATAGAATGAACAGGGGAGGGGCGCCTGGGTGGCTCAGTGGGTTAAGCGTCTGCCTTCAGCTCAGGTCATGATCCCGGGGTCCTGGGATCCAGTCCCTCACCAGGCATCCTGTTTGGTGGGGAGTCTGCTTCTCCCTCTCTGTGATCTCTCTTGCTCTCTCTCTGAAATAAATAAAATCTTAAAAAAAAAAAAAATGAGCCAACAGGGGAACTCTCAAAATACAATTTCCCAGATCCAGCCCCAGTCCCACTGAGTTGTAAAGCGTCAAGGACAGGGTCCTGGAATGTACGTTTGTAACAAGTGCTTCAGGGTCATCCACAAAGCTCACTGTGTTGCCACGCATACGGCAGGGTTCGTGATCAATGTCACGATCCATTTCTCACTCACGATCCTTGGCTGCTTTTCATGAAGTATTATCCCCAGCACACAGACCAGCAGTGGAAATCCTATTCCCAGCAGAGCTCAGACGGGGCTGCTGCTAAAAGCCTGTGTGCGCAGTGAGCCACAGAGGCAGGCGGCCGACCGCCCAGGACCCCTGCAAGCCCTCCGCCAGCTCCTGGCCTGGCCTGGCCGAGCACAAACCTCTCACACCAGGCCACTTGGTCCTCTCAGGGGCACGGATGGTGACAAAATCAAGCCACAGTCTTCCTTTTACTTCATGTACTCCCTGATGGAGTCCCTTTTGCTCTTTACTCTGTCTTCTTGCTGTTTGCTGTGGGGGGTGCGGGGTTCCTAATCAGAGCTCACCTTAGTCAAATGACAGCAACAGCACCTTTTAGGAAGAATTTTCCATTTTTCTCTGAATTATCTTACAACAACCCTAAAAATTAATCTTATAGCCCCCTTCTACATGGTGAGCATTTTGTAATGTGTAGAATTGTGGAATCAATATTCCATACGCCTGAAACTAATATAACACTGTATGTTAATTATACTGGAATAAAAGAAATGTTTTCCAAAAAAAAAAAATGAAGGATTAAAACACAGAGTTAGCCATTCTAAATATTTTACCAAATTGGGCGGGGTGATTGTTGGAGAAGAAAGACTTTGAAGGGTACACCTTCCATGTTTATGAGAGAACGCAAGGGAGCAAGGGAGAGAGGGAGGAAGGGAGGAGGGAAAGGGGGAGAAAAGAACAAGAGGACGAAAAGAGAAGGAAAGGAAAGAATGTGTTATGGACGGTGACAGACCCACCAGAGAGCCCCCCAGCAGCAGAGCCCCCTGCGTGTCCATCTGAGGGCTCCTGGCCTTAAAGGGCCAGCTCCAAGGGGAAGGAAGTCCAAGCTGATGTACGAAGTTCAGAGCCCCATCTCACTCTCAGCCCTCTGACAGTCATCAGGGTTTCTTTGCGTTAAAATAGTGTTTCACGGGGCACCTGGGTGGCGTAGTCGGTTGAGCATCTGACTCTTAGTTTTGGCTCAGGTCGTGATCTCAGGGCCATAAGATTGAGGCCCGTGTTAGGCTCTGTGCTCAGCTCACAGTCTGCTCGAGATTCTTGCCCTCTGCCCCTTCCCCCTGCTCTCTCTCTCTCTAAAATGAATACATTTAAAAATTTTTTAAATAGATAAAATAGTGTTTCATAAAGGTAAAAAGTATCTATATAAAAATCATATATATAAAAAAAACCTTAATACACATAGACTTTGGTCTCTTGAGCAAATAAATAACTTATACCCATTTTGCTCATAAACAATTACTATGGCTGATTCACACTATCATGATTTTCCTCTTTTCGTGTTGCTAAATCTTGATAATTTTTACATAATCAGTCGATGCCCTATTTTCGCTGATGGCTAGCACTGGTGAATCTTCCTCTCACTTGAGACAGGCATGTGTCATGGGATGGTAACTGGACTGGGAGGAAGCGATTCCATCCTGGTTCCAACTCTGCCCCAAACCTTTGATAAGTCACCCATGTTCCCGGGCCTCCATGGTCTCCTCTGTAAAATGGGGTAGGAGATCCTCACTCCTTAAAGACTGGTCTTTGGACCAGCACCGTGAGCATCATCTAGAAGCTAGAAATGCAGAGTCTCAGGCTCCAGCCCAGAACTGCTGAATCAGTGCCCAGATTTTTAACAAGACCCCCAAAATTTGAATGCACAGGCCTTGGTGTAGATGGCTTCTGTGAGTACAAGGGTACTCACTGCACCGCCTGGCTCAGAGTCCTCCCTCGGTGGTTCTTTGCTGTCGTTGAACATTGGCTTCTCCTGGGGAGCTTTGAAAACTGATGCTCAGACCAGTTAGCTTTGAATCCCCGGCAGTGCAGGCCTAGCAAGGGCACCGTTTGAATCTTCCCAGGTAAGCCAAAAATTAAATAAATAAACAAATCTTCCCAGGTGACTGCAATACGCAATCCTCGTTGAGCACCAAGTCCTAAATAGTCTTCCCCCTCTCAGGCAGCCTGTAGCTCATTCTCTTGTGTGCTTGTTACTCTACCACACATGCTTTTTCCAACCCCCAGCAGTAATAACAGAACTTGGTCCCTTCTCCTCTGGCCACTCTCTGGCACAACCGGACACAGGGAGATGACAATGGCAGCTGTCGTCAACCACTGAGCCCCGGGGATCTGGCATTGACCTTGGACATCTAGAATTTTGGTTTACAGACAGCCAACCAGTACTGCCAAGGCACGATAACCAGAACCACCACCTGTAACAACGCCTACTGGGGCCTGAGCGCTACAGAATGCAAGGAGGTGGGATAATCCCATACACTTGCCTATTTCTCTACACACACTCCTTCTTGAGCTCTCGGGAGAGAAGGTCAGCAGAAGTGGGGACAGAGAGCGCCAAGTCCAAACCACACCAAAATGGAGGCCATTCTGGCAGTTGTCTGGTGAAGGTCACTGATGACTAGGAGACAGAGATAGACAACAGGACCTCATGGAGTAGTTTTCCTAGCTGCATGCGGGATGCACCACGATTCCTTCTTTCACGTTCCTGAGGTCCGGGGCTAAAGAACTCCACCACGGATAGTTCCGTGCAGGCTGCAGTGTGGTAGGCAGAGTAACGGCTCCCAAAGATGTCCACATCGTAATCCCTGAAAGCTGAGAAGGTTTTGCCTTAGATGGCAAAGGGGACTTTGCAGATGGGATAGAGTTAGGGGTCTTGAAATGGGGGATTATCCAGGATTATCCGAATGGACCCAAGGTCATCACAAGGGTCCTTACAACAGGAAAAAAGGAGAGTCAGAGAAGGGGTGTGATGATGGGAGCCGATTTTGGAGTGAGGCCATTGTTGGCTGGAAGGGAGCCAATGAGCCAAGAAAGCAGAAAAGACAAGGAAGGGATTCTCCTCCAGAGCATCCAGAAGCTTCCACCCTTGCCAACACCTGGATTTTAGACCCATTTTTCAGACTTGCAACCTCCAGAACTATAAGTGAATGAATTTGTGCTTCAGGCCACTAAGTTTGTGGCCTTACTGTCACAGCCAGAAAACAGGGGGTCAAAACTGGGTTCCCAGCCACCCAGGCAGAGTCTCATGTTGGAATGTGTCACTCGTTGGGGTGTGATGTAGGTGACACAAAGACCGTGGCCCACGGGGCCTGGAGAGAGCATCCTCACCCAAGAGAAAGACACTTTCTCCCCGCCCCCCCAACCATGTCCCCTATTTCTGTAACTAGCAACTAACACTGTCAAAAGAGGTTAGCCTGGGGCACCTGGGTGGCTCAGTGGGTTCAAGCCTCTGCCTTCGGCTCAGGTCAAGATCCCAGGGTCCTGGGATCGAGCCCCGCATCGGGCTCTCTGCTCGGCAGGGAGCCTGCTTCCCTCTCTTTCTCTGCCTGCCTCTCTGCCTACTTGTGATTTCTGTCTGTCAACTAAATAAATAAAATATTTAAAAAAAAAAGAGGTTAGCCCTCCCAGTTTGTCTAACCATTTAAAATATTTTAAATATTTTAAGAAAAATACTGTATTATTTTGCCAGGAAGTCCTCTGTGATAAAGATACATAATCCACACCTCCAGGGAAACCAGCAATTTTAATCAGCTGTTGCAAGAGCTCATTCTTCCGAAGGACCAGGAGAGTTAATGTTGCCATCTGTGTGAGCACGATTACGTTCGATGACACCATAATGATGCTCCATCAGTCTCTGATTACTGTCTAAGCGTTCCATCACGCTGGACAGACTTTGTTAAAGTTTTGCTCTAACTTTTGATATATGACCATAAATGGACTTCCACCAGAAGCAGGAAAGCCGTCATTTTGGACGTCCCAGTGATCCCACCAACTGCTAGGTCATTTCTCCAGCAACACCCAATTCTCCATTCTCCACATCCACTGGGTAGCCTGCAATTTAATTCAGTTCGGACACTAACTACCCCAGAGCCCAGGGAGGCTGCTTAACATCCTGCAGTGTCCAGGCGACCAAGAATTATCCAGCACCGAATGTCAACAGAGCCTCGGGGATGGAACCCTGCTAGAGGGCCGGTCTAGGGAGCAAGGGTTTCAGGCAAGGCCAACAGAGAGAGACTGCAGACTCTGGGCCGAGGAAAGAAGTGTTCTCAGTCAGGGAAGACAGCGGTCGTACGCAGCTCAGCTGGAGGCCTACGCTGTGTGGTCATCCCCCATGTGTGTTTGCAACCACATCATTTTAGCTCTCTTGGGATTTAGTCAAGGCTTTTCTGAGTTACAGTTCTGGCTTTTTCCTTTATTTTGTTTCCTTTTTTCTCTGAAATATGTTCGGAGTGAATAAAATGGGCAGATGTCCTCAGGGCGCCAGCTTATTTTCCAAGGACGGGAGGATGGTGGTGAGTGTGGACATCGGATGAGAGAACCCCAGGGGAAAGAAGCAAGTCAGGTGAAGATTTGGGGGTGCCAGGTCCACCAGCCCCCTCCTCCAGAGATCTTCTTTCTGGGGCTAAGACCACAGAAGTCTGGGGCTTGGCTAAAGGAGAGGGGCTGGGTCCTTTCCATGCGTGAATGTCATTACCACCAAAAGTCGTGGACCAGCAGGAAAGTTTTTGGAGGCAGCATCTAGAACAGTCTATGGTGTAAGCACAGAGCACTTCTGTTTTCAGTCATAACCCCCCGGAGAACATGGCCTGTGCCTCTGTTCACTTCAGATAACATTTTGCTGTGAGCAGCAATGGGTGGGGGTTTCATAAATGCCCTTGAAAGACAACAGAGCAGTCACTGTCCTCTAATGATTTCTAGAGAACCAGAGTGTTTCTGTTACCCTTTAGTCGGGGTTGGGCTCAATGGGGAGGAGAAGTGAAACAGAATCTGAGTTGAGCCAACTTCATGGTGAGCCAAGTGGTACCCCAAGTTTACCCTGTGTTTAGTTCTCCCAGATCGGGGGTGCACACCCCGCAGTGAGCAGGACACCAACTGTGCTCCCAGCCTGTGAGAGCCAGAGAAGTGGAAGGCACCAGAGTCCTCCCTCCAGAGCTTGGAGTTGGTTCCGCTATGATCAGTACCAACCTGTGTATCCCTTTAGTGAAATGACACAATGTTTCCATAAATAAATTTAAGTCTTAGCAAATCATCTCAAAGAAAAACACCTCATAAATAAAAATATAGATAGGACAGGGCTGTGGCACAAATTGGAAGTTTTTAGGGGAAAGACAGGTATTTGGGAAACACATTATAATCTCTCATGTCTTCCCAGATGAAGGGTAGTGCTCTCCCGGGACAGGAACCCTGAATTTATGCCGCAAAGTTCCAGACAAGTAGACCCTCCACTCTGGGTGACCCCCGATAGGTGCGAGTCTAGAAACCAGAATCATAGAACGGATGGGCCCTTAGAAGACACAGCCAACCTTTTCCCTTTGTGAGGGGAAAAGGTAAGAGCCACACTATTTTAAGGGACTCGTCCCAAGTCATTAAGTTAGCAATTACTGGAGTTGGAACTCTGGTCTCCTGCCAGTTCACCCTGGTCCATTCCCTCTCAGATTCTACCCGTTAAGCTCCTGCCCAGCCTTCTAGACAAAGACTCCAAGGGCCTACATTTGTCTAAGAGACAGAGCTAGCAAACCAACTCCCACACCAGGCTGCTAACGGAATTTCCAGCCTGGAGATGAGACCAGAGCCAGCATGTTGACTCTCTGGATGGAGCTGCGACAACCAGGAAGTGGGAGGTGGAAACAAATGCACGTGGTTGATGAGTTGAAGACATTTATCAACCCCAGACAGTGACTAGTTGTGAAAGCAGGAGCTTGTAGGTTACACACAAGAAAACTACTTTTAGTTTTAGCTAAGAATCTGTGGACAGAGATTTATTTATTTTCTTTCTTTTTTAAAAGTGTATGAATTTGGGGCACCTGGGTGGCTCTGTCAGTGAAGTGACCACCTTCAACTCAGGTCATGATCTCAGGGTCCTGGGATCGAGTCCCACACGGGGCTCCCCGCTCAGTGGGGAGTCTTCTCGTCACTCTCCCTCTGCCCCTCTCCCTGCTTGTGCTCTCTCTCTCTCAAATAAATTAATTAAAATCTTAAAAAATAAAAAGTATGAATTTTATGTTGTCAGGTTTGTCTGTGTTTGAGGATTCATTTCTTATGGCAAATAAAGGCCAAAAAAAGGGGGGGGGGGCAATCAGTTCATAGGACAGACTTTCAAGTACTTGAAGGGCCAAAACAAACTCTCTGGGCAAGAGACCAGGGGACTCAACCTCATCAAATATTTCATCTCTGAAACCAAGGCCTCAAACAAGCAGTGACATGGGACACAGTCCACTTCCTACAGAGAAAACACAGAGAAGGACGTTCCCAGCGGTAGATGGCTGTGCCCAGATCAGCTTCAGGAGACCCGGGCTCTGACGACCTTTCGTATTTTGAGAAGGTCAGGCCATCCGTATCAGGCTGACTGCGGCTTATCGTGAATAAATTGTGCTGAACACATCATGTATTCCAAGCTCGTTCCTGCCTTGAAGAAGACCCCAGCCTCCTCGGCTGTTGGTAGAAGGTGCCAGTATTTCTCCCATTTTAGGAGCAGCGTTGGAATAAGCAGAACACGTTCATGAGATGTGGTCAGAGACCAGCAGATGTCAACACGTGTTATTTGGCAGCTGTCTGTCCCAGGAACTAGAAGGTACGATTTCCCCTTAGCAGAATAATGGGTCATTCGTTCCTAGCAACTGAAAGCGTATTACTCAGAATTTAGGAATTGATAACCCTATTGATCCCAGCAATGTGCTGACTCAGTATTTCACCCAGAAAGAAAGCAAGTTTTTCCTTTCTCATGGTTTCTGTTCACCATGCTTTTGAGCACTGTTGACTGACAAGGATCATTTCCCTCGTTATCACGTACAAGGGTGCCTCACTACACGCAAGAGGTCAGTCCAGAAAAATGATGAACACACGGCCTTTCTGAATATGGAGGTCTACTTTCAACGCCAATGAAAACAAGCAACTTGAACGAAACTTGTGGCGAATGGCTGTCCATTTTATTGCTAAGTCCCTGTTCTTCACACTGGTCATTGTCAGGTTTCAGAGAAAACTCCCAGTTTTATTTATTTATGTGAAAGAGAGCACAAGCAGGGGGAGCAGCAAGCAGAGGGAGAAGCAGGCTCCCCGCTGAGCTGGGATCCTGATGCGGGGCTCGATCCCAGGACCCCAGGATCATGACCAGAGCCGAAGGCAGAGGTTTCACCCTCTTAGCCCCCCAGGTGCCTGGAGAGCTCCCACTTCTTTCAGGCTGCCTCCAACTCTTTCGTAAGGAAAAAGAATGAACAACTGAATACGAGCATTCATTCATTAACTTTTGATCTTGTACAATAACGAAGACTCCAACACAAGAACACATGATAAGTCACAGCCTATTTTCTAGTTTTGCAAGCTTTTACATTTTTATTTTCTTGGTACACACCGTGCTATCTGAGAAAGTAAAAGGGCAAAGGTTGGTAAAAACCTTCCAATTAATCGTGCATTAAAATTCCCTGTGCGTGTTGCCAGTGGACCAGGACCCTCTCCGTAGGAGGCCTGTGGGGCCTGGAGCAAGTCACATGGGGTGACGGAGTCGCCTTGTACAGAGATATATCTCCTCAGGGGAAATCGGGTTAAAATAAACTTCAAAGCTCCCTCAGATCTAGAGAAACCAGAGCTGAAATGTCAAGATCAGGAGATAAAACTGTGATTAAAAGAAGTCATCACAAGGTAGGAAAAGTCACGAAGGGCAGCATTCAATTATTTGTTTGCATCTGGTGATCGTGCCAGAAGACGGGGATTCAACGACGAAATAGACACTGCCACACACTTCAAGAAACTCGAACATAGAAATGAAAATGCACTTGCATGAGATGCCGGCTAGTCTCCAAGGGCTAAAAAGGCTGGGGGGTCATGACAGCTTTGAAGGGTGAGTATCGAAATCTTTGAAAATGTTCCTATCATTTAAAAAAAAAAATAAAAATATCCATGTGCATATGGGTATGGATATATACACTTTGGAAGCTGTGAATTAAATCACAAAATTGTTGAATGAATTTGACATCAAACTCACTATTCTGCAGCCAGACCTGAACCTCCCGCTCCCTGTACCCTACATCAGCAGCTCCTCTTACAAATACAATGTAGCCGCTTCCTCCCTCTGTGTTTACAGCCACTTTGGTTCTAAATTCTGGTAGGAGGAAAACAAGCTCAAGGGAATGATGAAGTTCATGGACATGCCATCATAACATGATAATTAGGCATAGTTTGCTCTTTTAAAGTTACCCGCCTTTGTAACTGGGACTGGAAATAGGATGTCAAGCCGGTAGCTTCTTCCAGCTGCACAAGGAGAAAATTTCTTTTTCTGAAGGTTTTTTCTGAAGGGTTTCTACAGGATTCTGAAGCAGAATCCTGTAGGTAAGAAGAGAGTCCACTGGTGGATTTCAAAGAGAGTGAGTTTATTTTCCCAACAAGAAATTCAACTGTAAATTTCCCCCAAGCAATTTAGGTCTGAATGACTCCATTCTAGAAAACACTTGCAGGTCACGAACACCACGATAACAGAGACTGCTTGTGTCTTGCTTGACGCTGTCCCCCCAGCACCCTGAACAGTGCCTGATACACCGTAGAAGCTCCAGAGATGGGTGGGTGCGTGAACAGATGGGGAGGGAGGGGCAGGTGGAAAAAAGGAATAGGGGAGGGAGGGAGGGAGGGAGGGAGAACAATCAGTAAATTTCGAGTGTACCAACCTGGGTCCTTTGGTCAAACTAACTAGAAGTTCTGATCAGCTCCCTAAAAAGCAGCACCCGGATGTTATAACACAACCCTACAGCGCATTCTTTGTCATTTGTGGTTATTTATTGAACAACATTAAAACGGATCTAGTTCTCTTTCCATAGCTTGGTTCATCTCTTCTCAGCCAATCCTTTCATTATCTTCACAAAGTCCCAGGCTCAGGACCCCTCTGGCTCTGTTATGAACCGGCAGACGACTTGGACATGCAGCACTTGGCTATTGAAATAAAGCTCAGTGTGCCCAGAGCGGGGGTGGGGGGTGGGGGGGCAAGGCAGGGAAGCAGCCGTCCTCACCTATTTTGTCTCCACCAGGTTTATTTCTGTCCCATTTCACATCGGCTTGTCCAAGTTCAAGGCCACCCTCCTCGTGATTTGTGCCTGGATGTCATCCCACTGTGTGGAGGGAGTGTGAAGTTGTTACTCAAGAAAAGGACACTAAGGGGCGCCTGGGTGGCTCAGTGGGTTAAAGCCTCTGCCTTCAGCTCAGGTCATGATCCCAGGGTCCTGGGATGGAGCCCCGCATCTGGGATGGAGCCCCGCATCTGGGATCGAGCCCCGCATCGGGCTTTTTGCTCAGCAGGGAGCCTGCTTCTTCCTCTCTCTCTGCCTGCCTCTCTGCCTGCTTGTGATCTCTGTCTGTCAAATAAATAAATAAAATCTTAAAAAAAAAAAAGAAAGAAAAGGACACTAAGAGCAATAAGAGGGTTTGAAAGGCAACTCGATTGATCTTTGTCCTCGGATAGTGGTTTCTGGCCTCATGAGGAGGAACTGCTTTCTCTTTCTATCGAGTGGCAAGTGAATACCTTTCGCAACCCACGGTGCTGTGTTTATTGATTTACTGCGTCCGTCCGCAGGCACCGAATCTGTCTTCATTGAACCACCTCTTTCGACCTTGGGGTGAGACATTGGGGTAAAGCAAGGGCTCCTCCTCACCACTTCCTGATCCTCTCAAAGGACGAGGTCCCCCCCACACCCAGCATTCACTCAGTCAATGAACCTTTCAAGCCTGCAACTTTACTGAGGCCCCGCTTTACGCCCGGGACATAGGATCACAGCCCAGAAGGAGCTCATGGCCCAAGACAGGGAACGGAGAGGAGAGGGAATAATCACTTTCACTTGAAAAAACTTCTGTTAGAGAAATGTTTGCCGAGGCTCCCATATAAGCATGGGAAAGTGTCCTCAGCATGGTCCTGAGCATAAGGAACTCTCAGACCTCTTTGAAAGCCACGTGTCCACCTTTGTGACATAAAACACAGTGAGCAGTCCCTGGGAGGCTACGATTCTCTCCTCCGCCGGTCCAAACCACACCGAAACTCCCTCTTGTTTCAGTTCCCCACAACTTAGTGGCTCAAACCAGCAGCAACGGGCGTGAGTTGCGGTTTTTTCTTCATGATTCTGTGAGTCGACCGGGCTCCACTGGTGGTTCTTCTGAGCCATTTGGCTGTATTCAGCATCCGAGGTGGCTAGAAGGGCCGAGAAGCCTTCACTCACCTCTGGTGCCAGAGTGGGCTCTCCACGTGGTCGCCTGGGTCTTTCTCATAGCACGGCAGTCTTGGGACACTCAGCTCTCAGATGGCCACTGGCTTCCAAGGGGGAAGACGTTAAAGCAGCCATTCTTCTCAAGGCCTGGGCTCGGAAGTCCCAGAATGTCATATCCTTGACAGTCTACTGGACAAAGCAAGTCACAGGCCACAGTCTAGACACCAAAGGAGGAGGAAATAGGCTCCACACCTTGAGCGGCGGGGCAGCACTCATGGACAGGGAGGAGAGGTAGCCCGAGCCCCACCTTTGCCCAAGATTGTCAAGTTACACCATTAACAGTAGATTGTAATACTGCGCGACAGGCTACATAAAAGAAGTAAAAATTTGCCACCATGTTGTCAGAAAAGGAGAAATAACACTAATTCTGTAAGAATGCATCTGGAAATTCCACACAAAAGTACAAACCCTTTGTGGTGATCCTCAAACCCTCAGACTTTAGTGGAGGTGTTTAGGGCATCTCAGTGTCTTCAGAAATGCACATTTCTTAGAGAAAAATAAATGGTGAGCAGCTCAGTGGTTTGCATTAGACAGCGGAGTTAATCACTGCAGTAAACAACTCTCAGATCTCAGTTGTCTCACACTTGGAAGGTTTTTTCCTCAGACATACCACAGTTCAAGGCAGCCCATCAGGTAGGCTCTGGTCCACACAGAGATTCAAGGATACGGGTCCCTTCTATGTAATGACTCGACATCCATGGGGGCTCGAAGTCCTCCACTGGATGTTCTGTATGAGGCCATCCCTCAAGGAAAGAGAAAGTATGGGAACTGTCGATGGGCCAGGCCAAAGATGGCCTACGACACACACCCCATCTAACTACAGGAATTCTGGGAAATGTAAACAAGCTGCATGCCCTCGAAAGAAATGGAAAACCATTTGGTGACCAACTAGTCAGACTTTGCCACAAACTCTAAGTAACACATCCCTAACTATCCAAAACATAAATGACCTCTGCTTTTGAAAAAAAATAAGTTTAATTTGTATTAAATGCCTGTCAGCAGCCATTTGAGAAGAATTAGCTACGAGATACAATCATGAAGAGATATCCGGGCACTGTCTCATGAAGAGCTGTAGAGGCCCAAAGCTTAGAAAAATGTGACAGAAACTCCATCCACATCCAACCCCCCTTCCAGATGTCAACCTAAATAAAAACAATGTCGAGCTGAAAAAATGACCGTAAGGATGGCCAACAAGTTTCTGATTTTTCCCTTGACTATTAGTTTGTTGCTTTTTTCAAGATATCTAATCTCGCCCCAAGAATGGGGTCATGAGTGTGTGAGTGTGTTGGGGGTGCGCATTACTAGAGTCCCAAGTCCTCCCCCCAGTCTGCCTCTCAGATAATCAAATCTAGCCCAGTACCCAGAGAACAAGACAAGGGATGGGAATTAAGGAAAAAAACAAAACACTTCGGCAAATGCACAATCTTCCATAGTGCCCTCCATCCCTGCCCGCCCCCTGCCATGACATAACTCAACATTACTTTCAGCCCAACCCTGACCCATCCCGTAGATGGCAGAATTCTGCTCCTTCACTTTGATAAACTTCATGACTTCTGGGGTCCTGGGCAGTTTGGAAGAGAAGACCATTTGAACAGAGAACTTGGGTTTGTATGTGCTTGTTTGTTTTTGTTCACTTGTTTAGCTTGAGTCCTAAGGGAGCATCACCAGGTTTCTCCATCTAGCTTACTCTGATACTTTAGATACTAGAGGCTGAGATCACCATACTATTAAGATATTTGTAATTGGTCATAGAGAAGACAGCGCGTCTTTTTGCAAGAACGTGGAAATAAGGTTTAGTCGGCCCAGAGTGGGCTATGCTACAGTAATAACACTCTCACAAGCTTGGCATGACACAGGCTCACTTCTCACTTATGCGAAGATCAAGGCAAGTTGGCCAGAGCTCACCTCCATCTGGTGACTCAGGGGTCCAAGCTTCCTCCATCTGGCGATGCCGCCATCATAATATGTGAATCCCCAGGTTGCCATGCTTGGGAAAGAGAGGGTGGAAAGGCACACCAGCTTTTCACTTCTGTGGCCCATAAATGATATATGCAGTTTCCACACACAGTCCATTCACTAGAATTTGTCAGATGGCTGCCATTTTGCTCCAAAGGAAGCTGGGAAATACAGGGGAGCGCAATGTAAATTTGGTGACCGACCATCTTTGCCGTACAAGGGAAATAAGATTGCTACCAGTGAGTTAAACAGGGCAACATCCACATATCCAGGATGCACTTGGGAAGTCAGCAGCTTGTGGGTAAATCGGCAACTAAAGGGTCTGGGAGGCAGCCAGTACTCCGGAAACAGCTTGCTGCTCTAGAAAATCATTGGTTAATCTAAAGATTAACAGGCACGGGTGCTTTCGGTCCCTGGCACTGGGTCAATTTTTCCTTTGCCTGGGAAAGAAAGGTTTCCCAAAGTGACACTTTTCTCATTTCGACCCCAGATATGATCTAGACGTGCCGCCGAAGGGGAAGAGAATTGCAAATACAAGTCTAAACCTCCTGAGATAAAGCTTCTTCTCCCCAAATGGTGACTTGTTCTCTTAATGACGTTATGAGAGAAAAGGGGGAGAAAGCCTGCCCTTCATTGCTTCCAGTGAGAAAATCATAAACAGAGAACACCCATTCTCATAATTTCTGCCCCCGATGAAATCAGATCACTGGATCATGCTGGCCAAGCTTGACTGCTGGCATGCCACCATTTGTCCAGCCCTCCATCTTGGAATAGACAACCCCAGTCCCAACATTTGAAAGACAGAGAAAATCTCACCAACAGATTGCTAAAATCTCAAAGTGGTTAACATGTACAGTTGACTCTTGAACAACTCAAAGGTTAGGGGCACCCATACCCTGCACAGTTGAAGATTCACGTGTAATTTTTGGCTCCCCAAAACCTAACTCCTGATAGTCTACTGCTGGCCACAAGCCTTACCCACTAACATAAACGGTCAGTTAATACATGCTCTGTAGGTTTCATGTGTTAAACACACTGTATTCTCACAATGAAGGAAGCTAGGGAGAAGAAAATGTTAATAAGAAAATCATAGGGAGGGGTGCCTGGGGGGCTCAGGCAGTTAGCATCTGCCTTCGGCTCAGGGTCCCGAGATCGAGCCCCACATTGGGCTCCCTGCTCAGTGAGGAGCCTGCCTCTCCCTCTTCCTCTCTGTCTGCCCCAACTCCACTGTGCGCTCTCTCTCTCTCAAATAAATAAATGAAATCTTTTTTAAAAAGTTGTAAGGAATGAAAATGCACTTACAGTACCGTATTGCAAAAAATCCACATGTAAGTGGACCCACGCAGTTCAAACCTGCATTATTCAAGGATCGGCCGTAATTACTACTTGATACTGTCATGGAAGAAAGAAACTATAGGAAAAGAAACTTCTTGTGCTTGCCTGCCTCTTAGTGTTTTGAAACGTCCATCTAAAAAGAACTGATGAGAGAATCAGGACTATCAAAAAGAATACGTTGTCCCCGATCTTGTCAAGTTCCAGAATTACACCAGCATCAACTCAGACAGGCAGACCGCAAGTGATTCCATCGTGTTATACTCTTTCTAAAGAAAGGCTACTTTTCTAAGGGGGGATGATACCGGTCTATGTGTACAATAAAAGCCAAATACGGTGGTGTTTACGTAGGAGAGAGGCAGACATTGAATCTGATTAATACAAACCCTCTTATTTCTTAGAGATAAATACTATTGAAAGAACTGAGTGGTTCACAGAGTCACCGGGACCTGGATGGAATAGCCCTTGGGACCATCCACCAGTCTCATTTTTTTTAAAAGAGTTTATCTATTTATTTGAGAGAGGGAGAGAATGAGTAGGACAGAGGGAGAGGGACAAGCAGACTCCCCGCTGGGCAGGGAGCCCCACACAGGGCTCAATCCCAAAACCCTGGTATCAGGACCCAAGCTGAAGTCAGATATTTAACTGACTGAGCCCTCCAGGTGACCCCTGCCAGCCTCAATTTTAATTCCTTGTTATCCACTCAGTCTTCTTGTTTCCAAGACATCCCTGATGTCTGGACACCAGGACAGAAGGCTTCAGGATGGCAGGCACAAATATTCCAGCCCTATACAAAGTAAGTGCTTACATCTGTGTTCTGTGTTAGCCCTCAGGCTCTTAACAGATTGGTTACCTTGAGTCAATTCCCCAGAGCCCAATATGTCTGGTAACATTGATAAAATAGGCTTTCTATTCTCGAAAACCCGGAACATGGCAACCCCCAGCAATGTCTAAAATGTCAGCCAAACATTTCATTTCATCTCGCTCACCTCTAACTGCACTAGTAAAATCTCCTCCCCGGATGTCCCTATATTCTCTCATGGCCACAGAGATTCAGTACAACTTTTACATAAAGTCATTCTCCATTGTCATAGTTTATAATCTAACAGGAAAGGACACAAGAAGAGCCCAGTTCTTTAAAGTACAAAGTAGCAATCAGATCATCCTTTGCTTGTGAAATTTATCCAGCTACAAACATGATTGTGACATCATTTGCCTTCCATCTGTTCCTTGGGACCACGGGAGAAGTTTAATGGCGCTGTGTACTGGATTTCTGGAACAAAATACCACGGAATACCATTATTATTTGTGTTCATGTCGAATCTCTGCAGTTCGAAGCAAGGTCGGTGAACCAGATCTTCTATTTCGTTCCCTTGAATGCAGGGCATGAGAAGTCACTATGGGAATGCACTCTGATTCTTGCTCACTCAGAAAAATAAGGATTTTGTTCATTTTTGTTTGTCTGCCAGCAAAAATAACAGCAACTTCAGCTCGGTTTCTTCATACCATATGACTTGGACTTCATGCTTTTTACTTGGCTGGCTTCCGATGGCCATTTATAGACTCATAATTTTATGTGCCACCTTCCCATAAAATTCACTCCCAGTTTGTAAAGCCAAGGCCAATGATGCACAAACCAGGTGTTTGGAGACACATTAGGCAGAGCAGCTCAGAGCAACGATAACACCGAGTCCAACTTAATAACATGGTTCCTCGAATCCTGGATTTCCAGGCTAGCCAGGCTCAAGCCAACCCCCAGACCGAGTGACTCCATACCCTTCCTTAATGCGGCTGTTGGCAGAAGACACCTCCTATGGAAGGTGGTCTTTGGAATTCATGTGGTTCTGTGTCAGGTGCTGCCCTGGGTCCATGGCTTGGTATGACCCCTGCCTACACCAATGTCAAGCCCCTGACTCACTCATGACAGTGCCGTTGATAAGACATCAAAAGATAAAAGCACAGATTCCAAATCCAGGCCTGCCTGTGGTTGTGAGGAGAAGCACAAGTAAGGTGGCAACTGGAAGCCCTTTGTCATATGCACTCAAAGCTTGGGCTTCTCTCTTTCCTTTTCAAGATCTCTTACATCCTGAGTGAACAACAGTCACTTTTCCAGGTGCGCACGGGTCGGGTGAGTTCTCCAGGGAGCCGGCCTCAAGAGGGAGTTGGGAATGCAAACGTTGTGTTGGAGAGAAACATCTGCTCCATGAAGAGAATGACCTTGGCTTTCAAGCCGAGGCAATTGGCCAAACACACTCCTCGCAGGTCAGCAGCAAGCTTTTCCTCAAAGCTCGAAGGAGGATCAGGGCGCCGCACCTCCGTGCCTGCCATTGCCAACCACTTTTCCACGGGAAACCACCACACTCCCAACTCCATGTAACTCTAGTCAGGCCAGGAGTTGAGACCCTTTGCCTTCTGGGTCATAGGGACCAGCACCTGCCCCAAGGAAGGACAATCAGAATCAGTTTTGAACATTGGTCATAAAGTGGGTGAGGGTCTCCCTCTTCCTCTGTGGTCATGAAGGTCATGAACTCTACGGACCACATGAACGTGTTGCTTCTTGAGGGCATCTTGTCACCATGTGAGTGAGCCTGTCTGAGGGTCAGGAAAACGCCAGTGTAGTTAAGAGATGGAACAAGGGACGGGAAGATACACACTGATGGTGGGCGAGACACCTTTGTGTCACTTCAAGTCTTCTTGGCCTCCGCCCTCACTCCATCCATGGCTACCAACGCTGATCCCATGCAGGCTTTGACCAGCCTCACACAGGGACAACCTTGTCACCCCGGGACTTCTCAGAGGCTACATCAAGTTCATGTCTACCCAGGGACTTCTGTCTCGTGGCACAGCTCTGGAACTGGCTCAGCACTCACATGGGCAACTCATAAATGTGAGAGGAGTCAAGACCCACGGGCCATGCTTGATGAGTGGGGCACAGAGCCAGTGAATCAGTGCTTCTCCCCTTTGTCTTTTGAAGACCCCCACATCACCAGGCAACCCATTCGTGCATCTTTTGGTTAGTTCTCCTATGCCGCCTTTCCAAAGCCAGTCCTAAATGAACCACAGACACACAAGCCTTTGTCTCAGGTTCTCCTATGGAGAAACCCAGACCATGACAGATAACACTCTCTGAACACCTAGATCCCACTATATGTGAAACTATTCCCTTGGACTTCCCAATTCCTTGAACCGATAAAGTTACAAAGTTTCTTTGTTTTTCTTTCTTTGGTGTGTGCGTGTGCATGTGTGTGTGCATGCGTGTGTGTTTAAGCTCATTTGAGTTGAGTCTTTGTGATTTGCAACCCTTACAACCCTATTTCCCTCTTCTAAGTCACTCATCGCCCCCACCACATCACCCCACCTCCATGCCTCCCATAACTCTCCACCTTCCTGGTCAGCTCCAAGGAGAGGAAGTGTCACCAGGGACACCTCCCCACCTGTCTACCCCAGCATACAGCCAGATGCCAAATCCTGCGACATTTCAGTGTTTCAAATTTATAGTGTGTCTCTCACAGACAACACGTTGAGTTTAAAGAACCTGAGGGATCTCCAGTGGCATCCGAACAGGAAGTTAGAGAACCAGTCTGGAGTTCCAGAGATAGGTCAAGGCCAGAGATGGAGCAGAGCTGGTCAAAACCGGAAGTCTGGATGAGGTCGTGGAAGCAGGCTGTATGGATGAGAAAGCCAAGGACCGAGCCCCGCAAGCCCCATGTTTATGCATTGGAGGAAACGTTGCTCGTTGCTGCTCTCCCCAGCATTGTAAGCACGTTCTCCGGGTCCAGAGAAAATCGTAGCAGCAGAATGTCAGGTGCTGCAGAAGGTAAAGGGGGGGCCTAAGAGGTAGCAGAACCCTTGCTGGGAAAGTCTCTCCACCCACTCAGACTCCAGCTGTCTGGGCATCAGGAAAAATCTGGAAGAGGGGCCAAAAGGAAGCTGTCTAGCACCGTCAGCCACACGTCTGAGCGTCAAGCCTCCCTCCAAGATAGTTCCTTTGTCAGCACCACTGAAGACTACTGGCTGGGGCAGAGCCAGGGCTTGGGCAAGGGCCGGGAACCACATTCTGCCTTCTGTTCTAGCCTCTACTCTCTAATTGATTATCTCCGATTTCCTGCTTTCCCGTACAAAACCTCTCCATGTCTGGAGGCCGTTGATCACTTCCATGGCAGAGCAGTGGGCCTGAAATGTACTTAGTTCCCAGTTTGTGCACAGTTGGACTCAGGAAAGGTCCCCAGGCTCCGTGATGACACTCGAAGTGTACCCGGAAGGATTGGAAGGGGGACGGGGAAGACTTTCCGCAGCCCTGATCAGACTTGGCTCGGACAAGATTGGTAGGCATGCTCGGAAGGAGGGTACGGTATGAGGTTAGCTGAATAAAATGGGAGGTGACGGCTGATTTTTGAGAAGGCATTTTAATAAAGTTTCCAAGCAAGAAAAGAATACTTGTTGACAGACAGCGGTTGCTACTGTGATAGCAGAGAGTTTTCCGGAGCTTAGACTAGGAAGGCATTTTGTCTTAACCAACGTGTCCATATTGCAAATGCCAGACGGCTGGCGCGTACAGCACACGGTTCATTATGACATTTGAAACTTCAGATGTTGGAATTCTCTGCTCTTTTATTCTTTCCGAGCCTACTGCTTCTACTCTTTGCCTTTGGGGATTATATAGTAAAAGACAAGATAAATCCATCAGTCACCGTTCCCAAAATGTTACTTTGGCAAAACTGAACTGCCGATCACAGGAATAAACAAAATTCGATCCTGCGTTCTTGCAGGATCGTGGACTCCAGGGAGATGGCTAGGGGTGTAGGATGGTAAAGAAGCTGAACTTCACCACACAAAAGGCAAAAGTGTTCCTTTCACCTCTCCAATTCTGCGTTTCTCCTTGGCCCACACGCTCGTTTGCAAAGAGAGGCTTTACAGCAGCTACTAACCCGAACCTCCATGTCTGATCCATAAACACCTGTGACCTAGATTAGCACAGGGGCGTCAGATGGTTCTTACTGCTTCCAACATCATGATTTTGTAAATGAGGTACACAGTTAGTCCGGCAGAAAAAGACTAATTGGGTATTGGCTGGAAGGTCCAGCCAGGGACAGGCAGAGTGTGGCCCACACCAAATCCCACCTGTGCTGGGCCGGCCTGCGGACATCGCTGGAGCAAGCTGGAGCTGGGAGCCAGGAGACCAGCCGGAGCCTCAGCCTCCACCCCCATAGTCTCCTCTATGCCCAGACCTGCCTCTAGGGCCAGGGCTGCTGTTCAGGGCCGGTACTGCTCACCACCTACACACTGGGGCTGTCACTCCTGGCATCTGCTGGGCAATGAGTGGCCTGGCACCCTCCAGCTGTCCAGGCTGAGATGGCCTCACTCTTCAGGGTGGGAGGGGAGGGGCACCTGGGTGGCTCAGTGGGTTAAGCCTCTGCCTTAGGCTCAGGTCACAGTCCGAGGGTCCTGGGATCAAGTCCTGTTTCAGGCTCCCTGCTCATCCGGGAGTCTGCTTCTCCCTCTTCCACTGCCCCTCCCCGCCCCCACTCATGCTCACTCACTCTCTTCCTTAAATATATAAATAAAATCTTTAAAAAAAAAATAAGAGGACAGAGGAGTGTGCTGGGACCTGGGGGTCACTGAGGCAGAGAGTGAAGCTGACCTAGGCAGCATGTCTGTCCCCCCCAACCCCGCCCCACCCTTGTTCCACCCAGTGCCCGGCCCCAACAGTAAGGGGAGAAGGCATCTCCAGCAGATGACAACTGGGCACAGAGTTGCCCACCATGCAAGCCAGTCCCCCAGGGCAGATGGGGCATGGCGCAGTGGGACGTCTCTCTCATTATCCTAAAACCCACGTAATGGCCTCAATTCTGCCTCCTGGCTTGTAAAGCCTAAAGGATTTGCTCCCTAGCCCTTTACAAATTAAGTTTGAGGGGGAAAAGCCCAAGATGGCAGAGGAGTAGGAGACCTTGGTTTTGCCTGGTCCCAGGAGTCCAGCCAGGTAGCCGCCAAATCATCCATATCACGTCATAGCAAACCATGAACACCTGTGAAGACCGGCAATCTAAGAAAAGAAGAGCGGCAACCCTACACATTGAAAAGCGACCATTTTCTGCGAGGTAGGAGGTGTGGAGAAGTGAATCCGAGGCGATATATGGGAAGATGGACTGTGGGGAGAGGGAGCCTCCGTCAGTGGGCACTGGAAAGTCAGAGAGCAGTGGAGCACAAAATCGGGACTTTTAGAAGTCTGCTCCGGTGGGGGATGTCCCTACCTGAACGGTGCTCAGGTGGCAAAGCGGGGCAGAATCCTAGCTGGGACAGTGTGGTCCCAGGATCCTTGGGGTCACAGGAAGACTGGGCGTGCCTGAGAGCAGCAGAGCTGCATTTATAATTATACCCAAACCCTAAGATACCTAGGAATAAATCTCACCAAAGAGGAAAAGAATCTGTCCTCAGAAAACTATAAAGTATTCATGAAAGAAATTGAGGAACACACAAAGAAATGGAAAAACGTTCCATGCTCATGGATTGGAAAAACAAATATTGTTAAAATGTCTATGCTACCTAGAACAATCTACGAGTTCAAAGCAATCCCTTTCAAACTACCAGCAACTTTTTTCACAGAACTGGAACAAATAATCCAAAAATTTGTATGGAACCAAAAAAGACCCCAAATCATCATTTGTATTTCTTCGGTGTTTGTTCTGATTATATTACTATATATTATATGTAATGTATATAAAATATATATTATATTCCACATGTAAGCATTGTATGTTCATTAATGGAATTTAAATAAATAAAATAAAACAATCACAAAACAAAACAACAAATTAAGTTTCAGACCTCTGTGTCCATTCTCATAAACGCTTGGTCCAGGAGCTGAATCATGAAGGTGAAGAGGGGGTCGCACAAGGGGGGGGTCGCCTCCAGAGCCTCTGTCGGGAAATCAGAAGTTCTTACCATGTCTTCAAAAGAGAGGCACAAAGTGTATCTTCACATACCAAACTCACGTACTTCTGAGCGTCGCACCCATTTCTGACCTTATGTATCATTCACACACCAGCCTTGGCCACGGTGTGTATTTGAATGCCACCTACTGGGCACGAATGGCCTCCATCCTCCAAAACTGGGCAGTGAGGTTGTGCTGGGTTGCGCTATGCAGGACGGCGGGCAGGAGGACTTGAAGAAAGCCCAAGGGAGGGTATGCTCTACCACAGTTGATTTTCACACTCGTGGCAGAGCATAGATTCTCACTCTGTTAGTGGTGGGCACCATCTCATGCATCACAGGATGTCTCCTGGCGTCCCTGACATCTCCTCATGCACTGGGTTGAATTATGTCCCCCTCAAAAGCTATGTCCAAGTCCTAACTCCCAGTACCTGTAAATGGGACCTTATTTGGAAATAGCATCTTCGCAGATGGAATTAAGCTAACGATGTGTAGAGGCGATCATCCCAGACTTAGGGTAGGCCTTCAGTCCAATGACAGGTGTCCTTATAAGAGGAGGAGAGGGAGATGTGAGGCACAGGGACATCGGGGAGAGGCCATGTGAAGCAGAGATTGCAGCGATGCAGCCACAAGCCAGGGAGGGCCCAAGATGGCGGCCACCAGAAGCTAAAAGAGAGGCACGAAATGGATTTTCCCCCAGAGTCTCCCTGCCAACACCTTTCAGACTTCTGGCCTCCAGAACTGAGAGAATGAATGTCGGTCCTGTTAAGCTTCCCAGTTTGCGGTGGGTGCTATGGCAGCCTCGGGAAGCCAGTGCCACCCACCAGAAGCCCGTAGCACCCTCCCCCAACGTGGGACAACCCGCCACGTCTCCAGTTGCTGCCAAATGTCCCCTGAGGACCTGAGTCCTCGCTGCTCAGGACCCACTGTGCTAGCATCACACTTTTTAAACTCGAAAGGGAAGGAATCTTCCTGATCTAAAAGGAAGGAATTCCCAAGTCCGTAAAGCTCCCCGCCACCATAGACCTTGAACCTAGGTTAGGGGCGTCAGCGTGCTGGGAACGTGCTGGGAATGTGGGGATGGCAACCGAAGCGCGGAAGCGGAAACACAGAGATCACCCCTGCCTCTCTTTTTCGTTGGTTAGACATTCTCCCCGAACTGCCACTGGACCCAAGCAGGAACCCTTTCTCATGCGTTCAGGTCACTAAAAACTGAGAGAACTATCGTCCGCGGTTCTTTGCGAGGTGGGAGATGAACCCAGCATCCATCCCGCGCGCAGAGACCCTCCCTTCACAGCAGAGTGTCTCCATCCAGGACAAAGTACCACAGTTCATGGAGGGGCTGTTTTGCTGAAGAAGGGTTCCCGATTTTTGCCTCTTCCACTACCCACTAAAGGGAAATGCTGATTTCATCTCCATTTTTGGGAACAGACTTGGGCCATTTTCAAAAAAGAGTGACTGTCACTACTGGAGAGAAGCGTGGGCTCAAGAATCAGGGGGCCTGGTTTCAGAGGAGAGCTCTGGGGTACACTGGCGAGGTGAGCCCCTCGAGCCCCCAGGCCTCCCCACCCCTCCTGGCCTCCCCCTCACAATCATCTGTATGAGGTGGGCTCAGCTCCGAGCAAGTGTTCAAAAGCATAATGAACTTGAAAAGTGCTTCGCCTGGAGATTGCCTGGCATAGTAAAGGGTTCAGGAAGTATTTGTTATTATTATCCAGAATGAACCAGGTTCTCGAATAAGCCAGCCAATTTGCTGGGAACATAAAAGTCATTGGTGCATTGAAGGTACCGCCTGAGGTACAGAGCTACAAAACCTTGGGGTTCTGAGAGTGCTCTGGCAGAGAATTTTCAATTACCTGGTTGAAGGGGTATCCACAGATAGTGTGGGTAATCAAAAGGGGCAGTTAATCCAGAAATAACTAGACGGCAATCGGCAGCCACCATCGAGAGTGGCTGCACTTGGATCCCGGCAGTGGCTAGCCCACCTGCGTGTGAAGTCAAGGTCTCCGCTCTGAGAAACCGCCAGCCGATGAGTGAGAGCAGACCTCAGAGAGCCCCCAGCCCCGATTTTGATTTGGTTACAGTTAATCCACAGAGCTGATTCCCAAACTAATTGAAGAAGATAGACTGCCAGACATCATGGTTATGTTGGATCCCCCAAAAAGTCATTCAAAAATACATAATTCACGTCTTTGGGAAGCGACGTTTGTGTACACCACAGTGCGGAGTTCCTGGTAAAGCCTAGCTCGGGTCTAAGAGGATCATAATCATGTTAGATGATGAGAGAAGAACTCTCTGGCCCTGTCATTTTTAAGATTGTGATTGAAATCATTCTTCATACACATGAATGCACTCAAGGGATCTAATGCATATGGAGGTCAAGGTGACTATGACTGGAGTCAAAGTCAAGGGTAGCCAAGACAATCCATGTGAAGTCCAGGCTGAGAGAGGTCAGAATAGAGGAG
Source organism: Lontra canadensis (assembly GCF_010015895.1). Classification (NCBI taxonomy): domain Eukaryota; kingdom Metazoa; phylum Chordata; class Mammalia; order Carnivora; family Mustelidae; genus Lontra; species Lontra canadensis. Next base: position 4,815,475 of record NW_022631062.1, read on the forward strand.
TCACCTCATCTCCAATAAATCAGGGAAGTCTTGGTGGAAGAAGATAGCGCCAGGGGTTGGGGAGTGAAGGAACAGAGACGGTCCGACGGTCTGGATAGGGACCTCCTAGACATAGGGGGACACACCAACCAAGGACTGAAGGGAGCTACTATACACCCCAGCCTCCTTGTCCCCCACGGGGGTGATAGTTCTGGGGTTCATATTCTCTAGTATCCCCCGCCCTGTCTCCAGCTGTCCACAGTGGCAACTTGAGGGATAACTCCCTTTGTCAGCTGCCTTCCCCTCTCTGTCCCTCTTCCTCCCTATTCCCTTACATTGTTCCTGGCATCACCTTGCAAATAAATGACTTGCACTTGAATCTTTGTCTCGGGGTCTGATGTCAGGGGAATCCAGACTGAGACAGCCCCATCCGTACTGGCCACAGGAGCTCAAAGAGAATAAGACAGGTTCCCCGGCTGGCTCTCATCACAGAGTGCTTGGGAGTGAGGGCAGAATCACCATGCTTTGGAAGACACCCACATGCCAGGTGGACAAGTGACAACTGGCCAAGGCAAGGGATAAACAAGTTGAAGACCCGAAGCTTCTAACATGGCCCAAGACACAATGATGTACCCCAAGGTCCAATGTCCCTACTTGAGAAAGGCATGGATGACTGATCTTGACCCTTTACTCTATGCTCTACCTAACCCTAGATATTAGCTTTCATCCTTTTGTAACGTGTCCTCTTTTCATTTATTCAAGCCTGACCTTGATTCATAGCCCCAAACACTTTCTGAGCTGTACAAATATACAATGCCATAGGTTATAAGGCTTTGGGATGAGACCAAGAGGAAAAAGATATATTCCCAGTCAGCAGTGTGCTGGTAAATGTTCTCCAATGGGGGTGGTGGGCGAGGGGTGGGGGGCTGGTCTATAGTCTCTGCCGATCTCCACGGCATAAAAATACCCACCATGAGCGATTTCAAACTAGGAATGTCACAGCGACCAGCTCACAAAACTGCAAATTTCACCATCCGTCTCGTGAGCCCGTACAAGTTCATCACACCACCACCTCGGAATTCATAATGATAATAAATGCGAGCCAAGGTAGACTATCTACCTTATCAGACTGACCCCAACATGGAACATGACTCAGTACCACAGAACTCATAGTATCCCATGACAGTGGTGGGCAGGTGACCGGGAGCCAGGAGGTCCTCCTCCAAAGTCATTCAAAGGCTTTCAAGGTCACCTGGGCCATCTCCCTCCCACCCCAGGAGAGCAGAAGAGTGCAGCGAATAGCACATGGGGAGTTTTCGATGGGCTTTGCTTCTGCTCACAATCCTTTGGCTGGGACAAGTACATGGCCGCAGCGAACTGCAAAGGATTCTGGGAAATGTAGTCTAGCTGTTTGCCGGTGGGGTTGCGGGGAGGAGAGCACAGACTTGTTGGGCATTGCCTGTCTCTGCACAATCACATTTTTGAGTATGCGTGTTGTCAGTTGCTGTGCTCCCCGTGTTTGTATGGGTAGATGAATTAGTGTTTTTTATCGATGAGAACCGAAACTTAGCCGAAGTGATTTGCCTAAGGCTGCCTAGGAAGTAGCAAAGCCTGGACTCGAAATCATGTCCATCCTATGCCGAAGTTAGAGTTTTTCGTTAAAATAAAAATAAAAATGGGGGCTGGGGGTAATGTGATCCTAAGTCAGAAACCAGCCCAGTCGCTTCTCCTTTGAGCAGACATACCTCTCAGTCTGGCCCCTTCAGACACTGGATTTTGTCTTCCCGGTGAGCCTAAGTAAGAGTGGGTTCTTCCGGGTACAGAGTGGGGGGCCCCAGGAAGCTTTCTGGCCATTCCAGGGCGCAAGGGCAGACAGCCACCGGTAACGTTCTGTGCCGGCAGCTGCCAAGAGGGGTCCGAACAGTCTGTCAAACACAAAGTACTCGACTATGCAGAGTGTCTCTTCTTTCTAGAAAATATAAATTAGCACGCTTATTCCTCCAATACCCTTCCCCAGCGTTTTGTCTCGGCCTCCTCAAAGCCCTAAGAAAGGAATCCAATTGCAAACAAACAGTGCCCTGGGTTTTGCGCACACACTCCCGAGTGTCTCGGCGCACACTCCCGAGTGTCTCGGTGGGGGCATCTGTGCTGGTGAACTTCAGCTGTTTTGGATGTCACAGCTGAGAGCAACTTTTAGAATCACTTCTCTCAAGATTATGATGTTCTTTCTATGTAGTTCTATTTTTGTTCCCCTTCAGATGTGGTTATCAGACGCACCTTTTGGATATTTTTCTACTAAGTCAACAGAATCACTTAAGGTTCTTCTATCTAAAAGAGCAGCTATTAACCAAATCCAGAAATACTGAAATTTAATCTCATTTCTATTCTCTCTCAACATTGAACAGCAAAAGAACTTTCCAGGCAGTGGGGCATTTCTCCTTTTGATGTGACATGTTCGGTAAAGTCATGAGCATGGATTTGCCGAGCCGTTAGTCTCTGCGGCATTTTGAGCCTGTCACACTTCTTTCTGGCTCAGTTTGATCAAAGATACACCAGGACACGTAGAGTCTGCAGGCTCCGCTTTCATTTTCAGTCTTTGGAAGATCAGGGTCTCTCAACTGAGCCGCCCTTGCCAGGCCATGAAACACCAAACCGATTACCATTTTCTTTTGACACCAAGTGTTTTATGTGACATTTTATACAACAGTAGATGGGTCTCTTTTGGGGAAACCCTCTATGTCTCCAGAAAACTCTGCCAGGATTATTTTCTTGATTTATTCCAAAAGGTCACGACCAAAGAGCAGGTTTTCGGCCCTTGTCCACTCTTTGAAAATATGTGATCATCACCAATACGCAAGCTACTAGGACAGACGCTGAAGAATGATAACGGAAACGTGGCTCCCAGAAGCTCACAGATTTGACCAAGAAAGCAAATCCCAGTTTTTCACCTTCAGACTTCCCACTTCACAGTGCAATAGTCTATGTTAGCTCTGGGTCAAAGAAATGAAACAGAATCACAAGTGACCCCATCAGCTTCCAGGGACTGTGCTCTGGAATTGACAAGTAAGCTACCATGGCAAGCAAGGCCTGCCCTTGTTAACGCTCAGAGTCCAACTTCAAGGTCAAAGTGCAGATGTGAAGCCGTCGTGAGCTCACACAGTCCCACCCGTCTTGGAAACAGCACGTGGCTGGCAGTTACATCCTCTAGGTCCAGTAATTAATTGCAAAGCCAAAACCCAAATCAGATGATGGGATTTCACCTACCAACAGCCCTGCCGGAGCCTGTAAGCATTGTTTATACTTTCCCATGTCAGTCTGCGGGAGTCCCCCTCTCTGTTTTTCCTCTCCTGTTGGCAGCTGGGGCTGTGAATGATCGGTTGAAACACTCTTTCCCGGGGCAGGCGCGTCTGTCCCCTGGCTCTGGGCAGCCAGTGCACCGCCTGGAATTATGGATGTCTCGGTGCGGTTTTCGCATCAGGCATGGCAAGCCTTCGGAGGGGGAGGCTCCGAGGGCGACTGAAGATGAGGCTGGATTCTTCTCGCCGACCCCCCCAACTCATGCCCCACGGAGGAAGTTGTCCCTTCCCTTTCACTGAAATGCCTTTTTCTGGGGACAATTGGGAGCTCACGTTACAGTATGGCTTCTGGGGCCATTGAAGTCCCAGCTGCAGGGGCCCCCCCTCTCCACGAAGGAAAAGGAGCACCTGGCTGAAATCAAAGCAAACGGTGTACCTTTAGCTCGGAGCAGAAGGGGCTTCGTTTAATCACACAAGAACACTCATCTCTACGAAGTGCTTCATTCAGAAAAACCCAAACCTCAAAAAATAAAAGAGCAACCACAAACCCTACCCCCCTCTCGCTCCCAGGGGCACCCACGGGAAGAGGAGGTCAGCAGAGGCTCCCCGCGGGAGGATGGGGAGACGTTTTCCTTTCTGCTGACCCGGTGTCTGGATACTCCCAAAGCCCCCCCACGCAGACTTACTTTTTCCCGTCCCTCCTCGTGCTCGCTCTGGCTCTCTGCACCCAGGCCTCTCTCCCGGGAGGCGGTGCCTGGGCCAGGTGCGCGCGGGTGCGGGGTGTGCTCTGGTTTCAGCGGCTTCTCTCCATCAGCACTTTCCCGTTACCTTAGACCCGTGGTCCTCCCACGTGAGCTGCGCCTGAATCAGCTGGAGGGTTTATTTAAGCACAGGTGGTCGGGCTCCGGCCCCCAGCTTTCTGAATCACTAGCTCAGGGTGGGACAGAGGATTTATTCCAATCTCTGACTCTGACGTCGCTGGGCAAGGGACTGGTTGTTTAGACCAGTTTGACTCAGAGACTAATCTGAGCTAAGGTGACCTGTCATGTTTTCAGAAAATGTTCCTGGACTTACAGTCGCAAGAAGAGCCAACAAGAGTCTGAGCTCAAGTTGAACCACCAACTCGCTATAGGAACTTGGGCAAGTCCCTGGAGCCCAGGGGCTCTCAATCTTGACCACACCTGGGAGTCACCCAGCAACCTTTTCTAAAGGTGATGCCAGAGCCCACCCAGGATGCCTTGACTCAGAATCTCAGGGCACGGGACCGGGGCACGGCATGCTGTCAAAGCTCCACAGGTGTCTCTCCTGTGCTTTAACCTGTCTGAGCCTCAGCTTTGCCATCTGAACAATGGGTAGAATAGTTTTTACCTCGCGGGACCATTGAGAAGAAAAACCATAAATAAATATTAAAATCCCTTTGTAAATGACAAATTGCGAAGCAAAGTACTTTCCCTGGCAGAAAACAGGTGTAAATTTTAACAGAGCTCACCTGTTAGACTCTCATCAGGACAGGTTGTTTCTGGCACAAGGTAAACTGTTGGAGAAACTTGGAGGCTAGAAAAGCATTTGAAGGTGCTCATCTCATTCCAGCAACACACACCTCTCCTTGCTTTTTTTAAATTTTTATCTATTTTTTTATTTCTTTTCAGTGTTCCAGAATTCGTTGTTCATGCACCACACCCAGTGCTCCATGCGATACGTGCCCTCCACAATACCCGCCTCTTCGTATTTTCCAGCCAGCGTAAGTAAGTTGAATGACTCTTGGTCGCTCTCCAGTGGTCTGGTGACTCTAAGTTACTCTAAGCCAGGAGTTGGCAAACTTTCCTGTAAAAGGCCGAATGGCAAAAACTGCTTGAAAGCAGCCAACGACGATTGGTAAATGAATGGGCGTGGCTGTGTGCCAATAAAACTTTATAGACACAGGTGGTGGGCCAGACTTCGCCCCCTGTGCTGTAGCTTGCCAACCGCCGCTCTAAACTTCCAAGGAAGACACCAAAATGTTCAAAGTCGATTCATGAAAGCAGCGGGGAATCTGTTGAATGAAACGAAGCAAAGAGCCATATTCTATTTGTGCTCGTGCATGTGGGCCAAGTTGGCGCCAGGTGTATGCGCAAGTAAGATGACTGCGGTCTTCCCTTCCCGGGCGTGCTGTTAGGTTCTCAGAAAGGAAGAGGGAAATGTTCCTCCTCCCTTATGTTGCTGCTTTCTGCTTCAGGGTGGGGGACACTCTTTCCCGGGCTCCCAGAGACATGAAAGCGTGCCCACCCTGTCTTTGCCTAACAGTAGAGATTTGCATTGAGCTTTATGAAAAGCTCACCGCAACTACCCCAGGGCGCCTGGGTGGCTCCAGTCATTGAGCATCTGCCTTCGGCTCAGGTCATGATCCCAGGGTCCTGGGATCGAGCCCCGCATTGGGCTCCCCTCTTGGCTGGGATCCTGCTTCTCCCTCTCCCCCTGCCTGCTGCTCGCCCTACTTGTGTTCGCTCTCTGTCGAATAAATAAAATCTAACAACAAAAAAAACCTACCCCAAAGCAGGGTCCCTTTGTCCACGTTTTCTAAATCCCAGGGTTCCCTTCTACACAATTCAAGTGGGAGGGGACTGTCCCCCCACCCGTGCACCCTTGCACACACTTGACAGCCACTGGAGACAGAGCATCACGAGGGAGCCAGGTGGCAAGTGGGATGGTTTGGGGGCTGAGAAGTTGGACATGGGGACCTCATGCCAAGTTGCCCTCCTCCTCGTTTCTCTGGACAGGCTCCTTTGGTGTCCCCGTCACCACAGCCGAAGCTCCCTGGAAGTCCCCATACAGGAGTCTGGGTCTTAGAGCTGGAAATCAACTCAGGAGGTCTCGTTGGGACCTGGCACCTAAGGTAGGGCTCAAACTTTACTCTGTACCCAAAACCCCAGGGAAAATGCAGACTCTGGCTCAGCAGACCCTGAGCAGGGCTTGAAACGCTGCATTTCTAACCGGTTCTGGTGACACAGAAGAGGCTAGCCTCTATCATTCTGGTTATCAAGCAGAAGGAAAGGTCCCAGCTGCACAGATGTCCTGGGCGTCCATAAAAGGTGACTGACGTCTCCCAGGTCGCTCAGCTCTGCAAAGAAACTAAAAAGGAGACTTCCTGGACCCTCAGGCTCCCGCCCCCAGAGCAGTTCTCCCCAACGACTGGTCTTCAGGACCCCAGTCCCAGGAGATGGAACTTTCCAGTTAGATAGCCACAGAATGCACTCTCGCCCCCCGGGCATCTAGCAGCATGGTGCGCAAGCCCAGGATCCTGGAAGCGCTTTGGGAAGTGCCTCCCCAGTGTGTGCAGACCTCCTCGTCCTCCCCAGTTCTCCGGGGAACTCCTGAGCCGAGCAGCTGACGGCTTGAAAACTCCCCAGAGAATGCGAGTCGTCCACAGCCATCGCCGGAAAGGCTCATCCTTCTGCGGACGGACTGAAGCTTGAGAAATGTCAGAAAAGGAAACCAGCCCATCCAAAGGAAGCTAGCTCCAATTTCCGCTTGGGTTAGTCTCAGCTGGAAACAGGTGGAGGCCCCAAGTGAGTGTGAAATGAACACGGAGTCCTGCAGAAGGAAGGAATGTTCCACCAGCAAGCATCCTCTGGACCTAACCTGTCACACACAGCCTGCGGGACGAGAATTTATGTACGTGTTTCCAATTTCTCTGACAGAATCTGTTTGGATTGAGGGCGGCTGTTTAATCTTCGGGATACATGTTCCATAACAAATGCTGGAATCACATGGAAATTGCTCCCTCCGCTCTGTGAGCCAAACCCTGACTGAAGGGGTTTGGAAATCCCCACAAGGTGCTCTTTGCTCATTGCTCATTCGGAAAGAAAAGACCGTTTCTTTAATGAAATGCAATGCGGAGGAACTGCCAAAAATAGATGTTCCCGATCTGCTTTCACACATGGTAGCTTCTTTCTAGCCAGTTAACTGCCAATGAACTGGGGACGGGCTTTAACGATGGGTGTGCTGGGCTCCCCTGCGCTCGGGCAGAGTGCGTGGCCCCAGGAGGCCGTGGAAGTTTCTGGTCCCGTCTCAGTTCATGAAAGCCCACGAAGAAGCCTGCCTGACCCAGATGTTTATTGGCAAGGCTGTTCTGGTCAGCTCTAGCTAAGCTCCCAGAATTAAAACTGATGGGTTGACACCTTTTGGACAAATGCTGTTTGTTCATTCTCCCCCTCTGGTTTTTAACTACGCGTGTTGAGGGGAAATAGCTAAGGCCCACAGAAGGCTGGTCTTTCATGAGTTTTACTAATGAGACTTATTTCTACATTAACACCACACTGGAGAGATTTTTCCGTCTGGAGGCGCAGTGGTACTGGGTTTTATGTCGTCTGAAAATAAGCAAGTTGTGCGTAGTCTCGTGTTTCATGAACTCTTACTCCAAATTTTAAGCTAATCAACAGGTTGGTGCCCATGCGTATTTCTGCCTTCCCGCTCTCTGAGCCCATACAAAGCTACAGAGAAATGGAATTTCTTACCAAGTGATTTCTTTTCTAAAAACTTACCATTCAGGGGCGCCTGGGTGGCTCAGTGGGTTAAGCGCCTGCCTTCGGCTCAGGTCATGATCTCAGGGTCCTGGGATTGAGTCCCGCATGGGGCTCTCTGCTCGGCAGGGAACCTGCTTCCTCCTCTCCCTCTGCCTGCCTCTCGGCCTACTTGTGATCTCTCTCTCTCTCTGTGTCAAATAAATCTTTAAAAATAAATAAATAATTACCATTAATTTGGAGTCAGATTTTTGTGACATTCCTTAAGAGATCTGAGTTTTTGTTTCACGTTTTTGGAAATGCCTGCATTTAGAGCCGGAAAGAAGGCAGGTGGTTAGCCCGATCTGTGTTTCTCATGTTAGGGGTCTTATAATTCAACTGAAAACAACATAAAATTAATTTCCAACTAAAGCTCCCGGGGGGGGTGCTTCATAACGTGAAATGGTCGGTGCCGAGAGCCTTCTGTACGGTGTCTCTTGTGGAATTCTCACAGCTGCGCTGCCGGTCAGGAGCAACAGCTGACTTGACAGAGATGGGATAATGTAGGCTCAGAGAGGTTCAACCCTTTGACGATGTCGCACAGTGAAAAGGCAGCGGAGCTGGAACTCAAGCTCCGCCATGCACTAAATCAGCATGACTCCCTGAAAATGCAATGTTGAAATTGTCAGAATGTTGGTTGTTGGCTCTTAGAGAATCTTTAGGCCATGGAAGTTTCCAGGCCTGGCTCTATTACCCCTGATAAGCACCAGAGGCTTGACTTACGTCTCTAACCTCAACGATTCCCCTGAACCCTGGACTCCAATGTCCAACCGAGATCTCCAGTGTAGTACTTCGACAATGGAGCTGTTCACCTAGTCTCGCCCATGGCAGTAAATGGCAACTTGGTTGTACCATTTTATACCCACTCCACTGGCAAATCTGTTGGCTCGACCTCAGAAATGTTTCCAGAATTCAAGGCTTCTCTGGGACAAGCCTCTATCATAACTCAAGTATTTGAAATAGCCTCCTAGCCGGATTGCCAGCTTCCGGTCCCACTGTACCACAGCCAGGAAGGTTCATGAACAGTGCAAGTCAAAGCACATCCTTCCTCTAAACTCCTTGTCTGTACCTGGCCCTGTGAGACTTGGAAGTATCTGCTTGTGTTAGCCTCCCACCGAGGGAAAAACAAAACCAAGTTCACATGCCCCACACTCTCTCCACAAGCACCACCCAGCCTGCAGCCACTCACCACCACCCCCACCCTGTGGGGCCCCTGGAAGTTAGGCCTGTTCCCACCTCAGGACATTTGCATCTGCTGGGCCCCCCTGCGGAGGATGATCTTCCCTAAGCTGTCCCCAGCCTGGATCCCCAGCCCCCTCTGGAATTAGAAGGGATCCCTCTCACTGCCTCTTCTAGGTCATCAAAGGGATGTGGGCATTCTGTTTTTTCCTTCATATTTTTGTCAAGTTGAAAATTAAAAAGAAAAAAAAGACAACTGGTAGGTGAAGACATAGTTTAAGTTCTTGTGATTCCCAAAGTAATAAATAAAAAGTTTGAAAGGGCAACAGAATTTGTGTTAGACCACGGTCCAAGCTGTCCTGACAGCCTCTGTGCACAGGGTGAAGACACAGATGGCCTGGGGACAGCGGTCTCGTCCCATCCTTGGACATGTGATAGCTCCAGTCTGAACTATTACTTGGCCGTTAGCCTCCGGGCGAAGACCAAGGGGTTTTAAAGCTGATCACACGGACGTCACCGTCCTACAGGAAAATCTTAATGAATCCGGCTTTAACTTCAGCCATCCCCAGAATCAGGTTTCCAGAGGTTCCACTGGGCAGAAACGTGCTTCGAAATCAGTATCTCTTCCATTTACAACATGCTTCTCGAGGACGGGGCTTGTTTTATTTTTAAAGGTAAAGTTCAAACATTTAATTTTTTAATAAGGTGCCAACATTTACACAGAGGGTTACAATTAAAAAAAAAAAAACCACCACGTTGCTATGTGGTCGTTCCCACACCGAATGCGAACAGATGTCATAAAGTCGCACGTAGGCTCATTCCCAGTACACCTAGGATGGCAAATAAATAGTTATTACTGCACCCATGAAGATGGAGTCTGGTTAATGTTGCGAAGTTAGGAACACGTGCTCTCCTGCCATGTAACTCATTTCAAAGGCTCAGAGCGGGGTGGCGGCGGGGGGGCGGGTGTGAGAAAATGCTGCCCACGTGAAATCAGAATGAAGCAGACTATTACAGATATGTAACTCGATAGCGCCCCTCCTCCGGTCCTCGTTGCCAGCTCGGCACCTGTTGCAGGGTACTGAGCAGGTTTGCATGTGTTGATGGTGTCAAGTAACCATTTCTCACCTAAGCGAAACAAATTTTTCAGTTTCTGTGACGTCTTCGGGCCAAAAACAGATCTCCTGAGATGTCTTCTCCTTTCTAAGGTCTTTTGGGAAGGACTAAATAGAGAAACTGGGAATCGCCTGGTTGTAACAGCAAACTCTGGAAAGTGATTTGCTTCTAACACATTTCCCTTTCCACTAATGCCCTGCGCACATCTGCGGTCCCAGGGGATGCGCTGAAAAATGCAAGAAATTCGCAAGTCCCTTTCGGGCTACCCTTTATTCGATGTCTGTCCTTCTACAACACATTTCCTTCATAGCAGAGAAGGAGGGCAAGAAATAAGAAGTAAGTTGATGTGTCTCATCGGAAAACTTTTTCCATTCTGCGTTCATGCTTATTTACATAAAAACACTGATTCAGAAAGAATCCAGAAAGTTCTCCAAAAGTCTAAAGGCTTTGCTTCTGGAAAAAGATAAAACCACATTATTCTAAGTAATGTTTATTTTCCCTCCACATCCCAGTTGTACTCCTCTTGCTTGTCAGGTCACTAGGTAAAGTGGGGAAGTTCTTCATCTGGATACAGCAAATAGCTTCAAAATCCCTACCCGCGAACCTTTACAAGAAAGAGTGACAAAGAGCTCAGGAGCTAGTCCCCCATCGAGTTTGTCTGAGACCTCAGGCTAGGCGGGGGGTGGGGCAAGTGGACCCCAAAGGGGAGTTAGGGCTCCAGAGGAAGAAAGCAATCCCTCAGGGAGCCGCCCTGCCAACTCCCCCATTCTTGACCTTTACCGACCTGTCCGACCCTGGCCTTCTGGAGCCAAGAGCCCGAACCCCACCACAAATGAGAGGTTTGGCTTATGAAGGAAAACAAGTTTATCTGAGTCAAGTAGCACTCCCAATGGTTTCCCATGAACTGTGGACCTCACTCCAATAAGCACTGGGGAGAAGGACACAGCATAACATCCCTCGGTGACCTTGGTCCGGAATAAACTATCCCTTCATCCCTCCATGGCCTCAGCTGGAGGAGGAGGAAATTCTGTGGTTTCACTGACCTTTGGCTATCTGTTCGCTGTTTCGTGTTCCCTTCTGAAGCGCTTTATTTCAGCTAAAAGGGCGTACTGGATTATCTAAATCCGGGCTATGACTAATGGATACTCTTTGGGAGACCACGTGGGAGTAAGAGGGAACAACACGAAGCCATCTTTAAGACCTTTTAGGATTTAAAGTCCAGGAGAACCCAGCTTCACTTGCGTATGTTCCATGGAAACCCCAGCAACAACACTAATACTAGGATCTGTTACTCGATACTCACGGGCTGCGAAAGAGACACGAAGATTGACTTTACTACTGACTGGTGTTTCCACACTGAAGGGGCTATTTGGTATTAGTTTGGAGGAGACCAGCCAATCACAGAAACAAATCTCCCAGTTTGCCAGCATGGTTGGACTTAACTTTTTTAATAACCCAGAGAACCCAACAGTACATTTACTTACACCAACTAGAAGTTTCTAGGTTTTTATTAGGGCTAAGAAATGATGGCTTCTAACTGGTAGTTCTATGTCAAATCTGACAGAAGGGGTGGGAAACTATAAGGTGAGAAAAGAGTGTCTAGAGTGTTCGGCAAGGAAAAGGGTAAGGAGGGGCGCCTGGGTGGCTCAGTGGGTTAAAGCCTCTGCCTTCGGTTCAGGTCATGATCTCAGGGTCCTGGGATCGAGCCCCGCATCGGGCTCTCTGCTCAGCGGGGAGCCTGCTTCCTCCTCTCTCTCTGCCTGCCTCTCTGCCTACTTGTCATCTCTGTCTGTCAAATAAATAAATAAAATATTTAAAAAAAAAAAGAAAGAAAAGGAAAAGGGTAAGGAGGACAGGAAGGACGGCAACCTGGACATGATGATGGCGCCCGATCCAGTGGACAGCATTCCCTCCACAGGACCCATCCCCTTCCTTATTAAGAGAATCAAAATTTCATTCAGGGAATAATATGTCTAGCTACAAACTTTCCTTCCCACACTCACATGCAGCTGGGGGGAGTCATGTGACAGAATTCTAGCCAATGGATGTAAGCTGAGCCTCTCCGGGAATTTTGCTTTCCTAATACGGGTGCTGCCCCTTGTTTCAGGCCTCCTCCTCCCTCTTCTTGTCTAGGAAGCAGACATCTTACCCGGCAGTTCAGTAACCACCTTGTGGCTCAGAGGCGGCAAGCCAGGGGACAAAGGACGCCAGGGGACAAAGGACGCCAGGGGACAAAGGACAGCAGAAAACAATACCAAAGGACATGAATCCTTGATGATAATACAGAGAGAGTCGACAGTGCATGACCCCCAGGTTTCTCATTCAACTCTCCACTCTCTTACTAGCTGCCAAACGCACACCTGCCCCGTCAGTATCCAATAATGACACACAGGGTGAGGGCGGCTCAGGGAGCTGGGAAGAGCCAAGATGGACGGGAGAGGGCAAGTGGGAGCGGCCAGGCTCACACAGAGAACACCGTGGACTTAAATTACAGCTCCAGGCCTTCTCCCAGAAAAGACTGAAGTCCTGACTAAAGAGACAAGTGCACCATTAAGTTCAATACACAGAAGCCCAGTGCTCAAACTGGCTGTCGATGGTTTAACTCTGCCCTTCTGTGTTCCGCGTACAAGCACGAAAGTGCACACTCAGACACTAACGCCAGACGTTTTGCATCCTACAGAGAAGATAATGGAACAGATTTAGAATCAATTTAGTATCTCTTTTGCAATCCATTTGGAGGAGTTCCTACTGAGACTTTATATGCCTCCCCCTCTCTGCAGCCGTATTTAATAGGATCCGAAAGGAAAAATAAGTGGTAACACGGGGCAGCCTGTTTTGACCCTCACATACGCTGTTCGGAAATTAAAGCACACTTACGACAAGCTGGCAGCACATAGGATATGGCCCATGGAAAGTGCTGGATGGCTCAATATTTAGGAATGCACATGCAACACATTTGCAACACGACGAGCAGGTGTGTACACCCTCAAAATCAGGATGAACCCCTTTGTGTGGGAGGAAATACGGGCAGCACTAAACACGCCAGGAGTTTACCATGCAGTCCCAAGGTGTTGGCCTTGCACAGAGAAAGGATTTCTTCATACTCATCATCGCAGGAGACCCTGGATGTTGGTTTGGAAAGTGATGGGAGAAGTGAAACAGTGGGCCGAGAACAGGAGCAAGAAATGGGATGGTCGGGAGTGAACCCACTGGCAAACTTTCAGCTTTCACTGTGTGCCGATTTAATTTCTTTTGTCTTTTCCAACAAAGTGAGTGCAGATATCTCTAGTCCGATTCAACGAAATAGCAGCAACACTTCAGGAACCAAGAAATAACAGATGCTCGCAGGCCAATACTCCTTTGCCTTTTGGACTCAAAGCTTCACAAACATCAGCCTTAAAACGAGGGGCAAACATTTCTGGACTCAGCATTTGTGTTCCATGTCCTTGTACGAGCCATTATTGTTTACACCCACCCCCATGCCCCGACGGCGGTTAATAAACTCATTAAGAAACACAGCTGGAAACTCATAAGGGGTTAAAGCTATGAAATGCCTACTCATTGATGTCTCTCTCTTTTTAAAAAAAAAAAAAGATTTCATCCTTCTTCCTTTCCAACAAAGCTTTTGTTTCCACTGCCCCCAGCGCACAATCGTTCATTAGGATAATAACATAACATTTGTTTATTTCTTTTAAAATGACACGGTTGTGTTTTTCTCAAAATAAATGCCACCTTGTTTCTAATTAAACATGATGGATTCAGGGTCCTGGTTTGCCATCTGGGCCATATGTCTCAAGACATCCTTTTTCGTGATGATGCCAAGAAGTCTCCTGGAGAAGAAACAAAATAGAGAAAAGAGGTCAGCTTTGCAAGATTGACTCCTGCCTGCCCTAAACCCCAGGGCCTTCTCCACCTGGATGCACAGAGACATTTCCCAGCTTTCCCTGCAGTCGGGTGGGGACAAGTTAGTGAGCGCTGGCCAATGGCATGTAGGTGGAGAGGAGAGATGCCTTTCCCAGGTCACCTGCACATTTCCAGACACTTTCTCTCCTCAACTGGTGGCCACAGGCAGGGGAGCCAATGAAGGACTCTGAGGTCACAGAGGACTGACTTAGCAGCCACCAGATTCAAAGACCTGGGTCCTTGGATGACTCTATGGTAGAGAGCCCATACCTGCTGAAACCCACATTGGACGTGACGTGGGGGGGAATGAATCACTACCGTGTTAGGCCACTGAGATGGCAAGCTTGTTAATTACAGCAAGAAACCTATAGTGACTAATACGCTCGCCTAAATTTCAGGACTATAATCAATTGAAAAAATCAATTGTGAAAGCCTTTGTCAAAACTGGGCCACAGAAATTCCAAGTAGAAGGATCCAAGTGATCCTATTTTAAGTCTAACATAGTGGACGGGTAAAGTTTAACATTCATATTTCTCGCCATAAACGGAAATGACCCCTCTTCCAAAATTCCACTGTTTTCAACTTACGAAAACAAGGCCTCTTAACAGGGCTCCTTGCGTTAAGGGCCCTAGACTACACACTGCACAACCCCAAGGAGTGCCGTTTGCAAACACGACAATGTAACACATGCCCCAGACTGCACAGGACACACCTGCGCAACCACACCCCACAGCCCTTACTCAATCTTGATTTTTTTTTTTAGATTTATTTATTTATTTATTTGACAGAGAGAGATCACAAGTAGACAGAGAGGCAGGCAGAGAGAGAGGGAAGCAGGCTCCCTGCTGAGCAGAGAGCCCCATGCGGGACTCGATCCCAGGATCCTGAGATCATGACCTGAGCCGAAGGCAGCGGCTTAACCCACTGAGCCACCCAGGCGCCCCCTCAATCTTGATTTTATTAACTACTTAAATGACCACCTGCTGGGACAAACCCTGCCCCCTCGGTAAAGTAAAAGGTTTGAAGGAAGAGGATGTGCACAGTTTCTTTAGAGAAAGAAAGTTCCACTGGCCAAATCGGTCTGCCAGGTAGCCCGCACACCCAAGAAAAACAGAAGGAGAACTAAACAGGGTCAGGCTGACCCTGGAATAATGTGTAGTTAATAAAATGAAAGATTTCTACTCTGTATCGATGTAAAATAATGAGATACCCCCAAATCAGAAAACACAAATGCAATACACTCTGTGATTTATTTAAGGCCAAATTGGTCAAATTCATCTCCCATGCAACAGAAGGGACAATGAAGAGGGAACACTAGCATCCGGGGCTGCATGCGGGACTCAGTTGCCGCTGGTGAAATGCATGCTGGGTAGTGAAACTGTCAGGCCAGAATTGTCCCTGACCACACAGCCCTTAACCAACCCTGAAAAAGCGATTGTTTTCCAGTGTTAGTTGCGTACCTCTGACCCGGGGGAGACAGCGGGTACTGCCTGTTCCCCTCTCCCTCACAGGAACGTCTGCAGGAGAGGGGAAGATAGCAAAGGGGGACTTGAAAAGCATGGATGTCAAAATCCTGCAAGCATCATGACTCTGCTGTGAGGCTCCAAGAAATGGAAGGAAACATACAAAGTGAGACAGAATCAGCAAATGGACATTTTGCAACGCCTGTTGTAATAATTAGTTTAGTCAGTAATCATCCATGGGTTCCAAAACCACTGGGCAAATGGTTACTGGCAAGCAAAAAACTTGCCTGGTCTCACAGGATCCCTCCACAGACAGATTACATACAGAGAGAAAAATGTCCCTTCTCAGCGGAGGGCTCTGGTCCCCACCACCTCATCTAAGTGGCAGAGCTTATCACCAACAAAGCTGGAAAAGCTGACGTTGTGACATCATTTATGTTGGCACATCACCAGAAACAACTTAGCCAAATCAAACCACCGGGAAGCTATCAAACAGATTCCCAATGTGAGACTACTGATTCCAGACTCTTCACAAACAAAAACAAAAACAAAAACTGTGTCATAAATAACACACCAAAAAAGGCAGGAAAGTGTTCTAGATGAAAGGCTAAAGGGGCAAAACAACCAAATGCAATGTGTGGACCTTGAAAGAATTCTGGGTTGAAAATTGATATAAATCAGATATTGAATGATATACTGAGTCACTGTTAATTCTCTATAATTACAGTTTAGTGGTGACATAAAGTAACTTCCTTAACTCTTAGAAGATGTATGCTCCACTCAGAGCTGCCAAACCTTGGCGGCACGCAAGATGTCCTTCAGTGAGTGACTGGATTCCTAAACTGTGGCCCCTCCTGGTGATGGAACATTATTCAGCGCTAATAAAGAAATGTGTGGTCAAGTCATGAAAAGCCATGCAGGAAATTTACATGCATGTGACTAAGCAAAAGAAGCCAGTCTGAAAAGGCCCCATCCAACTCTAGGACACTCTGGAAAAGGCAAAACTATGGAGACAGTAAAGAGATCAGTAGTTGCCTGGTTTTGGGGGAGGGAAGGAGGGACGAAGAGGTGGGGCCCAGAGGATTTTTAGGGCAGAGAAACCACTCTGTGGATACAGGTCATTCTCCATTTATCAAAACCCACAGAATGTACCACACCAAGGGCGAACCCTAAGGTAAGCTACCGACGGGAGTTAATGTACCAGTATCAGTTCCTCAAAGGCAACAAATGTAACATATGCAACATACTAGTAAGGGAAATTGAGGGGACAGGAGAGGGTATATGGGAACCTTGTACTTCATGCTCAATTCTTCTATAAACTCAAAACTGCTCTAAAAATAGTCTATTAATTAAAGAAAACAAACCCTTGTGGGAGAAAAGTAGTCCCCGGAAAGGAGAGGGGTGCCAGCGCAGAAGGGTAGAACCAGGCATCACTCTCTGTTCTAGCTGCTCAGAGCTACTTGGCTTCAACTGTGTTCATACGTTACTTTAAGGACTTTTCTAGAGGGTATCAGAATGCAGTAAGGTTGTCGATGTCCCATCAAACAAGACGCTGTTCTACTAAAGTGGCCACACGGAGTCAGGGTCCTGACTCAGCTCAGGCGGCCACAGCGAAGCCCCACGGGCTGGGTGGTGACTGCGCTCATGATCCTGGACACCAGAAAGCCCAGATCAAGGTGCTGGGGGGTTCGGTTTCTCCAGAGGCCTCTCTCCTTGGCTCGCAGCCCTCACTTGGCTTCTCCCCAGGCCCGCACATCCCTGATGCCTCTTCCTGTCCCTGTAAGGACACCAGTCTTATCAGATTAGGGCCCCAACCTGAGGACCTCATTTAACTCTAATTACCGCATTGAAGACCCCATCTCCAAATCCAGTCACGGTGGACTGGGGGGCTTCAACATATGAATCTGGGGGGATACAATTCAGTCCACAACAGTTCTTCCATCGCATTTAAAATTTAAAAAAAAAAAAAAGGGGACAGTACAAAGGCGACCAACATGGGCCTATAATACGCCATAGGAGCTGGGGTCAGAGGAGAAATGGGAGGTGGCGTGAGCAGCAGGGTGCATGGGGGTGGGCAGCTAAGGGGCGGGTCTCCGCGGTGCTTGGGGGGGCAGTGGGAGGGAAGGGGGTAGGTGGGGGGGAAGGTGGGGGGGTCTCCTGCTGGCGATCACCAACTAGCCAACAGCCTCCCGATTGACACCGCTCTTTTGTCCTTTGCCATTTTCTCCTTGAAAGCCTGGCTCAGGACCCTGCCCTCTAGAATACCGGGGTCAAGCCGCCCAAACTGGGTTATGTCCATGTCTCCTAGCAGATGACGAGCTCTCGGCTTTATTATTTTTTGGACACTTTTGAGCCTTCACCAGGTCTCAGAGAGGCGCCCTATAAGATGGTGCTGAAGCGAATGTGACTTTGAAAAAGTAGGGCTTGTTAGTGTTAGCAAAGGGACGAGGACTCCGCTATCTCTCTCTCACACACACACACTCACACACAGTCACACACCACCCCTCCCGTATCTGTGAAGCCTGGTGTGGTTGCCCTTCTTCCCCCCGGGGCAGCGTGGACGACCTCCTCTTCAAACTCTGTAACTGGAAACACGGAACGTCGAGCTGCTCACAATGCTTCTGGGGAAACAGGAACTCAGAGCGGTCTCGGGTTTGGGCATAAACTGTGCCTTGGCCTACAACAATTACTGCAAAAGAGGAAGGCTGAACACCCACCCGGGAGGAGACAACGTCAAAGCCGGCAGAGATCGTAGTGGTGGGACGGGACTTACTGTAAATCGAGTGTCTGACCTTCTGGCCCCTTTGGGTTGCAGTTCAAGTCAATCGAGGGAATGACAAATGGCCAGTCCGTGGCCATGAACATATCCAGTTAGAACAGCCGGGCTCTTCTGAGAAGGCCACCCCGTCCAAGTCCTGGGGGCCCACCTAGCAGGCCTGGGGAAAGCTGATTCGACGTCCCCCCTCCCCTGCGCCCGCTTTGGCCTTCGAGAGCCTCTGTGGGGAGAATCCCACCGAAATGCAATACGGGCTTAGTTAGCCACTGGAGGCTCCAGAGACTCAAGCCTCCTGGGGACAAAGCCTTCTGTGGTTCCTGGCGTGGTTTCGCCATGACCTTGGGGCCCAGGCCCCAAGAAATCCTGCCGCCGAGGCAGGTCCACAGGACAAGCCGGGGCTCTCTCTGCGAGCAGGGAAGGCACATGGTGACGGAGTACATCAAACACGCAAGCTGGCTCAGGCCACGGCGGCCCTGGCCGTGAGCCCGAGGAGATGAAAGCCCCGCAGACTGGGCTCCCTTGCCAGCAGTAACGCATCAGCATCTGTGTTTGTTTAAAATATGCAGAGCGAGAGAGAGTGCGATTTTGTTTTCTCGCAGAACATTCGGAGCCAATTTCGGCACCCAGATCTTCACAGGAAAACCTCATGGGGCTGCGTGAGGTGTGAGCGGGCGGTAAGGGCAGAATTTCCTGCCAGAACTAGAAATTCCAATGATAACTGACATTGGATGATTATTTTTTTAAAGGAAAAGAGAAATGGCGACTCACTTGAGACGCCCTGGGTGATCACAGTGGTAGTTACGCCGGGCGCTGGAAATTCAAGTATGTAAATAGGCTTCGGCATTCTGCAAAGTGGAGTCCGGGACAAGCAAGCAGCAGCTCCTGGGTGTTTGCTAGAAACACACATTCACAGGCCCCACCCCCAGCCGAGGGATCAG
Organism: Lontra canadensis; assembly: GCF_010015895.1. Taxonomy (NCBI): domain Eukaryota; kingdom Metazoa; phylum Chordata; class Mammalia; order Carnivora; family Mustelidae; genus Lontra; species Lontra canadensis. The sequence continues at coordinate 4,834,663 of NW_022631062.1, forward strand.
TGGCTGCACTGGCCCCGGCACTCCACGTTTAGCCTGGAGCTGTAATACTCTGGGAGATCCTGTGACCCACTGAGTACCTTTAAATATCACCAGCGAAAAAATTAATGAATAGGGCGCCTGGCTGGCCCAGTTGGTTAAGTGACTGCCTTCAGCTCAGGTCATGCTCCTGGAGTCCCGCATCGGGCTCCCAGCTTCTCGGGGAGTCGGCTTCTCCCTCTGACCTTCTCCCCTCTCATGCTCTCTCTCATTCTCTCTCAAATAAATAAATAAAATCTTTTTTACAAATTAACTTAATTAGTTAATAAAAATAAAAATCACCACCAGAAGCGATCTCCAGTCCCAAACTTGTATTCGTCGCTTACCGACAGCCCCTCCCATGTGCAACGCCCCCGCCCCCCGCTACAGCTGGAGCTGAGGACACCGGGCGTGCAGGCTCGGGGTTCTGCACAGCCAGGACGGCAGGAAGGAAGCAAGGGAGTAAGGAGGGCTCACTTGGATGTTCATGGGCACCTAGTCCACAGTCACTGAGCTTCAGAGCAAGTGGCCTTCCGGGCCAGTGAGTCTCTGATGCAATGCGGGCCACCCCGTGCACAGCAGGCTTCCGAATGACATCCCCGATCTCTACCTTCAAAGTGCGAGGAGCATCCCCTCTTTCTAGCAAGGACACCCATCATCTTGGGGGGCAACATCACCCTGGGTGAGAAGTGCTCGGTGAAGCCGGACGGTGGGCTCCGCAGTGTAACTGACGTTAGAGAGTTAAGGCCTCGACACAGGGTATCAGCGTCCCTGCAGCCCCACCCCCTCCCCTCAGCCTACAGAGAATACGCTGGGCGGCAACCCAAGGTTCCCGGCTACCCTGACTGGGCCAGTCTATTCCTCTACCCAGGCCTGTGAAGACGTGGGATTTGGGCTGTACCTCTGAGCCCAAAGAATGGCCCTGGGGCACGGCACCTCTCACACCACCATGAGCCTTCAGTCTGTGCAATGCTAATTTCCTGGCTCGTGGTAACACAAAGCAAATGTAGTACTGTCACGGCAGAGACAATGCCATGAGGCCACCAGATCTCCCAGCAACTCGGGGACAGCTGTTCTGAAAACAAGAGGTTGTCTTGAACCGACTGCTGTATCAGGGAACAATCCGAGCATGATGTGAACTTCACATCTGCTTATGGGTCACGTCATCCATGAGAAATTCCAGGTGATTGCAGAGAGCTGCCCCCGGCTGAACCCAGGGGCACGGGAATACAGGCCACCCTTGAACAATAAGGGTTTGTACCGCATGGGTCCACCTACATGCAAATGTTTTTCGAAACATGCAGGACGGTACTGTAAATGAACTGTCTCTTTCTTGTGATTTTCTTAGTCCCATTTCCTCTGGCTTCCAGACTACAGCGTGTAATACATGTTCAGACGAAATACGTGTTAATGCACCGCTCACGTTATCGGTAAGGCTCTGGTCAACAGTAGGCTACCCGCAGTCAGGTTTTGGGGGAGTCAAGTTCTGTGTGACCTTAGACGGCACGGGCCGCCGGCGCCCCCAGCCCAGGGCCGACGTGGGCTCCACCGGACACAGCCCACAAGCCACCGCCCTTACGCAATCCGCTTCTGCAAAAACCCTTGGCGCGTCTTAAGATACAGTGATCCACGTCTCGTAGCGGTTCCGCAGCTCCTAACCAGGCACCGTGCACAGGCCGTGCTCCGGGCCCCGTGAGGTCCGCCCCGCGTGCCCGCACACCCTCGTTTCCTCACGAGCCTGTGTCTTTCACTGCCCGCTTCTGCGTGGCACCAGCTCGTGGAGGCATGCCAGACCCCGTGACAGCACAACAAGCTGTCCCTTCTCCCCGAGCCAAGTGCCACCCAGGGCAGGGGGGAGCAGAAAAGCTGCCCAAATCCTTCTCCTTCGGCTCCTCCCCTTTTTGACTCAACCCTCAGCCTGGGGCCGGCCAGCAGCCCCGCCCAGCAGGTTTCTCCCACCTTCCCCTCGCACCAGCTGCCCCACGAGGCCCCCCGGGACAGAGACAATGACTCGTTCATCTTGGTGTCCTCGGAGTCCGGCCAGAACACTCACCCACTCCGCGTCACCAGGCACTGCCGGAGCCCCAGCTTCCGGAAGATGTCCACCACCGTCTCCATGGGGGTGTGGTCCGTGACCGTGAACGGGCTGAGGTTGAGGACGCGCCGCAGCTTCAGGGGGTGCGGGCTGTTGGCCGGCAGCTCGGGGGGCTCCTCCGTGAAGTACATGATGGAGTTGCTCACGATGCCCTCCTGCCTCTGTCTGGCGTTCTCTGGAATGGGTGAGCGGGAACAATAAGCTACGCAGAGGCCCCTGTTTCGCAACTGCCTCCAGCCCCCGCCACAGGAACAGCGGCCTTCCCTCTGTCCGCGTCCCACAATCCCACAGAGAGGGGTTCAGGGGGCAAATGCCACATCCTTAATGAAGGGCTTCAGCCAAACATCTGGAAAATTGGCATCTCTCTGAAGCTAATGCCACGTGAGGGTCCCTCTGCTGTGACCCGATCGTCGCCAAAGTCTTGACGCGTGGGCCTGAGCAAGGCGACTTTTTTGGGAGGATGTACTACCTCCTCTTGGGCTCGGGGACACCCAGAAGGCCCAGGGCCCTCCACCCTTGCTTTCCTAACACTCCCTCATCATGGGCTCAAGTTGGACATGACAAGAAACCACACGTTGCTGCCCAACGACCTTAGTAAGTTGTTTTTCTTTTTTTCTTTTCATTTTTTTTTTTTTACAAACTAACTTTTAACTGGCCCAAATGGCATTATGAATCCTGAAAGGAACAAAAACCAATAGGGCCATCCCAGGCTCACAGCCCAGAAATGCAGCTTAATTCCAAATATGGCCCTTGGGACCAAAGAAATAACTCCAGAAAAGCCACCATGCCCCCACCTCCTGGATGGCCTCTCTTAAAAATGGATCATTCTGGGGATTCCTCAAAGAAAGATAATAAAACTGTTATGGTAACAATGAGGCTCTTTCTATCTGTAGGCAAGGACATGCAAACGCAAGCCGAAGAAAAGTAGGGTAACAGGAACTCATTAGAAATACAGCTTTATGCAGTACTAGAAACCCAGGCTATTTTAAGTCACACGTGAAATAAATCCATTGGTCTCAAGATATTTCTCCAAGGCAATTTTCCTTCTGTTGGAATTTTAATCTTTCTTTTGGTTCATGGGAAAAGGTTAGGAAAAATGTACAAGTGAGGCTTGTCTTAAAATGGATCCTGGTTTCTAGAATACATCTCTGGCCTTCTCACAGACTACTATTCACCTACATTGTTCTTTGAAAAACAAAATTCGAACTGCCTGAGTACTCTAATGGAAAACTGGCAGCATTCGGGGTCAGGCTGAGTTTGAAAAAGGGTCTCTGTTTAAAAAAGAAACCGTAGGCCCGCTGGGCAAATGCCGGCGCATTATGTGGGTCAGGGGAAATGCGGTTACGGCAAATGGGCTGGGATTCGACCACAAATACCAGAGGACGCAGAGGCACGTGTTTTTCAAGTGTGGACACTGCATGGTACGCGCTGCCCATCTCTCTCCTCAATCAAAACAGTTCTGGCCCAGAGCCCTGAGGTGCGCTGGTGACTAGCAACACACGGCTCATTGTCGCAGCCCGAGAATGCTCTCGCAGTCCCACGTGACAGGAACGCAGCCATTTCAACCATCGGGGCGACTGGATCAAGGATCGGTCTTCACTGGGATTGGATCAAGCCACAGACCTCAGTCAAGAACTGAAACGAGGATTTGCTGAGCCCCTCATAAGACCAAACACAACTGAGTGACCATCAGTCCACCTGTCGAAATAGAGAACCACCTTCCGTGTCCTCCGAGTGTCCTGATCAGGTTAGAAGCCCCGATTCTATCAGCAGCTAGCTCGGCGATGCCCGGTTCCCGGCTCGCCAGTGCGTTCCCAGGGCCTGGACAAGGCCTGGTATACAGGAGGCACACAATAGATGCTTACCAAACGCGTGCATGAATCAGTCAACAGGGGAACGAATGAGCGAGTGGTTCTACTAAATGTCCGCGTGCTCGGTCCCTCCGGCAGTGTGGGACAGCCCGTTTCACAGGGGAGACCCCGGGAAGGAAAGCCCACGAGCTGTTCGCTGCCGAAAAGAATCGAAGGCACCAGCTGGGCTCGGAGCCAGAGATGCAGGCCATGTTCCTGGCTACTCTGGAAGGGCTCTGCTAGGCCACTCTGGAACTGTCCTATCAAGACTTAGCTGAACGCTTCCAACAGGCTACATACAGGCCAAAAACTGATGAATGGAAGGACCAGCGAGAAAGCTTTTTGCAGCCCTCTGCTAGGTCCAACCATCTAGCCCCAACTGGGGCAAGAAACCTCCATCAGTCACCAGGAGGCCCGCAACAGAGGCCAGCACGCATGCTCACAGAGGGCGGTCACCGGCTCCTGCTCCCTGCCCTCCCAGCGACCAGAACAATGCCTGCACATGGAGGCTGCACAAGACATACATAGATCGTGCCGGAAAGCTTAAAACAACTCCCCACCCTGGGAATGATCCGGGGCTACAACAGCATAGACTCCCAGGCCCTAGGGACTCACGGAAGCCAGAGTCAAAAAAGAACCCCCCGAAAAGGCCCAATGTTTACGTATGTAGAAGGCCCATGAGCTAAGAAGGAAATGCACCAGAACGTTAACCATGGCCTTCTATACTGTTGAGAAAGTGGGTGCTTTTTTTTATTTTCCCTTTTGCTTCTGATTTCCCCAATATTCTGTGAATATGTATTAATTCTTTAAAAATAGGGATGGCTGAGTGGCTCAGTCAGTTAAGTGTCTGCTGTCAGCTCAGCTCGTGATCCCCAGGTCCTGGGATCGAGCCCCATGTCAAGCTCAGAGCTCAGCAAGGTGTCTGCTTCTCCCTCTCCCTCGGGTTCTCCCCCTGCTTGTGCTCGCTCTGTCTCTCTCGAATGAAAAAAGAAAAAATAAAATCTTTAAAATAAGCAAACACATAAAAATGTCATAAACTTCATTTTTAATTGTTTTAAAGATCAATTAAGCTGTTCTTAATACAAGAGCTTAGTTATCTATTCTACCCGAGCTAGTATCAGGGGCTACAGCTCCTGAAGAACGAGGTACATTTTCCACTTTCTAGTGGACAATATGATGACAACACCAGGCACAGAGTGCCGGTAAAGTAAATTTCACAAACTCTGATACACCGAGGAATTTGAAGGCTGGAAATAATCACATATGCAGTAGCTAGTCCTGTGGCTTTTAGAGCAACGGTTCTCAACTGGGAGCAAGGTTGCCCTGACCCTCAGGGGACATTTGGAACTTTCTGGAGCTATATTTGCTTGTCATCACTGGGAGATGGGGGTGCTACCAGCAGCTGGCAGCCAGAGACCAAGAATACTGCTCAACATCCAACAGGAAAGAACGATCCAGCCCCAAGTGTCAATAGCGTGAAGGCTGAGAAGCCCGACTTGGGAAAGCACTCTCATCCTGTCCATCAAAAATGCTTCCATGTAACAGACGCCATTAACTAAAAAGGCTGCAGAGAAAAACTGAAACTATATATGTGATAAAAATAAAATAAAAACTATTTCGAAGAACAACCAGATGATTCTATGATAAGCTACAGCAGACAGCAGCCCGGAGAAGTCCCTCTGTACATGTGTTCAAGCCCCAGCAGAAGGCAGCAGATGACAGCGCTGTTCTCCATGGCTTGTGCGGGTCAAGAACAGCCCTCCCAGGAAGAAACCGCTTTATCCCTCAACAGCCCTTCCAACAGCTCTGACAAGAGGTTCAGTTCTGGTCACAGACCCCTTTCTGCAAGCAAGCATCTTCCACATGCTGCAGAATCATCATTAAATCACCCACCAGACGAAAAAAATGAGGGTTCCCCTTAACTCTTGCCTGTGACTCTAACTTTCCGTCCCTTTAATCATCTTTGCGGCTTCCCGCTGAGCCCTCTCGGAACCCATCCTCACCTAATTGCAGAATTCAAGACTGGAAGAGTCTGAGCCCTGCTAAGCACAGAAAGAGCCTAGTATTTGCAAACAGCACTGAGAGGCAGAGTCTCATTTACGGGGAATTTACACATGGGTCACACGCAGCCCCATGTGTCCGAACGTGATGGGGAAGGGCGCCACATGTCCTACGTGGGGCTAACCGCTCCCTGGCGAGGACATTGGCTGCAGTTTGGCATTCCAGAGATGGCTGGAAAATAACATTTTCAGCTTCACGGGAGCGGCTGCTGCAATTTTTTAAAAGATTTTATTATTTGAGAAAGAGAGTGAGAGGACACAAGCAGGGGGAAGGGGTAGAAGGAGAAGCAGACTCCCCGCTGAGCGGAAGTCCTGATGTGGGACTCGATCCCAGGACCCTGAGATCACGACCAGAGTCTAAAGCAGATGCTTAACCAATTGAGTCACCCAGGTGCCTCAGTTGCTACAATTTTAACGTGATGTGTAAGAAAAGACCTTATTTGCCCCATCTACCGTTCTTATTCAAACCACCTTGGCTCTACTGAACTATAATCTTTGCTACTAATTCCCCTGAAAACGAAACCAGCATGAGACAGTCACTAGCTAAATGCTAAAGTCATATTTATATTCACAAAAGGCCACATAATTCCGCAAATACAGGTCACAGATTTCTCCAGCAGGATACAGGGACTCTTCTATTTCCATAGATCGAGAAAACAGCTTTTCTGATTGCTTAGAGTGAAACACTCCTTGCCTTTCCACAAACCACGTAAACAGCAGCTTCTACACTATTATCAGTCTGGCTGAAAGCACAGGTACTATTTACACGGCGTGTTGCCTCTTTAGACATTCCAAACATCGCTTCTAAGAGCCCGCTCCGTCTGCAAGCTTAGATTTCTGCACTAACCGGCTGATGACAATTACCGCTTCCCACTTGATTACAGTAATGGGTTTCAGCGAAATTAGTGAGCTGTCTTGTAGCAGGTGCGCCTCGGGCTGCACAACAGGGAATGGGTCCGGCGACATCACTTTAGTCTTTAAATTTCAGCTTTTGCTTAAAAGATCTTAGGGACTGAATAAATTTTTCAAGGCTGCTGATTACATTATTTTAAAAACAAACCCAACCCTGCTCATACAGCTTAAAACCAACCTCGTTATTTAGAAGGCAATATTTACGCCCAAAGGCACCTAACTGTTGAGCCACAGGACGTGAGCACAGGCTGAGCCCAGACGCACCAGTGTGCCGTCGGGTCCAAAATATAAACCCAGTTATTGCCTTGGGGGAGGGGAATCCATTCGAGCAACAACCTAAGGCGAGAGGATATGGCTTACCCAAACTGATTTTTATAGAGCCTTTGATGAAGGTATTTCAAAGATACTGGAAAGGCTATTCAACATCACAAAAAGATTTTAGAAATTGAAAGGGAGCCTCAGAAATCCTTAACCGAGGGCAGGGATAATCAAAGGGTCGTCTGGGGAGGTCACAGGCAGTCCTATCCTGGCTAGTCCCACTGGTGAACTTGTTGAACGCCCTGGAAGATGGGATACGCGGGAAAATCATCAAGCAACCACACAAGCCATGTCGTGGGCCCCATTCCGCCATGAGACACTGGGATGGGGAGATCACGGCAGCAGGCGGGCTGCACAGGATGGCCCTGGCCCCGGCCCGCACACAGGGTGGGGGGCTCTGCTGGTCCCTGTCCTGCCACCTCACGTGCGCCAGCGGGACTCCAGCCTGAAGGGGGTCTCCAAGGCTCGCTGTCCTTCTTCCTAGGTCTCCGTGTGGCTCACACCCAGGCCTCTCGGGAATCCTACCTCCCACCTCCCTTTCAGTGCACGCATCCCTAGGCTGCGGGGCCGGCAGACTTGCTTCTCTGGGCCACCATCCTGGGCACCCCGCACCCGGGCATCACCCGCTCGCTCCTCTCCCAGCTCGACAGCCTGCCCCTCGGCCCCGCCGCTTGCAGCCAGCACACTGGGAGGAAACGCATCACACGGAACTGCCTCAGGCGGGCCTCTGAGTAGTGGGGTGGGACCTAACGCCACCAGCCAAGTGAAGGGCTTGTGCGGTGGCCCGGGAGGCGGCTGGGGCAAAGAACTCACCCTCGATGTCGGGAAGCCCGTCGGAAAGCCTGTCGCCGAGAGCAGCTCGCCAGGGCCAATCCGGGCTCCCCCGCCTCCACCCTTCCCAGCTTCACCTGACAATTCCCTAAAAAGGCAGTGGTGGCCATGGGCCACCTAGAAGGGACGAGCCCCAGAGGCCACGTGCAAATGTGGCTGTTACTTTCCAGCCAAGCAGGTCTCTCCCTAGACATCGTTCCTCATGGTGGGACCTGGGGACCGGCAGCAGCAGCAGCATGAACCAGGAGCTCAGCACAATGCAGAGTCTCCTTGAATAGGCTCGAGAAAGTGTGAGAGCCCCAGCTTAAAGCCCTCTGACCTTGGCACTCTCTAACCTCTTCGGGAATTCAGGGGGGACAAAGGCGGCCCTGGCCTCTTAGTACAGCCTGAGCTTCCCTTCCTCTACTCACTTATTGCGAGGATCAGCTCCCGCCTCTGCGCAAATCCAATGAGGCGCTCGGAGTCCCTGGAGACCACCACGGGGAAGCCGTTGTAGTCGGTCTCCTTGATGAGCGTCTCCACATCCTCCACGGTCATGCTGTCCTGGGTGAGCACGGACAGAGGCGGCTCGCCCCGCCGTGGCCGCATGACGTCGGTAGCCAGCGTGCGGTGGGTGAACTCGTCCTTCACGTCCAGAAATGGGTACCCGTTCAAGTGGATATGAGCCTCATAGATGCCTTCTTTCCCAAAGGCGTCGGCCACCCATTTGCTGGTCACGGCTGCCGCCATCAAGGGCACAATGTACTCTAGACCACCTGTTAATTCGAACATGATGACCACCAATGACACCGTCATCCGGGTAACTCCACCTGCAACCAAAGACAAGATACAATTCTGAAGCTCAACTCCAGACCCTCAGGAGGGCATGAACTGTGGAAACGGACAAGCTGCCTCTAAAGCCTCCAGACACCTGTTCCGAAGACACGGTCCAGCATGTCGCCCAGCACAGACCTCTGGAATGCCGGCCAAGCTCTGGTGAACCAGCGCGACCTCAGGGGGCTGTAGTCACAGCTGCCTGGGGGGCTCTTCGGTGAGAAGACAACTGGGCCGGCTCTTCACCCAAGACCATGAGCCTGGCTTTCGGGTGAGTGGGCTAGGCAGGGCTCTGACACAGCAAATGTGGTTCTGTTCCAGAACCCCGTAAGCTGGGAAACCGCAGAGATTCTTAGCGGCTATGGACAGGAGAGGGACCCAACTGTGGGTCCCCTGGTATCCATTCCAACTCCTACGAGTCTTCCAGTGACCTTGAACTGGGGTTTCTCGACCTCGGCACTAGGACAACTCGGGTGGGTGTTCTGTGTTCTACGGTGGTATCCCCGGCCACCAGGCACTAGATGCCGGTTGCACCGCCCCGTAGGTGTGACCACCAAAAATGTCCCCTCCATCACCCAGTGTTCCCGAGAGGCACAACTGCCCCTGGTTGAAAACCAGTATTCTAGAAGGCGCGGCCGCAACATGGTGGAGACTACGTCCTCACCCAGGCCCTGAATGACTGAGTGGAAAGAAGCTTCCAACCACTCCCACTACACGAACACACGCACGTGTGCACATGCACACACAGGGTCGAGTCTCATTGTTCATGGTAGCCATGATCTACAAAGTTGCCACAAATACGGAAGGAGGAAATGCTGAATCACTGCTCTGGGGAAAACACAAGGTTGGGTTTCTATGAGCTTCTGCTCACACCATTTTGGTCGACCGACCAATACAGAACCTATTTCCTGTGTATTTCTATTGAAAGACACCTTATTTAACACACATAGATGATTCCCAAACACTGAATGCACGGCCCGCAGACTGAAACTCCTGTGTGAGAAGACTTCTGTGACCCTCCTATTTTCTCCATAAGACACATCGCAGCCTTCTTGTGCGTACGACGCCCAGACAGACTGTATTTAGCACTATGGCTGGGGGCCATTTAAAACAACAAAATCATTCGCAAAATGCAAATAGACCACGAAATGGCCACGTGTGTAGAGTATCCGAGCTGTGACAAGAGGGCAGGCCTCCCCACCTCGTTCACCCGGAGCTGGGAGCACACACACTAGACACCTCGCACTTTCCGCTGCTCCTGCACGTGTCTGAGGATGACACAGCAAACGCACCCCAAGTGTTGACTTAGGGGTCACAGGTTTTAGCAAGGAGGCCAATTCCCAAATGTGGGCTCCGCAAATAATGAGAACCCACTGCGTATCGCGAGCAAGCTACAAGCCCCCGTGTGATAAGCCACTGAGATTTAGGGCCTTACATGCGACAGCGACACAACACGGCCTGTCCTGGGAAAGCCAACACTCGAGGCCATGTCCTCCCTCTCCCCGGTTCCCTAACTCAGAGCGGCTGGTGGCGGCGCTTGGCCTGGCCCCCCTTCCCTTGCGCCCCAGTCGGGGCTGTACCTAGGCAGGCTGCTGCTCCCACCATGGCATAAAGTCCGGGGGTGACACAGTCCGCTCCGGGCCTGCACCAGTTCCTGAAGACGATCCAGTCGTGGTGATGGTAAGCCAGCTGCTCCACGCCGATTCCCACCATCCTGCCGGCCATGGCTCCCACCGCCATGCTGGGGATGAAGAGGCCTGAGGGGATCTCCGGGGGGCACACAGGGAAGGGAAGTATGAGGGAAGGAGGCCGCAGCCCCGCTTCCCCACTCCCGGTGATCAATCCCCCCCTCCAAGGGCTTGCGCCCCGCTGGTCTTCAGAGGGGGCACAACGCTTCCGAACGGAGGGTCAGCGGTGTGGACCAAAGAGGACAAGTGGCTTAACCCATCTGGTCAGTCCTAGCTACTGTGTCTCGGACAGAACATGACTTTACACTTCTGCTACCTCTCCTTCAAAACCCGGCCTGCTTCTCCTGCTGGGGATTCAAGGATGATGACCCCTGCAAATACTCACCCTCCTCTCTCCCCTGGGCGTCATTCACATGAGCTTTTACCATTAAACGTGAAGCCACAGCAGGGGAATGGAAAAGGAAGGCGTGCAACTGTTCACGGGTCACACCAAGCAGCCCAGTGCGGCGCCCAGCACCTTCGGAAGCTTTCCACGGGCTCATGGTCCCCGTGAGGACACAGTGGTGCCACACCTGTCAGAGAGACGGGGGCCGTCCCCCCTTCCTAATGAAGTACTTTCCCAGAAGTATTCTGAGTATGTTCAAGCCGGTGAAAGGCAGCAAAGAACCGGACTGTGTAAACTGCAAGATCTTGGGGGCGGCGCGCTTCACATTTTGCTGCGTGGAAACGCGTTTTCACTTCTGGGGGATCGGACGTGGGCCAGAGCGCGTGCCTGACCCTCCGTGTTCATGGAGACTGCACGGGATCGCCGATCCCGCCTGGCAGTGGCCCAGGACAGTCATCGATCTGAGGCTGCAAGTGGATTTGTAACCAAATTCCAGGCAAGTCTGGATCCTCGAGGGTGATTTCTAGTCTTTGGGATGGTGCTCTGAGTGGCCCCCCAATTCCTAGTCATTTAACTCCCTATAACCGCAAAGCAGACCCCTCTCAGTGGGCACAAGAGGCTGCTGACATCTCTCTTGGACGCACAAACAATCCCTTTGCTGGGAGACAGTGAAGGGGAGACGCTGGCTGTTTAAAAGTCCACCCGTCTTCGCCCCTAAGGCCAAAATTCAGATTTCTGTTTGACCATTACCCACTCGAGTACACAGCTGCTTAGCCTTTTTAAAATGAAACAAATCATGAAAGTCCCGCACAGAAAGCAAGGGGAGCAGAACACTACAGGGGTTCCTCAGGGTTCGAAATGTTCTGCTTCGGCTCCTGGGTGCTGACACAAGCGTGCATTTTACGGGAATTCCTGAAGCTATGCACCGCCCCAGATGAATGACAGACTCTGAGCCCTCACTTGCTCACTTGTACAGTGATTACAGTCTGGTTCCCAGGCGTGCTGTTTATCAAAAGCATTGCATCTTCGTGATTAAAAAGAATGTCAAGTGCCCAGCGTGAGAAAAGAGTTGGTAAAGGTCAGTTCCCTCCCCCTCTCCCTTTTCTCCCGAAGAGGAGGGTGCCTGTCCCCCCACCCTGCCCTGCCCCTCCATCCCCTTCACTGACCTTCATGCCAAAGGTAAAGATGGTGATGACAATCTTGAAGACCAGCGCCAGGGCCAGCTGCCACATGGCCGTGTAGACCCCGACGCCCGCCGGCCGGTCCGGGATGTCATCCACAGGCCGGGTCATGTTGGGGTCGTTGATGTAGTCACAGAGCTGGGAAGACTCGAGGGCCCCACAGTCATTGAACAGCTCGGAAATGAGCTCGCTTGTGCTCCGGCGCGTGTAGGGGTTGGGGTAGGCGATGATGGCGGTGATGGCAGTCACCACAATGACCTCCAGCACCGGGTACTTCCCCAGCCTGGTGGTTTTGCGCCTCCGGCACCAGGCGATGTTGCAGCGGATGAAGAGGGTCCCCCACAGGCCGCCGAAGACCCCGAGCAGGATGAAGGGGAAGAGCTCAGCCATGTACCAGGGCGTGTGATATTCCACGTAGAAGAGGACAAGGCGGCTGTTCCCGAAAGGATTGATGGATCGCAGCGTGAAGGCTGCCACCAGGGCCGCGAAAAAGGACCTCCACAAGGTCTTCAGGGGGAAGTAGTAACTGACCTGGGGCGAACGAGGAGGACATGAGGCTGGCTGAAGGAAGAGCTGCCTTGAGCCCCCAGCCCGTGATCGGCAGCCCCCAGTGGCGCTTAGTGGGACGGTTGCACTCAGACCAAAGATGGGCAGTACCGACTTCCTCGGACTAGGGTTCATTACCACCAAGACGCACCAACGAAGGTATTTAAAGGACTCTGTGTCTTAAAGTGGAGCAGATACTACTCCAGATGTGTTTGAGCTCTTGTAAAAGAAATGGGAATAGTTCTTTCTAATATTGTTTATGTCACAAAGACCCTCCCAAAAGTGAATAAACCTCTGGATTTGATTTTACAGAATAAAACGGAATCGGTCAGGGTAGGAAAACCCTGGCCTGCTGAATGTATTTGTATGTCACATGACTTAAGAATTTTTTTTTTTTACGTTATTAAATGCTGGGGGTCAAAAAGAAATATTTTGTGAGCTTTGAAATGGTCAAAAGCAATATTTTGTAACATGTGAAAATTATATAAGATGCACACTCTAGCAGCCACAAAGAAAGTTTTATTGAAATGCAGCCAGAAGGGTGCCTGGGTGGCTCAGTCGTTAAGTGCCTGCCTTCGGCTCAGGTCATGGTCCCGGGGTCCTGGGACTGAGTCCCGAGTCAGGCTCCTTGCTCAGCGGGGAGCCTGCTTCTCCCTCTCACTCTGCCCCTCCCCCTGTCCATGCTTGCTATCTCTCTGTCAGATAAATAAATAAAAACTTTAAAAAAAAATTTAAAAAAAGAAATGCAGCCATGCCCGCTCGTGTGAGTGTTGTGTGTGGAGGCTTTTCCGCTGCAACCACAAAGCCGAGTAGTTCCACCCAAGACCGGAAAACCCACAGAGCCCAGAATATTTACTCGCTGGCCCTTTGCAGAGAACATTTGCTGATCCCTGGAATAGATCCGTTTGGGTTGCCAAAAACAGAAATGCCTCATTAAGTTGGTTAGGAGAAGGAGACTGCAAACTTCCAAAAAATAATAATAATAATAATAATTACATTGGCGATTTTTAAAATAATACTTGAAAACATATTTAACAGTGAAAATCGCGGCTTCTTAACGAGCGGCAGGAATCTTGTCACTACCTCTGCGGTAGCCATCCTCAGCCCCCCGAACTGGCGGATCCGCCCCCCCACCCACTGCCCCTGCTCACCTCCTCAAGACTGAAGAGCACACCCCCGATCGGAGCCCCGAAGGCCACGGACACTCCGGCGGCGGCGGCGGCCGAGAGCACCTGCGGGACAAAGAGCTCTGTGTGAGCCCCCAGCCCTGCCGTGCAGACCCGCGTGAGCAGGGGAGCCGGGAAGGGGCTTCCAGAAGAGGCCATCACCGCGGACGGGAGTGCAGCCTGCTCACCTCGCGCCTCTTGCCCTCGTTCTTGCTGTACTTGGAGAAAAGGCTGCTGAAGAAGTTGCCACAGCAGCAAGCCACGTGCACCAGCGGCCCTTCCTTCCCCAGGCTCAGGCCGGAGGACACCACCAGCACCAGGGTGACGGTCTTGATGAGCAGGGTCCACTTCCCCAAGTAGCCCCTGATGATGAAGCCGCTCAAAATGGTCTTTATCTGCAAGAGGATGGAGAACGGGAGCGAGTGAGCCGCTTGGATGCCGCAGCGAGGAAAGGAACTGATTCACCAGCGCTAGACTTGCTTGATCATACAGAGGAGAAGCTACTTTAGTTTTGGACTTGACTGTAATTTTATGTCAACAGAATTTATGATAACATACCATATGAACAGTAACTTGAAACCATTTGATGCATAGCGAACCTTAAGAATTTCTAAAGGCGGGGGGTGCCTGGCCAGCTCAGTCAGCTAAGTGTCTGACTCTTGTTCAGCTCAGGTCCTGATCTCGGGGTCACAGGATCGAGCCTCGCGTCAGGCTCCTGAGTGGAGTACCTTCATCTCCGGCATTATTGATAGAAATCTGTTTCTTAATTCACGGAGAAATACCAAGCGAGGGAGTGTGCAAGCACACGTTTCCAAAGAACGCAACGAGCTCCTTCCTATAAAGCACCAGTGAGGTCTTCTAGCTACACAGTCGGACGGTGTTTCCTGAACTAGCCCCTAACTAATGGCAGACTGGCGGGTCTTTTAACTAGGGGTAGCGGGCTTATTTGAGCTGGTGCTCGGGGGAATCTCAGATCTCTTTATTTAAGGGATGTTTTATTATGCCTGCCACAGTCCTGCCCTTTTGTGTTGCCTCGGATAAAATTATAATTTTTTGTCAGTTAGTTAATGTGGATTTGGACCCTAGGGTACAGTTGAGAGTGTAATACCATTTAGAAGATCACAAGCATCTAAATTACCTGAGCCTCTGCCAGCCGTGACACGCGGTGAAATGAACAATGTAACAGGTATTTGGTAATTTGCTATAATGATTTTATGAAATTGTCATGATCACATTAGGGACTAAAGAAAGCAAATTCATTGCCAGTAAATGCCAAAACCTAATCACCTGATTCGTATGAATCAACAGAGACTGAATCAGGCAGAGCTTTCGTGGCATGTACTGGGGTGGTTTTCCAACCCGCAGGTGTTCAAGGTAAAAACCTTCCTGGCAAGTAAGTATCTGCGAGAGCACTTGCTTTTTGTAATGAACTGCAACATCGGTTCAAAGTCAGTTTTAAGAGGACGTGATTTCTTAGAGTCCACAGTGGTTCTACCAACAAAGCAGACAGCGATGGGAGGAAGGACACCCTTGCCTACTTGTTTTTTTTTTTTTTAAAGATTTTATTTATTTATTTGACAGAGAGATCACAAGCAGGCAGAGAGGCAGGCAGAGAGAGAGGAGGAAGCAGGCTCCCCGCTGAGCAGAGAGCCCGATGCGGGGCTCGATCCCAGGTCTCTGAGATCATGACCTGAGCCGAAGGCAGCGGCTTAACCCACTGAGCCACCCAGGCGCCCCACCCTTGCCTACTTCTAACTCCCCAGTCCGAGGACACTTTTCAGGTGCTTCATAGAGCTTAAACTAGAGCATTTGTTACACAAAAATCAGTGTTCTCTCAATCTGCATTTTTACCAGTGTTTCCAAAGGAATGTCCATTCTAGGCGATCAAAATGTTTCCGAAGCAAAGGCTGGGGAGGACAAGCAATGGGTAGATGTTGCCGAAGGGCACCCGGGCCTAAGTGCGCTCTGACACTGCGCGCTACGTGACAGGAGAGAGAATGGGGCTGTAGCTCAATCTGAGTGAAGTCCGTTTACACAGCTAGCTGGGTTTCGACTAGGAGGCTCTTTTTACACATGAAACATTTATTTATATTTCCTTTTTACCCTGCCCCTTTCCTCTGAGAGCTGGACCCTAAGATTAGGGATTGCAAGCTCTCCTATAATAACAGTGAGAATTCTGCTACTGCTGAGTCATAGTAACCAAAACTAAATTATAAGACCTCAACTGGGTTCCTGGAGGAATAATCCTAAGAGATTATTGTGGGGGCGCCTGGGTGGCTCCGTCGGTGAAGCGTCTGCCTTTGTCTCAGGTTATGATCCCAGGGTCCTGAGTTCGAGTCCCAGCATTGGGCTCCCTGCTCAGCGGGGAGCCTGCTTCTCCCTCTGCCCCTACTCCCTCACCCCAACTTGTGTGCACACGCTGTTCCTCTCAAATAAATAAAGTCTTTAAAAAAAGATTATTGCGAACTCTTTCACAAATTGAGAAACGAATCTGTTATGTGTGATGTGTAGTTAGAATGTATTAATAAAACAAGCACCCGTGCACCCACCAGCACACCGGAGAGAAGACTGGGTACCTAGGAAAACCGTGTATTGGCTTCCTGGGTGGATCCTTCCTCCTCCCCGGCCCAATCATTTCCTTGCCCGCCTTTACACGTTTAGCACACGTGCGTGTCAGTAAACAGTGTGTGCTTTCACTGTGGCTGTGTGTGGACTTCGTATAAACAGAATCATACTCTACATAACTCTGGCCGCTGCTTTCCTGAGTTTCATGCACACCAGCGTGTGCCTTGCACGTCCACTACATCGCGATCGTCACACTCAGCTTTGGATTTAACTCTTCTTGAGTTCAGCTGTCACAAATACATGCCCTCTTTGGACAAAGACCAAGTCCAGGGAGCCCCTCACAGACAGAGTTCACGTCCAAGCCCCCGGTCTGTCTACAAGATCCCAAGCTGAGCCAGGTGTCTCCGGTTGTTGAAACGGGGAGATGGCAAGGCGCATCACCCCTTTTATTACTGCTTTAAACTCTCCAATTCCCCATCGGCCACCTGCTCATTTTGGAAAGGCAGTTTGGGTCCCAGAGAGCCTACGGTCAGGCGGTGGGATCGTCGGACGGAGAGCCCAATGCCAGTCTGCACTTTTTAGTGTCCGGGGGCCTCAGCTCCAAGACACCAAATATGACACAGTCCGTTCTGCTGTAACGCTGGTTTTGCAAACACAAATTTGTTTCAGTGTGACTTGTGCATTGGGGAAGAACTAGAGCATAATGCAAATTTCGCGTCTGTTTTTGCCCAATTTCATCTGGGAGAAACATGAAATGCGCGTGGAAAATGGCCCCAGCCAAACAGAGCGGGACAGGAAGGCACAAAACGCACACAGCATGGGCCTCCAACGGCCACCAGTTCACACGTGCACTAGCGAGTCTATGTTTCTTAACCGTTTCACATGTGTAAGCCAGGCTACTGGGGTTTTCTTTTAAGATTTTATTAACGTATTTGTCAGGGAGAGAGAGAGAGAGAGAGAGCACAAGCAGTGGGACGGACAGGCAGAGGGAGAAGCGGACTTCCCACTAAGCGAGGAGTGGGACTCGATCCCAGGACTCCGGGATCGGGACCTGAGCTGAAGGCAGAGGCTTAAAGACTGAGCCAGGTCCCTGGGCTACTGGTTTTCTAGGTTTCTATCTCTTTCACAGGCGTCACTGATGGACATTTCTGAGGGTTGTGCTCCTGCTGCTGTCTGGCCCAGCAGCGTGGCGGTTTTGCCCATGCAATGCTGCACGCCCCAGGGACCCGCGGGAACTCCTGGGCTGCATGGGAGCAGAAGGGACTCACCAAGGCGACAGGATGCTGCCGCGGCTTTGCTCTTCCGGTTCGTGCAGCAACAGGTTAATGCAAGCCAACGCAAAGTCGGCCTGACATATTCTTTTTTCTCTCCCTCTTTCCTGGAACAGGACAACGTTGGGCTTCTCTTTTGACAATCGTTCAAGGACTCCTGCCCTTTCCAGGAACTGCCCAGAACAGCAGCCGTGTTGGCAAGGACCACCAAAGAGGGTGGGTGTGGGGGAGCGGGGACCAATGGGCATCTGTTGCCACCACCGGTCGCATCTTTAAACTCACCTTCTCCACCTCTAGGGACCCTGCTGAAGCACCAGCTTGATTATAGTGATAATATAAGAACTTTTTAAAAAATATATTTATTGATTTGTTTTACGGAGAGAGAACACGTGCGCATACACACAGGGAGCAGGGGCAGAGGGAGACAGTGAGTCCCAAGCAGACTACGTGCTAAGTATGGAGCCCCACACAGGGCTCATCTCAGGACGCCGAGATCATGACCTGAGCTGAAACCAAGAGTCGGTCACTTAACCAACTAAGCCACCCAGACACCCCAGTATAAGAACTTTTAAACTGGGGCACCTGGGTGGCTCAGTGGGTTAAAGCCACTGCCTTCAGCTCGGGTCGTGATCTCAGGGTCCTGGGATCGAGCCCCGCATCGGGCTCTCTGCTCGGCGGGGAGCCTGCTTCCCCCTCTCTCTCTGCCTGCCTCTCTGCCTGCTTGTGATCTCTCTCTCTCTTAGATAAATAAATAAATAAAAATTTTTAAAAAAGAACTTTTAAACTTATTTCTGGCTAAAATGTTCACTGTCTGGGCTCTTGGGGGAACTCACTCAATTACCATCATTCTAGCTGGTAGATCCTCCTGGGTCTGAAGTTTGATCACAAGCATTCCTCTTGGTCGATGAGGTCACTTCCCTCACACTCACGTTACATGGAAGTGCTAGACAACGTAAGAACTCTGAACTCGGGGGTGCGTTCACAGAGCATGTCCTGAATGTGGAAGTAAGTTTTTTAAAGATTGCTACTACCCTGTCACCAGAAGAGGAAAAGTGGCAAGGGAGTTCGCTCCTAAGAGGGTTGACTCATCAGTCAACATTCTGAGTGACAAACCCCCGTTACTGTCTTCTCCCCATTACGTCACAGGTGTACTGACAAGTTCCTGAAGGGCCACATTTAGGTATGGGGTCAATGAACTGATTGCACAGGCTTTGAGAGTTATGCCGGGGTTGCAAAGACAAGAATTTAATCATCTGAGAAGAGAAAGAGCATTAAGTCCTGACACAGAGCATAAATTCTGGTGCCAGACGTCTGGGTTCAACTTGTAGCAAACCAGCTGTGCAGCCCCAGGCAAGCTGCTTAACCTCTCTGTGCTTCAGTTTCCTCAACTATCAAGTGAAAAATAGCAGAACCCACCTCACAGGTTCATTGTAAGGACTTAACGAGTTAACACATAGCAAATGCTCGGGACCGTGCTGGGCACCTAAGCATTTGCTTTTCTTATTACTGGCACAGAAGAAACTGGATCACCACTCACCTCTGGTATACCGGAGCCACAGGCGTATGGCGCAAACACGCGCACCAGGGAGACGGCCAAAAAGGCAAACAGCAATGCCCACAGGATGTACATGAGGTAATTCAGAATGTAAGCACTGGCGCCCTGAACAACACGCACAAAACGAGAAAGGACACGTGAACAAAGGCAGAGCCCAGCACCACCCCCGCCGACCCTCTCCTCGGGGACAGCAGGGCCTTGGCCGGGGACAGCTGCTCAGCTGGCCCCGTGTCCCTAGAGAGGCCGGTGTCAGTTTTCAGAGAGGCTGCCACTGCGCCGGCAGGTACACACCGACCCAGCCCCGGGGGGCCCTCTGGGAGCTGCTTGCACCTGCCCTCCCCCGGGGGAGATGTCCGCCTGCGTGTGTGCGGCAGAGGGCCTGCAGCTGGCCTCATCAGTCACGCTGAAGGTCATGAACAGTGTGACGCCGGAAATTCTGCCGCAGAGCCCCTGGAAGGTTCGTCTGGTCCCATCCGCGGTGGACTGGCCTCTCTCGGTCCTCCCGTAGGCCAGTGGCAGCCCCGTATCCCGCTGTGGTCCAGGCCCCGTGGGCGAAATGCAGACACTCAAGGCCCTATCCCAGGGCTGCCGAGTCAGACACGGGGGGGTGGGGGGGGGCGCAAAATGTGTTTGGGCAAAAGCCGGCCGGCACTGCGAGGGCAAAACATGAGCTTCTCCTGCAGGTTCACGCACTGAAGCACTTATTCCAAATTATCTGATGAATGAAGAATACGCAGTCTGGGGTCTTCGACCCTGAGGACCTGGTCTGTGGGATGGGGACATTTCCGGTGGCCTCAGCTTCACACCACCATCTGGGTTAGCCCATTGAGGGGCGAAGGAAAGCGAGGTCACCAACAAGTCAGGCCATGGAGAAGGCCACACGTGCGCCTAGGAAATGCCGAACCACATTCCAGGAGACCGCTCTGGCCTTGGCCATCACCTTTATTCACACCCTGTGCAAGAGTGTCAGACTGAGGAATACATTTCAGCCACTTAAAACCATACTTTTTTGAGAGTAAAAATAACTTCTCATTCTTACTAACAGCTCTTCTTTGAATCAAAGTATAAATCTTAGAAACGGCTGAAAAGATGAACAGCCATATTCCCCCCAACAAAAAAACGTATTGTAAGTAGGAACAAGAAATAAAATATGGTATCCAGCCAATTCTGCCTGTCCACTCCCATCAACCCAAGTAGAGAACTTATTTTGGGAAGAAATGGAGAGCACTGAGAACATGGGAGATTTCAAGATCCCTGTCTCCTTCTGAGATTGGAAAGAATCAATTTTCAATTCTACTGAGGAAGAGGTTTAGCAAAATGGCCCATCTTCAGCTGTGATTAAGTCCATGGGGGGGATGCATGTGGTTGGGGATGGGGTAGAGGGGAGAAAAGGGATAAACCACACCCATCGTCTAAAAATACACCCTCGCACTACCCCTCACATGAATCTCGCCAACCTAGCTGCCCTGCCCCACCTGGGCTTCCGATCTGTCCATGACCCACAGTCACTGTAATGGCCCCTGAATTCAGTTACAAGTTAACCCTTTTCCTGAATGAAGACTTTTGTATAGATGGGAAGCTCTAAGTGCCTTGAAGGCAAGCGCCCAGTCTGTAGCTACCTGGACCCTCCTATCAGAGAAGGCCCAGAAACATCCTCAGCAATGCACTCTTAAAATGCCTTGGAAGACGAGTACTTAAAGCACAGTGGGGTGGCACGTCACACCTGCCAGGACGGCTAGAATCGAACCCAGACTATCACAAGTGCCGGAAATCCCCACGCACACGGCTGGTGGCGTTGGAAAATGGGGAACTCACTCTTGAAAATACTCCTCCAAAGGTTTAACACCGAGTTACCACAAGGACACAGCAATTCGCCAACTAAGTCGAGCCCCAAGAGAGATGAAAAATAAGCCCACGCAAAAACCTGTATACAAACGCTCAAAACAAAATCATTCCTAACGGCACAAGAGGGGAAGCAGTCCACGTTCATCTACTACCGAGTGGCTAAGTATGGTCGAGCCATACGGTGAAATAGGATTCAGCCACAAAAAGGAAGGGAATGGCAATTCATCCTACAGCATGAACCTGAAAAACGTGATGCTGAGTGAAAGAAGTGGGCACACTGAGTTAGTTATTTTTAGCACTCTACTCCGCACAGTGTAGGACTCCACTTGGAGACAAAGAGATCAGGGGTTGCTTAGGGCTGGTGGGTTGGGAGGAATGGGGAGTGGCTGCCAATGGGTACAACGGTTCTTTTGGGATGATGAAGGTGTTACAGAATTGTATTGTGGTGACGGCAGCACAACTCCGAATCTTCTAAAAACCAGGGCCCTGAACATTTTAAACAGGCAAGCCATGTAGAATGTGAATCGTATCTCACTAAAGCTGGTACTGTTTTTTGTAAAAAAAAAAAAAAAAAGATAACTTCTTTTCATATCGGAAGGTATAAAAAGCAGCCCTGTTTCTTCAGCACAGTCAGCACATCCCTCTCGGGAAGGAAAAACAAGACTTTGACAAATACATACATATATCGTGCACATGAATCAGTAGGGAAAGCTTTTCCGACTCAAGTTTGCGCATCAGAGCCAGAGGAAGCCAAGGCGCACTGGGACTGAGCCAAGGACGGTCATCAGAACAGACACTGGAAGGAAGCACGAGCAGCCACAGAAGGCCCAGGGCTGTGCCAACGTGCCTGCGGAGCGGCAGGGGCTCCCAGCCAGGACCCTGCCCAGAAACCCACCTCCGACTGATTTACCAGCAGCTCCGACCATTTCTGCCAGAGGGGACACTTGTCCCTGTCCTCAAAAGTGGTCTCGTTGGAAGTCCAGCAGCACTGCTCGTGGCTGTACCAGAAGGCGGACAGGCAGACCCCCTCCTTCAAGTCGGTCATCCAGTCCACGGCGAGATCAATGACTCCAGCCAAGGTGCCTAGAAGAAGCAGCGAGAGCCACTCAGAGGAAGCGTCCTGTGATGAGGCGGGAGAACACAGGGCCCGGGGGCCGACGCGGGAGCCCAGCAGCAGGGCAGGCCGTGCCGGGGGAGGGGGGGACCATGCTGCGGATGGGGCACGAGAGAGGTCTCCTGAGCACTCCCGGTGTGACCAAGGCCACGCCCAGCCCCAACAAGAAACAGAGGCTGAGGACGGGTGGTGCTTGGGTGGCTGAAATCCGGCAGGAACGACAGACATTCAGGGCGTAAGTTCTCACAAGCCACTAGGGCCAAGCAGTTTTCAAAATTCATCCCTTCCAAATCCTAGAAACAGGGTACACAGGCCCTATAAATGAGGCTACCCCCTCAGTGGTTTCTGGGCCCTGATGCTGGGATCACACACTTTAAATATTTCTCAAGCAAACCTGACAATCCAGACACAAGGGAGGCATGAGGACCATAACAGCCTCATCATTTAAGTAAGGTTTTTCCACCAAATGGGAACCAAATTTGGAAAATCCCACTTGTTAGAACTTTCTGGATTTTAAAATCATGGATAAGGGATTGTGGATCTATGTAAGTAGGTAACTACTTTAAAGGTACATAAAGGGAGATATCTTAGAGTGTGCAGTGGGCCACGGGAGGCTACCTTGGATCTCCTTCTGAATAACCCATATAGTTCCAGAGTCTTTTACAGAGGCAGGGAATACTTTCAGGCTACTAAATTTTTTAAACTTTTACTGGATCCTTCTAACAATATCAGTTCCCCACCTGCACCCATACACCTGCATCAGGGTTGGCCCTTCCCTGCTCCCCCATTACATCGAAAGCGTCCACTGTTCTTCGGAGATCACCCGAATCCTTTGCAGGTGCCAGACTCGAACAGCTGGCCCCTCAAGCCCTCCCCGCCTCACCTCTCTCCATCACTAACACCCCCATCCTGCCCACACCATGTTCCTGGAGCGCCCCTGGTTCGCCTCTCTCCACCACCTCAGTCAGCACTGCCCCGCCACGGACCCGGCAAGCTCCTACTTATCTTCCAGATTCAATATTTACATCACTTCTTCCAGGAAGCCTTTCCCGGGAAGTCCAAGTCTGGGCTAGGCATAGTTCCCGGTCATTCCCCCATCATCACAACTCATATCCTCATCCCACGCGTGTGTGTGTGTGTACAGTGTCTAGGCCCTAAGTGTGTGTGGGGGGGAGTTGTGTAGTGTGGTTTACACACCAAGGTAGGGGTCAGGCCAGATGTTCAGACTGCGTGTCCACTCTAAGCAGGCAAGGGCCACCTGCCTTGTCCACTTTTTATGTATCAGGTACGTGGCAAGAACTTCATTTCCATGGGGCAGTAAATGAATGAATGAAAATCAGAAAACCCAGATCGATCCATTTACTCGAGGGGTAGTTACTGAGCACCGAGTGCCTATGAGCTAGTCCCTGTCGCACACCCCTGGGAAATGGCAGTGAACGCAGCAGGCTCAGATCCCTGCCTCCGCGGCACCGCACGTCACAGGGAGGCGGGCCACTGGAGAGCGGAAGGAAATCAGGGGCTCTGTGAGAAGGCAGCTAAGTGCTAGGGAGCAAACTGCAGCCCGTGACAACGGTGCGGCCCCTCTGGGAAACAGCGCGGCAGTCCCTCAGGTAACACACAGCTGCCATCTGACTCAGCAAGTCCACGCGTCTATGCGACACGCGCACGCGGAATGCTCACGGCGGCACTATTCGCAGGAGCCAAAGACCGGAAACAGCCCCGAGCCCCATCCTGCGGAACGGCCGGGTCAGATGGGCTCCAGCCACGCAACGCACTCGAACTTGGCAGCAAAAACGAGCGGAGCTGATGGGGCGCAGCACCGTGACGCCGAGTGCGGAGGCTGATCGCAGGACCCCGTGCGGGAGGCTCCCGCCACCCCGAGATGGCCAGGCCGGGCCAATGTGGGGGGCCACAAGTTAGGGTCAGCAGCATCCTGGGGCTGGGAGGCGGCTGGGGGCTGCGGGCCTTGGTAGCCAGGGCTGTGGAGATCCTTTGGGGGCCGGAGAGAATGTTCGAAAAGGGGCTACAGTGAGGGTTTTGCAACTCTGAACGCATCAGAAACCGCCACACTGTACACTCCGACGAGGTGAACGGTGTGCAATGTGAACACTATCTTAATAAAGCTTGTACACACACACACACACACACACACACACATGCACTGAGGTGAGGGGCACGAGGCCCACAGAGAGAAGATCAGAGGATCACTGGGTCTAACCCCCTTGCCTTCTTTAGGTCTTTGTTCAAACGTCTCCTGGCACTTGAGGCCCTCCCTGAGCGCCGGCTCCAAGTCCCGCTCCCTCTCTAGGCCTCAATCTTGATCTTGGCCAGGAGGCAGCACTGCGCAGCCGGCTTCGTTCGGTGGAACAACAGCGACACCCAGTGGGGACTCGCAAGAAGCGCCCCGCAGAGGAGCCGCCGGCCTCACCATTGTGAGAGTCAAAACACCCCGTCCAGGATGCAGCTGCAGAGGGAGGGCTGGCCAAGCCAGGGGGACCCCTGAGTCCTCCCCACTGTCAGGACAGCTGGAGAGGAGCACAGCGAAGGGGACACGATTTGCTGGCTCTCCCTTCACGGCACTCTGTAGCCACCTGCACTGTCAGCGTCCCCCCGCCTTCTCACTGTCCTCCTGTATTCTTCTGGAGGGTGTGCCCAGAGCACCCCTCGCCGGGGTGGGGGACCCCAACCCTGGCCCCACATTAGGATCATGGATGGGGGCTGGGATGAGGGAGGGGGGCTCTCCCCAATGCTAGGGTACCATCTCCAGGGAGACTCTTGAAGCTCAGGCAGCAAAATTTTTTGCTTTCATTCCCCAGGGGAGTCTTCCAGAAAGGACTGGCAGAAATTGGGCAGACGGGGAAACCAAGAGGGCAATATCAGATTTATTCAACAGAGCCTAATCAGGCTCTTACAGGAGTCAGTAAATCCACACTCTGCTCTCTGCTCCGGCAGATGCTAGAACATCTATTCCGGATTTCTTCATTTCCTCTATTTATTTTTCCTGCCTAGAAGCCAAGAATCATGATACGGTACACAGTTTCATAAATCTCTTCTAAATAAAGACATCAAAATTCACAGCAAATGCCTACTCTGCCCGCCTTCAAAGGTGTTCGTGGAAGCAAACAGATTGGTGGCGAAGACACGGGATAGCCATGAAATTGAATCCCCGGCAACACTGCCCCGGGAAGGGAACACTAAAGCTGGGAAAATGCGGGAACCCTCCCAGCAAGTGAGCCCCTCCCATAGCGGGGTACGGACGAAATGAAAGAATGCCCAGAGATCGGACTCCTCGGTCATCACAGTTTGTGTCTGTGCCCCATTAGCATTCGGTCTTTCTTAGAGCATCTACTATATTCTGCCTTTATGACAGTCACTCGCTGATCAATCCCGTAACTGTCACTATTATGTTATCACAGGTAAGTGATTTTTATTAAGGGACTCGCTTTTAGCGTGCTCGGTTTTTTTTATTCTTCAACTTTAACCTTCAGAGCCTCCTAAAAGGAAGTACATCTCGGAAAGAGTTTCCACGGAGAGCTGGTGCGTTTGATAGTAAAAGGGCAGGTTTTCCCTCCAGATACGCCTCCATTCGCTCTGGAAGCATCAACTGCTCGCAAGCCTGGTGCTGGGGTTATAAAAGCTAAGGGCGCAGCATCCCCAAGGGTCAGATCAACGCACGGGCCGGAGGTATTTGCCGTGGGCCTCCCTCCGACCCTGGGCATGTCTTGAACGTGCTCTGAGTTCCCGAGGGTGTGCACAGCTCACCCCAGGGCCTGTGTGAACACGGCCAGCCGGCTCACCAAGTACAAAAGTGACTGCATTTGGGCTCTATGCCCTGGAGTCTTGCCTTATTGAGGATACGTTTAATGTTAAAGGTGTGGTCATGAGTTCTGCTCCCAGGTATTTCAAGTAATAGATCCCTTGCACACAGTAAAAGAGAATCGGTCCCTTTCTAGAACACCAGCTTGAACCGGGACAGTTGGGCCTCTGGGGCCCCGCCCCTGGAGCCCCGGCCCGGGGGTCCCGCACCCCACCCCCCGCCACGTACCTGCCAGCAGGCCGATGAGCAGCATCACCACCCAGCCTGACCAGGCGTCCAGCAGACTCTTGATGAACTCCCATATGGACTCCTTGCTTTTGCTGGTTATCTAGAAACAGAGAGACACGGTATCGGACTCCGGATACGTTTTCCCATTCACGCTTCCTTCCCTGAAACGGTTTCCTCCAGGAAACAAGGCAAGTGAGAAAATGAATGTAATTAAGCAACTAAATTGCCACTTTGGTCCCCCTTCCCCACTACCTAGTGCAGTGACAAAATGGGCTTTCGGGTTCAGGCCAAGTTGGAGAGATGCCATCACAGCCGCCGAAGACTTGGAAGCACCCCCCCCCCCAAGTTCACTTGATTGCAAAACTTCCTAAGTGTGATTTGAACCCCGATGATTCAGAGGCCACTCTGAAGGGAGACAGCGATTCCTTGTCACGGTTTTAAATCAGAATGACCACTTTCACCCTCCCCGGATGGTCTGCTCATGAAGCCTTCTTTTGTCTTCAAGGTCAGATGTTAACAGCTGGAACTGTGCATCGGCGGGCATGGTTCACCTTCGCCGGGCGGGCGGACGTGTCCGAGCACACTGTGGGGACACCCCTCTCCCACCCACCCTTGCTCTGAGGCGCCGTTCCTCTCACAACTCCTTAGAACATTTTCTGGAAAGATGATGGGCTCTGTGGGTCAGCCGGCCTCTGTCACGAGCACTCAGCTCTGCTGTGGCGGCCCAGACGGAGCCGGGAGGAGTGTGCCGGCAAGTGGGCATGGCCGATTTCCAAGGAAACTGTCCTGACCGGAGCAGGTGCCCGGCTGGCCCGGGCCCGAGGGCCAGAGTCCAGCAACCGCTGCTCCGGGCCACAGGCCGTCCCCTCGCCCACGGTCTGCACACCAGAGCCCGGAGGCTGGAGAGTTTTCTGGACTCCACCTCACTTGCTCGCCACCACTTCGCTGGGGCCCCTCCTCACCTCTCCCTGCCTCTCCCAGGTGTCTGTCCCAGGCACCCCCCACCTCCCTCGGCACCCGCTCAACCTCGGCAGGGCGCAGAGCGCTGACCACCTCCTTACCTCTCCCTCCACCCACCCAGGCCACCTCGGCCACTTCTACAGCTTCAGCGCCCACTCACAGGCCGGGTCCCCACCGCCCCCACGCACCGGAGCCCTGACCTCACCCTTGAACTTCAGAGTACTTGCTGCCTGCCAACCCCCACCCCCCAGCTGCAGGCTGGGAAAACAGCTCAAACTCATGGTGGCTGACACAAAACTCACCGGCCTCCCCCTCACATCTGTTGCTCCCCTCTCCTCCCTTCTTGCCAACGAGCGCATCACCCCCTTTCTAACGGTGGCCGGAGCCTCATCCGGGACTCTTCTCCCTGCCCATCCCCAATAAACGCCCCCCCAAATCCGGTCAGGGGCTCCCCTGAGTAACTCTTGACCCTGAGCCTCTCTCATGTGCGCTTCGCTGCCTTTGGTCAGACCTTCTTCCTCTTTCTCCTGAACTTACTTCCAAGCCTCCTGTCTGTCCCTCTGCCGTATGCCTTTCTTCTACTCTGTGACGGTGAAGGTGAAACCCAAACACGTCTTCATGCCTCCTTGCTCGTTCCCGGCGCGGTCCCCTGCCCACGTCCTCCCCTCCTGGGGGGCCCTCCCCCAAGCCGCAGAGCTTCTGAACCGTCTACTGGGCTGTGTTCTCTCAGGCCTCTGTGACTTAAAAAAGGGCCCCTCCTGATTTTAGAATCTTTTCTCCTTTCTCCGCGTAGTAAACTCCTAGTCCACCTCCAAGGCCCGACAGAAATGTCACCATCTCTAAAAAACCCTTCCCT
Organism: Lontra canadensis; assembly: GCF_010015895.1. Taxonomy (NCBI): domain Eukaryota; kingdom Metazoa; phylum Chordata; class Mammalia; order Carnivora; family Mustelidae; genus Lontra; species Lontra canadensis. The sequence continues at coordinate 4,862,734 of NW_022631062.1, forward strand.
AACCGTCCCGCCTGAATGATCCCACAGCACTTACACCCAGCCTTATGGTGGCCGCGAAAATAGAGACTGATGGCCCACGAGCTGCCAGGCCCTGCGGTCTGTGCTTTCATACACACGCAGCTCCCTCGATCTGCAGACAGAACGACCTCCAGCCTTGCAGAGCGGAAACCAGGGTCTAGAAACAGCGCCCCAGAGCTCACCCAGCCTCAAGGCGTTGAGGGCGGGATGTACTTGATTCGTCAGTTTCCGGAGTCCCCTCATCGCCCTCCACACCGCACCTCTGTAGGACACAGCCTCCCGCCCCAAGCGGGCCACCTCGTGATCGCCTGTCCACGGCTCTGCCTGCCTCGCTAGCCCTTCTCTTCTCTTCCTCGGACTCTAGCCCAGCATGTGACAGGTGAGCTAACCCTACCTCGGCGACCGCCCCCGGAGGGAGCGCCTCCGACACGCCTTCGTGAATGCCACCCACCTTTCTGTGTCTGTCGGTGTCCCGGGACTTCTCCCGCAGCCAGTCGATGGTGTGGAAGTCCTCGTACGTCCCCACATCAGGGAAAGGCTCGTCAAGGAAATCCATCAGGTTTCCAGAGCCGCTCATCGCTCCGGCATTGACCATGCTAGTTACACCTGGGAGAGAAAGCCTGGGATGAAAACCGTCACTCAGGACATCCGCAGAGACACGGCAGAGCAAGCCACACGTAGCAATTTCTTACACAAAAATCGCTTCCGCACGGGCATCTCTGCTGCCACGAAATACAGATACGCTCCGTCTTAGCCCCTTCAGGCTGCTGTAACAGAGCGCCGACGGGGCGGCTTAGGAACAGAAATGTCTCCCTCGCACTCTTGGAGGCTACTAGTCCAAGATCAAGGCACTGCAGGGTCGGTGTCCAGTGAAGACCCTCATCCTGGTTCATAGGCAGCCATCTTTTTTTTTTTAAGATTTTTATTTATTTATTTGACAGGCAGACATCACAAGTAGGCAGAGAGAGGCAGAAGCAGGCTCCCTGCTGAGCAGAGAGCCCAATGCGGGTCTCGATCCCAGGACCCCGGGATCATGACCTGAGCCAAAGGCAGAGGCTTTAACCCACTGAGCCACCCAGGCACCCCCATAGGCAGCCATCTTCTTGCTGTGTCTTCATGTGTCGGAAACAACCGTGGAGCTCTCCGGGCTCTCTTTTATAAGGACACCGATCCCACTGGTGGGGGCTCAGCTCTCCCGGCCTGACCACGGTCCAAGGCCCGCACCTCCTAACACCATCCCATTGAGGGTTGGGTTCCAACACGTGAATTTGGGGGAGACACCAACCTTCGGTCTGTAGCTCAGTTGAGTTTTGTTATCTGCACCCGTTACGTTCTATAAATCACCACGAACAAGTTAGCGACTACCGAAGCGATGTCCCTAAGAGCTATGTAGGGCTGGGTTCCTACAAGCCTCTGGTCATGTTTTTGTAAACCAGTCAATACACAACCCCGCTTTCTGTGTTTCTGTTTTAAAACATCTTCTTGAAGGGCGCCCCGGTGGATCAGTGGGTGAAGCCTCTGCCTTCGGCTCAGGTCATAGTCTCAGCGTCCTGGGATCGAGCCCCACATCGGGCTCTCTGCTCAGCGGGGAGCCTGCTCCCCACTCTCTCTGCCTGCCTCTCTGCCTACTTGTGATCTCTGTCAAATAAATAAATCTTTAAAAAAAAAAAAAGACATCTTCTTGAACATATACCACTGATTCGTTAACACACTGAAATCCCGACTGCCTCACTACAATTCATACTTGAACGAAGCTTATCTGCCCAACGGCTTCTCTCTACTAAGCGCACCGCTGCCTTCTCGCACCTGGAGACACCAGAGACCTTCCAGCCCTGCATTTCGGGCCCATGACAAACAGTGAATTACCAATAAAAAAAAAAAAAAGGCACAAAAATGTGAAAAACGTGGCATTAAACAGTCTGTACAAAGGACACTTGTTCATAGTCAGAGCTGAATGAAGTAAGATGGCGGGGCCAGGAGTGTGCTTTTCGGGTGACTCGAACTTCGTGCGACTCTGCGCACACACGTCTGTGAGTAACCGGGAGAGTCCCCCATGTACCAATTTGGGGGTTACGAGAACATTTTAGTGGGGAGGCCAATGCACAACCGTGAAGTATGAAGTTCGAGCACACGCATCTCTGAAAAACCTCAAGTTCTGCAAAGAGCAAGGCGTCAAAACGAGAGGGCTGGAGGGGCAAACGGGGTCAGAGCATACCAGTCCCAATCCAGTCCCTGCACCTAAACCTATAATCCTGTGAGATGAAGTACGAAGCACGCGGGTATTCAAACCACACAGCAAGAGTGGAGTGAAATGCCGACCCGACATTATCTCGCTGTGGAAGCCAAGGCAATCCGTGAGGGCAGCGGCCCTGTTTAGGGGGTGCGGGGCAGAGGCGGGGGAGCCCCTGGAGATGGACAACCTGCCATGTGCCGCATGTTCTGGTCTGGTGTGTGCGCCCCAGAAATTCGCATGCTGAAACCCCATCCCGCAGTGTGACGGTGTTAGGAGGTGGGGCCTTTGGGAGGTGACTAGGTCGGGAAGACAAAACCTTATAAAAGAGACCCCAGAGTGCTCCGTCACCCCTTCCGTCGTGTGAGGACACGAGAAGTCTCTGGCGGAGAAGAGGGCCCTTACCCAACCTTGCCAGCACCGCCCCCCGACCCCGATGTCAGACTTCCAGCCTCCAGAAGCGTGAGGAATGAACGTCTCGTGTGTAGAAGCCCCCCAGTCTGTGGGATTTGATCACAGCAGCGCAAACAGACCAAGACAAGCCAAGAGCCACGCCCGGCTGGCAGCACACCGCCCTGGGCAAGGAAACCGGGGTTACAGGCGCTCACTTTTCATTTTTCTTAAAATACAGTCAAAAGGGCTCCTGCTGCCAGGACAGTAGCCAAGCTGAGAGTTTCTCCTTTTCCTGCCTAAGATAACAATTCTACTCCCACTCTCCTGGCTCCCTGGGTCTGGAAAGCAACCCCGAATAAACCAAGACAGCTTCCACGTTATACCACCATCAGAGCCTGATTTACACATCACACAGGAGCTAATCTGAGGTGCAGAAAATGCTCTGCAGCAGGACCAACGCTCCCCCAGCAGTTAGCAGGGAAAAAAAGTACTACAGTCTCACAAAGACAAGAGGTTGGAATAAGCACTAAATAAAAATCACTTTGGCAAAGAGCATGGAAATGTGAATTATAGGCCGAGGACCACAGAAGTGCTGGAGTCAATGGTTAAGGAGGTGAAGGGCAGTTATAAAAATACTGGAGCCTGGGTACCCTCATTGCTTTATGTATTTTTACATACGGAGGACTCAACCACGACCTGATGAAACTGCATTTTAATCAAATTGAAAAGTCGCTATGGGCAAAGCGGGGTAATCACCTTACAAGCAATAAAGTGGCGATAGTGAGTGATTTATTGACGGTCTGTGCAACTCGGCTGCTTTAAAACTTTAAAAGTCTGAGGCCTGAGCCATGCCAAGCTGAAAAGTATACCCGTTGATGAGTACCCAGGGAAGAGTCATGTTGCATAAGTCAGTAGCAACCACTAATAAAAGGGAAGGAGTAAAATTAGAAAGCAAAGACTTCGTTCTCATTTCCACAAAAAACAAGGTGGTAATAGCTTTGTGTTATATGTGGCACAGAAAATCTCTGATGGGAAAAATAAGGCAGCCGACTGTTGACCCACAATGGAGAGCCCTCGTGAGGAAAAACCAGCCTAGAAGAACGGCAGAGACTTGGACATTCTATGAAAAGGGAGTTCAGGTTACCTGAAATTTAACCAGAATCTCTAGTCAAACAACAACTCCAGGCAGTGATGGTTGAACCAAAAAGCCACTCTCGAGGATAGTTAACATCTTTAAATTTTGATGGAACATGTCACGGTTGTGACACTTAGACACGTAAATGGTAGGAAAATAAACAAGATCTAACTTGTAGATCTAATCGGGGGCTCACTGGGAGCCCAGAAGGAGGTGCTGAGGTCACTTCTGACTCTGGGATTAGGTGAGACAGAAGGATCCAGGAGAAGTGTCAGAAGAGGACATACAGGTTAGAATTCTATCTGGAATCCATCTGGGAGAGGCGGATGGCTAAGGAATGAGAATCCAGCCAAACAGGGGAGCGACAAAGTGAACTCCGAGGACTCGCTAACTGAGAAATAAACTCAACCTATGTACGTCCATTACTGTACAAGGAACAACCCCAAATGGATACTTAGCAGGGAGTCACTTATCTCCTCTTATCTGTTTTTATTTCTTCTCGCCAATACGAGCACTTCTGACAGATGCCACCCATGCTTATGGCCTCAAGGCCTTGGTTTCAGGAAGGCCGACATCCGAGAACCTGGATCTGAGAGCCCTCCGCGGTCCGGATCAGCACCTGCTGGCTTTGTAAATAAAAAGTTTCAGTGGAAGGCGAAGCACGCCCAGGCATTCACATACTGTCTACGGCTGCTTCCCCGTAACAAGATCAGGGCTGAGGAGTCATAACAAAGACTATGTGGCCCACAAAGCCTGAAACGTTTACTATTTTGACCACGGACAGACAGAAAACGTTTGCTGATCCCTAATCTATGCAGCGGGCTGACTACAAAAATGGCCGTATTCTCTACGCCTCCCTGGGTCTACCGCACGTTCAATGGGACTTCCCGGGTCCCCCTCATTAAGAGGCAGAGTCTATTTCTCCACGCAGTGAATCTGGACTGGCCTGTGACACACTGCAGAAGGGACTAGCATGCACGTTCGAGTCTAGATCCCAAGAGGTGGTGCACACTCTGCTGGTTGGCGGCGGGGGTGGGAGGTTGTTTGTTTTCTGGACCTCTGCCTCTGCCATGACAAGAAGCCTAGGCTAGAATGCTGGAAGGTGAGAGACCACATGGAATGGAGGTGGGTCAACTCAGCTGAGGCCAGCCCAGATCACCTAGGCCCAGCCAAGCACAGATTTCTGAATGAGCCAGCCAAGATCAGCGGAGTCTGGCCCCATCGAATCACCCAGCCCACCCGCAGACCGCAAGAAAAATAACTGGTCATTGTTTCAAGCCATTGGGTTCATTGAAGGGGTTGTCACGTAGCAGTGTTTAACAGCGTTCCTCGGGCTCCCGAGGGAGAGGAGTAATGAAGACAGATAAGCTAGTTGCGGTATCGCGGACGGACTTCCCGGGAGGACAGGAACAACGATGGAGGATAAAACTGTCAACAGAGATGGGATAGAATCAAATTTCATGCCGGAGGTATCTGGCCTGACAAAGTAACATCTCTCCTACCCAACCATATTTACCTACAAAGGGACTCTGCAAGACACACAGGGCATCTAGATCTTTTATCCAATCCTTTCAGGCGAGAAAGTATCTACAGGTTTGGTCTTGCAGTATGATGACTGCAACGGGCTGCAGTCCAAGTGCTCCATAGCAGATGACAACAGACCCTGTCCAGTAAAACTCATCTCACCCAGGGCCCAATGAACACGGCCTGTGCTAGCTGGGACAGTACCAGTGATGCGATTTATGACTTTGATACTGAAGACAACTCTGGGTGGGTTGGCTCACCCTCAAAATAGGGATCTGTACCATTTAAAGGAAAACTGGACTTCGCATAGTCATATAACAAAATGGTTTCTAGAAAATGAATGGAAGTGGGCAATCACCCAGATCAAGATAAAGAAGGACAGGTTCTAAGCATGATCAAGGCCACACCGAACACAGAGCTCCCCACACCAGGACTGTCAGCACGTCAGGCAGAAATCCATTCTTCTGAGCGTGCTGTGTCCTCTCCCCCTCCATAGTTCCGTTCTGTTACGTGCTCTCTGCGCCACGTGCATTAATTTCCCCAGAGAGAGCTGGGGGCTTCCTCCTTGGCAATCAAAAGCATTCTCTTTCTCGTGTTTTTAAATAATTTAAATAATTGGTAGTTAACAAAATAATTACACAAGATCCACCTTGTTGACAAATTTTCAGGGGACAGCACTCTGTCAAGGTATTTTTCATCTTCCGTCACTGAGACTTTATATACACCGAACCACGACTCCCCATCTCTGCTCCCCCCAGCCCCTGGCAACCAACGGGAGGAAGAGTTCGGCCCCTCAAGACGCCCCGTGTAAGTGAAATGACACAGATTTGTCTTTCTGTGACCGGCTTATTTCACTCAGCAGAACGTCCTCCAGGTCCATCCGTGTGGCTGCAGGACTGCATTTCGGAGGCCAGTGTACGTACATGTCACATCTTCCTCGTCCACCCATCGGCTGGCGGGCCTTTAGGTGATCTACTTGTCTCTGTCCTTCTCCCGGTGGATCATGACGCTTCCACCACTGGGAAAGGGGCACAGGCCTGCAGGGAGCTCCGGTACCTCGGACAGAGGGCTGGGAGGCAGCAGATGCCCAGTCATGCGTGCAGTATAAAGCAAGCCTGGTGACCCCCCAGCCCACGGGCCGAATACAGCCCACAGCCTGTTTTTGTAAATCGAGTGTTAGGAGCACGCAGCCACACGCCTTCGTTCACGCCATGGCTAGGGCTGCTTGGCGCTCCCAGGGCCCAGCACAGTAACTGTGACACGGCCTGGAAGGCTCACGGTGCGGAAAATATTGCCTGTCTGACCTCTCACAGGAAACACAAGCTAAGCCCTGAGTGGCAGCTAAGTCACCACAAGGGGACGGGCAGGGGAGAAGGGGCCAGGGCAGGAGCAATCTGTACCGCGCCCACGCTGCCGGCCCATCTCCCGGCACTCGCCCCTGCAACGACCAGCCTTCACCGTGAACTAGAGGCTCGGCGCCTTTCCATCTGAGTTTGGATTTTCTGTTCCAACTCCCCAAGTCATCTGGGAATTAGCTGATAGAGGAGGCGGCAAACAAGGCAGTGTGGTCTGATCTGGGGGAGGAACACTGGCAAAAAAATCGTCGGGCTCTGAGGGCACCTGGCCACTGGCGGGCCGAGAGAGGAGGCGACAGGGGGAGGGTCGTGGGAAAGCACCCGGATGCCTATCCGTAGGAGAGCGGACAAACCCAGCAGGGGGCAGACCCACAGGGGAATGCCACAGAAGCAGAGATGGTCAAATGCATCACCCGTGGGCCAAATGCAGCGCACTGCCTGCTTCTGTAGGGTGCATGAGCTAAGGGTGTCAGACAAAAGCTGGAAATAAAAGATTCCATTCATGTGAAGTTCACAAACAGGCCACATTCATCTGTGGTGGGAGGTGTGTATGCACAATGGTTCCCTTTAGGGGTGGGGTAGGGCCCGGAAGGGGCCACAGAGGGCTTCTGGAGGCCAGTTGCATTCTGCTCCTTGATCTGGGTGTGGGTTATGTAGGTGAGTTCCCTTGGCAAAAGTTTGTGGACGTGCACACTTGTAATTCGTGCATTTTTATATGTAGATAATTTACTTACATAAAAAGCTCAGCTAAGAAGAAGGATCTCAGTCTGGCAACACCTCCAAAGAAGGTTTCCACGTGACCCAGCAATTCCACTCCCAGGCTTAGACCCCAGGGCACTGAAAACATGTCCCACACAAAGACTTATACACAAATGATCAGAGCATTATTCCCAAGAGGCCAAATGTGAAAACAACCCAAATGCTGTCAACTGATGAACAGGCTAGATCCCAAAAAAGCAACTAAAGGACCTCACTAGCGACATTTCAACCTGGAAGCTTTGGGAAAAGCAAAAAGGTAGTTTCTAACACTAACACAGACACACACACTTAGAGGTTTCTACGATACCCTACAATCAGAAGTTTCTCCAACTAATTAGCTACCCCAATGCTTCAAGACTCCAGACGCCCTTGGCTGGCGAATAAAGATATGATCATACCATAGCTCTAACCAAGTGTTTGAGCTCGAGGTTACCTGTAGTCACAAGATAACGCAAAAAGCTTAGGACCCACGGAAGAAAGGATCTGAGAATATGGAATTCAGAGCCAGACCTTGGTTGGACAGGACCTAAAAATAATAGTAGTAGTAATAGCAGTACTAGTAACTCAGAAAAGCTTCATTTCCTACAGCTTTTCCAGAAGTTCCAAAAGACATCACAAGCAGCCACTCCAAAGTCCCTTTTCCTCCAGCCCTACGTGCCAGCTGCTCCTGTAAAGATCACCAGGCTGGGGACCTCTGGTTGCAGAGGACGCTCTGCCGGCGGTCCTTCTGCTCAGGACCCTGGAGTCCCTGGGGAAGGTCCTGTGGGTCCAGGGCACACATGCAAGGAATGCCTCCCCCTTCCCCTGTTTCTTTCCAGCTCCTTCCCTGCAGAGTTCTCTGACAGGGAGGGGAACGA